>NC_084482.1:227794942-228492442 GCF_030035675.1 Rhineura floridana | reverse complement strand
GCAAATGGAACTAGACGAGCAATCCAGAGCCAAAACTGCCTTCAGTACACCAGATGGGTTATATGAGTTTGTGACCTTACCCATGGGACTAAGGAACTCACCAAGTTCGTTTCAGAGGCTAGTCAATACTGTGTTGCGAGGCATGTCAGATTTTGCAGTGGCCTATATCGATAATGTGGCCATTTTTAGCAAGTCGGTGCCTGAGCATGTCCAACACCTGATCACAGTATTAGAGGCATTAAGAAAAGCAGGCCTCACAATAAAAGCTAAGAAATGCCAGTTTGGACTAAAGGAAGTAATCTATTTAGGACATAAGGTGGGGAGTGGGAAAATCACCCCCTTATGGAGCAAGGTGGAGACAATACAAGCGTGGCCTATCCCCTTAACCAAAAAACAAGTTAGGGCATTTCTAGGTGTGGCTAGTTTTTATAGAAAGTTTGTGAAAGATTTTGGGGAAATAGCAACCCCCTTGCATGAATTGACAAAGAAAAAGTGTTCTGAGCGTGTGGTATGGACGGATGAATGTCAGAAGGCTTTTGATGTGCTGAAGCAAGCCTTGTGCCAAGGACCCATATTAATAGCACCAGACTATGAGCAACCATTCATCGTGGCTACAGATGCATCAGACCTCGCGCTGGGAGTCATCTTGCTGCAGGAGAGAGAAGGCACCAGACATCCAGTGGCGTATCTAAGTCGAAAGGTGACGCCGAGGGAGAAAAACTATTCGTCGGTCCAAAAGGAGTGCCTAGCGGTCGTGTGGGGACTGAACAAGTTGCGCCCATACGTGTGGGGACAACGATTCACGGTAACAACGGATCATCGGGCCTTGTTATGGTTGCAGACTATGAAAAACCATAACACTATGCTGCAGAGGTGGTCCTGGGCCCATCAGGACTATCAAGTGGACTTTCAGTTTATAAAAGGCAAGGACAATGTACTGGCCGATGGACTTTCAAGGCAAGTGGCCGGGACTGCAGTGACGTGACCCAGACGGAGGAACAAAGAAAGTCATTTTCCCATAGAGACTTGTTATATTGTTAACGCAACGTATAAATCCTGGAACAGGAATAATACTCTGCCGTTGTTTTAAGGGGGGTGAAATGTGATGTTCCTGTATTAATGTATATATGGTAAGTGCTGTTTGTATAGGATATACATGGTAAGTGGAATGAAAGAGGAGGGGGGAGTGAATGGGCAGGAGAATGCTGGATGATCGGCTGAATGTTTAAAATGGCTGAGAGTATAAATGAAAGGATGACAGTTAAATCTGGGTGGAAGTTAGTGGATTGCTTGAGAGGGTGGACATTGGTGGGTTTATGAGAGGAGAGTGTGGAGTTCGGATTAATACTAAGACCAGTACCTCAGGAATAGATGAAACCATATGCTTAAGTGCCTTTTAAAGTAATCTTTGTTATCTTTGTTATTTAATAAATACTTTTGGTTTACCAAAGGCCTGATCCTTGGCTGGGGTTTCACAGACCAGAAGGGAGGGTAAGGTAAATACCAAGGCTGAAGGGTAACAAATGGTGACAGCGGTGAAGGGAATAATATAACACCACAAGTATCCAGAGCAAACCAGAATTATCTGTATTGATACAAAGAGAGTGGGACAGCTTTAGCACACAGTCACAGAGGTAACCTGATTGAGAGAGACTCAGGCAGAGTCTCTGGGGATACTGGTTATAGAACGTGACTGGTGGTGCTGCCTAGCAGGGGGATCTGGTGAGGTCTATGCTAGAGTGGAGAGAGAAACCATAAAAAAGGATGTTCTGGACTGGTGGAGTCCCTGGTGGTGTCAGCTCTACACTGCATCAGCAGTGCCGATGAGGGCTGGAAATTCCTGGGTGGTTGGCAGGGAAGCAAAGTCCTTAGCCGGCAGTCTGGCCATAAATCTGCCAGGTCTAGAAGGAGGGGATCTGATAAGGGCCAGGCCTGTCCAAAGCATACTTGCCGAGTCAGGAGTCCAGAAGCGAGGTCACTAGAGGTCTGGGATCAAGTGCCAAGGGGTCAGTCCAAAAGAGGTTGCACGGAAACTAGGAACACACAAGCCACGCCTGACATTGCAGTCAGCAACAAGCTGCAGCCATGGTGTGCCTTATAAAGAGCAGGGTTGACAGCAGGTGTGAGCCCTCAGCGTTTGGGCCTTAAGGAGACAGGCCTGCCTCTCTTCTGCCTGACCTTCTGCTGTCTATGTTCTGCAGGTGAGGGGGGAGTGTCCTGTGCACTGTCTGAGTCTGGCTGCAGGGCCTCCGCTGTATCTGGGGTGCTCTGCAGCTGAGGGGGAGAAGGAGCTGGATTCTCAGGAGCCTCCTCCATGTCTCCTTCTGAGTCTGCTGCTCCTGGGTCTGCTGCTGTTACTCCCGAGTCGTACTCATCTGAGGAGTCCTCTGACGGGGCCATGACAGGTGGTGCCTAGTGACAGGCAGTAACCACGAGCAGGTAGGAACCTGACAGGGAGAGCCAGGGAAGGACCGTCACAACCCTCACCTCAGAATCCAACTTTGCCACGTGGGCAGAGCCCTTTCAAGCTGGATGCAATGGTCTGTGTGGAAGAGGCCATCTCATGAGTAGACGGCATTTTCTTCTTTCAGGGTCCGGTGACCTTTGAGGAGGAGGAGGAGGAAGCAGTAGCTGTGCATTTCACGGAGGAGGAGTGGGTCTCCTGGATCTGGGCCAAAGTGTTCCACGCAGGGAAGCCATGGAGCAGAATTATGAGATTGGAGCCTCTTTCAGTAAGGAGACACGTTTTCTTAACTGATAGATGTTGAAGACCATTTGTGCCAATGATGCGTGGAGTGGAAAGTCAGTTTCTCACTAGGGATTCTGGGAGCTGTAGTCCAAACTCTACAGTGGGAATTGCTGCTCCGTTGGCGCTTGGGAGCGTCTTCCCCTCTCTCCCCCATCCTTCTTTCATCCAGTTTATGCCTTTGGGGCTTAGGAAGAGGCGGAGGTGGCAGCTTGCAGAATCAAGGTGGGCACCCCTGTGCTTGCACCAGTCTGTGAGCAGGACTGGTGTCTGCCTGGATCCTGCCCTCATGCGTTGGAGTTGAAGTCCTTGCCAGTTCTCAAGACAGCCCTAGTGCAGTTTCTGCAAGAATGTTCCTGCATTCCACACATTGTTGTGTCTTTTGATTGAGGAAGATTCTCTGGAGAAGCTCTCCAAATAGATGCCACTGAAGAAGACTTGCTTCAAGTCGAAACACATTTGGCAAATTATTTGAGATATGTTGTGAATTTTATCTTTGCATTTTATATTTCTGCATTAGCACACCTCTGCCTTTTATTGCTGTGTTGTCATTGGGAGTGTATGTACATCTTGTCTACAGAGCTAGCAGTTCACATCACACTCTGTGCGGTAAATTGCATGTGCATTGGAAATTGGACATTATTGTGTAAGCCATAGAATATATTTTCCGTCATTCATTTCTACATATATTTTTCAGAATCAGACCATGACTTAGACCTTCACTTTATGTGCCTTTGCCTATTTTGTCTAATTCAGCATTTGCATGGTTGGTACCAGAGATGGATTATAGGGAGAAGGGGGTGGGGGGAGAAACACTCTTTCTGACAAATTTCTCACTCCCCCACCCACCACTCCCATTGCTGGAGCCCTTTCGATGTGCAAATTATAACTGAATCATAAACTGGAAGTTAAAATTAAGCTGCAATCCCGAACATGCTTGCGTCAAAGTTGACTCCATCAAAATCAATAGGACGTTTTTCAGAGGAAATGCATTTAGGAAAGGAGCATTTATTTAAATGCAACACACCATCATTTCCCTTTCAGAGATCCAAACCATATACTCTGGCCCTTTTCTGTCTGTTCCCAACGCCAGCATTGATATTTGCATGTACATTCTCAAGCTACGACATTGAAAAGCTTATGGGAGCATTTCTGGCGACACGAATATCTTGCGGTGGCTTTACTCTTAATCTCCATGGAGAAAGGTTTCCTCCAGAAGTGTAAATGTGATGTGCAGCCTTGGGTCCGTTTTGGAGGAGGAGGGTGGAGCTCTCAGGGCTGGTTTTCACTTTCTTTGTGAAGAGATGATGTTGTCCAAATGAAAACAGATGGGTTGGCTGAGTTCCACTGTGCCCTCCCCAACAGGCAGTTCAGGTTGGGCGTCATATCCAGTGAGCGCATGTTCCCAAGTGCCAGGCTGACCCTGTTGGGGCCACATGGCCCTGTCCTCTTCAGGGGGTGCAGGAGTTAAAATGTTCCAAACAATCCCTCCTGTTAACTACAAATGGCTTGTATTGGAATGGCTGAATATCTTGTGGTCAAAAGTAACTAGTCCTGTGTGTTTCTTTGGAAGAATCGGAGCTCAATTCCTGTTTGGAAGACGGAGAGGATCTGCAGGAACGTTGTAGCTGTGTCCCACTCCAAGTATGATAGCTCTTCTGCTGTCATGGAGAACGATGGTCTTGAGGAAGGAGAGCATCCAGCCGAGGAAGAGGGAAACGATCCTTTAGAAGGGACCCATTCCTTGGGGGATGAGCAGGTATCCTCTGGTGCCGAGGATATATCTCCGGGAGGTGGAGGGATCCTTGTAGTGGGTGATTCGATCATTAGCAACATAGACAGTGGGGTGTGTGATGGGTGTGCAGACCGCAAGGTGTTTTGCCTGCCTGGTGGGAAGGTTGCGGATATCGCCCGTCGTTTAGATAGCTTGGTAGACATTGTTGGGGAGGAGTCAGTGGTCGTGGTGCATGTTGGCACCAACGACATGGGGAAATGCAGCCGTGGGGCCCAGAAGCAAAATTTAGGTTGCTAGGTAGGATGCTGAAAGCCAGGACCTCCAAGTTGGCTTTCTCTGAAATGATACCAGTTCCACGCGCAGGACCTGCCAGACAGGCACAGCTTTGCAGTCTCAATGCATGGATGAGATGATGGTGTTGGGTGGAAGGGTTTGGATTTGTTAGGCACTGGGGAACATTTTGGGACAAGCTGGGCCTGTACAAAAGGGACGGGCTCCACTTGAACCAGAATGGAACCAGACTGCTGGCACTTAAAATTAAAATGGTGGCAGAGCAGCTTTTTAAACTGACTGAGGGGGAAAACCCAACAGGAGCTGGGGAAGGTCCTGTTTGGAATGAACCTCCCCCCTGAGAGAAAGACCAAAGAAATGATGAGATTTTAAAAGAGGTAGGCGTAGAAGTAGGCATTGTGAGAGCAGGGGCACAGGATATAAATTCAGAAGGACAAAATTATCACAGGCCAAACCACAAGTGCCAAAGACACTTGAAGAGTGACACTGTGTAAAGTGCCTGTATGCTAATGCTAGGTGCCTCCAAACCAAGATGGGAGAACTGGAGTGCTTGGACTTAGAGGAGAGCATTGATATAGTGAGCATAACGGAGACCTGGTGGAATGGAGAAAACCAGTGGGATACGGTTATCCCTGGATATAAACTATATTGGAAGGACAGGGAAGGACGTATTGGTGAAGGAGTCGCTCTATACGTGAAAGGGCATTGAATCCAGCAAGCTCGAAACACCAAAAGAGGCGGACTCCTCCACAGAATCATTGTGGGTGGTGAAACCATGCCCCAGGAGGGATTTAATTCTGGGAATGATCTATCGTCCCCCTGATCAAAATGCACAGGGAGACCTTGAGATGAGATATGAAATTGAGAAAGCATCCAAACTAGGAAATGTGGTAGTAATGGGTGACTTCCACTACCCAGACATAGAATGGTCGCATATGTGTTCCAGTCATGACAAAGAAGCAAAATTTCTAGATATTCTAAATGACTATTCCCTAGACTAGTTGGTCATGGAACTGACCAGAGGGACAGCAACCCTGGACTTAATCCTCAGTGGGGACCGGGACCTGGTGCAAGATGTAAGTGTTGTGGAACTGATTGGGAGCAGTGACCATAGTGCTATTAAATTAAACATACATGTAAATGGCCAATTACCTAGAAAATCCAACACGGTCACATTTGACTTCAAAAGAGGAAACTTCACAAAAATGAGGGGATTGGTAAAAAGAAAGCTGAAAAACAAAGTCCAGAGGGTCACATCACTTGAAAATGCTTTGAAGTTGTTTAAAAACACTTCATTAGAAGCTCAATTGGAGTGCATACCGCAGATCAGAAAAGGTACCGCCAGGGCCAAGAAGATGCCAGCATGGTTAACGAGCAAAGTCAAGGAAGCTCTTAGAGGCAAAAAGTCTTCCTTCAGAAAATGGAAGTCTTGTCCGAATGAAGAAAATAAAAAAGAACACAAACTCTGGCAAAAGAAAGGCAAGAAGACAATAAGGGATGCTAAAAAAGAATTTGAGGAGCACATTGCTAAGAACATAAAAACCAACAACAAAAAATTCTATAAATACATTCAAAGCAGGAGACCATCTAGGGAGGTGATTGGACCCTTGGATGATAAGGGAGTCAAAGGTGTACTAAAGAACGATAAGGAGATTGCAGAGAAGCTAAATGAATTCTTTGCATCTGTCTTCACAGTGGAAGATATAGGGCAGATCCCTGAACCTGAACTAACATTTGCAGGAAGGGATTCTGAAGAACTGAGACAAATAGTGGTAATGAGAGAGGAAGTTCTAAGCTTAATGGACAATATAAAAACTGACAAATCACCGGGCCCGGATGGCATCCACCCGAGAGTTCTCAAAGAACTCAAAGATGAAATTGCTGATCTGCTAACTAAAATATGTAACTTGTTCCTTGGGTCCTCCTCCGTCCTGAGGACTGGAAAGTGGCCAATGTAACGCCAATCTTCAAAAAGGGATCCAGAGGGGATCCCGGAAATTACAGGCCAGTTAGCTTAACTTCTGTCCCTGGAAAACTGGTAGAAAGTATGATTAAAGCTCGATTAACTAAGCACATAGAAGAACAAGCCTTGCTGAAGCAGAGCCAGCATGGCTTCTGCAAGGGAAAGTCCTGTCTCAGTAACCTATTAGAATTCTTTGAGAGTGTCAACAAGCATATAGATAGAGGTGATCCAGTGGACATAGTGTACTTAGACTTTCAAAAAGCGTTTGACAAGGTACCTCACCAAAGGCTTCTGAGGAAGCTTAGCAGTCATGGAATAAGAGGAGAGGTCCTCTTGTGGATAAGGAATTGGTTAAGAAGCAGAAAGCAGAGAGTAGGAATAAATGGACAGTTCTCCCAATGGAGGGCTGTAGAAAGTGGAGTCCCTCAAGGATCAGTATTGGGACCTGTACTTTTCAACTTGTTCATTAATGACCTAGAATTAGGAGTGAGCAGTGAAGTCGCCAAGTTCGCTGACGACACTAAATTGTTCAGGGTTGTTAAAACAAAAAGGGATTGCGAAGAGCTCCAAAAAGACCTCTCCAAACTGAGTGAATGGGCGGGAAAATGGCAAATGCAATTCAATATAAACAAGTGTAAAATTATGCATATTGGAGCAAAAAATCTTAATTTCACATACACGCTCATGGGGTCTGAACTGGCGGTGACCGACCAGGAGAGAGACCTCGGGGTTGTAGTGGACAGCACAATGAAAATGTCGACCCAGTGTGCGGCAGCTGTGAAAAAGGCAAATTCCATGCTAGGGATCATTAGGAAAGGTATTGAAAATAAAACAGCCGATATCATAATGCCGTTGTATAAATCTATGGTGCGGCCGCATTTGGAATACTGTGTACAGTTCTGGTCGCCTCATCTCAAAAAGGATATTATAGAGTTGGAAAACGTTCAGAAGAGGGCAACCAGAATGATCAAGGGGATGGAGCGACTCCCTTACGAGGAAAGGTTGCAGCATTTGGGGCTTTTTAGTTTAGAGAAAAGGCGGGTCAGAGGAGACATGATAGAAGTGTATAAAATTATGCATGGCATTGAGAAAGTGGATAGAGAAAAGTTCTTCTCCCTCTCTCATAATACTAGAACTCGTGGACATTCAAAGAAGCTGAATGTTGGAAGATTCAGGACAGACAAAAGGAAGTACTTCTTTACTCAGGGCATAGTTAAACTATGGAATTTGCTCCCACAAGATGCAGTAATGGCCACCAGCTTGGATGGCTTTAAAACAAGATTAGACAAATTCATGGAGGACAGGGCTATCAATGGCTACTAGCCGTGATGGCTGTGCTGTGCCACCCTAGTCAGAGGCAGCATGCTTCTGAAAACCAGTTGCCGGAAGCCTCAGGAGGGGAGAGTGTTCTTGCACTCGGGTCCTGCTTGCGGGCTTCCCCCAGGCACCTGGTTGGCCACTGTGAGAACAGGATGCTGGACTAGATGGGCCACTGGCCTGATCCAGCAGGCTCTTCTTATGTTCTTATGTTCTTAACCATATACCCAGGTGGGCAGAGCTGGGAGAGAGCAACTCCTCCCTGATCTCGCACCCAGGTCTCGGTTATACACGCCAGGTCGGCAGTCTCCTCCACAATTAAATCATGAACAAGGGAGATCTTATGATGTACCGACCTGGCATTTAATAACAGCATATGGAGATCCGAAGGCTGACTGATGGAACAACCAGGTGTGAGGAGAACCGGAACAAGTCACAGGCACTATTTGTCTGGGACGAGTTCCCCTTACCTGGCCTGTTCTCCTCACAACACCATACATCCCATTACCCGTCACTACACTAATTGGGGGCCCGAAAGTCCCCCCGGTCGATGTATAATACTCTCTCCCAGGCACATATTAAATAAAAGAAAACATAAATACTGCCTTATCCAGCAGGTTCTTCTTATGTTCTTATTCAGGTTCCGAAAGAGGAGAAGACCTCAGCAGGTTGGTGCTTAGCTGTGCTGTGGAGCCTCTTTTGGTCTGGGAATGGAAGCATTTTTCTGTTCCTGAGTAATGTCATCCAGTGGAGAGTTGTCCATCAGGTGGTGAGTTCTCCTGGTGGACATCTCGGATGGCTTGAAAAAGGAAGCTTGAGAAGTGCATTGAAGAGAAGGCTCTCAAGGGCTACAAGTCATGATGGCTGTAGCCTTCTGTCCTTGTTTTTTTAAAAAGATGTTTTGTTTTAAAGGTGATTTCAGTCCTTCATCATTTTTTTGCCCCCCTGGATTCCCTTTGTAAGGAAGGACAGGATATAAATTTTATTGGTATTATCTGGACTGATTGTGGGATTCCCATACACATCGATTCAGGCCCTGTGGAGATGCTGGACTAGATAGGCCTTTGGTTTGATCAAGTTCATCTCATGCTATAAATTGGAAGGTTGGCCGTCAGGTTGAAGTTCCCCTTCCGTCCACTGAGAGATTCCCCAAATTAAAATATCTGGCTTGGCTTCCAGATCCTGACAGTCTGAAGGAGACCCAGCTAGTTTTGGAGCTGAAAGTAACTTGTGTGTTTCCTTGAAAGAGCTAGGCCTCATTTCCTTTTCGGAAGGAGGAGAAGAAGATCCACTTGTCCAGGGTCTCAAAGAAGAGGAGGCGGAGACATCAGCAAGTAGTGCTGTGGGGCTCTTTGTGGAACTGAAGATTCCCCACCCACCCCTCTTGTTCCTGAATAATGTCATCCAGGGCAGACTGACCCATTAGGCTACCAGTTTTTCTCATGGTTTTTCTCTCTCCATTCCTCTGCCACCTAAAAATCTCACAACATCTCATTTCTCGGAGTTTCTCTTCCTCCACAGACCTTGGGTTGCGAAGGATGAAATGGTCCCATCTCACCCAGGATTCTGGGCAGGACTGTGGACCATTGATCTTAAGAAGAGGCACAGTGGTAAATTTTGGAACGCAGGAGCCCCAAACATTCAAACCTAAAGCTTCTGTCCCAAACATGTATATCTGGCACTTAATTTCCAAGTTAAAGACTATTAAAATTTGAATAGGTAATAGTTGCAGCGGCACCGGATTCTTCTTCCCATTCTCTGTGGTGTGTGTACTTTGGGTTACTCGCTTTCGTTGTCAGGGACTATTTCTACCACAGACTCCTTTTTCTGGTCGTGGATCCTGCACACTACTTGATGGCTGGTCCTTTAAGAAAGGGGGCAGACATTCAAAGAGGGCTTCTTCATATCTCCTTTTCCAGCGCTTGGATTTTATTTCCTTGAAGCCCAAAGTAAAAGCGAGGCCATTCATGCTCTGCAAGAGGGTCCCCGTTTCGCAGTCATGCAGCTGAGATCTTGCTAGGCTGCACCTGCCTGAAGCCAAATTCAGCATTAGTTGTAAAAATGAGCCCCTCTGAACAAAAGTGGGTCTTGCTTCTCATTAAGCCCTGCATCAAATGGAGCTAGAAGCTTCTCAGCACAGATATTATCTGGCAAAGCCACACAGCTCAGGTTTTGCACAGGTTTTTATATGAACCCTTTTTAAACCGAAGACACATTCTACAGCATATGTATTGGTTTATTTTAAAATTTATACCTCACTTTTCAAGGAAGGCAATGGTAAACCACCTCTGAATACCGCTTACGAGGAAAACCCTATTCATAGGGTCGCCATAAGTCGGGATCGAGTTGAAAGCAGTCCATTGGCATTTTCTTTTCGAGGAACTTCTTCCACACAGCAGCTTACCATTTCCAATAAAAGCCAAACTTCACCGGAAAAATAATATATATGTATAAAAAACAGAATATAAGACCTAATAAGGATCATAAAAACAGTAATTAAGAATTCTTCGGGGGGGACAAAAAGCTTTCAACAAACTTGGAAAGTGTAAGAATGTCTGGGCTTGTTTCTCTTCAAAGGGAAGAGAACTCCAAAGAACTGGCTCCACAGCGCTCAAAGCATGTGGCCCGAGTCATGTGCTGTTGGCAAGGCTTCACCCCTTTGCTCTCGTTCAAAATGTTTTGAGCGTTCAGATTTGGTTTGGAATGCCCAAATACTTTGTGGTCAAAAGTAACTAATCTTGCCTGATTTCCTTTTTTTAAAGAACCAGACCTCATTTCCTGTTGGGAAGAAGGAGAAGATCCGGTGATGCAGGAACCCAAAGAAGAGGAGGAGACCTCAGCAGGTGGATTTACTTATTTATTATTTAATGTATATCCCGTCCTTCCTCCCAGCAGGAGCCCACATGCTTAGCTGTGTGTTGGGGCCCTTTGAGGAGCTGAAGCTTCGCTCCCCTCGCCCACCCGTTGCTGTGTAATATCATCCGGAACAGACAGACCCATCAGGGCACAATTTCCTTCCCTTCATCCAACATCTCACAATATTCCCTCCTCGGAAAATAGCTCAGGTTTTGCACAGGTGTTGATATGAACCCTTTTTTAACCTAAGACTCGTTCTACAGCATATTTTCTGGTTTATTGAAAAAATTATAGCTCACTTTTCGAGGAGGTTTCTCCTCAGAGCGACTTACCATTTCCAATAAAAGCCAAACTTCACTGGAAAAATAATATATATATATAAAATATAACTGAATTATAAACCAGCAGTTATATGTATAAAAAAACAGAATATAAGACCTAATAAGGATCATAAAAACAGTAATTAAGAATTCTTTGTTGGGGGGGGACAAAAACCTTTCAACAAACTTGGAAAGCGTAAGAATGTCTGGGCTTGTTTCACTTCAAAGGGAAGAGAACTCCACAGAACTGGCTCCACAGCGCTCAAAGCACGTTTAATAGAGAGGCTCTTCTTTCAATGCCTTCATTCTGCCAGCCCTCCCCAGTTTCCTGTTCTGTTAGAATTAAGGTCACCGCTTATTTCAGGAAAGCCGAAACGTGGCCCTGCCCTCCTTGTTTTAGGGTAGCCCGGTAGACAAACTGTTTAGCGAGTGATGTGTCTCCTGAAACGGGTGCAAATTGGTGGGAGCTACTTCCCTCCCTCTTCCTGCACCAGGTGTAAGTTCCCTGCTAAATCAGAGGGTGTCATCCAGCTTCTCCACACCACACACCTTTATGGCACATCCACAGTGTACATGGAGAGCATGTGGCTTCCTCCCAAGAGTCCTGGGAGTTGTAGTTTATGAAGGGTGTTGGCAATGTAGCGCAGTGAGGAAAAACTATTCTCCAGGATTTGTTGGGGGAAGCCGTGTGCTTTACATTTGTGTTCAGTGTGCTTTAAATGTCTGGTGTGATCATACACTTCTATCATGTCTCCTCTTTCCTTTTTTTCTATGAGAAAAATCCCCAAATGTTGCCACCCTTGATCATTTTGACTGCTCATTTCTCTACCGCTTCCGCCCCTCAAATGTTATTTTTGGGGTCAGGCAACCAGAATTGAAGACAGCATTCCAAGTAGGATCACATTTTGGATGTGTATAATGGCGTTATGATATTGGCAGTTTTATTTTCAATCTGTGTCTTAATGATCCCTCACATGCAAATCACCAATTTCATAGCTATAACATCAGCATCTTAATTGGGTCATCCGCTATGACCTCAAGGTCTCTCTCCTGTCAGTCACCACCAGTTCAGTTTGGATTTTTCACTTCTGTGCATCACTTTACACTTCCTTAAATTTAATTGCATTTTCTCTTTAATACCCAAGCCTGCTTGGAGAGTTCCTTTTGGAGTTCCTCACAATCCCTCTTTATTTTAATCACCCTGACAGGTCCTGATCCTGATGACTGGGGGGCACTTCTTACATCCCTCAATTAGGAGAACTCTTCATTTATTCCTGCTTTCTCCTTCCTGATCTTGAAACACTTACTGATGCATGAGAGCGCATTTCCTCATATCCCATGATTGCTATATTCCACTCCATGCTTAGTAATTCTGTATTTCATAATATTTTCCACTACTTTTCCTGGAACAGGTAATAGGCCTCAGATTTCCCAGATACCTTCTGTGTCCTTTTGACTTGCATCTTGTAATACATTTGCCAGTCCATATGGTAGCAAGTCTTTGGGAGAAGGTACATATTTTTCTGAGAAGATCAGCAATGTCACATTTGGGTTCTTTTAAGACCTCTCAGGTAGATGCCATCTGGACTTGGCATGATTTGTGAAAGATCCCGTTTGTCCCATCTCTCTTCAGAGTGTGAGTGGAGGGCAGATGATGTCCACGCTTTGCCTGGGAGTATGAATGTGGAAGGCAATGGCTTATTCTTCCAGGGATGGGTGACGTTTGAGTCACGGGCTGAGCTGGATCCAGCCTAGAGAGCTCTGTACAAGGAGATCATGCAGGAGATTCCTGAGATGGCGACCTGTTCTGTTAGAATTAGGAGAGGTTAAGGATAGCCTTCTTCCTCCCTTCCTGGCACCCCTGCTTCGCAAACCTGACCCACTATGCATTTCAGATTATCCGGTAGAGCTGCCATCATTTCCTGTAACTCGTTTTCCCAAACAGGAAGACTCTGGGGGGCCAATTTAGTACTGATAATTCTGGGATCCTAGGACTGCACCCCCTCCGCTTCCCAGCCAGAGCTCTCTTTAACTTCCTGTAAGGCCTACAACCAACACTCTCCCTCTGTTGCTGCCACCAGTCTGAAGAGTCAGCTTTTCCTTTGCACCTCAAAATCCTTTTACTCGGAAGTGGGGAACCCAAGTTTTAGCTCAAGTATCTACCTGATCCTAAGTGACTACTTACCTCCAGGATATTGGTCCTGTCAGGTGTAAAGCTGTTTGGCTGGTCCACTGCAGGCTTTTTCCTGATGGTGGATGAGGCATAAAGGCTGCATATCTCAGCCCACCTTTGAAGGATATTTCCAAATAGCTTTGTGGGGCACTGGGCTCTCTTGGATCAATTAAAACGGAACTCACATAGTGCAGGTGTGTGTGTGTTATGTGACTTCTAGTCGACTACGACTTATGGCGACCCTCAGAATCAGTGACCTCCAGAGCTTATGTTGTAAACCACCCTGTTCAGATCTTTTAAGTTCAGGTCTGTGGCTTCCTTTATGGAATCAGTTGATCTCTTTTTTGGCCTTCCTCTTTTTCTACTCCCTTCTGTTTTCCCCAGCATTATTGTCTTTTCTAATGAATCCTGTCTTCTCATGATGTGTCCAAAGTATGAGATCCTCAGTTTCATCATTTTAGGTTCTAGCGATAGTTCTGGTTTAATTTGTTCCAACACCCAATTATTTCTCTTTTTCGCAGTCCATGGTATGCACAGAGCTCTCCTCCAACACCACATTCCATATGAGTTGATCTTTCTCTTATCTCCTTTTTCACGGTCCAACTTTCACATCCATACATAGAGATCGGGAATACCATTTTCTGAAAGATCTTGACTTTGGTGTTCGGTGATCCATCTTTGCATTTGAGGATCTTTTCTCATAGCTGCCCGCCCCAGTCCTAGCCTTCTTCTGATTTCCTGACTATTGTCTCCAGTTTGGTTAATGATTGTGCCAAAGTATTGATAATCCTTGACAAGTTCAGTGTCCTCGTTGCCAAATTTGAAATTCCATAACTCTTCCGTTGTCATTACTTTAGCCTTCATAACGTTAAGCTGTAGTCCTGCTTTTGTGCTTTCCTCTTTAACTGTCCTGTCCAGAGTTGATACCAGGAGACTGAGACACTGGTGCAAGTAAATCTCATCTTATTAGAGTAATGGATACATCAAAAGCAATCCCTAACTACACTCTAGACATGCTCTGCGACGTAAGAAGAAAGTTGACTCAACACTCTCACTCCTTCTCACACCCGCCCTCTTTCCGGTACGCTTTTCCCGCCGTGGAGAGTGAGGTGAGGGGGGGCGAGCCTCCATGGGCTCATGAGACGAACAGAGTCCTTATCAACAGACAAGGAAGTAGAGGGCTGAGAAGCGTCAGGCACCTCTAAGTTTCTGCGGGATGAAGGGGGGTTAGTGCTAATTCATGGCTCGGTGAAGGAGGAGTTGCTGCTCTTTCGGAATCCTCCCCTAACAGATCCGTTGGAATGGTTGAAGGCTGAGCCCTCTCCCCAAGGGGGGCTGGGCCACCTGTGGGAATTGGCGGAGCATCTCCCACACTCCTTTCCCCAATGTCTGGAATAGACACAACAAAAACTGGCTCTTCCATGCCTTCTGGCAGTTGAGGCATCTGCAACTCATGTCTTTCCCCTCCCTGGCCTTCGAGAGAGAGCTGGGGCTCGACATGAACTTTCATCAGCATTTGTTTTAAGTGATTACTCGTTTCTGCTAGTAGTATGATATCATCTGCGTATCTTAAATGATTGATATTTCTCCCTCAGGTTTCACACCTCCTTCATCTTGCTCGAATCCCACTTTTTTATGACATGTTCTATGTATAAATTAAGTAAATGGGTGATAAAATATAGCCCTAGAGCCGCATTATGACTTTTTTGGGCCTTAGGCACTTTTGCCTTCGTGGGCCCCTTCCTCCATAATAATATCAATATGAAAAATTATTTTTGATATATCTTTAAATACTTCAAAATTTTATTTTTTTTCTGTTCTAGGCAAAATTTAATAGATTTTTGTGGGCCCTAAAAGTTTCATTTTTTTCTGATGTGAGAAAAAAATTAAAACATTTTCTTTGACCCTACAAATTCATTTTTTTCTTCTGATTTTAAAAGAAATTAAAACATTTTCATGGGCCCCTAAAAGTATTGTGGGCCCTGGCACTGTGCCATAAGTCGGCCCTGCTAACACCTCCTTATCCGTAGAAGCCGGGCTCCATCAAGGTCATGAAGTCTGGGAAGTTTTCGGGAGGATGTTCCATTTGGCCAGTGATTGGTGAGCCCTTATTCCATGAAGAAATTTCCTGATTGGTTAATTGGATCCGGCCTGTTGCTAGGCAGTTTGCCATAAGTATGGGGCTCAAACCTTGGCTTTCGTTCCTCTCCTGGGTCCCATCATGCCTACTTGATGTTGCCTGCTGAGCTTCCATTTTGCATCAACTCACCTGCCTGTTCCTCTCTCTGAGGAGAGGGAGGCTGTGCAACTGTCTACCTGTGTGTAAGTAGAGACTAGGCTAGATAGCTGGTTTTTCTCTTGGGACTGAACTCCGTATGTTTTACCTTGTCCCTTTAGGGTGTTGATATTTGGGTGGATTTTTATGGTTTGATGACTTATGCCTGGAATTGGACCTGATTTGTGGAAGTGTCCCTTTTTTCTCATCCTTTTATTAACTTTTATACCCAGTTAGATCACTTTTTAGGAACCTTTTATTCCTATGGTATTTTAATAGGTTTTTACTTGTTTTGGTAAGGATTTCTGAATTTTATCTTTTTGGAAGGCATAGGTTAGAAGGAACATATCACGCTTGGGGATTTAAATTTAATGATTTGTTGGAGTAAGTTTTATTAGTCTGCTTACTGACCGTCTTCACTTGAAGCAGCGATGAAACAACAAAGAGGAACATGTCATGAAAAGCTGAATTCAAGATGGTTGTGTAGCAAAGAATTGTAGGGTTTCATTTGTTATTGTCCCACATTCACACATTCCATGTTCCTATTGTGTGCGTCGCACAACTCCGGACTCTCCTTTCACATCTGTGCACATCAGCCTCTGGGCTTCCTTTTGGCTTTGACCCAGCTGCGTTCTTAGTCACAGCACTACTTGTACTTGTCCTTTGTTCTTCCCCAGTAGCTCGGTGAGTGCCTTCTGACCTGGGGGTCTCATCTTCCAGCCCTATCTAGTGTTGCAGTTAATTGGATTCTAACATTTTGGGAGGGACGGAGGGAGGGACGGAGGGAGGAAGGGAGGGGATTTGAGCTGCCCTCTGGCCACTGGAAAGGGCCATGTTCCTGTCAGACAGGATCCATCCTAGGTTTGTAAATTCCAGCTGTGCATAAGTACTGAGCTGTCCACCTTAAATGGAGGAACAAGAGAGGAAATTTTTGTTACAGTTGTCTCTGTGTGTGTCTCTTTTCACAACCTGTTACCAAGCACCTACTGCTAAACTAACTCTGTACAAGGCCTCGAGCTTTGACAGTTAAACTCTGGTATCAACAGAGCTCCCAAAAATACATTTTCAAAATACAAATCATAATATATTCACAGGATTTCTCCACAGCATTTTATCTCCTTTCTTTTTCATTCCCTCAGGATACATCTGGGGGGTGAAAGCTGACAGAGAAGTATCTGAAGTATCACTGGAAAAAGCTGAGGAGCAGATGCAGGAGCAGAAACTGAGGAGTCAAGATGGAGCAAAGAGACAAGAGGAAAGACAAACTCACACAGGGGAGAAACCTTATAAATGCTTAGAGTGTGGAAAGAGCTTCAGTAAGAGTAGCCACCTTACTTCGCATAACAAAACTCACACAGGGGAGAAACCTTATAAATGCTTGGTGTGTGGAAAGAGCTTCAGTCAGAGTAGCAGCCTTACTTCGCACCAAAGAACTCACACAGGAGATAAACCTTATCAATGCTTTGAGTGTGGAAAAAGCTTCAGTTGGAGTAGCAACCTTACTTCGCATCAAAGAACTCACACAGGGGACAAACCTTATAAATGCTTGGAGTGTGGAAAGAGCTTTACTCAGGGTAGCACTCTTACTTCGCATCAAAGAACTCACACAGGGGACAAACCTTATAAATGCTTGGATTGTGGAATGAGCTTCAGTCGGAGTAGCACCCTTACTTCGCATCAAAGAACTCACACAGGAGACAAACCTTATAAATGCTTGGAGTGTGGAAAGAGCTTCAGTAACAGTAGCACTCTTACTTTGCATCAAAGAACTCACACAGGAGACAAACCTTATAAATGCTTGGAGTGTGGAAAGAGCTTCAGTAAGAGTAGTACTCTTACTTTGCATCAAAGAACTCACACAGGGGAGAAACCTTATAAATGCTTGGAGTGTGGAAAGAGCTTCAGTCAGAGTAGCTCTCTTACTTTGCATCAAAAAACACACACAGGGGACAAACCTTATAAATGCTTGGAGTGTGGAAAGAGCTTCAGTAACAGTAGCACTCTTACTTCGCATCAAAGAACTCACACAGGAGACAAACCTTATAAATGCTTGGAGTGTGGAAAGGGCTTCAGGTGTAGTAGCCACCTTACTTCGCATCACAGAACTCACACAGGAGACAAACCTTATAAATGCTTGGAGTGTGGAAAGAGCTTCAGTCGGAGTAGCACCCTTACTTCGCATCACAGAACTCACACAGGGGACAAACCTTATAAATGCTTGGAGTGTGGAAAGAGCTTCAGTGGCAGTAGCGCTCTTACTTTGCATCACAGAACTCACACTGGGGACAAACCTTATAAATGCTTGGAGTGTGGAAAGAGCTTCAGTCAGAGTGGCCACCTTACTTCACATCACAGAACTCACACAGGGGACAAACCTTATAAATGCTTGGAGTGTGGAAAGAGCTTCAGTTGTAGAAGCCACCTTACTTTGCATCACAGAACTCACACAGGGGACAAACCTTATAAATGCTTGGAGTGTGGAAAGAGCTTCAGTCGGAGTAGCACCCTTACTTCGCATCAAAGAACTCTCACAGGGGACAAACCTTATCAACGCTTGGAGTGTGGAAAGAGCTTCAGTCAGAGTGTCCACCTTACTTCGCATCACAAAACTCATACAGGGAACAAACCTTATAAATGCTTGGAGTGTGGAAAGAGCTTCAGGTGGAGTAGTGCCTTGAGTTCTCATCAAAGAACTCACACTGGGGACAAACCTTATCAATGCTTTGAGTGTGGAAAAAGCTTCAGTTGGAGTAGCACTCTTACTTTGCATCACAGAACTCACACAGGAGACAAACCTTATAAATGCTTGGAGTGTGGAAAGAGCTTTACTCAGGGTAGCACTCTTACTTTGCATCACAGAACTCACACAGGACAAACCTTATAAATGCTTGGAGTGTGGAAAGTCCTTCTATTTATTCTGGTTTTAGAAGTGCTGCTTAGAGACATAAGGCAAGACAAAAGGATTTCGGGAATAAAGATAAAAAAAGAGGAATATAAATTGAGAGCATTTGCTGATGACTTGATAATTGTATTAGAAAATCCCTTGGAAGGAATCAAAGTATTGATGGATAAATTAGAAGAATTTGGACCATTAACAGGATTTAAGATCAATAATCAAAAAACGAAGATGCTGGTGAAAAATTTATCTTTAAGAGATCAAAAAGAGTTAATGGAGAAGATAGATTTTAAAATAGAGGAAAAGGTGAAATATTTAGGTATCATTATGACAAATAAAAATTCAAAGTTGTTTCATAATAATTATGAAAAACTATGGACAGAGATTAAGAAAGTTTTGTTAAGATGGGATAAATTACAGTTGTCATTAATGGGCAGAATATCTGTAATAAAAATGAATGTATTGCCGAGAATGATGTTTCTATTTCAAACAATACCTGTCATATCCTCTGATCTACCTTTCAAACAATGGCAAAAAGATATTTCTAAATTTGTTTGGCAGGGGAAAAAACCAAGAGTTAAATTTAAATTATTACAAGACGCCAAAGAAAGAGGAGGGCTGGGATTACCAAATTTGAGACTTTATTTTGCTGCTTGTTGCTTAGTCTGGATAAAGGAATGGATTGTATTGAGGAATAAAAGATTATTGGATTTGGAGGGTCACAACCTGAAGTGGGGATGGCATGGATATCTATGGTATGATAAAGTAAAAGTTAATGTGGATTTTAATAATTATTTTATAAGATGTTCTCTGTTGAATATATGGAATAAATACAAAACAAGGTTTGTTTCGAAAATACCACTATGTGTTTCAAGTCAAGAAGCGTTTTACAGAAGAGAAATGGCTGGAAAAGAGAAATGGTTAACTTACCAAGAACTATTAGAAAATGTGCATGGTGAATATATAATGAAAGAGAGAGAACAACTAATAAAGGAAGGATATAGTTCACAATGGTTTGCCTATTTACAATAGTTAGAAAGATTTAAAATGGACAAGAAAATGTATGGGTTTGAAATAAATAGATCTGATTTTGAAATAGCATTGTGTACAAATGCATAATTGCATAATTGCAAAAATGTATAAATTTTTATTAAAAATGGATATGGAAGAAGAACAAGTAAAAGAGTGTATGGTTAAGTGGGCAAAAATTTTTGGTTATAATATACAAATGGATCAATGGGAAAATATGTGGAAAAAAGGTTTGAAATTTACATTATGCTATAATCTTAAAGAAAACTTTTATAAAATGATGTATCGTTGGTATATGACTCCAGAAAAGTTGTCAAAAATGTATAGTGATGTTTCTAATATATGTTGGAAATGTAAACAACAAGAAGGATCTTTTTATCATATGTGGTGGTCGTGTAAACAGGCAAAATTATTTTGGGCACAGATAGGTAGGATGATGCAAAAAATCTTAAAGATAAATATTCAGTCAAAACCAGAATTTTTTTTATTGGGTTTTATGGATAAACAAAAGGAAAAGAAATATGGAAGAATAATATTATATATGATCACGGCAGCAAGATTACTATATGCACAAAAGTGGAAAATGGAATCGATACCAACAATGGAAGAATGGCTATTGAAATTAATGGACTTAGTAGAAATGGATAAATTGACATGTTTACTTAGAGAAAAAATGACAGATACATTTCTTTTGTTGAAAGAAAAAAATGAAATGATGATAATGGGATTTGATGATTAATTAAGATAGACTCTGGAAAAAAGTGAATTTCGTATGTTCTAGGAGACAGGTTTGATATATATTATATACTTATAGCTGATCTGTAACAAATTGGAAGTCAAGTTTTTCTTTTTATTTTATTTTTTTTCTGTTGTATTCTTTTTGTTGTATTTGTATTTGTTTCTATAAAAATTTGAATAATAAAAAAATTATTATAAAAAAAAGTGTTTCAGGTGGAGTCTCCTATGAAATTGGTCTCACAGTTGGACAAATTCCCTGATTGGTTAATTGGATCCGGCCTGTTGCTAGGCAGTTTGCCATAAGTCGGCCCTGCTAACACCCCCTTATCCGTAGAAGCCAGGCTCCATCATCAGCAGATTTGGGTTGCAGTGTCACCAATACGTGGATGACACTCAGCTCTATCTCTTGTTTAAGTCCTCACCAGAGCTGGCTGTGGATACCATTTCCAAGTGCCTGAAGTCCATAAGTGAATGGATGGGAGGAAATGGGCTGAAGCTGAACCCCGACAAGACCGAGGTGCTGCTCGTGGGAGACAAGAGAAGGTTGGGAAATATAGACCTGGTGCTTAATGGGGTAAGATTGCCCCTGAAGGACCAGGTCCGCAGCCTCTGGGTCATTCTTGACTCCCAGCTGTCCATGGAGGCTCAGGTTTTGGCAGTGAGCTGGGCAGCTTGGTATCAATTGCATCTAATACAGAGGCTGCGACCCTACCTTCCTGTCCATCTGCTCCCATGGGTGGTACATGCCCTGGTCTCCTCTCGCTTAGAATACTAATGCGCTCTACGTGGGGTTACCTTTGAAAATGGTCTGGAAATTGCAGCTGGTACAAAATGTGGCGGCACGCTTGATAAAGCAGAGCCGTTGCTGGGATCATATCACCCCAGTGTTGATTGATCGAGCTTTGACAGTTAAACTCTGATATCAACAGAGTTCCCAAAAATACATTTTCAAAATACAAATCATAATATATTCACAGGAATTCTCCACAGCATTTTATCTCCTTTCTTTTTCATTCCCTCAGGATACATCTGGGGGGTGAAAGCTGACAGAGAAGTATCTGAAGTATCACTGGAAAAAGCTGAGGAGCACATGCAGGAGCATAAACTGAGGAGTCAAGATGGAGCAAAGAGACAAGAGGAAAGACAAACTCACACAGGGGAGAAACCTTATAAATGCTTGGAGTGTGGAAAGAGCTTCAGGTGGAGTAGCAGCCTTACTTCGCATCAAAGAACTCACACAGGAGACAAACCTTATAAATGCCTGGAGTGTGGAAAGAGCTTCAGGTGGAGTAGCCACCTTACTTCGCATCACAAAACTCATACAGGGAACAAACCTTATCAATGCTTGGAGTGTGGAAAGTGTTTCAGTCGGAGTGACACCCTTAGTAAACATGAAAGAACTCACAGGAGACAAACCTTATAAATGCTTGGAGTGTGGAAAGAGCTTTAGTTCTCTAAATCCCTAACCAATCCCTAGGTCTCGACAGGCTCCTATGAAATTGGTCCCACAGTTGGACCTCAACTGCTTGGTTGGGCCTCGTATGGCAAGGAACCTATGGAGGGCATTTATGAAACTCAAAGTGTCCATGGACTCGATCACTTCGATGTGAATGCTGAAGCAGGTAAAGGCTTTACTACCTGAGGCTGCCTTTGAAGACGGTTCAGAAACTGCAGGTTGTGCAAAATGCAACGCCCTGATTGGTAACAGGGACCAGATGGTTCAAACGTATAAAACCAATTCTGGCCCGCTTGCATTGGCTGCCTGTATGTTTCTGAGCTCAATTCATGGTGCAGGATTTGACCTATTATACAGCCACAAGAGTGTCTGTATAGTATAGCCAGCGGGGATTTTTAACATTCCGCATTGTTCAATTGAAAATACCCCCCATGCCATTCTGATGCTTCCTATAAACTCATTTCAAAACAAAAGCTTCCATAACTTATAGTCCTGAACTCAGAAACGCTTGCTTAACAGCCCTGTCAATTTTCATGGTGATACACAAAACAGTCAGAGAGAATAGACAGTTCAAAGTGTAAAAAGAGAGAGAGAAACCTCAGAACCCTTTTGGACTTTTTTCTCTGAGAGTTATAAACTGTTGAAATTCATTAAAATCAGCCATGTTCACAGAGTACCTGTAATCCTAATACTGACCTTGCCCCATACTCTGACCTTCATCTGCTGCAGTTTAAAAGTTTAAAAAATGCCTGGCTGATTTTTAATTAATTTAAGAAATTTTGGCTGGGACCCAATGATAGCGCGGAGCATGCTCAGTAAGGACCAACTGTCAGAGTTCTAAAAGCCAGACTCACAGCTGCTGGGCTTGGCTAATCAGGGGGCCACACCCACACCAGACTCGATTTCACTTGAGACCATCATGGCTTCCCTCAAAGAATCCTGGGAAGTGTAGTTTGTGAAGGGTGCTGAGAGGAGACTCCTATTCCCCTGAGAGAATGGTTGAACAGCCAGCCACTCTGATTGAAGGACTGTGAGGGGAACAGGGCGTCTCCTAGCAACTCTCAGCACCCTTCACTAACTACACTTCCCAGGATTCTTTGAGAGAAGCCATGACTAGCCAATGGGAAATAAAGGCCTGGTGTGGATGTGGCCAGGGACAGCTTTGGTTTAAATTTGGGTGGGAGGCTACATGTGTCTGCTGTAGAATAAAACGGTGGGGGAAAGGCTGAAAAAGAACGATTCTGTTTACAATGTTTTCCTTTTGGAAAGGGAAAGGTCTTCCCTTCTGCCCAGTGCCCACCCACCCAATCTCCTCCCCTCCCACTCCCTGCCCCTTCCCTGGGTCAGTGTTGGACTATGACCTGGGAGACCAGGGTTCGAATCCCCACACAGCCATGAAGCTGACTGGGTGACCTGGGGCCAGTCACAGCCTCTTGGCCTCAGAGGAAGACAATGGTGAAATCACCTCCGAATACCGTTTACCATGAAAACCCTATTCAAAGGGTTGCAATAGGTGGGGATTGACTTGAAGGCAGTCCATTTTCATTTTCAAACATGATTGCATAGAAATAGATCCCACTGAACTCAAAAAATATGCAAATGATCAAACCCACCCTCCCTTCTCCTTATTCCTATCCCCTCCTCTTGCCCCTTCCCTCCCCCTTCCTTTGCCCCTCACTCCCCATCCCCTTCCAATCCCCTCTTTCTCCTTCCCCTTCCCCCTCCTCCCCTTCCTCCTCCCCATGGTCAGTTTTACCTATCCTAAGCATGATTGCATGGGAGCAAATCACACCGAATTTAATAAACATGCAAATGATCAAGCCTGTCCTTCTTCTCCCCTCCCCATCCTGCCTGCTCCCCTCCCAGTCCTCCCCTCTGCATTTCCTCCCCTCCCTCTTCCTCCTCCTCCCCTCCCCATCCTCTGTGGTCAGTTTCACCTATCCTAAGCATGATTGCAGGGGAGTAAATCCCATTGAACTCAATAAGCATGCAAATGATGGATCCATTCTCAGCAAACTTGCACAGGATCCCATTTCTTACCTCCCAGATTAAAAAGCAGGGAAATTCAGTAATAGGCAAAAAACCTTGCAGTTTAAGAACATACCTATAGCCCACAGCTATTCTATCAAACTTTAAAAAGCAGGGAAATTGGGCAGCTATAGTGAATGCACCAGGGGAGCAGGAGACCTGAACTCCTCTCTGAGATATTGGACTGCCCTACAAAGTTGTCAAAATGCAAACACCATTTGGGTTGGTCTTTCGCCGTCCAATCCACTTCCTGTGTAGCTTGGAAGAATTTGGTAAAATGTGCCTCTGAGCATATGGTGAGTGGTGGCAACACTTGCCATCTCCAAAGATAATTATATTTTTGTATGTTTGCTGGTGTTCTTACTTTGCTTCTTTCCTCATCGTCATCGGTCGCCAGGCAGGAGAGTCCAGAGAATGTCCTGTTCAGGCACTTGTCAGATAAAGGGGCAAAATTGAGATCTATCTCTTATCTCTCTGCCCCTCCCACATTTACAGGGGGGGTCATGGCTTCTTCTGATGTACTTTTATTGCGTGTTGATAAATATGTTGCTGCCAGCCACCTGGCAACCTGATATAAATCTTAAGAAAAGATCCGTAAAGGGTAAGGGTGTTTGGGGGAGAGGTCATTACGCTCCATGCTAAGCAACTGGGGGTTCCTGTTGGAGTCAGTAGGGAGCAGCTCTCTGGCTGCCACAGGGGTGCTGCACCCCAGAGAAGAGCATCCCCACAGACACTCACACAAGCCTGCCCCCAGGGACCCTTCTCCAATCCTCCCACCCGGGGACCGTCGACTCACATTGCCTGCATCCCCCTTCCTCTGCTGTGTCTTAGAAAAAGAACATTGTGGGGGGTCTCACTGGGGTGACCCCATAAGGGTCTGTCATGTCCCCCCATGGCAAACCTCAGACCTGGTACACCTTCAGGGACAGCCCCTCCACAAGGAGGAGGGGACCCCCCACTGTGTCACTGGGCATTGAAAGAGGACGTTGAACAGCACCAGACCCAGGAGCAATCCCTGGGAAGCCACACTTGTTGCATGATATGGATACCTGACGTAGACCTTGCTGGTACCCATTTACCTCCCTCCTCAGTTAGCACAGTGAGGATGAGAGCCTGGCTGGGAGTCCAGAGTCTGTGAGTTCAAATCCCTGCTCGTGTCTCCTCAGCGTCAAGAGCCAGCTAAAGATCACCCCCACAGGGAGTGGCTCAGGGGTGACGTGCCCTACCACCTGTGCAGCTGTGGGCCAGCGGCACAGTCCGAAGGAGCCCAGTTGCCCCCCAGCTGGCAGTTGCAGTCAAGGAAGGGGCTGGCTTGTGCAGCCGTGGCAAGCTGAGCAGGCCCTAGCCAGCTGGAGAGGACTAGCCCTAGAGGGAGGCAGTTGTAAACCCCCTCGGAATACTGCTTACCAGGAACACCTTATTTGTAGGGTTGCAATAAGTCGGGATAGACTTGAAGGCAGCCCATTTCCATTTTCAGTTTCATACCCATTCTCTCCCCCCCAATTGACTCAGATTGGCCCAAATGTTCTTGCTTTGTCATGTGTGATATGAGTCCAATCTGGAAACCTCCATTTGCTTCAGGACCTTGCATGGTTTGCAAAGCTGGTTTCCTTCCTGAATGTGTCGTACTGGATATGAAGGGCATCACCACCCTTCCCATGGGGTTGACTTCTCAGGAAAGGGCTCTCATGTTCTAGGATAGTTCCCTTCATTCAACATCGATGAATACTCTGTGGAGAGTGGAGTGGAGAATGCGGGGAGCATCTTTTTCAGGGGGAGGAGGGATGGGCATGCTTGATCAGGGTCTGGGCTTCTAGGGGAGCCTTGACTACTCAGTTTACTTTCCACATTGTTATCAGACAATGTTTTTAATCATCTAACATAATACGACTTCTGTGTGGTTTTTGGATTTGTTTGTCTTTGCAGGGAATAGAACTGGATGGCCCATGATCCTTTGGATTAGTAGCTCAAGTCAACAGCTGACTTGGGAGCCCCTAAGTTTCATTTATTTTATAACTGTTCAATATTATACAGCCACAAGAGTACCAACCGATGCCATTCTGATGCTTCCCATAAGCTCATTTCAAAACAGAAAACTTTACAAAACTTATGGTCCTGAACTCAGAAACACTCGCTTAACAACCCTGTAAATTTTCATGGCTATACACAAAACAGTCAGAAAGAATAGAGTGTTCAAAGTGTAAAAGAGAGAGAGAAACCCCAGAGCCCTTTTGGAGTTCTTTCTGTGAGAGAACAGATGTTGAAATTCATTAAAAAATCGACTTCCGGGAAGGGTGACTTAGCCTGTGCCTGCTTTTGAGACGGGCTCCTGCCTCAAAAGAAGCTTATTCAGATATATCAGTCAGATTTTTTTTTTTTTTTGACTGATTAAACTTCTCCCGGGTAGGGAGAAACGAAGAGATTAACCTCAAAGCCTATTTTTGTTGGGACGACCAGATCTCATTAATTTATGGGACGAGGTCCAGCCGACGAAGGTGGGACGGATTTTCAACAACAAGCTCTATCTGATAAAGCGAACGTTCATCTTATCTTCTAAGAGAGAACGCACTAACAGGCAAGCACCCTTCTTTCTATATTTTTCTTTTACTTGACTTAAATTGTTGCTGTTTAAAAGAGATTTGCCAGATTGATCGGTTTTTGACATCTCACTGGGGAGCCATAACTTCTCTCTGCTACTCACTAATTAATAGCTTATCTCTGTTTTTGTTGCAAAAAGCTGTCCTGGATTTGCATTCTAAAGATATACACAGAAGAGGGATTTCTATTCCAGATTTTTATTTTGAAGAATATTATATTGTCTGAGACTACTCTCTTTTTGGTCTATTTTATTTTGACGAATCTGTTTCCTGACGACCGCCATTAATTGTTTCGATCCTGGGAACTGCATTTTGTTTACTTAAGCATGGAGAGATAAGGCTGTCTGCTCTGTTTATACTGTGATGTCACCAAGTTTGGAGTATTAACCCAATTGTTGCTGAAATAAGAAGTGGTTTTCCTATATTTTTCTTTTAAAATGGCAATTAAGAAAGTGGCTGAGAATCTGGAAATAACTATGTTTCAGAAAATAATGGATGAGATTGAGATAACGAAACAAAACCTGCGACAGGGTTGTAAGGAGCTGAAAATTGAATTGAGTAAAATGAAGCAGGAGATTAAAGATATAGGGGTCCCTGTGAGAGAGGTGACCCTGGAGATTGGAACAAACGTGGAACAGGAAAAAGATTTGGAGTCTATGGACTTTAGAAACAAAATCTATTGTTTGGAGACACAGGAGATTAAAGACATAGGGGTCCTTGTGAGAGAGGAGACCCTGGAGACTGGAACAGGGGTCCCTGTGAGAGAGGAGACCCTGGAGACTGGAACAGGGGTCCCTGTGAGAGAGGAGATCCCGGAGATTGGAACAAACGTGGAACAGGAACAAGATTTGGAGTCTATGGACTTTAGAAATAAAATCTATTGTTTGGAACTCAATGTTATCTCTGAAGAAATTAATGAAGATTCTAGAGATAAAGTTATCAATGGCATGGATAATCTTCTGGACTGGAATGATGTGATGGAGCCCAATATAGAGAAAATCTATGGAATTAACTGCAGCCATGTGACAATGGAAAAACTTTCAAGAGATGACCCAGTGTATTTTGAAAAAAAGAACAGAGATATGATTTTACAGCAGTATTTCAGCAACCTATTCAGAATGGATGGCAAGAAAATATTTGGGATAGAGGTAATTCCCATCAGACTCTTACTATATGACTATGGCTTTGACAGCAAGATTATTATGGAATACTGATAATGGAAGATTGGATACTGAAATTACTGGACTTAACAAGACTACTGAAGATGGAAGATGGAAAATGGAACTAATAGGGATAATAGAACAATGGCTACTGAAATTACTGAACCTAACAGATTCTGATGTGATGGATTAATTGAAATGTTTATTTTGACTATGGTTATGACAATAAGATTATCATAATTAGTAATGAGATGGATTAATCGATATGCTTATCTGGAAAAAAAAATTGATAGATATATTTCTTAAAGAATTGAAACCTCTCTTTGACTTTTTGTGGAAAGAATAAAGTAATGTTTATGAGATTTGATGATTAAGTAAGATAACTACTGGAGGAAAGTGATTTTATAATATGACTTAAGAGACAGGATTGTTATATATTATAGACTTATAACTGATTTGATCTTTGACAAATGGGAAGTCAATATTTTACTCTTTATTTTTTATTTTTTTTCTTTTTTTCTTTTTTTCTTTTTGTTTAACTATTTTTGATTTTGTTTTTTGTCTTTGAATGTTTTATGATTTCGTCTTGTATGTTTTATGAAAATCTGAATAAAAATTATTGGAAAAAAAAAAAGAAATTCATTAAAAAATCAACCATATTCACAAAGTACCTGTAATCCTATTACTGAACTTGCCCCATACTCTGACGTTCATCTTCTGCAGTTTAAAAGTTAAAAAAAATGCCTGGATTATTTTTAATTAATTTAAGAAATTTTGCATTGAACTGAATGATAGTTTAGGGCATGCTCAGTAAGAACCAATTGTCAGAGTTCTAAAAGCCAGACTCACAGCTGCTGGGCTTGCCTAACCAGGGGGCCACACCCACACCAGGCTTTGATTTCACTTGAGACAGTCATGGCTTCCCCCAGAGAATCCTGGGAAGTGCAGTTTGTGAAGGGTGCTGAGAGGAGACTCCTATTCCCCTGACAGAGCTCCAGTGGCCAGAGCCTCTCGGATTGAAGGTCTGTGAGGGGAACAGGGCTTCTCCTAGCAACTCTCAGCACCCCTACACTTTAATGTATATCCCGCCCTTTCTCCCAGCAGAAGTCCAGGGCAGCAAACAAAGTGCTAAAATCACTTTAAAACATCATAAAAACAGATCTTAAAATATATTAAAATACATTAAAAGGAAACAGCGTTAAAAACATTTTTTAAAAAACATTTAAAAAAGGGTTAATAACATTACTAAAAAACATATTAAGCAATTCTGACACAGATGCAGACTGGGATAGGCTTCAACCTAAAAGGCTTGTTGGAAGAAGAGTCTTCAAAAGGTGCCGAAAAGGTAGCGGAGATGGCCCCTGCCTAATATTCAAGGGGAGGGAGTTCCACAGGGCAGGTGCTGCCGCACTAAAGGTCCATTTCCTATATTATGCAGAATGAGCCTCCTGATAAGATGGTATCTGCAAGGGGCCCTCACCTGCAGAGCACAGTGATTGACTGGGTATATAAGGGGTAAGACGGTCTTTCAGGTATTCTGGTCCCGAGCTGTATAGGGCTTTGTACACCAAGATTAGAACCTTGAACTTGGCCCAATAGCAAATGGGCAGCCAGTGCAGTTTTCAGCAGTGGAGTCACATGTTGGCGATACCCTGCCCCAGTGAGCAGTCTCACCTCCGCATTTTGTACAAGCTGCAGCTTCTGGACCAATCTCTAGGGCAGCCCCACACAGAGTGCATTACAGTAATCCAGCCTGGAAGTTACCAGTGCATGGACAACAGTGGTCAGGCTATCCCGGTCCAGAAATGGCCACAGCTGTCTCACCAGCTGAAGCTGGTAAAAGGCACTCCTACGCACAGAGGTCACCTGGGCCTCTAGCGACAAAGATGGATGCAGGAGCACCCCCAGACTATGGACCTGCTCTTTCAGAGGGAGTACAACCCCATCCAAAGCAGGCAAATAACCAATTATCTGAACTCGGGAACCACCAACCCACAGCACCTCCGCCTTGCTAGGATTTAGACTCAGTTTATTGGCCCTCATCGAGCCCACCACCGAGTCCAGGCAGCGGTCCAGGGCTTGCACGGCCTCTCCCGATTCAGATATTATGGGAAAATAGAGCTGGGTATCATCAGCATACTGCTGACACCTCGCCCCAAATCTCCTGATGACTGCTCCCAAGGGCTTCATATAGATGTTAAACAGCATGGGGGACAAGACGGTACCCTGTGGCACCCCACAGCACACCTGCCAGGGGGCTAAAAGAGAGTCACCCAATGCTATTCTCTGGGAGCGACCTTGGAGATAGGATCGGAACTACTGTAAAACAGTGCCTCCAATACCCATCTCACCAAGTTGGCCCAAAAGGATACCATGGTCAATGGTATGAAAAGTCGCTGACTGATCAAGTAAGAATAACAGGGGTTGGTTTGGTTGGAAGACGCCTGTGCGTGAATTTGTTTTATGTGGGGAGATCGGTGCATGACGATCAACACACAATCATGACAGAAAAAGGTCTTGATCCAATGGCATGGATACCACGATGATTGGAAGTCTTTTATCTGCTGCAGCCTTCATCTGCCTTCACAGCCATTGTAATGTACACATTGTTATCCGCCTGTTCTGCCATTGAGAACTTTCTTGGGTCGTTCTTTGTCTGGCTCCTCTCCCTTGACCTTACTGCCATGGGTGACCCTGCTGGGAATACATGACACCCGACGGCATTGCTCAGAGGGTTCACTGGAACACACAAGCCCACTCACCACTGCAAGGTGACAATCCAGCGAATATTCCTCATAGGACAGGAAAGTTATAATTTTGGGGACACATTGATCTTGTTTGGATGCTGGTCTTCCGGACATTTTATGCAATGGTCTGCATCTGAGAAGAAGAGTTATTTTAGCATCCGTGTTTCCTCACATCTAGAATTACCTACCATGTGGTAGGCATGATGGTGCAATTTTATTCGTGTTCAGTCAGGTTCAGACCAAGATTTATGCCACCTGCGCTCCAGCTGCCAACCCTCCTGTTTCATCACACACAGGTTATTGGAGTACCAAGATGACTTACGTGCTCCACAGTGATGGTGAGGGCACTCACAAGCGATCGTGTCAATGGCTCAATGCATCTCACTGTGCCACAGTGTCGTGCCCGGGTTGGGACTCAAGAACAGAATCACTTGATGAAAGCAAATCAGTTTTTATTAGAGTAATTTCCAGACATAGGCTTCTTCGCCTCATGAACTCTTAACATGAACCAAAACCCGCGGCATGGGAGAGAGTTGATAGAACAAAGTTTCAAGCATTCCCCATCCCTTATCAAGGGGGCTTTCGGGCCCGGATCCTCTCACTCCGCCTCAAACTGCCCACATCTACGCCCCTTCCCTCCTCTTTTCTTTGGCGCCTTTTTAACTGTCTTTGGGTGTGGGGCGATGGGGGGGCGGCTGCCTCCTCCCCTTCTGATTCGGAAAGGATGATAGGAAGTAGGGGGGGTTGGCCCAACACTTCAGGCGATTTATCTCTACCCTTCTCTGCAGCCGAACGACCTTGGTCCTCCTCCTCCCTCTCTGTCTGTAACTGCAGCACCTTCCTAGGAGGGGAGTGCGTGAGAACCGAGTCTGTTGTCTGTTCAAGATTTCCCCCCTCTATCTGGGAAGCTTCCCCCTCCCCTTCAGAACCCTCAGCCCAGCTGCCCCCCTCTCCTAGCTCATTCTCAGAAACATCAGAACTCCAACCATACATCCTGACACACAGCGAGAGAAAAGCTTGGAGAGAAGCACCTGCCATGTCAGCCAGGAAATCCCCCAGGGTATTGAGGAATCCATCAGATTCCATAAGGGCGGACCACCTCAATGGGTCCAAATGGGTACTGAGACATCCCCATGGTTGTCATGGAGACCATGAAGTCCCAAGTTGGACCCTTCCTGAAATCCTGGAAAGTTACTGCTGGTCAGTACAGACCAGGGAATGGCAAACCTGTGTTCCTGCAGATGTTGATGGACTCCAGTTCCAGTCAGCTTGACCAATGGTCAGGGATGATGGATGCTGAAGCTCAGCCGCATCAGCCTAAGGGCCACAGGTTAGCCATCCCTGGTGTAGCCAGCACTGAGTAAGGTAGTTTCCTATATTGTTTGCTTAACACCAGCATGGCAGCTGAATCCGCTGCCCTGAGACCATGTCCTGCTAGGACCTTTTCCAAAGTTAGTATTTTGAGCAACCAAGTCACGTGACCCGTGCATGCATGTTTTACTACAGAAACTGTGCTTAGAAATTTTAGAATGTGAGGTTGCAATCCATCTATAAGCAAATATATAGCCATGAGCAAATGTATAGCCAAGGTAGGATGAATTTGTGCTTTTAGACCGGGAAGTCTGTATCCCCTTCAAGGCCTCAGCATTCCTTAGGTATGCAGCATGTTGTTGGTAGCTGTAATGTGCAACAGAAGTTTCCCCAAAGACATGTACAGGGTTAAAACACACAGAGGAGCTCAAGGCCGTGCAGAAGCCGAAGGCTGCAGCTGGCAAAGAGCTGCCAAGGCTATAAAGTCCTTGAGGGAATGTCTCTGTGGTGTGGGGGGTGTATATGGAAAGTGAAGGCATTTGGAGTGAGAGTGTTTTGTGATTACTGCTTTGAATCTATTGAATCAGTAAAAGATTCATCTTACAATAATCCTGGTGGTGCGTCTCTATTCATTCAATCTGGGGCAACTGGATGTACTGGTACACACATAGCTTTAACAGACTACCGCACAACAAGGGTTATGGGCCCAGAGTACCCAGTATAATCCCAGTTAAAACCAGTAAAGAGAGCATCGGGTAACCAGTGGAAGCAAGCTGGACTTCATCGTTGGTGTGAGGAGTCCTAGAAGGCAGCAAACGGATAACGTTTCCAGGGAGACACAGTGAAGGAGTGTAAGTCAGCATGGCAGTTTCACTTTCGAAAGGAATGCCGCTGGAGCGACTTAATGAGACTAATTACTTAAGCTGGCGTTTAAGGATACAAGCCTTTCTCACGAAAGAAGATTTATGGCAGGTCATAACGCAGGATCCCCCATCCGATCTGCCTCCTGCACAGTGGCTGAGACTGGATGAAAGAGCTCGGTCGTACATAGTTCTGACTGTCAGTGATTCACAACTGTTACTCATTCAAGATAAACAAACAGCGAAACTGGCTTGGACTGCTTTGCATGAAACACACATTCAGAAAACGGCAAGTAGCAAAATAAATCTGACTACAAAACAATATCAACTGAGGCTGATGGATACTGTGACTATGTCTGAACATTTATTGACTATTTCCAGGATTTTTGCTGAGTTGCAGGAAAGAGACGTTGTGCACACTCCGTTACAGAAAGTATACATTATCCTATCGACTTTGAATGCATCATGGGATAATTTAATAAGTTCCTTGGAAGCGATGTCTGATGAAGGATTGACAGTTCAATATGTATCCGGAAAATTGATACAGGAATGGGAAAGATGTCAAGAATCGATTGAACAGGAGAAAAGAAATAAGCCAGAAAGAAGAACCGAAAGGACTGAGAGGAGTGCTAAGTCTTTTGGAATGAAAGCATGCTATAGCTGTGGGTCTGTTACGCATCTTCAAAGAGACTGTGATTTACGACGAACAAGGCAAAGGAGAAAGCAATCGCAGATACAGCTGGTGAGTGCTGGCACAGAAGAAAGAAAAGGAAGAAAAGACAGAGACTGTAAATATTGACTGTAGTGAATAGGTGATTGATTCGGGAGCAACACATAGCTTATTAAAGGACAGAACATTATTCAATACGTGGGTTCCAACAACAGAGGATGTGGTGTTGGTGGATGGTACATGCAGACAGGTATTGGGCAGAGGAACAGTGAAATTATGTATTTTGAACACTGTAATGACAGATGTTTTATATGCGCCAGACATAGAATGTAATATTATGTCAGTATCTAAACTTAATGCTATGGGATATACTGTAACATTTAAACAAGGAATGTGTGAGTTAACGAAAGAAGGCAATGTATGTGTGAGAGGATTTCTTAGAGATCCTCTGTTTCACATAACACTAAGTCCTAAAGAACAAGTATCCATGATTGCTAACAAGAAAACCAAATGAAGCATAATAGAACCAGAGCCCAGTTCCAGCGATGAGTGGGCTTCAATAGAGGCTGCCAGACAGTCTATTCATGCCCTAGTGACGGTGAGCAGGGCTGGGTATGCACTAAATGGAAGCTACGCCCTGGCATTAATTAGGGAGCCCCAAGATGCAGTAATGGCCACCAGCTTGGATGGCTTTAAAAGAAGATTAGACCAATTCATGGAGGACAGGGCTATCAATGCCTACTAGCCATGATGGCTGTGCTGTGCCACCCTAGTCAGAGGCAGCATGCTTCTGAAAACCAGTTGCTGGAAGCCTCAGGAGGGGAGAGTGTTCTTGCACTCCGGTCCTGCTTGCGGGCTTCCCCCAGGCACCTGGTTGGCCACTGTGAGAACAGGATGCTGGACTAGATGGGCCACTGGCCTGATCCAGCAGGCTCTTCTTATGGTAGCTATTGGATTTGTGAAGGAAAAGCCTGGCCGTGGTTGCCCCCATGCTGGATTGGAAGATGTTCCCTGGAACTATGGGGCCCACATAGGTTTGTGAACACTTTGGAGAGCCCCTCAATAGGTAATTACAGAGCGTGGAAAGTCAGATGGCAAAGGGATGTTTTCAGCTGCACTTGGGCCCTAGTGCCTGGAGGGGGGTGGCTAATATCATGTATAAGGTAAATATCTTTGGGAGAGCTATGGAAGTTGCTTTAAATGTTACTGCCTTAGCCTTGGAGGCGATTGGAATAGAGATGACAAGCATGAGGACTGCTGTATTACAGAATAGGCTCGCGTTGGATATGCTGACATCATCAATGGGAGGAACATGCGCAATGTTACAACAGGAATGCTGCATGTATATTCCAGATAAACAAAACATGGTGAATCACACCGTGGCTGCATTATATCAGCAAAGCAGTAAAATAAAGGATTTGGAGGGAGAATCATTCCTGGATCCAATTCTAGCCTGGTTTCAGGGAATAGGAGAATGGTGGAAACAGCTTCTTTCCATTGGATTCATTATTTGTGGAATTCTGCTCATATGTGTATGTTTATCTTGTTTGTGAGCTATTAAAGGCTGATGACTGAAAGGTATGATAAACCCCTCTTATGGTCAAACGATAGGGCCATGAAGATCTGGCCCCTTGGGGTTAGAAGACATTTGTAACGCATAGTGCATTGACACGTCCTTTGAGCAATCGGGGGTGGAATGTAATCCATCTATAAGCAAATATATAGCCATGAGCAAATGTATAGCCAAGGAAGGATGAATTTGTGCTTTTAGACCGGGAAGTCTGTATCCCCTTCAAGGCCTCAGCATTTCTTAGGTATGCAGAGTGTGAGTGTTCTTGGCAAAGGGATGGGTCAGAGGACGGTCAATAGAAACAGTATTAGGCAACCCAGGTGTGTTATCAGCTTGTTGCTAACGAGCATGGCGTAAGTGAAATGCTTGCCAAAGAGGTGGTCAAGAGGTAGCTGGGAAGGGCAAGTACGCTATTGGTTATTTGCAGTGTTAATTAGCAGCATGAGATAGAGCACCCTAGCGAGGGAGCCTGCTCCACGAGCTAGAGGGAGCCCCAGCTGACGAAGCGTCAAGGCCCCAGCTGACAAAGCGTCAAGGCGAGTTAAGCAGCAGAGCGAAAAGAGGGTAAGTAGCTCCCATTTATTCCATTATTTAATTGAAGTAAAACAGCTCAGAGCAATAAGTAATAAGGGCAGCCCAAGGTCACCCTGAGCTAGGAGCCAAATCCTGAAAGAACCTATATCTTAGGAGACAGATCCTAGGAGAAGGAAGCCTATAGAAAGCTAGTTTTCAACACCACCCTAGCAGGAAAGCTTCAGGGGACACTGTAAACAAGGCTAAATTCCAGTCGGAGAGAAGGGGGAAAAGGAAACTCCACCGACACATACAGGGAGAGAGTCAGCTCAGTCCTTGCTAAAAAGGGCAGCTTCAGCCTTCCTGAAACACAACCACAACCTCTGTTTCCCTAGGTTAAAGAAAGGTCAGGCTGTTCTAGGTGGGAAAACAACAAACACAAAAGACTTGCCTGGAAGGCGCAGCCCCTTGGTTAGATTAAAAGCAGCCAAAAGCTTAAACAGCCCGGCCCCTCGCTCAGGAAGGAAGGAAGCCTGCCTTCCTGCCTTCAAAGGAAGGAAGCCTGAGAGAATACTAAAGAGTTAAGCCCCAGCTGATAGCCATCAGCCTCAAGTAACACATCATTGGCTGGCAGCAGTAGCTGGGAGGAACCAGCCACACATATAAAGTCAGAGCACCCTAGCGAGGGAGCCTGCTCCACGAGCTAGAGGGAGCCCCAGCTGACGAAGCGTCAAGGCAAGTTAAGCAGCAGAGCGAGAGGCCAGGACCCCCCACTCTGCCCGTCTGTTCCCTGACCTCAACTAAACCGCAGTCTCCAACCCATTGACGTAATAAACCGTAAACCAAACTATGCAGGTAAGAAGCCAGCAGGGGTGTGGGGGCTTTCCAGTGTTTTGCACCGCCTGCAGAATGTACGACTATCTGCCTGTTGGACAGAAATCGTGGGTGTGCTCTCGGTGCAATGAGCTCCTGGCTCTCCGGGAACGACTTCATTTCCTTGAGGCCAAGGTGGCGGACCTGGAAAAGCTGAGAGAGGCAGAGAGGTGTGCGGAGGAGGCCTTCAGGGACGTTATAGCTGTGTCCCACTCCAACGATGATAGCTCTCCTGCTATCATGGACAACGATGGTCTCGGGGAAGGAGAGCATCTAGCTGAGGAAGAGGGAAACGATCCCTTAGAAGGGACCCATTCCTTGGGGGATGAGCAGCTATCCTCTCGTGCCGAGGATATATCTCCAGGGGGTGGAGGGATCCTTGTAGTGGGTGATTCGATCATTAGGAACATAGACAGTGGGGTGTGTGATGGGCGTGTAGACCGCAAGGTGTTTTGCCTGCCTGGTGCGAAGGTTGCGGATATCGCCCGTCGTTTAGATAGTTTGGTAGACAGTGCTGGGAAGGAGTCAGTGGTCGTGGTGCACGTTGGCACCAACGACATGGGGAAATGCAGCCGTGAGGTCCTGGAAGCAAAATTTAGGTTGCTAGGTAGGATGCTGAAAGCCAGGACCTCCAAGGTGGCTTTCTCTGAAATGATACCGGTTCCACGCGCAGGACCAGCCAGACAGGCCCAGCTTCGCAGTCTCAATGCGTGGATGAGACGATGGTGTCGGGTGGAAGGGTTCAGATTTGTTAGGCACTGGGGAACATTTTGGGACAAGCCGGGCCTGTACAAAAGGGACGGGCTCCACTTGAACCAGAATGGAACCAGACTGCTGGCACTTAAAATTAAAAAGGTAGCAGAGCAGCTTTTAAACTGACTGAGGGGGGAAACCCGACAGGAGCTGAGAAAGGTCCGGTTCGGAATAAACCTCCCCCCTGGGATAAAAACCAAAGAAATGATGAAATTTTAAAAGGGGTAGGCCTAGAAGTAGGCATTGTGAGAGCAGGGGCACTGGATATAAATTCAGAAGAGCAAAATTACCACAGGCCAAACCACAAGTGCCAAAGACACTTGAAGAGTGACACTGTGTAAAGTGCTCTTTCTGTAGAGTTTATCCTTTTAGTTTTGAACATAAAAACAGAAATAGCTTGATGAACAACAACTGCTTCTCCTCTGGGTTTGGTGCCATCTGGGCTTATTAAATTCTGTCTGCTGGGTCCTGCTTGATGAGCTGTGTGCTGGTGAGTACTACTTGCCCTCAAAGTACAGGTGGCCACTTTAGCCAGATGGCTCCAAGCGAATGTTTTTCAGTGAAACACACACCAGAAGCCTGGCCACCAGAATTTGAATTATGCATCATTCTTTAAGCCAGGTGTAGGGAGCCTTTAGCCCTCCAGATGTTGCTGAACTACAGCTCCCATCAGCCTCAGCAAGCATGGCCGGCGGCCAGGGATGGTGTGAGTTATCTCTGGCACTCCAGATCTATTCCCCATACCTGCTTTAAGGGCTCGCATAGTTAGAGAGATCTCTGAAAGCATCTCCAGTATGTCCTCAAAGACGTCTATTGATCAAAGAGGCAGGGCACAGCCTAACTTGTCAAAACCAGGATTCTGCTAATGCCCATCCACATGCAAACATTTCTAGCCCCTCCCCCCCCAGTTTTAGCAAAATAAATCAGGAGAGTTCTCTGTAGAATTCTTAATTGACCTTGGTGAGGGTTGCCAGGAAGATAGGCTGTTGGGTTGTACACTCCTCCTCCTCCAGGTTCTGTTTAATCTTCTTCATCTCCCCATCTTGCTTTTGCAGTAATTCTTTTCCTTGTTTTCTCTCTTCCCCTGGCAAGGTGAGAGGATCCTGGGTTATGCTGAAGAACCTTGCTATCTCTGGTTTGTCATGGAGTACTGCGAAGGGGGAGACCTGAACCAGTACATTCTTTCCCGCAGACCTGACCCGGCCACCAACAAGAGTTTTATGCTGCAGCTGACAAGCGCCATTGCCTTCCTTCACAAGAACCACATTGTGCACAGGGACCTGAAGCTAGACAACATCCTAATCACGGAGAAATTGGGCGCTCCCATTCTGAAGGTGGCGGACTTTGGGCTCAGCAAGGTGTGCGCTGGCTTGACTGCTCGAGGCAAGGACGGGGGGAACGATAACAAAAATGTGAATGTGAACAAATACTGGCTGTCGTCTGCCTGCGGCTCAGACTTCTACATGGCTCCTGAGGTCTGGGAGGGGCATTACACTGCCAAGGCGGACATCTTTGCCTTGGGCATCATTATCTGGGCAATGATTGAGAGGATAACGTTTATTGATGCCGAGACTAAGAAGGAGCTGCTGAGGACCTACATCAAGCAGGGGACTGAGATTGTACCCGTCGGGGAGGCGCTGCTAGAAAACCCAAAGATGGAGCTGCACATCCCCCGAAAACGCAGGACTTCCATGTCTGAGGGGATCAAGCAGCTCTTGAAAGACATGTTGGCTGCTAACCCACAGGACCGACCCGATGCCTTTGAGCTTGAATCCAGGATGGACCAGGTTACATGCGCTGCTTAAACTCAGGTCAGAGTGTTGGTGTACTTTGAAAACTGGGGTAAGTGCAGTTTCTCTGTTGGCTGTACAACATAGTTGGACTTTGTCGCCATTTTTTGTCTATTAAGCTGCTTGGGGTTGTAGAGGCACTTACTTGCTTCCCTCTGTAGGATTTTCACCAGATTTGCCTTCATTTTTTCCTTTAAGTAACGGCCATCAAAAAGATTGAAAACCGAACCTCCAGGTGCATGCTCTAATGCTGTTCAAATCGCGTGAGATTGGTTTGTACCCAGAAGTTCCCTTTCGTTCTTGTTGAACAAACTGAAGTGGCATGTAATGGATGAGATTAAGGGGCAAGATGTTGAACTGCTAAAAATCAGGTCTTTGTTCTTAGGGCACTGTGAACCCTGCATATAAAGGGAAGTAGGGCTGCAACCCCATTTTAAAGACCTTTTAATCAATTAAATTTGCATATGGGTAAAAGCATTGTCTCTGAAGCGACAGTGTAGGCATCATCTTAGATGAGGCATTCCTCCTGTGTGTGTAAGGAAGGGGAGAAAGCCTCTTCTGAGATGCTGCCTGCCACCTGCAGTTTTTATAAGTGGCTGTATCAAAACATAATTTTTAAAAAATCTGTCCAGTTAATCAGGTACTCGTTTTGTCAATTAAAGGGTTTTTTTAAAAAAATACCTAACTGATTAAACATTACAGGCCTAAAGGTAATGTCCTTGATTGCTTCCTTGAGAGCAGCAAACTGCTGTTTGTGAGATGGGCTACATTGTGCTACACTCCCTTCCTTGCAGATGTCTTTCACCCTATAATTCTGGATCCGTGTCATAATCTTGGGGCTCCTGGGTCAAGGATTTTGGTGGGACCTTCCCCTTCCTTTCAGACTTTTCTCTCATTGCGTACAGTGGTGACGTGAAGCAACAGAAGAACCGTTTTGTGTTCTGAAGCAACCTTATGTGCAAGGGCCCACAAATCCTGGTTGTCCTTAGTAGCCAGTTGAGATTTTGTTTGCCACAACCAACAGAGGAAGGGGCAGGGTCTGGCTTGACATCGCCTTGTGCTTAAGGCTCAGGGAGTCGCCTGGGGGAAGCCTCCTCTCTCCTCTACAGTCCTGAGCTGTGCGATGGAAGGGAAGGCTCATCCCTGTTTTACAGTGCCACAGAAATGCTCCTAGAGCAGAAAGGAATGACAGTAAGTCTTAGGACACTGCCAGGTAGAGACTGCCTTTTTCTGTGGATTGTCTGATGCTGTCCTCCGCAGATCAAAAGATGCACTTTGCACTTGGTGGTGGTTGCCATTATGAGCCCTTGCTTGTCAGGAGGGGAAGAGTCCTGTGACGGTCTGGAGCCTTAAGTAACTGCCTGTGTCGTGTCAGCAAGCCAGTTTTGCCACCTTGACCACATACCACATGGTGACTTGGGTGTTCTTATTATCCTCGCTTAACCACAATGGCCAAGTTTTGCAATTTCCATGTTCAGAGGCAAATAATGTTTGCTGGGTGTGGCTGTTCCCTTCATGCCTGAAAGCATCTAGTTAGCTTATTGTGAGAAATGGGATGCTTATGGGCCTTTGGTCTGATCCAGTCGGTCTCTTGGGTCCTGCAGTTGCTCCCAGCAGAGTCGCATATTAACGACCATTGTCAGCTCTTTGATTTATACATTGCATTCTGTGTTCAGGCACACTTTATCTGACTCCAAAAAAGGGAAGTAGTTTCTGAAAGACATAATCCTACATGCGTTAAATAAAAACAGTTGCAAGGATGTCTAGTTCAGACATCATCCCATTAGTTGCAGTTAAAAATCCCCATTACTGAACTGGGCATTTTTAAGTGCAGAATTATCCCCCCCCCTCCGCTGCCTGACAGTTCTTCCACTCACCTTGGTTTTTTCATCTGAATGTTGGTAGAACCAGTGTTCCCACCCCTCCCTTGGCACAAAATGCCCATGATGCACCTGCTGTTAGATCCTTGTCTCCCTCGTTATCTTTGGCTTCCTCAGTGAGGAATGTCGTGGTCTGCTTTGCTTCACCCTCCCTGGGCTGAGCAGAGGCCACCCTGCTCTTTTTGCACACTGCACGCACACAGTGGTAAGCTGTCCCTCTCACCCGCTACAAGCTACAAGCAAGCAAGGCAAAAGCCTCCTACAGAGAAGATGTTGATGCTACTAAATGCCTCCCCCTCTAAGCCAGTCACCAGAGCAGCTTTACATTCTCTGAATCTGCTACATGCTCCTGAAGTTAAAACACAGGGAAAACAGGGATCTTGCTTCCGTCCCAGGCACTGCTTGCAAAACACTTTCACATTTCGGGAATGGGAGGACTCTTGAACCATTTGCAAAGCCATATACAAACAATCTGGTACCAAGGGTATGCAGAGGCAAAGAACTTGGCTGAAATTATGGAAAATGGTTGTTATTTTCAGCAGGCGTTCCAAAATGCTGCTCCGGTAGTTGAATGCTACAGTGAGTGGTGTGATAATGGTGCCTCCCTGCCAGGCCTTTGGTCCTCCATTCTATTAGAATAAATTTGCACAAGCCAATATTTAATTGCATTGCAGAATGCAAGTCAATGCGATCTTTAGAGCAGGTACAGTCTTGCTACTTGGTAAGTAGCAGTGAGAGTCTGGATACCTGAAGGACACAGAAGGGCTAGGTGGGGGTGAGGAACCCTCTCTCCCTAGGGCAGACTTGCACAACTAGTGGCCCATCAACCTGAATTCAGCCCACTAGCCATAGAAGAACTTGATACACCTTTGGTTTGGCTGCCTGCCTGGGACCCCAGAAATAAGGGGCTGCCATAGACCTGACAGACCACCATAAGTGGCTCATGGCCGCATTTGACTTGGTTGGTCTCAAATTGTGCAGGCCTGTCCTAAGGCCCAGCTGTTGAATTGACTTCCTAAGAGTGAAGCCTGTGCCCGGTCTTGTATCTTTGTGCTAGAGGTAACTTCATCACATCCTACCCAGGAAGGTTATGTGGAAGGTGCTCTTGGCAGCCTTTGCCTTTCAGTTTCCTGCAGCTGTTGGGATGGTCTTGCCCTCCAGCATGCATTCCAGAAGTTATATAAAAAGTGATGTGCTGTGCTTTCCAAACACCACTTCAGAGCTTAGATGAGAATGTTATGTGGGGCGTTGCCTACTGGTGCCTGTTAACTTCTTTTAAAAAAGAACTCCATTGGACGGTTGCTGTTCCAAAATAAAACCTTTACATTTGTCGAGACAACAGCCTATTTAGCCCAGTTCTGTTTGTGCTCAGCTGTCAGCAGAGGTGGGTTTTTGTCTCAGCCTGTTGCCTTGTAGTCATTAGTTTGGAAATGCCGGTCTTGGACCTATGACCTCTTCTACCTGCCTGGCATGTCCTGCACCTCTTCCAGTATTCAGCCCAGAATGTAACATCACCTTTAAATTCCTGAAACAAATTGCTCTCCATGTGGTGGGTGTAGCATTTCTTTTCCTCTGCCCTGGTCCAAACGCGTCTTGTGCCTCTGCTGCTGCCACATCTCCTTAGGAGCCATGGCATGCATTTGGGCTTTTGTCCAGTGTGAAGCATGGACCGCAAAAAAGACAAATAACTGGGTGTCAGAACAAATTAAACCAGAACTATCACTAGAAGCTAAAATGATGAAACTAACGTTATCATACTTTGGACACATCATGAGAAGACATGAATCACTAGAAAAGGCTATAATGCTGGGGGGGGGGGGGGGAAGAAGGGAGTAGAAAAAGAGGAAGGCCAAACAGGAGATGGATTGATTCCCTAAAGGAAGCCACAGACCTGAACTTACAAGATCTGAACAGGGTGGTTCATGACAGATGCTCTTGGAGGTGCTCATTCATAGGGTTGCCATAAGTTGTAACCGACCTGAAAGCACATAACACACACACAAACCAGTGTAAAGAGTTCTAAGTGTTCCGTGCCACTGTGAGACAATTTTTGGTGTGGGGACTTATGCCTTTAAAAGGTCCTAACACCCTAGCCCAGTGGTTCCCAAACTGTAGTCAGTGGTGCTTCATTCAGGTGGCTCACAGAGTGTCTGTAAAAATGCAACTAAAAAATCATACAGCATGTAACACAGTGCATTGCAATTGCTACAACAGGCAGAAAACCCATTAGGTGATCTGCCCTCAGCAGTTTTTAAGTGGTCCAGGTGGGGTGGCGTTTGGGAATCACTGTCCTAGTCTAAAGCACTCCTCCGTCTGCAGGTTTTCTAAGAAGTGAATACAAAGAGAATAATTTTACTACTTCAGCCTCCTAGATAACCACAAGTTTTAAGTTGTCTTAAGGCTTAAAGCAAGATCTAGACTTAGCTATGACAGCTGTATCTCAAACTGATAGAATAACAGGGGTATGAGTGAATTAGGCAGGTAGGTAGTTATTAAATTTCTGTCCCGCCCTTCCTCCCAGAAGGAACCTGGGGCAGCAAACAAATGATAAAACATTAAGAACATCTTTAAAGATTAACAACAGGGTCAACAATAAGACAGAAATATGCAGGAACAGAATTAAAACCTAAAAAGAGCAAGTTAAATCAAACCATTTAAAAGCCAAGCAGAATTTTTTTAAAAATGTTGCCCAGTCACCCCTGACAGCCTTAACTCAATAAGAAGCAGCAACTCCTCCAGCTAGTCAGTTTCAATGCTCGGGGTTTTTTGGTTTGAAAAATGGCAAGGGAGGACATGGTAGAGGTATGGGGGGAAAATACGCATGGTGTGGAGAAGCAAATAGAGAGACATTCTTTTTCCGGTACTACTACTATTGCATCCCTGAGGTCATCTTGTGAATCTGAATGGTAGGAGACTAAAAAGAGAGAACAGGAAGTACTTTGTTGCACAGCACATAGCTGTACTATAAGGTCTGCTCCCATAAGATGTGACAGTGGGTACTGAATCAGCTGGCTTCTTAAGGCTGTCAGTGGCTGCTAGTCAAGTGTGCGTCTCTTATCAGTCACTGGGAACAACAGCAGGAGAGGGCTAATACCCTCATGTCCTCTTTTTCCAGCTTCCCAGAGGCATCTGGTTGGCCACAGTGGGGAACTGGATGCTGGGCAAGATAGGCCTTTGGTCTGTGCCTGCTGGGCATCTCTTCATTCCAAGTTGAATGACTTTTTCTCATAGGGGTTTGGGAGAGGCGAGGATAGTGGCATCCAGTATTTTTCCCCCTCTCCTTTCTCAACCCTCTGTGTGGGTCACCTGTGGTCACTCATGCTCTGCTAACATGCTGCCGAGTTGCATAACCAGGCTGTGCCCTCTGGGGAAAATTTCTCCTGCGCATCTTTTCAGAACGGTAAATGCAAGCATAATAAACACTATGAGGGCACAGACCTGCCCTCTGGCTGTTTATTCTAGGGCCCAGCGGCCTCTTCCCATCCAGGGCCTGAGCGGGTAACGTCTCCATCCAAAGCACAGCTGCAGCGAAAGAGGCTGCCTCTTACATAACTGACAGAGATGTGCCACTTTGCGTATCCCCTTGCCAGCCTTGTGCTCATAGAAATGGATGCTGTGCATTGTGATGGACACATCTGTCCCTCTGGTTCTGATGGTGATGGTGGTGGTGGCTTCTTATCTTGATAGATCAGCTTGGAGCTGTGGCCACGTTTCTGCAGGCACTGGAGTGAGTTTGGTGTGGTTCTGTGTATGCAGTCGTTCAGCCTGGGCCACAAGCATACAAAACTGCCTTCTACCAAGTCAAGCTGTTTGGCCCATTAACCCATTAAATCTTCCTCCGAGTGGGGTGGGTCTAGTCAGTGGATGTCAATGGCCTGCCCTACTTGCTAAAATCCTTTTCCCTGGAGATGCCTGGGACTGGACATGGGACTGACTTGCCCCTAGATCTTGTCCTCTCATTAATGAGCTGTGCCACTCCTCGGACAGGATTCATTTGTGTTCAAGGGTTGACATGAGCCGACAGTCATCAACCTTTGGCACAGTCAGGGGAATCTGGTCTCTTACTTATCCTGGGATAAGCCAGTCGTAAGCAGCCACCTTCCTACTATCTCTGGAGCATAGTTCCTTGGAGATGATCCACAGTGAACTGTGAATGACCTGAAACAGGCAGCAAGGAGGGGGTGACTGAAACACCCTAGAATTCCTTGCTGGTGTAGATTGGGGGTGGGGACTTGTTTTGAGAGAATCTGAAGTTTGATTGTTCTGCCAAGCTACAATTAAATGGCTACTGATAATTTTGGAACTGAAAGGAAGGTGGACATTGACCCAGAGGAGGAGGCTGGGCTAAAACACCTCTCTGTCAGTATCTGCAGGGGAGCTCTTTCCCCCCAACTCTAACTGAAGTGGGGAATGGAAGAACGAAAGAAAGCTTCGCACTAGTCAGAGCTGCTGTTCTACAAAGGCTTTCCTTCTGCTGATAGTGTTTGGTTGAATTCACCTGGGCTGTTCGCTCCCCTTCACTCTGCCAAAAGAGCATCTGAGGCACAGGACAGTCTGTTCCCTGTATCTGGCTGGGTACCAGGCTGGATGGAACCTCAGCTCAGTCTGTTAGCCCTGTAGGCCTTTTGCCTCACATGTGCAGTGCTAGTGACAAAGCCTTTGCTTCCACTGGCAAGAACAGCATCATTAATCTTGCAAAGGCTTACATAATACTTGTTGCCCTCATCTGATTTCGGTGCTTATTGTACTCCCTCCCATGAATTGCAAGGATTTGGCTAGGCAGGTTGGGGAGGGCTCTTTGGAAGTTCAGTCTGTCTTGCTATCCCCGTTTTCAGTCGCCCTTTATAATGGAAAACCTGCAGCCTTAAAAAGCCAACTTCTGTCAATCTTAGGATTAACCTCTCTTGAGGAATGGTTAGATGAATCTTTTTTTCTTCCACAAGTGTGAAAGTATATGTCTGTGTCTGTATTTGTGTGTGTGTATTTATGTATGTTGTCAGGTGTCTTTCTCCCCTATTCCTCCCCACCCCTCTAATTTCTAAGCATAGCCTGAGTGTACGCAAGGTACAATAAATATAATTGCCTTGCATAAGTTCAGTATTCTGCAAAATGTGACGTTTCTGGAGAGCTGAGCTGATGAAAGAGGTGAACAGGATGGGAAGAGCCAAAATTCATTTCGTTTTTGTAAGCGTTGAAGAGATGGCCTGTTGACACTGCGTGCAGCAGTGTCTGACCTATCATACAGAGCCTTAACAAGAAATTTACCTGCTTTTCTGCTTCTGCTGATTCTGTAAACTAGGTTGTGCTGTCTGTTTAACATTGTTCTAATTACAGCAGTCTCACCTGAACCCTCCTCTCTTAAGGGGCCAATTTTAACTGTATCTGAGCTCCAGTTTCAGAAGCACCCTTGCCAAATCCAACAAGAAAATTAGAGACTGAGAAAATCCATTGCCAATAACTGCCTCCTCTATACCCACTGTTTTCTCTTACGGCTTCCTCCAACTAATTGGGCTTCCCAGTAGGGAGTTTGTCCCGAGAAACTTGGTTACTGAGTTTGGATGTTGAAGCAAGAGCCCGCCCAAACCTCGCTCCCCTCGAGACCCAGGTATGCTGGGTAAGGGAGGTGAGGCAGGGTGCCTGAGCGATGAGTCCAATAATTGGATTAATGCCTCTTTACGCTCCCAGTCAGGCTGCATAAGCATCCTGAAGTCTCCACAGTGGTGGTGAAGCTTGTCTTGTTCTGCTGATTTAGTACAGAAAGCAATACTTCCCATGTACTAACTTGAAAGCATCATTCACTTTTTAAAACTATGAAATTATAGTGCTGTGAATTAGAAAATCTGCCTTCAGTCACCAGTTAATTCTCACCACTGGGAACCAGGGGCCAGGTGGCACGTGTTTAATGTCATTCATTTAATACTCAGCATTTGTATAGTGCTTTATGTTCAGAACATTGGAAATACATTCTAGGTAGCCTCTTCAACAGCCCTGTAAAGGGCAGTCGTAATGTCTCCATCTTGGAGACAGCCCAGGGAGCAGGGCCAGGTGGCGGAAACTGAGATCGAGAAAATGGCGATGAGCTGGGATGAGATTTGCATTGGGAACTCTCCTGGCTCTCCTCAACCTTTACACCACACTAGCTCTCGCTGGGGATTTTTGCAGAGGATCTGCCTGTACCGTTGTGTCCACCAGTGACCAGTTTCTCAGAAGCACAAGATGCTTTGAGGGGGCCTTAGGATACATGTGTTCAGTAGTGGATCGTGCTCCCACTCTGTCAGCTTCAAGCTGGACGAGATTCTGCACATGCAACTACCAATTGAGCAAATGATGCAAAAAAAAAAAAATAGCAGGCCAGGAGGACCAATCTTTCCCCCATGTTGCAGTCCCACCTGCTATTTACTTTGAAAAGGCTATTATCATAATTACTAATTGCACGGACGGTGCATTATCTACCTTGGCCCTGTGACTCCTGTCTGTTCCTTTGTTTGTGTCAGCCTTTTTCAGTGTCTGTATTTAAAAGTAACTGTGCAATAAAGGTCCTACCAAAAGATGCTGCAGCAAAATAAAGGGGGGGGGATGCAGTTCATAGGGAAGAAGAGATCAAAGTCAGTCTTGTGCAGCTGTCTGAAAGCCAGGCCACAGGATGCTTGAACAGGAACTGCAATACTCTATGCGCTGGAAGAGGCCAAAATTAGTAGTTAGTGGGATTGCTGTAGCTCTTGAAGTGAACATGCAAATTTGTTACATAACAGCAAGTCTCAAGTAGGTGAACGGGGCAGTACAGATTGTTTAATGTATGCAGGACATGACACGCAGCTAGCACAGACCCTATTGGGTAAATCTTGTGCTTTGCACTTCAGTGCATTATACCAGTTAATCAGCTTCTCCTCAACAGGATCTGCAGTGTGGCAGAGCTGGTGTTTGAGGAGGGAAATCGTTCATTGCTTCTTTTGGCACTCACCAGAGAGCTGATTCCCTAAAGAAACCGCCACTGCTGCTGCCACCACCACTACTCTGGTGAAACACTATAATTAGACACAGAGCTCTGAGAGCTACACTGGAGAAGTTGCAATGCAATGTAACCTGTAGAGCAAAACACTCGACTAGCTTTGCAAACAAGTGAACCGTCACTCATGGCTCAGGTGCTGGGCCAGAAGCCTGTCCCTTTCAGGTCCAAGGCACTGAGAAGATCTGCCTGCCACTGCATTGGCCTCATTGCCCAAACTCTCCTCCTCCTCCTCTCCTGCTGCGGCAAGCAGGACTGCAGTGTGCCTCCACACCAGAGGTGGTGCAGGAGTTTGCACTGGGGAGATCTCATCTTAATCTGGTTTGTTGTTTTAATGCTTTGCACATTGCCTTGGGGGCCCTTGTTTAGGACTGAAAGGTGGTTTATAAATATTTTAATTAACAGATATATGTCTTCTAAAGCAGGTGTGAGGAAACATTGGTTCTCTAGATGTTGCCGAACTACAACTCCCATCATCCCTGGCCTTTGGCCGTGCTTGCGGTGGCTGATGGGAGTTGTAGTTCCTCCCACTTGTTCTAAAGGGACAAGTACCCGCTCCACTCCGAACAAAAGACAAAGACATCCCAGTCCAATTGCTGCCAGCATCTAACTGAGAGACCTTTCTTCCTTGAGGAAGCAAATAGGTAGAATTGTGATACTTATCATACTGCATTGTTGTCTGTCAGGGCTAGCTGCTTTTACCAAATGATTGTCTGTTGCTTTTACCTTTGTAGGGTTTGAGGGCCTACAAAGTTATTTCATAATTTCTTTTTCCTTCTTCCAGGTTTTCTTACCAGGGACCTACAATCTCCGTGACTTACATGCATAAAGAAAAGCTGAGGATGATCCAGGTCAAGCATCAGGATCTCTGGCAACATGAAGCTTCGAGGTTCTTCTTAAAAGTCACATGAGACCCATTAAGAAGAGCAGGACCTATTGTAATCCATTTCATGTCATCAGGATCAGGACCTGTCAGGGTGATTAAAATAAAGAGGGATTGTGAGGAACTCCAAAAGGAACTCTCCAAGCAGGCTTGGGTATTAAAGAGAAAATGCAATTAAATGTAAGCAAGCGTAAACTGATGCACGGAAGTGAAAAATCCTAACTGAGCCAGAGGTGACTGACAGGAGAGACACCTTGAGGTCATAGCAGATGCCCCAATTAAGGTACTGATGTTATTGGTGATTTGCATGTGAGGGATCACTAAGACGCAGATTGAAAAGAAAACTGCCAATATCATAATGCCATTATACACATCCAAAATGTGATCCTACTTGGAATGCTGTCTTCAGTTCTGGTTGCCTGACCGCAAAAATAACATTCTAGGGGTGGAAGCGGTAGAGAAATGAGCAATCAAAATGATCAAGGGTCGCAACATTTGGGATTTTTCTCATAGAAAAAAAGGAAAGAGGAGACATGATAGAAGTGTATGATCACACCAGACATTTAAAGCACACTCAGCACAAATGTAAAGCACACGGCTTCCCCCAACAAATCCTGGAGAATAGTTTTTTCTCACTGTGCTACATTCCCAGCACCCTTCATAAACTACAACTCCCAGGACTCTTTGGAGGAAGCCACATGCTTTCAATGTACTGTGGATGTGCCATAAAGGTGTGTGGTGTGGAGAAGCTGGATGACACCCTCTGATTTAGCAGGGAACTTACACCTGGTGTAGGAAGAGGGAGGGAAGTAGCTCCCACCAATTTGCACCCGTTTCAGGAGACACATCACTCGCTAAACATTTTGTCTGCCAAGGAGGGCAGGGCCACGTTTCAGCTTTCCTGAATTAAACGGTGACCTTAATTCTAACAGAATAGGAAACTGGGGAGGGCTGGCAGAATGCAGGCATTGAAAGAAGAGCCTCACTATTAAATGTGCTTTGAGCGCTGTGGAGCCAGTTCTGTGGAGTTCTCTTCCCTCTGAAGTGAAACAAGCCCAGACATTCTTACGCTTTCCAAGTTTGTTGAAAGGTTTTTGTCCCCCCCCTCAACAAAGAATTCTTAATTACTGTTTTTATGATCCTTATTAGGTCTTATATTCTGTTTTTTATACATATATATTGTTTTTCCGGTGAAGTTTGGCTTTTATTGGAAATGGTACGCTGCTGTGTGGAAGAAGTTCCTCGAAAAGAAAATGCCAATGGACTGCTTTCAACTCGATCCCGATTTATGGCGACCCTATGAATAGGGTTTTCCTGGTACGCGGTATTCAGAGGTGGTTTACCATTGCCTTCCTTGAAAAGTGAGGCATAAATTTTAAAATAAACCAATAAATATGCTGTAGAATGTGTCTTGGGTTTTAAAAGGGTTCATATAAAAACCTGTGCAAAACCTGAGCTGTGTGGCTTTTCCAGATAATATCTGTGCTGAGAAGCTTCTAGCTCCATTTGATGAAGGGCTTAATGTGAAGCAAGATCCACTTTTGTTCAGAGGGGCTCATTTTTACAACTAATGCTGAATTTGGCTTCAGGCGGGTGCAGCCTTGCAAGATCTCAGCTGCATGACTGCGAGACGGGGACCCTCTTCCAGAGCATGCATGGCCTCACTTTTACTTTGGGCTTCAAGAAAATAAAATCCAAGTGCTGGAGAAGGAGGCATGAAGAAGCCCTCTTCGACTATCTGCCCCCTATCTTAAAGGAAGGACCAGCCATCAAGTAGTCTGCAGGATCCACAACCAGAAAAAGGAGTCTGTGGTACAAATAGTCCCCGACAACAAAAGCGAGTAACCCAAAGTACACACACCAAAGAGAATGGGAAGTCATTTAGAATATCTAGAAATTTTGCTTCTTTGTCATGACTGGAACACATATGCTGCCATTCTATGTCTGGGTATTTGAAGTCACCCATTACTACCACATTTCCTAGTTTGGATGCTTCCTCAATTTCATATCTCATCTCAAGGTCTCCCTGAGCATTTTGAACGATAGATCGTTCCCAGTATTAAATCTCTCCTGGGGCATGGTATCACCACCCACAACGATTCTGTGGGGGAGTCCGCCTCTTTTGAGGTTTTGAGCTTGCTGGATTCAATGCCTTCTTTCATGTATAGAGCGACTCCAACACATCCTTCCCTGTCCTTCCGATATAGTTTATATCCAGGGATAACCGTATCCCACTGGTTTTCTCCATTCCACCAGGTCTCCGTTATGCTCACTATATCAATGCTCTCCTCTAAGACCAAGCACTCCAGTTCTCCCATCTTGGTTCGGAGGCTCCTAGCATTAGCATACAGGCACTTGTAAGCAGTGTCACTCTCCAAGTGTCTTTGGCACTTGTGGTTTGGCCTGTGATAATTTTGCCCTTCTGAATTTATATCCTGTGCCCCTGCTCTCACAATGCCTACTTCTAGGCCTACCCCTTTTAAAATTTCATCATTTCTTTGGTCTTTATCCCAGGGGGGAGGTTTATTCCAAACCGGACCTTCCTCAGCTCCTGTCGGGTTTCCCCCCTCAGTCAGTTTAAAAGCTGCTCTGCCACCTTTTTAATTTTAAGTGCCAGCAATCTGGTTCCATTCTGGTTTAAGTGGAGCCCGTCCCTTTTGTACAGGCCCGGCTTGTCCCAAAATGTTCCCCAGTGCCTAACAAATCCAAACCCTTCCACCCAACACCATTGTCTCATCCACGCATTGAGACTGCAAAGCTGGGTCTGTCTGGCTGGTCCTGCACGTGGAACCAGTAGCATTTCAGAGAAAGCCACCTTGGAGGTCCTGGCTTTGAGCATCCTACCTAGCAACCTAAATTTTGCTTCCAGGACCTCACGGCTGCATTTCCCCATGTCGTTGGTGCCAACATGCACCACGACCACTGACTCCTCCCCAACACTGTCTACCAAACTATCTAAACGACGGGTGATATCTGCAACCTTCGCACCAGGCAGGCAAAACACCTTGCGGTCTGCACACCCATCACACACCCCACTGTCTATCTTCCTAATGATCGAATCACCCACTACAAGGATCCCTCCACCCCCTGGAGATATATCCTCGGCACAAGAGGATAGCTGCTCATCCCCTAAGGAATGGGTCCCTTCTAAGGGATCATTTCCCTCTTCCTCGGCTGAATGCTCTCCTTCCCCAAAACCATCGTTCTCCATGACAGCAGAAGAGCTATCATCCTTGGAGTGGGACACAGCTATAACGTCCCTGAAGATCCTCTCCGTCTTCCAAACAGGAATTGAGCTCCGATTCTTTGAAGGAAAAAGACAGGACTAGTTACTTTTGACCACAAGATATTCAGCCATTCCAAGTCAAGCCATTTGTAGTTAACAGGAGGGATTGTTTGGAACATTTTAACTCCTGCACCCCCTGAAGAGGACAGGGCCGTGTGCCCCAGCAGGGTCAGCCTGGCACTTGGGAACATGCGCTCACTGGATATGACACTCAACCTGAACTGCCTGATGGGGAGGGCACGGTGGAACTCAGCCAACCCAGCTGTTTTCATTTGGACAACATCATCTCTTCACAAAGAAAGTGAAAACCAGCCCTGAGAGCTCCACCCTCCTCCTCCTCCTCCTCCCAAAAGGAGTCAGGGCTGCGCTTCACATTTACACTTCTGAGGAAACCTTTCTCCGTGGAGATTAGGGGCTCATCCAGACGACTGCAAAATGTGTGACATTCCTGTTATGTGTGTTCATTATTTTTCGGTCGTCCTGATGACGCCGAGTGCAAAAGCGCGTTTTCACGTGGTTAAATCCGCTTTCGCACAACCACGGAAAATGCGATAAACTATTTAAAAGCGTGAATCATCCACAGTTCCTTCGGCCGCTCGGACGCAATACCGCGGATTTAAGAGATGACGCTGTTGCATTGGCGGTACTGGGGCGGTTCCCAATTCCCCCTCCTCTTTTCCAGCCAATCCCGTCCTTTGCACGTTTGCGCTTGTGTGGAAACGTCTCCTGGAAAAGCCCGGGAAAACGTGTCCAACCAGTGCTGTTGGATATACTGCGCAGGTGTGGAAATGTATATGGAAAGGAGTGTAACAGGGCTGTTTAACCGTTTTGGATTAACGTGATTGCAGAAATGCAAGAAAGCATATTTGTGAAAGCAGCCGAAGGAAGGGGAAACTGGAAGGGGAAACACAAATCACTTTTGCGCCGCATGTATGATGTACTTGCTGGGGCCTATAAATGGCTGCAATAGGGAGTGTTTTGCAAGCCAAAAAGGGAAATATCCAAGAACTCGCTTGCCAAACGGAATAACTATTCTGGTTTGCCACAAATGTGCAGTTCTGCAAGACTTGCCGAGCAGACACACCATAACCGTAGGTGTTGTTTGTGTGCGATGAGAAGCTGGGTGGGCTGTGGCGTTTTTCTCCGTTGCAGCCGTGCAGCCTCGTAAGCCGCTTCCCGCTCTTGGGATATCCCCCGTCCCCAGATGAGTGGCTGGACAGCTTCCTCCCTCTCTGCTCATCAGCTGTGAATTGGGTTTGTGTGAGGTATTTTGGTGGGAGGTTTGAATCCCCTGAGTGGATTCCTTGTGCTGCCCGGCTCGTAAAATTGGAAGCAGCCAATCCTCCGCCAGCATGAACAGAAGGGAAACATCCCTCACCTCCCTAACTCCATTGCGCCCACAGGAAATTCAAACTTTGGCGCTTCCGCGTTCAAGCACGCATGTGCAGAACTGATAGCAGTGGAAGGGGAGAGAGGAGCAGACGCCATATTTTCCCAACGAATCAGATGTGTCAGGGGCATGGCTAGGAAAATAGCGAGAAGATGCTGCATGTTCGGGCTGTGTGTGCGGCCGGTAAAAAAGCGTGTTTTTAACATCAGCAAAAAGCGGGAAAGGAGCGGGAAAAGGGGCAAGTGAGGACTCTCCGCTGACAGAGCAGGTATGGAAAACCTGGATTGTCTCGCTCCGTCTGGATGAGCCCTAAGAGTGAAGCCACCGCAAGATATTCGTGTCGCCAGAAATGCTCCCATAAGCTTTTCAGCGTTGTAGCTTGAGAATGTACATGCAAATATCAATGCTGGCATCGGGAAGAGACAGAAAAGGGCCAGAGTATATGGTCTGGATCGCTGGAAGGGAAATGGTGGTGTGTTGCATTTAAATAAATGCTCCCTTTGTAAATGCATTTCCTCTAAAAAACGTCCTATTGATTTTGATGGAGTCAACTTTGACGCAAGCATGTTCGGGATTGCAGCTTAATTTTAACTTCCAGTTTATGATTCAGGTATAATTTGCATATCGAAAGGGCTCCAGCAATGGGGGTGGTGGGTGGGGGAGTGAGAAATTTGTCAGAGAGAGTGTTTCTCCCCCCACCCCCTTCTCCCCATAATCCATCTATGGTACCAACCATGCAAATGGTATGATTCTGAAAAATATATGTAGAAAGGAATGATGGAAAATATATTCTGTGGCTGAGTACAGAATAATGTCCAACTTCTAATGCACCTGCAATTTACCACACAGAGTGTGATGTGAACTACTAGCTTTGTATATGAGATGTACATACACTCCCAATGACAACACAGCAATAAAAGGCAGAGGTGTGCTAATACAGAAATATAAAATGCAAAGATAAAATGCACAACACATCTCAAATAATTTGCCAAAGACATTTCGACTTGAAGCAAGTCTTCTTCAATGGCATCTATTTGGAGAGCTTCTCCAGAGAATCTTCCTCAACCAAAAGACACAACAATGTGTGGAATGCAGGAACATTCTTGCAGAAACTGCACTAGGGCTGTCTTGAGAACTGGCAAGGACTTCAACTCCAACGCATGAGGGCAGGATCCAGGCAGACACCAGTCCTGCTCACAGACTGGTGCAAGCACAAGGGTGCCCACCTTGATTCTGCAAGCTGCCACCTCCGCCGCTTCCTAGGCCCCAAAGGCATAAACTGGATGAAAGAAGGATGGGGGAGAGAGGGGAAGACACTCCCAAGCGCCAACGGAGCAGCAATTCCCACTGTAGAGTTTGGACTACAGCTCCCAGAATCCCTAGTGAGAAACTGACTTTCCACTAAACGCATCATTGGCACAAATGGTCTTCAACATCTATCAGTTAAGAAAACGTGTCTCCTTACTGAAAGAGGCTCCAATCTCATAATTCTCCTCCATGGCTTCCCTGCGCAGAACACTTTGGCCCGGATCCAGGAGACCCACTCCTCCTCCATGAAATGCACAGCTGCTGCCTCCTCCTCCTCCTCAAAGGTCACCGGACCCTGAAAGAAGAAAATGCCGTCTACTCATGAGATGGCCTCTTCCACACAGACCATTCCCTCCAGGTTGAAAGGGCTCTGCCCACCTGTCAGAGTTGGATCCTGAGGCGAGGGTCCAGTAAAGATCTGGCCCGCAGAGCCAGAAAGGGTTCCCACGGCTGGTTTTGAAACTGGAGGGCTGTGAATGCCGTAAGCAGAAAGGGCATTTACCTTGGCCCATTCCCCAAAAGAGCAAAACTTTAGCCTCAAATCCAGAACTTCTCTACACAGCCATTTAGGTGAAGGGCATCTGCCTTGCCTGCAAAAAGTCCTGGGTTCAAATCTCAGCAGCATCTCCAGGCAGGACTGGGAAAGGCTCCCTGCTTGAAACCCAGGACAGCACTAGTGTAGACAATAGTGAGCTAGGTGGACCAAGTCAATATAAGGCACCTCCCTATGTTTCCACGAAGTAATAATAATAATAATAATAAATTTTATTTCTAGGCCGCCTATCTGGCCGCACAAGCGGCCACTCTAGGCGATGTACAAGATCAAGTAAAATACAACATACAAACTACATAAAAACCCAAGAAGTACAATATAAAATGAAACCGAACCCACCCATAGCTAAAACCAATAAAATTAGGCTACTCCAGGGATCTTGTAGGCCTGCCTGAATAGCCAGGTTTTCAAGGCTTGGCGAAAACTTGGCAGGGAGGGGGCATGGCGAAGATCATAAGGGAGAGAGTTCCAGAGGGTGGGGGCCACGATTGAAAATGCCCTCTCTCTGGTCTGCACCAGTCTAGCTGTTTTGACTGGTGGGACCGAGAGAAGGTCTTGAGTGGCTGATCTTGTCAGGCGGCATATTTGTTGATGCTGGAGGCGTTCCTTCAGATAAGCTGGGCCGAGACCGTATAGGGCTTTAAAGGTTAGTACCAACACCTTGAATTGGGCCCGGTAAACAACTGGTAGCCAGTGTAGATCCTGTAACACCAGAGTGATGTGATCGCGGCGACGGCTGTTCGTAATCAAATGTGCCACCGCATTCTGTACCAGCTGCAGTTTCCAGACCGTTTTCAAGGGTAACCCAACGTAGAGCGCATTACAGTAGTCTAAGCGAGAGGAGACCAGGGCATGTACTACCCGTGGGAGAAGATGGACAGGCAGATGGGGTCGCAGCCTTTGTATTAGATGTAATTGAAACCAAGCTGCCCGGCTTATTGCCAAAACCTGAGCCTCCCTGGACAGCTGGGAATCAAGGATGACCCCGAGGCTGCGGACCTGGTCCTTCAGGGACAGTTTTACCCCATTGAACACCAGGTCTAAAGCTCCTAATCTTTTCCTGTCTCCCACAAGCAGTACCTCGGTCTTGTCAGGGTTTAGCTTCAGCCTATTTCCTCCCATCCATTCACTTACTGACTCCAGGCACTTGGAAATGGTCTCCACATCCAACTCTGGCGAGGATTTAAATCAGAGATAGAGCTGGGTGTCATCCGGATATTGGTGGCACCGCAGCCCAAATCTCCTGATGATGGCTCCCAGCGGCTTTACATAGCTTTACAAAGCCACTGAGAGATCCAGGAGGACGAGGAATGCATGTTCTCCTTTATCCAACACCCTCCTTAAATCATCCACCATAGCGACCAAAGCTGTTTCAGTTCCATGACCAGTCCTGAAGCCAGAATGGAATGGATCCAAATAATCTGCTTCATCCAAGTGTGACTTTAACTGTTCGGCCACCACTCGCTCGATGACCTTGCCCAAGAATGGAAGATTAGAAACTGGGTGAAAGTTGTTTAAATCTTGGGGATCCAAGGAGGACTTTTCAGAATGGGCTTTATTACCACCTCCTTGAGGGCTAATGGCACCACACCTTCTTCTAAAGAAGCATTCACCACTGCCTTGATCCCTTCGCTCAGTTTCTTTTTACAGCCCAAAATGAGCCATGTAGGGCAAGGATCAAACAAGCAAGTGGTTGGCTTCACAGTAGAGAGCACCTTGTCCACTTCCTCAGAGGGAAGAGGCTGAAACCGATCCCACCAGACCGGAATGCAACTGGCCGACTCTGGCACACTTCCTGTATCCACGGCATATGGAATCACACTCTTCAGGCGCTCAATTTTATCAGCAAAGTGTTTAGCAGATATGTCACAGGAGGCTTTAAAAAGTTCCATGGGTTCCTGCACAACTGGACTGACCAGGCTTCAGACCACTCGGAACAACCTCCTGGGACAACACTCTGCGGATACAATAGAGGCAGCAAAGAATTCCCTCTTTGCTGCCTTTGTTGCCACTTGGTAGGCTTCAATTGCTGCTCTAACCAGTGTCCTCATTGTCAACTGTAAAGTTGCATAAATCTTATGTTGTCATTACATTAGTCTTTCTGACGTTCAGCTGTAGTCCTGCTTTTGTGCTTTCCTCTATAACTTCCATCAGCCTTCGTTTCAAATCATTACTGGTTTCTGCTAGTAGTATGGTATCGTCTGCATATCTTAAATTATTGATATTTCTCCCTCCAATTTTCACACCTCCTTCATCTTGGTCCAATCCAGCTTTCCATATATGTTCTGCGTATAGATTAAATCAATAGGGTGATAAAATACACCCCGGTCTCTCACCCTTTCTGATAGGAACCAATCGGTTTCTCCATATTCTGTCCTTACAGTAGCCACTAGTCCAGAGTATAGGTTGTGCATCAGGACAATCAGATGCTGTGGCACGCCCATTTCTTTTAAAGCATTCCATAGTTTTTCATAATCTTCACAATCAAAGGCTATGCCATAATCTATAAAGCACAGGGTGATTTCCTTCTGAAATTCCTTTGTCCGTTCCATTATCCAACGTATGTTTGCAATACGATCTGTGGTACCTCTACCCTTTCTAAAACCAGCTTGGACATCTGACATTTCTCCATACAGGGCCGACTTATCCATTAGGCACATTAGACACAGTGCCTAGGGCTCATGATACTTTTAGGGGCCCACAAAAATGTTTTAATTTCTTTTAAAATCAGAAGAAAAATAAACTTTTAGGGTTGAAGAAAATGTTTTTCTTTTTTTCTCATATCAGAAAAAAATGAAACTTTTAGGGCCCTCGAAAATCTATTAAATTTTGCCTAAAACAGAAAAAAATAAAATGTTAAAGTATTTAAAGCTATATAAATATGATTTTTAATATTGATATTATTAAGGTGGGAGGGGTGGCCCTGGCTCCATATATGGAGCCTTTGTTGTAGAATCTTGAGCATTATTTTACTTGCATGGAATATTAAGGCAATAGTTTGATAATTACTGCATTCTCTGGGATCTCCTTTCTTTGGAATTGGGATGTATATTGAACGCTTCCAGTCTGTGGCCATTGTTTTCTTTTCCATATTTGCTGACAGATTTTTGTCAAAATGTGGACAGATTCAGTCTCAGTAGCTTGTAGCAACTCTATTGGTAGGCCATCTGCTCCTGGCGATTTGTTTCTTCCAAGTCTTTTAAGAGCAGCTTTCACCTCTGTCACACTTCAGGTTCTCAGACAGCACCAGAGAGGCTATGCAGACACACGAGGTTTGCTTAAAAGGAGTAAAAATTTATTGAGTACCTTGCACAGATGCTCAATGAAAGTGGATCAGTGACACTGCCCTGCAGCAGCTGGTGTCGGACTGAACACTCATGCTGGGCACAAAAGACACTTTTATAGCATGCATGTTTACCACTTCAATAATGAGGTTACATAAGTGATTAATTGCTACAAAACATAAAATCATGAGACATCAGCATATGATTCGACTGATCCTACATTATCAGATCCTTCCCACCTAGGAATTAGACTTAGACTTAGACTCCAATATTATAGCAGCTGGATTCAATGAAGCATCCAGAACATGGTCTTGTCCTTATTTATTGGATGAGTTTCAGTCTGTGCAGCTTGAGGATGTTGACAAGATCCTTGGACTGGTGCGGGCGACCACATCGGTGCTGGATCCTTGCCCCTCTTGGCTGGTGAAAGCTGGTAGGACCGGAACCGCCGACTGGGCCAAGGAGGTAATCAATGCCTCTTTGCGAGAGGGAGTGGTCCCTGACTGCCTAAAAGCAGCGGTAGTGAGACCACTTCTGAAGAAACCCTCCTTGGACCCAGATAACTTGAACAACTATAGACCTGTGGCGAATGTTCCGTTCCTGGGCAAGGTTCTGGAGCGGGTGGTGGCCGGCCAGCTCCAGGGGCTCTTGGATGACACTGATTATCTCGATCCGTTTCAATCCGGTTTTAGGCCTGGGTTTGGTACCGAAACAGCCTTGGTCGCCCTGTATGATGACCTTTGTCGGGAGAGGGACAGGGGGAGTGTGACCCTGTTGATTCTCCTTGATCTCTCAGCTGCTTTTGATACCATCGACCATGGTATCCTTCTGGGAAGACTCACGGAGTTGGGAGTTGGGGGTACTGCTTGGCAGTGGCTCCGCTCCTACTTGGTGGGTTGCCACCAGAAGGTAGTACTTGGGGAACATTGCTCGATACCCTGGACTCTCCATTGTGGAGTCCCGCAGGGATCAGTTCTGTCCCCCATGCTTTTCAACATCTACATGAAGCCGCTGGGTGCAGTCATCAGGAGTTTTGGAGTGTGTTGTCATCAGTACGCTGACGACACGCAACTCTATTTCTCCTTTTCATCTTCTTCAGGTGAGGCTGTTAACGTACTAAACCGTTGCCTGGCCGCGATAATGGATTGGATGGGAGCTAACAGACTGAAGCTTAATCCAGACAAGACCGAGATGCTGTTAGTGAGTGCCTTCTCTGCCCAGATGGTGGATGTTCACCCTGTTCTGGACGGGGTTACACTCCCCTTGAAAGAACAGGTTCGTAGCTTGGGAGTTCTTATCGACTCTTCCTTGTCTCTTGAGGCTCAGGTAGCCTCAGTGGCAAGGAATGCTTTCTACCATCTCCGATTGGTAGCCCAGCTACGTCCCTATGTGGACAGTGACGACCTCGCCTCAGTCGTTCATGCTCTGGTAACTTCTAGATTGGACTACTGCAATTCGCTCTACGTTGGGCTGCCCTTGAAGACAGTTCAGAAACTACAGTTAATCCAGAATGCAGCGGCCAGATTGTTGACGCGGACAAGAAGGTCCGCTCATATTACACCCGTTCTGGCTCGTCTGCACTGGCTTCCTATTTGTTTCCGGGCTAAATTCAAAGTGCTGGTTTTGACCTATAAAGCCTTACACGGCATGGGACCGCAATACCTGGTGGAGCGCCTCTCCCAATATGAAACTACCCGTACACTGCGCTCAACATCTAAGGCCCTCCTCCGAGTACCATCCCATCCAGAAGCTCGGAGGGTGGTGACTAGAAATAGGGCCTTTTCGGTTGTGGCTTCCGAACTATGGAATGGTCTCTCCGATGAGGTGCGCCTGGTGCCGACGCTGCTATCTTTTCAGTGCCAGGTGAAAACCTTTTTATATTCCCAGGCATTTTAATGTGTTTTATTATATGTATTGTTGTATTTTGCTCCTGTTTGATTATTTTTGTTTACCTTTGTTGGCTTGATTTTATAGTATTATTGTATTTATATTTTCCTGATTGCTTTATTTTATGTACACCGCCCAGAGAGCCCTTGGGCTTAGGGCGGTATATAAATTAAATTAAATAAATAAATAAAATTAATAGCTGGAAAAACCTATCTCATGCTGCTAACTAACAGTGCAAATAACCAAGAGTGTCCTTGCCCTTCCCAGCTACCTCTTGACAAACTCTTTGGCAAGCATTTCGCTTACGCCATGCTCGTTAGCAACAAGCTGATAACACGCCTGGGTTGCCTAATACTGTTTCTACTGACCGTCCTGTGACCCATCCCTTTGCCAAGAACACGCACACGCTGCATACCTAAGGAATGCTGAGGCCTTGAAGGGGATACAGACTTCCCGGTCTAAAAGCACAAAGTCATCCTACCTTGGCTAAATATTTGCTCATGGCTATATATTTGCTTATAGGTGGATTACAACCTCACATTCTAAAATTTCTAAGCACAGTTTCTGTAGTAAAACATGCATGCACGGGTCACGTGACTTGGTTGCTCAAAATACTAACTTTGGAAAAGGTCCTAGCAGGACATGGTCTCAGGGCAGCGGATTCAGCTGCCATGCTGGTGTTAAGCAAACAATATAGGAAACTACCTTACTCAGTGCTGGCTACACCAGGGATGGCTAGCCTGTGGCCCTTAGGCTGATGCGGCTGAGCTACGGCATCCATCATCCCTGACCATTGGTCAAGCTGACTGGAACTAGAGTCCATCAACATCTGCAGGAACACAGGTTTGCCATTCCCTGCTCTGTACTGACCGGCAGTAACTTTCCAGGATTTCAGGAAGGGTCCAACTTGGGACTTCATGGTCTCCATGACAACCATGGGGATGTCTCAGTACCCATTTGGACCCATTGAGGTGGTCCGTGTGATGTTCCTATATTAATGTATATATGGTAAGTGTTGGTTGTTTAGAAGATACATGGTAAGTGGAGTGAAAGAGGAGGGGGAGTGAATGGGCAGTAGAATGCTAGATGATTGGCTGAGTGTTTAAAATGGCTGAATGTATAAAAGGAAGAGAGACAGTGGATGTGAGGTGGACATGTGTGGACGTTGGTGAACTGAGTGGGTTGCTTGGTGGGGGTTTAGAGAGTTGTTTGACAGGAGAGGGTGGAGAATGAGGGTGGTGGAGTTCGGATTAGTATTGAGTAAAACCATATGCTTATGTGCCTTAAGAAGAAATCTTGTTAATCTTGTTAGCTTTGTTATCTTTAATAAATACTTAATTTGGTTTACCAAAGGCCTGATCCTTGGCTGGGGTTTCACAGACCAGAAGGGAGGGTAAGGTAATGACCAAGGCTGAAGGGAAACTGTAACAAATGGTGGCACCGGTGAAGAGAATAACAATACCAGTATTCAGAGTCTCTGGGAATACTAGTATTAGGACGTGACTGGTGGTTGCCTAGCAGGGGGATCTGTTGAGATCTGTGCTAGAGCGGGGAGAGAAACAATAAAAAAGGACAGTCCGGACTGGTGGAGTCCCTGGTGGTGCCTAGTGACAGGCAGTAGCCACGTGCAGGTAGGAACCTGACAGGGAGAGCCAGGGAAGGGTGTCACACGTAGTGGCAGTAGCGGTGGGATACGAACAACAGAGAATCCAGATATGAACCAAAGAGAGTCCCAAAGACACGTGGTGACAAAGGAGACTACGTCACAGGTGTTGGCTGTAGCAGTGAGATACGAATACTAGAGAATCCCTAACAGTGGTGTGGCAAACAGAAATAACAAAACAAGATTACTTGTGAGAGTGACTGGCAAAGAGTGTGTGGCAAAGAGTGAGTGAACTCAAACACCATGGCTGAATATATAAAAATGAAAAGAGAGGAGCTGGTGGAGAAGTGCATAACATTCAATTTACCTCACGAGGGTAAAGGGGTAGATGAATTGAGGGTAGCACTTATAGGATTTGCAACTGCCCAGCAAAAACAACCTGTCAGGGAAGAGACCCCAGAAGGATATTTAAGCAATCCCGCTTATATAGAGTACTTGAGAGAGAAGTTAAGATGGGAGGCTGAGGAAAAAGACAAGCAGAGGGAGTTGGAAGCTGAGAGATTGAGGATGGAAGCTGAGAGATTGAGGAGGGAAGGTGCAGAGAAGGAAAAATAGAGGGAGTTGGAATTTGAGAGAATGAGAGTGGATGCGGAATTACAGGCAGAAAAGTTAAAATTTGAAAGAGAGAAGTTTCATTCTGATGAAACAAGAAAGGACAGAGATGGAGGAGCTGGTGGAGAAGTGCATAACATTCAATCCCGCTTATATAGAGTACTTGAGAGAGAAGTTAAGATGGGAGCATGAGTTGGAAACTGAGAGATTGAGGATGGAAGGTGCAGAGAAGGAAAAACAGAGGGAGTTGGAAATTGAGAGAATGCGATTGGGGTTTGAGGAGAGGGAGAAGCAACGAGCATTGGATGCTGAATTACAAGTAGAAAAGTTAAAATTTGAAAGAGAGAAGTTTCATTCTGATGAAACAAGAAAGGACAGAGATGGAGCAAAAATAAAAATTACTCCAAAGGACTTTGCTGTCTATGAGCCTGGTCAAGATCCTCAAATTTACCTCAGCACCTTTGAAAAAGCAGCTCAGTTGTGGGGGCTACCTGAAGATAAATACATGCAGTATTTATCAACCCTGATTAAAGGGGAATTGGCTGAGGTATACCAATATTTCCCCTCAGACAGGCCCGTCACCTATGCTGAATTCAAAGAAGCAGTGTTTAAAAGATTCAGACTGGGGCCTGATTATTTTAGAAAGCTTTTCAGAAACTGCCAGATACAGACAGGGAGGTCTTTTGTGGAGCTGGGGGCAAAACTGATGGACATATTTGGGAAATGGCTGACAAGTGCAAAAGCTCAGTCTGTGGAGGAGGTGAAAAACCTCATGATATTGGATCAATTATACCATCAGTTACCACCAGAAATAAGGCTCCTGGTCAAAGACCGTTCCCCTACATCGGTGCAGGAGGCCGCAGAGATGGCGGATCACTTTGCCTCCAACAGAACTGGCTGGGTGGGGAAAACATCAAGAGATTTTAAACCCAGACCATAAAATTCTGGCAGAAGGGATGTGGTACCACAGAGAGTGAGTCCTCCAGTAAAATCTGAAGGGCACAGGACACCCCAGAGTGGATCTGTGTACCCTAAAAGTGAGGAGAAATTATGCTACAAATGTGGTAGACCGGGGCACCTACGTTTTCAATGTGAGGTTGCCAACCCCATTAGAAATCCTGCTCAGACAAGGGCAGTGAAAACAGAGCCCAAGGCTTTAGAAACAGTGAAAAAGTTTCAGTTCTGCCAGATAAACTGGACAGAAGTAACAGACCTTGATTCAAGTCTGAGAGAGGAAGTGAGTGTACAAGGGGCAAATTATTGGGCATTGCTTGATACTGGTGCCGCTCAGACATTACTGAGGCAAGATTTAATAAAATCTGAGGTGATATTACCTCAGGAAACTGTGACAATCCAAGGAGTGAGGGGTCAACCAGAAAGTTTGCCTGTGGCCCTGGTGGAAATGACTTGGAGAGGCCGAGAGGGCCGATATAAAGTAGACATTAATGCCCAGCAACAAGAACCAGTAATACTGGGAAGAGATGTAATGGGAGCCCAAGGAAAGATCTATGTAGTGACCAGACAGCAAATTGGCAGAGAAAAAGAAGCCATATTAAGGGGGGCTGAAACAAACAGGGTGGAATCTGTTAACCAGCCTCAGGTCACCATAGCAACCACTAGCAGGCCTGCTGAAGGAGACCAACTATATCAAGTGGTCTCTGATAAGAAAGAAGCAGAGCAATTCAGGGAAGAGCTGCATAAAGATATAAATTTGAAGCAGATAAAGGAACAAGCTCTGACCCAACAGATTCCTTTCACTGACAAACTGAGGAATCAAGTTGTGTGTGAGAATGGGATTTTATATAGACTGTGGATGCCCGCTGAGAGAAAGGATGAATGTGAACCAGTGAAGCAATTGATAGTACCTAGCAAATACAGAACCAGATTGCTAGAGGTAGCCCACGATGTCCCATGTGCAGGACATCTGGGAATAAAAAAGACCAAGAGGAGATTGGCAGCACACTATTATTGGCCAAACATCTCCAAAGATGTAAAACAACATTGTCTATCTTGTGGAATATGCCAAAAGGTGGGAAAAAGTGGAGTAAAGACTAAGGCACCCTTAAAGCCCCTTCCTATAATTGGACAACCTTTTTATAGAGTGGGAATAGATTTGGTGGGCCCTTTTTCCAAACCCACAAGGCATGGCAAGAAATATCTAGTGGTGGTGGTGGATTTTGCCACCAGGTACCCAGACGCAGAAGCACTAAGATCTGTAGAAGCCCCTGTAGTGGCAGAGGCTTTATTAAAAATCTTTATGAGGCTGGGTTTCCCTCATGAAGTGCTGACGGATCAAGGCAGTGTATTCATGGGAGATATGGTTATGGCATTCATACCCAGGAAACATGACAAATTACAGGCTAACTGGGAAGGACCATATACCATCAGAGAAAGGCTTGACACAGTGACGTATGTAATCACCACAGACCAATTAAACAAAAGCAAAGTGGTTCATGTAAATATGTTGAAGCCTTACCATACCAGGGATGTACAGGTGTTGCAAGTTACCTTATTCCCTGAGGGAAGTGGGCCTGAACTTCCAGATTTGGTACAGGAAAGCAAAGACAAAGGAGGGGTAGATCAAGTGGAATGGTCAGAGGAGGTGAAGGAGGAAGTAAAAGAAGAGATTCTGAGAGTTTTGAAAACCTATAGGAATCTCTTTAGCAACAAACCTGGCCGAACCAGTATAGTTATACATTCCATTGATACTGGAGATCATGCCCCAATCAGATCTGTTCTGTACCGTGTGAATGGGAAAGTTTTGAATGAGATCAAAAAGGAGGTAGAAGAGATGCTGGAATTAGGAGTGATCAGGGAATCCATCAGTCCCTGGGCCTCAAGTATTGTCCTGGTTCCGGAAAAACATGGAACGACAAGATTTTGCATTGATTATCGGCTAATCAATAAAATTACTGTCCCAGATGCGTATCCTATGCCTAGGGTAGATGCAATGTTAGAGTTATTGGGGGAAGCAACCATTATCTCTACACTAGATCTCTGTAAAGGATTTTGGCAAATGGAACTAGACAAGCAATCCAGAGCCAAAACTGCCTTCAGTACACCAGATGGGTTATATGAGTTTGTGACCTTACCCATGGGACTAAGGAACTCACCAAGTTCATTTCAGAGGCTAATCAATACTGTGTTGCGAGGCATGTCAGATTTTGCAGTGGCCTATATCGATGACGTGGCCATTTTTAGCAAGTCGGTGCCTGAGCATGTCCAACACCTGACAACAGTATTGGAGGCCTTAAGAAAAGCAGGCCTCACAATAAAAGCTAAGAAATGCCAGTTTGGACTAAAGGAAGTAATCTATTTAGGACATAAGGTGGGGAGTGGGAAAATCACCCCCTTATGGAGCAAGGTGGAGGCAATACAAGCGTGGCCTATCCCCTTAACAAAAAAACAAGTAAGGGCATTTCTGGGTGTGGCTGGATTTTATAGGAAGTTTGTGAGAAATTTTGGGGAAATAGCAACCCCCTTGCATGAATTAACAAAGAAGAAGTGTTCTGAGCGTGTGGTATGGACAGATGAATGTCAGAAGGCTTTTGATGTGCTGAAGCAAGCCTTGTGCCAAGGACCCATATTAATAGCACCAGACTATGAGAAACCATTCATCGTGGCTACAGATGCGTCGGACCTGGCACTGGGAGTCGTCTTGCTACAGGAGAGAGAAGGCACCAGACATCCAGTGGCGTACCTGAGTCGCAAGCTGACGCCGAGGGAGAAAAACTATTCGTCGGTCCAGAAGGAGTGCCTAGCGGTCGTGTGGGGACTGAACAAGTTGCGCCCATACGTGTGGGGACGAAGATTCACAGTGACTATGGATCATCGGGCCTTGTTATGGTTGCAGACTATAAAAAACCATAACACTATGCTGCAGAGGTGGTCCTGGGCCCTACAGGACTATCAAGTGGACTTCCAGTTCATAAAAGGCAAGGACAATGTACTGGCCGATGGACTTTCAAGGCAAATGGCTGGGACTGTAGTGACATGACCAGACGGAGGAACAAAGAAAGACATTTTCCCCATAGAGACTTTTATTTGTTAACGCGATGTATAAATCCTGGAACAGGAATAATACTCTGCCGTTGTTTTAAGGGGGGGGAATGTGATGTTCCTATATTAATGTATATATGGTAAGTGTTGGTTGTTTAGAAGATACATGGTAAGTGGAGTGAAAGAGGAGGGGGAGTGAATGGGGCAGTAGAATGCTAGATGATTGGCTGAGTGTTTAAAATGGCTGAACGTACAAAAGGAAGAGAGACAGTGGATGTGAGGTGGACGTGTGTGGACGTTGGTGAACTGAGTGGGTTGCTTGGTGGGGGTTTAGAGAGTTGTTTGACAGGAGAGGGTGGAGAATGAGGGTGGTGGAGTTCGGATTAGTATTGAGTAAAACCATATGCTTATGTGCCTTAAGAAGAAATCTTGTTAATCTTGTTAGCTTTGTTATCTTTAATAAATACTTAATTTGGTTTACCAAAGGCCTGATCCTTGGCTGGGGTTTCACAGACCAGAAGGGAGGGTAAGGTAATGACCAAGGCTGAAGGGGAACTGTAACAAATGGTGGCAGCGGTGAAGAGAATAACAATACCAGTATTCAGAGTCTCTGGGAATACTAGTATTAGGACATGACTGGTGGTTGCCTAGCAGGGGGATCTGTTGAGATCTGTGCTAGAGCGGGGAGAGAAACAATAAAAAAGGACAGTCCGGACTGGTGGAGTCCCTGGTGGTGCCTAGTGACAGGCAGTAGCCACCCGCAGGTAGGAACCTGACAGGGAGAGCCAGGGAAGGGCGTCACAGTCCGCCCTTATGGAATCTGATGGATTCCTCAATACCCTGGGGGATTTTCTGGCTGATATGGCTGGTGCTTCTCTCCAGGCTTTCCTCTCGCTGTGGCACAGTGAGATGCATTGAGCCATTGACATGATTGCTTGTGAGTGCCCTCACCATCACTGTGGAGCACGTAGGTCATCTTGGTACTCCAATAACCTGTGTGTGATGAAACAGGAGGGTTGGCAGCTGGAGCGCAGGTGGCATAAATCTTGGTCTGAACCTGACTGAACACGAATAAAATTGTACCATCATGCCTACCACATGGTAGGTAATTCTAGATGTGAGGAAACACGGATGCTAAAATAACTCTTTTTCTGAGATGCAGACCATTGCATAAAATGTCCGGAAGACCAGCATCCAAACAAGGACAGAGATCAATGTGTCCCCAAAATTATAACTTTCCTCTCCTATGAAGAATATTCGCTGGATTGTCACCTTGCAGTGGTGAGTGGGCTTGCGTGTTCCAATTAACCCTCTGAGCAATGCCGTCGGGTGTCATGTACTCCCAGCAGGGTCACCCATGGCGGTAAGGTCAAGGGAGAGGAACCAGACAAAGAACAATCCAAGAAAGTTCTCAATGGCAGAACAGGCAGAGGATAACAATGTGTACGTTACAATGGCTGTGAAGGCAGATGAAGGCTGCAGCAGATAAAAGACTTCCAATCATCGTGGTATCCATGCCATTGGATCAAGACCTTTTTCTGTCATGATTGTGTGTTGATCATCGTGCACCGATCTCCCCACATAAAACAAATTCACGCACAGGCGTCTTCCAACCAAACCAAACCAAACCAAAAGTCCCATGGTGATCGGTGAATGGCAACGGGGGCAAGACTGTGAAATCTGGAAGCCCCTAGCCATGGACCGGCACATGGGCGGTGGATACAGACTCAGTCATCCTGGCTCAAGGACCGAGGCAGTTGAGTAGTTCAGCAGCTGTATCCACGACTGAGCAGTCCTAGTAAGGATCCACTCTGCTCACCCCGTCTGGGGAGGGGGCTAGAAAAGGTGCCCTAAACATAGTCTGCCTCATCTCTCTCCCTGACTGGATCACCGCTTCCAGTGGGGTCACCACTTAGCGGTAGCAAAAGACAAATGAATTTTGGAACATGGAATATACGGACATTGCTGGACAATACAGACAGTGAACGTCCTGAACGCAGGACCGCCATCATTGCGAGGGAGTTGAGACGTTTTAATATTGACATAGCAGCACTCCAAGAAACTCAAAGAGCAGGAGAGGGACAATTGAAGGAAGAAAAAGGAGGTTACACCTTCTTCTGGAAAGGTCTGCCTGAACAAGCAGTTGTAAGTGAAGCGAAGTAGTTGCAAGTGCAATTGGAGGAAGCTGATTATCTGGATCCATTTCAGTCGGGCTTCAGGACTGGACATGGGACTGAGACAGCCTTGGTCGCTTTGGTGGATGATATGAGGAGTGTTGAATATGGGTGAATGCACCTTCCTTATCCTCCTGGATCTCTCAGTGGCTTTTGATACTGTTGACCACTGTATCCTTTTGGACCGCGTGGAGGGATTAGGCATAGGGGGCACTGTACTGCAGTGGTTCCGCTCCTTCCTCTCTGATAGGCACCAAAGAGTAGCATTGGGGATGAGGTTTCAGATCCTTGGGCTCTCACCTGAGGGGTGCCACAGGACTCCATCCTCTCCCCAATGCTATTTAACATCTATATAAAACCGCAGGAGGCTATCATTAGATTTGGGCTGCAGTGTCACCAATATGTGGATGACACACAGTTCTATCTCTCATTTAAATCTGCACCGAGGTTGGCTGTAGAAACCCTGTCCAAGTGCCTGGAGTCGGTGAGTGGCTCGATGGGAAGGAATAAGCTGAAGCTGAACCCTGACAAAACTGAGGTAATGTTCATGGGAGACAAGGGAAGGGTAGGGGATTTGGACCTGGTGCTCAATGGGGTACAACTGCCCCTAAAAGACCAGGTCTGCAGCCTCAGGGTCATTCTTGACTCCCAACTGTCCATGGAAGCTCAAGTTTCGGCTGTGAGCCAGGCAGCGCTGTATCAACTCCATCTGATATGGAGGCTACACCCCTACCTTCCCAATCATCTGCTCCCATCGGTGGTACATGCCCTGGTCTCCTCTCGCCTAGACTACTGTAATGCGCTCTACGTGGGGCTACCCTTGAAAATGGTCTGGAAACTGTGGCATGGATTCTTCATTTGTCACAACACTTTGGACATTTGAATATGCCATGAGGAGCTTGATTTATCTCAAGGCAGGACAGGTGGTACTCCCTGGCAGAGAATCATTGTGTCCTCCTTGGGTTTCTTGCACAGATTACCTATTAAAAACTATGACCAAGATGACATATAATACTGTTGTACTGCTGAAGATAAGAATGCAATTGTAGACAATGATCCTTCAGGCACATTTCTTGAGACAGGAGTGTTGAAATTGTTCATGACTTTCTGATTTATTTGTTCCTTTGTTCTCTGCTGCTGTCTCTGAGTTGCACTTGGTTGTGGAAGTAATGCATTCTTGCTGAGCAGTTCTGAGCAGTTGCTGCCCTGAGACCATGTCCTGCTAGGACCTTTTCCAAAGTTAGTATTTTGAGTACCCAATGGGAACTGTGTACATTGGTGGGGATGAGCCAGATGTCCTTCATCACAACATCCAAGTTTGTGCCAAAGTTATGTACACTTGTTGTGTATCCCTGTAATTCCATGGACTGCATAATAAATGGGCTGAAGACACACACGTCAACATCTGTACTTGTCACAGTCTCTAGATTTGTCCTAGTAATTAGGAATCCCTCAATTACAGTGTCAACTAGCCAGTTTTGATTCCGAAGAGACTTCATGTCATCTGCATTGATGTAGACCCTTTGTATGGTTGAATTTCTCATGCGTGGATAGCATGTTATAGGTTCCCGTGGAACATGTTCTTTTTTTCCCATCAGCTTTCCTTGAGTAGGTTTTGCAGGGGTACTTGAAAAATAGGGGGCTTCCTGCTCAAGATCCAAAGCAAAGGATGATAATTGCCTTTCCTTGCTAGCAGCTTGATTTTCATTTTTCTTATTTCTCTGTTGGGAGGCATTAGTTGTAGTATAACCATGCATCAGAAGGGAATCTGATACAGCCAATATGGTTAACTGATCTTTTTATCTAGGTTTCTTTCTTCCAGATTTTCCTTTTCATCCACTCATCCTCAATTTCTTCAGAGAATAAGGGGAAGGAGAAAGAGGGGATTGGAAGGGGATGGGGAGTGAGGGGCAAAGGAAGGGGGAGGGAAGGGGCAAGAGGAGGGGATAGGAATAAGGAGAAGGGAGGGTGGGTTTGATCATTTGCATATTTTTTGAGTTCAGTGGGATCTATTTCTATGCAATCATGTTTGAAAATGAAAATGGACTGCCTTCAAGTCAATCCCCACCTATTGCGACCCTTTGAATAGGGTTTTCATGGTAGACGGTATTCAGAGGTGATTTCACCATTGTCTTCCTCTGAGCCCAAGAGGCTGTGACTGGCCCCAGGTCACCCAGTCAGCTACATGGCTGTGTGGGGATTCAAACCCTGGTCTCCCAGGTCATAGTCCAACACTGACCCAGGGAAGGGGCAGGGAGTGGGAGGGGAGGAGATTGGGTGGGTGGGCACTGGGCAGAAGGGAAGACCTTTCCCTTTCCAAAAGGAAAACATTGTAAACAGAATCGTTCTTTTTCAGCCTTTCCCCCACCTTTTTATTCTACAGCAGACACATGTAGCCTCCCACCCAAATTTAAACCAAAGCTGTCCCTGGCCACATCCACACCAGGCCTTTATTTCCCATTGGCCAGTCATGGCTTCTCTCAAAGAATCCTGGGAAGTGTAGTTAGTGAAGGGTGCTAAGAGTTGCTAGGAGACGCCCTGTTCCCCTCACAGTCCTTCAATCAGAGTGGCTGTCTGTTAAACCATTCTCTCAGGGGAATAGGAATCTCTTAGCACCCTTCACAAACTACACTTCCCAGGATTCTTTGAGAGAAGCCATGATTGTCTCAAGTGAAATCAAGTCTGGTGTAGGTGTGGCCCTCTGATTAGCCAAGCCCAGCAGCTGTGAGTCTGGCTTTTAGAACTCTGACAGTTGGTCCTTACTGAGCATGCTCCGCGCTATCATTGGGTCCCAGCCAAAATTTATTAAATTAATTAAAAATCAGCCAGGCATTTTTTAAACTTTTAAACTGCAGCAGATGAAGGTCAGAGTATGGGGCAAGGTCAGTATTAGGATTACAGGTACTCTGTGAACATGGCTGATTTTTAATGAATTTCAACAGATTATAACTCTCAGAGAAAAAAGTCCAAAAGGGTTCTGAGGTTTCTCTCTCTCTTTTTACACTTTGAACTGTCTATTCTCTCTGACTGTTTTGTGTATCGCCATGAAGATTGACAGGGCTGTTAAGCAAGCGTTTCTGAGTTCAGGACTATAAGTTATGGAAGCTTTTGTTTTGAAATGAGCTTATGGGAAGCATCAGAATGGCATGGGGGGTATTTTCAATTGAACATTGCGGAATGTGAAAAATCCCCGCTGGCTATACTATACAGACACTCTTGTGGCTGTATAATAGGTCAAATCCAGCACCTTGAATTGAGCTTGGAAACATACAGGCAGCCAACGCAAGCAGGCCAGAATTGGTTTTATACGTTTGAACCATCTGGTCCCTGTTACCAATCAGGGCATTGCATTTTGGACAACCTGCAGTTTCTGAACCGTCTTCAAAGGCAGCCCCAGGTAGTAAAGCCTTTACCTGCTTAAGCATTCACATAGAAGTGATCGAGTCCATGGACACTTTGAGTTTCATAAATGCCCTCCATAGGTTCCTTGCCATACGAGGCCCAACCAAGCAGTTGAGGTCCAACTGTGGGACCAATTTCATAGGACCCTGTCGAGACCTAGGGATTGGTTAGGGATTTAGAGAACTAAAGCTCTTTCCACACTCCAAGCATTTATAAGGTTTGTCTCCTGTGAGTTCTTTCATGTTTACTAAGGGTGTCACTCCGACTAAAACACTTTCCACACTCCAAGAATTGATAAGGTTTGTTCCCTGTATGAGTTTTGTGATGCGAAGTAAGGTTGCTACTCCTCCTGATGCTCTTTCCACACTCCAAGCATTTATAAGGTTTGTCCCGTGTGACTTCTTTGATGTAAAGTAAGGTTGCCATTCTGACTAAAGCTCTTTCCACACTCCAAGCATTTATAAGGTTTGTCCCCTATGTGAGTTCTTTGATGTGAACTAAGGGCGCTATTCTGACTAAAGCTCTTTCCACACTCCAAGCATTGATAAGGTTTATCTCCTGTGTGAGTTCTTTGATGCGAAGTAAGAGTGCTACCCTGACTAAAGCTCTTTCCACACTCCAAGCATTTATAAGGTTTGTCTCCTGTGTGACTTCTTTGATGCGAAGTAAGGTTGCCATTCTGACTAAACCTCTTTCCACACTCCAAGCATTGATAAGGTTTGTCCCCTGTGTGAGTTTTGTGATGCGAAGTAAGGTGGCTACTGCACCTGAAGCTCTTTCCACACTCCAAGCATTGATAAGGTTTGTCCCCTGTGTGAGTTCTTTGATGCAAAGTAAGGTTGCTACTCCACCTGAAGCTCTTTCCACACTCCAAGCATTGATAAGGTTTGTCTCCTGTGTGAGTTTTTTGATGCAAAGTAAAAGTCCTACTCTGACTGAAGCTCTTTCCACACTCCAAGCATTGATAAGGTTTCTCTCCTGTGTGAGTCTGTCTTTCCTCTTGTCTCTTTGCTCCATCTTGACTCCTCAGTTTCTGTTCTTGCATCTGCTCCTCAGCTTTTTCCAGTGATACTTCAGTTACTTCTCTGTCAGCTTTGAATGAAAAAGAAAGGAGATAAAATGCTGTGGAGAAATCCTGTGAATATATTATGATTTGTATTTTGAAAATGTATTTTTGGGAGCTCTGTTGATATCAGAGTTTAACTGGCAAAGCTCAAGGCCTTGTACAGAGTTAGTTTAGCAGGAGGTGCTTGGTAACAGGTTGTGAAAAGAGACACACACAGAGACAACTGTAACAAAAATTTCCTCTCTTGTTCCTCCATTTAAGGTGGACAGCTCAGTACTTATGCACAGCTGGAATTTAAAAACCTAGGATGGATCCTGTCTGACAGGAACATGGCCTTTTCCAGTGCCCAGAGGGCAGCTCGAATACCCTCCCTCCTTCCCTCCCTCCCTCCCTGACAGAAGGGAATCTGATACAGCCAATATGGTTAACTGATCTTTTTATCTAGGTTTCTTTCTTCCAGATTTTCCTTTTCATCCACTCATCCTCAATTTCTTCAGAGAATACATCACCTTTGTCCATGAAGACTTTTTCCTACAGACATCTGTCCTGCCATAATATGATGGCATGTCCTGGAACTGTTGCAAGAACATGTTACTTTTGGAAATAATTTCACCACATATTCCTTCTCACGTAATCCTCTGATAAGGAAACAGCCAGACTGTGCTTGTAAGAATATGTGGTTTTGCTTTACAGTTAAATTTGATGGACTTTCCATAGTCTTTGATTTAAGCTCTTTTCTTTGAAGTTCAGGCACATGGTCTGTGTCCATCTTTCTCTGCTTTATGAAATGCACAATGTCATCTACAGGAACACAGTCTACTGGAAACTGTGTAGTATCAGGATTTAATTTTCTGCTATTGTGTTCTGCTAAGAGGTGGCTTCCAATTCCACACAATCCTCTTAAAATTTCTTTTAGGTAATATGTCTGAAGGAAATAAAAAACCAAAACCATTTCATCCATGTTTAGCATTACTTTCATATGTTCAGCTGAAACTATTGTTGTTGCTATTTTATGCTGATAAAGTTTGCACTGGCTAAAGTGTTTCTGCCCCATAGCTTCTGACAATACAGAAGGCATGATACGTACATGACATCTCATGGGATATTTTTTCATATTTCCATGAGGCACAGATGGTTCAGGTCTCTCATCCTGTCCAAGGTAATGGACAATTACTCTGCCTACACTTCCATCAGGCACTTCATATGCATATCTGTGAAACAACACTTGCTCTGCATTAAATAGTCTTTGGAAGTATCTTTTTCATCCCAGAGGACCCCCCCTTGGCAACAAATGCCTTCCTTTTTGAATCCATTTGTACTGATCACATCTCCAGTCATCTTTTTTCTGTTTGTGGCCTTCGTAGCTATAGACAAACAGCTGCCCACATTTTGGCTTAGCAGCTGGGAGAGTTGATATTTTCTCTGCTACTGGGTTTTCCAAAATCTCAAGAGCTTCAAATGGTGAAAGTTGCTCAAACTTACACATGTATACTACACTCATGGTTTTTCTGCTGTAGGTAATGAGAGAAGACACTACTTGCTGCCACTGAGCCACCTCCACAGTATCAATATAGCATACCTGGGCTGCTGCCTTTTTGGTCTGAAAAAAGAAGGGATCATCCTGTCTCTGCAGAGACCAACAGATCTTATAGTGCCCCTAGTGGGAAGAAGAGTAAACTGCAGCTATTCTCTAGCACCAAAAGCTATCTGTAGTTGCATTCAATACTAGTATAGCTTACTACAAAGACCTTGCTAGGAAAGAAAAACAACAATGTACTATATTGTTTTCACACACATACCTAATTAATCATTACTAGAGCTGCCAACTAAGTAATAATATTTATTGGACCAATTTGTTTTGCAGTTAAATTTGCATACTATCAACATTTCATTCAGGATGTTTTGTGTAGATGACTGTATAATTTATAAATAAACACTACCTCTAGTTGGAATGAAAGTTTATCTTTAATATATATTACAGTAACATCAAATGAAATTTGTCTCTGTTGTTAAATTAACTGAAGTTATATTTGGCTATATACCATTGAAAACAATTGGAGTGCATAGCACAAATCTTTGCTTGTGTGTATGCAAGTGAAAGTGGTTGCTGTGAAAGCTTGTGGCCCAGAGCATTGACTCATACAGTTATGCATGGCTGGTGCATTTGATTGACTTGGCTGGTTCAGATGTTGTTCTGGGCTCTGTTCAGAAAGATGTATTATTGCATGGAACGTGGCTTATGTGGAAGTTTTGTGTCTTATTGCATGAATCCCATGTAGTCATGTGGGACTGGTGAATTTGGTAGGTCTGGCTCACTGGAAAGTCACCGTTCCGGGCTGTTTCATTCTGTTCTGGAGGGCATTTTGGTTGTTAAAGGGTTACTAAAAATCCTATCTGAATGTTTTTTGTTCTTAAATGTTCTCAAGTGTCTCTAACACATCCCAGTGATTTTGGCATCAATTTCTTTTATAAAGGGCCTGTTCCAGCCTGTTCCATTCCATTTTTCCAGGGAATCATTCCATAATTTTGGGGGCCACCACTGAGAAAGCCCTCTCCCTTGTCGCCAGACTCCCACCATCCCTCGGAGGAGGCACCTGGAGGAGGGCCTTGGATGTTGAGAATAGTTTATGGGGGGGTATATGCTGGGAGAGGTGTTCCATCAGGCATTGTGGTCCCAAGCCATGTAAGGCTTTATTCACTAATAGGCAAAAAACCTTGCGGTTTAATAACATACCTATAGCCCACAGCTATTCTATCAAACTTTAATAAGCTGGGAAATTGGGCAGCTCTAGTGAATGCACCAGCGGAGCAGGAGACCTGAACTCCTCCCTGAGATATTGGACCGCCCCACATATTGGTCAAAATGCAAACACCATTTGGGTTGGTCTTTCACAGTCCAATCCACTTCCTGTGTAGCTTGGAAGAATTTGGTAACATGCGCCTCTGAGCATATGGTGAGTGGTGGCAACACTTGCCATCTCCAAAGATAGAGAATTATATTTTTGTATGTTTGCTGGTGTTCTTCTTACTTTGCTTCTTTCCTCTGTTATTAATGTTTCTACAGAGAATCTGAACTAGAAAATTTTATTATCCTCATTATTTATCCCAGAAATCTGTGTCAAATTTATTTTTATTAATTTCAAAGCCTTTTTATTGGTCAGTGTCATATGATGGTGAAGACAGCCTTTTGTGTTTCAAATTGGAGGTTATGGTCTAATTCTATCTTGGGGGCATTAACAGTGGAATTTGGACCTGCAGTTTGATGAAAAATCAGACCGATTCCAGTATGTTGCTACTTCAGCAATGACTCTAGCTGTTGGAAAAAAGAGGATGCATATTTCAGCCTGCTATGTTTAAACCACTTCATTTAAGGCAAGGTGGGCACAGTCAATTAAAAACATAGAGGACACCTAGCATTTTTCTAGAATATATTTCACCTCCCACTGTTTTATCATGTGCAAACTGAGACACTCCTGAGGTCCACTGGAGACTATTCTGCAGAAGGCAGTGCCATTATTCCACAATTATGTTTGGAGTTTTTTTAGTATAAATTTGGCAAAGAGTTGCTGTACTTCACATATTCACAGAAATAGAAACAAAAGAAAATGATTTCCTATAGGAAACTTCACTAAAATTTCAAAGGAAATCAGACATATTCAAAGTGACCATCTGAACTATGTCAACTGTCTTAATAATGTTGCTTCCTCCCGGCTAAAACAAGATCACCACAGCACATGTCTTCTTTCTATTCTTTGGGCTGATTGCAGGTGTTGCCACCACTCACCATATGCTCAGAGGCACATTTTACCAAATTCTTCCAAGCTACACAGGAAGTGGATTGGACGGTGAAAGACCAACCCAAATGGTGTTTGCATTTTGACCAATTCGTAGGGCAGTCCAATATCTCAGAGAGGAGTTCAGGTCTCCTGCTCCCCTGGTGCATTCACTATAGCTGCCCAATTTCCCTGCTTTTTAAAGTTTGATAGAATAGCTGTGGGCTATAGGTATGTTCTTAAACCGCAAGGTTTTTTGCCTATTACTGAATTTCCCTGCTTTTTAATCTGGGAGGTAAGAAATGGGATCCTGTCCAAGTTTGCTGAGAATGGATCCATCATTTGCATGCTTATTGAGTTCAATGGGATTTACTCCCCTGCAATCATGCTTAGGATAGGTGAAACTGACCACAGAGGATGGGGAGGGGAGGAGGAAGAGGGAGGGGAGGAAATGCAGAGGGGAGGACTGGGAGGGGAGCAGGCAGGATGGGGAGGGGAGGAGAAGGACATGCTTGATCATTTGCATGTTTATTAAATTCAGTGTGATTTGCTCCCATGCAATCATACCTAGGATAGGTAAAACTAACCGGGGGGGTGAGGGAGGGAGGGCTTGAGTGGGCAGGAGAGGAGGAAGGGAGAGGAGAGGGGAAAACCAGGTCTGATCATTTGCATGCTTATTTTCAATGGGATTTACTCCTATGCAATCTTGGTTAGGATAGGAAACACTGTCCATGGGGGAGGAGGAGGGGGAGCGTATTGGAGGGGGGGAAAGGAGCGTATTGGAGGGGGGCAAAGGAAGGTGGAGGGGAGGGCAGGTTTGATCATTTGCATGCTTATAGAGTTCAATGGTATTTACTTCCGTGCAATCATGTTTAAGATAGGTAAAACTGACCATGGGGAGGAGGAAGGGGAGGAGGGGGAAGGGGAAGGAGAAAGAGGGGATTGGAAGGGGATGGGGAGTGAGGGGCAAAGGAAGGGGGAGGGAAGGGGCAAGAGGAGGGGATAGGAATAAGGAGAAGGGAGGGTGGGTTTGATCATTTGCATATTTTTTGAGTTCAGTGGGATCTATTTCTATGCAATCATGTTTGAAAATGAAAATGGACTGCCTTCAAGTCAATCCCCACCTATTGCGACCCTTTGAATAGGGTTTTCATGGTAGACGGTATTCAGAGGTGATTTCACCATTGTCTTCCTCTGAGCCCAAGAGGCTGTGACTGGCCCCAGGTCACCCAGTCAGCTACATGGCTGTGTGGGGATTCAAACCCTGGTCTCCCAGGTCATAGTCCAACACTGACCCAGGGAAGGGGCAGGGAGTGGGAGGGGAGGAGATTGGGTGGGTGGGCACTGGGCAGAAGGGAAGACCTTTCCCTTTCCAAAAGGAAAACATTGTAAACAGAATCGTTCTTTTTCAGCCTTTCCCCCACCTTTTTATTCTACAGCAGACACATGTAGCCTCCCACCCAAATTTAAACCAAAGCTGTCCCTGGCCACATCCACACCAGGCCTTTATTTCCCATTGGCCAGTCATGGCTTCTCTCAAAGAATCCTGGGAAGTGTAGTTAGTGAAGGGTGCTAAGAGTTGCTAGGAGACGCCCTGTTCCCCTCACAGTCCTTCAATCAGAGTGGCTGTCTGTTAAACCATTCTCTCAGGGGAATAGGAATCTCTTAGCACCCTTCACAAACTACACTTCCCAGGATTCTTTGAGAGAAGCCATGATTGTCTCAAGTGAAATCAAGTCTGGTGTAGGTGTGGCCCTCTGATTAGCCAAGCCCAGCAGCTGTGAGTCTGGCTTTTAGAACTCTGACAGTTGGTCCTTACTGAGCATGCTCCGCGCTATCATTGGGTCCCAGCCAAAATTTATTAAATTAATTAAAAATCAGCCAGGCATTTTTTAAACTTTTAAACTGCAGCAGATGAAGGTCAGAGTATGGGGCAAGGTCAGTATTAGGATTACAGGTACTCTGTGAACATGGCTGATTTTTAATGAATTTCAACAGATTATAACTCTCAGAGAAAAAAGTCCAAAAGGGTTCTGAGGTTTCTCTCTCTCTTTTTACACTTTGAACTGTCTATTCTCTCTGACTGTTTTGTGTATCGCCATGAAGATTGACAGGGCTGTTAAGCAAGCGTTTCTGAGTTCAGGACTATAAGTTATGGAAGCTTTTGTTTTGAAATGAGCTTATGGGAAGCATCAGAATGGCATGGGGGGTATTTTCAATTTAACATGGCAGAATGTGAAAAATCCCCGCTGGCTATACTATACAGACACTCTTGTGGCTGTATAATAGGTCAAATCCAGCACCTTGAATTGAGCTTGGAAACATACAGGCAGCCAATGCAAGCAGGCCAGAATTGGTTTTATACGTTTGAACCATCTGGTCCCTGTTACCAATCAGGGCATTGCATTTTGGACAACCTGCAGTTTCTGAACCGTCTTCAAAGGCAGCCCCAGGTAGTAAAGCCTTTACCTGCTTAAGCATTCACATAGAAGTGATCGAGTCCATGGACACTTTGAGTTTCATAAATGCCCTCCATAGGTTGCTTGCCATACGAGGCCCAACCAAGCAGTTGAGGTCCAACTGTGGGACCAATTTCATAGGACCCTGTCGAGACCTAGGGATTGGTTAGGGATTTAGAGAACTAAAGCTCTTTCCACACTCCAAGCATTTATAAGGTTTGTCTCCTGTGAGTTCTTTCATGTTTACTAAGGGTGTCACTCCGACTAAAACACTTTCCACACTCCAAGAATTGATAAGGTTTGTTCCCTGTATGAGTTTTGTGATGCGAAGTAAGGTTGCTACTCCTCCTGAAGCTCTTTCCACACTCCAAGCATTTATAAGGTCTGTCCCGTGTGACTTCTTTGATGTAAAGTAAGGTTGCCATTCTGACTAAAGCTCTTTCCACACTCCAAGCATTTATAAGGTTTGTCCCCTATGTGAGTTCTTTGATGTGAAGTAAGGGCGCTATTCTGACTAAAGCTCTTTCCACACTCCAAGCATTTATAAGGTTTATCTCCTGTGTGAGTTCTTTGATGCGAAGTAAGGTTGCCATTCTGACTAAAGCTCTTTCCACACTCCAAGCATTTATAAGGTTTGTCCCCTGTGTGAGTTCTGTGATGCAAAGTAAGAGTGCTACCCTGACTAAAGCTCTTTCCACACTCCAAGCATTTATAAGGTTTGTCTCCTGTGTGACTTCTTTGATGCAAAGTAAGGTTGCCATTCTGACTAAAGCTCTTTCCACACTCCAAGCATTTATAAGGTTTGTTCCCTGTATGAGTTTTGTGATGCAAAGTAAGGTGGACACTCTGACTGAAGCTCTTTCCACACTCCAAGCATTGATAAGGTTTGTCCCCTGTGTGAGTTCTTTCATGTATACTAAGTTTGTCACTCCGACTGAAGCACTTTCCACACTCCAAGCATTGATAAGGTTTGTCTCCTGTGTGATTTCTTTCATGTATACTAAGTTTGTCACTCCGACTGAAGCACTCTCCACACTCCAAGCATTGATAAGGTTTGTCCCCTGTGTGAGTTCTTTGATGCGAAGTAAGGTTGCTACTCCAACTGAAGCTTTTTCCACACTCAAAGCATTTATAAGGTTTGTCCGCTGTGTGAGTTTTGTGATGTGAAGTAAGGTGGCTACTCCACCTGAAGCTTTTTCCACACTCCAAGCATTTATAAGGTTTGTCCCCTGTGTGAGTTCTTTGATGCGAAGTAAGAGTGCTACCCTGACTAAACCTCTTTCCACACTCCAAGCATTTATAAGGTTTGTCTCCTGTGTGACTTCTTTGATGCGAAGTAAGGTTGCCATTCTGACTAAACCTCTTTCCACACTCCAAGCATTTATAAGGTTTGTCCCCTGTGTGAGTTTTGTGATGCGAAGTAAGGTGGCTACTCCACCTGAAGCTCTTTCCACACTCCAAGCATTGATAAGGTTTGTCTCCTGTGTGAGTTCTTTGATGCGAAGTAAGAGTGCTACCCTGACTAAAGCTCTTTCCACACTCCAAGCATTTATAAGGTTTGTCTCCTGTGTGACTTCTTTGATGCGAAGTAAGGTTGCCATTCTGACTAAACCTCTTTCCACACTCCAAGCATTGATAAGGTTTGTCCCCTGTGTGAGTTTTGTGATGCGAAGTAAGGTGGCTACTGCACCTGAAGCTCTTTCCACACTCCAAGCATTGATAAGGTTTGTCCCCTGTGTGAGTTCTTTGATGCAAAGTAAGGTTGCTACTCCACCTGAAGCTCTTTCCACACTCCAAGCATTGATAAGGTTTGTCTCCTGTGTGAGTTTTTTGATGCAAAGTAAAAGTCCTACTCTGACTGAAGCTCTTTCCACACTCCAAGCATTGATAAGGTTTCTCTCCTGTGTGAGTCTGTCTTTCCTCTTGTCTCTTTGCTCCATCTTGACTCCTCAGTTTCTGTTCTTGCATCTGCTCCTCAGCTTTTTCCAGTGATAGTTCAGTTACTTCTCTGTCAGCTTTGAATGAAAAAGAAAGGAGATAAAATGCTGTGGAGAAATCCTGTGAATATATTATGATTTGTATTTTGAAAATGTATTTTTGGGAGCTCTGTTGATATCAGAGTTTAACTGGCAAAGCTCAAGGCCTTGTACAGAGTTAGTTTAGCAGGAGGTGCTTGGTAACAGGTTGTGAAAAGAGACACACACAGAGACAACTGTAACAAAAATTTCCTCTCTTGTTCCTCCATTTAAGGTGGACAGCTCAGTACTTATGCACAGCTGGAATTTAAAAACCTAGGATGGATCCTGTCTGACAGGAACATGGCCTTTTCCAGTGCCCAGAGGGCAGCTCGAATACCCTCCCTCCTTCCCTCCCTCCCTCCCTCCCTCCCTCCGAAAATGTTAGCCTCCAATTAACTGCAACACTAGATAGGGCTGGAAGATGAGACCCCCAGGTCAGAAGGCACTCACTGAGCTACTGGGGAAGAACAAAGGACAAGGACAAGTAGTGCTGTGACTATGATGCAGCTGGGTCAAAGCCCAAAGGAAGCCCAGAGCCTGATGTGCACAGATGTGAAAGGAGAGTCCGGAGTTGTGCGATGCACACAACAGGAACATGGAATGTGAGAATGTGAGACAATAACAAATGAAACCCTACAATTCTTTGCTACACAACCATCTTGAATTCAGCTTTTCATGACATGTTCCTCTGTGTTGAAAGATCTCTTATTTCATTGCTGCTTCAAGTGAAGATGGTCAGTAAGTAGACTAATAAAGCTTAACTTAAATCATTAAATTTAAATCCCCAAGCATGATCTGTTCCTTCTAACCTATGCCTTCCAAAAAGATAAAATTCAGAAATCCTTACCAAAACAAGTAAAAACCTATTAAAATACCACAGGAATAAAAGGTTCCTAAAAAGTGATCTAACTGGGCATAAAAGTGAATAAAAGGATGAGAAAAAAGGGACACTTCCACAAATCAGGTCCAATTCGAGGCATAAGTCATCAAACCATAAAAATCCACCCAAATATCAACACCCTAAAGGGACAAGGTAAAACATACAGAGTTCAGTCCCAAGAGAAAAACCAGCTATCTAGCCTAGTCTCTGCTTACACACAGGTAGACAGTTGCACAGTCCCCTCTCCTCAGAGAGAGGAACAGGCAGGAGAGTTGATGCAAAATGGGACCTCAGGAGGCAACATCAAGTAGGCATGATGGGACCCAGCAGAGGAAAGCAAGCCAAGGTTTGAACCCCATACTTATGGCAAACTGCCTAGCAACAGGCCGGATCCAATTAACCAATCAGGGAATTTCTTCATGGAATAAGGGCTCACCAATCAGTGGCCAAATGGAACACCCTCCCTAAAACTTCCCAGACTTCATGACCTTGATGGAGCCCGGTTTCTACGGATAAGGGGGTGTTAGCAGGCCAGACTTATGGCACAGTGCCAGGGCCCACAATACTTTTAGGGGCCCATGAAAATGTTTTAATTTCTTTTAAAATCAGAAGGAAAAAATGAATTTGTAGGGTCAAAGAAAATGTTTTAATTTTTTTCTCACATCAGAAAAAAATGAAACTTTTAGGGCCCACAAAAATCTATTAAATTTTGCCTAGAACAGAAAAAAAATAAAATTTTGAAGTATTTAAAGTTATATCAAAAATATTTTTTCATATTGATATTATTATGGAGGAAGGGGCCCACGAAGGCAAAAGTGCCTAAGGCCCACGAAAGTCATAATGCGGCTCTAGGGCTATATTTTATCACCCATTTACTTAATTTATACATAGAACATATCATACAAAACGTGGGATTGGAGCAAGATGAAGGAGGTGTGAGACCTGAGGGAGAAATATCAATCATTGAAGATACGCAGATGATATCATACTACTAGCAGAAACCAGTAATCACTTAAAACAAATGCTGATGAAAGTTCATGTCGAGCCCCAGCTCTCTCTCGAAGGCCAGGGAGAGGAAAGGCATGAGTTGCAGACGCCTCAACTGCCAGAAGGCACGGAAGAGCCAGTTTTTGTTGTGTCTATTCCAGACATTGGGGAAAGGAGTGTGGGAGATGCTCCGCCAATTCCCACAGGTGGCCCAGCCCCCCTTGGGGACAGGGCTCAGCCTTCAACCATTCCAACGGATCCATTAGGGGAGGATTCTGAAAGAGCAGCAACTCCTCCTTCACCGAGCCATGAATTAGCACTAACCCCCCTTCATCCCGCAGAAACTTAGAGATGCCTGACGCTTCTCAGCCCTCTACTTCCTTGTCTGTTGATAAGGACCCTGTTCGTCTGATCAGCCCATGGAGGCTCGCCCCCCCTCACCTCACTCTTGACGGCGGGAAAAGCATACCGGGTAGAGGGCGGGTGTGCGAAGGAGTGAGAGTGTTGAGTCAACTTTCTTCTTACGTCGCAGAGCATGTCTAGAGTGTAGTTAGGGATTGCTTTTGATGTATCCATTACTCTAATAAGATGAGATTTACTTGCACCAGTGTCTCAGTCTCCTGGTATCAACTCTGGACAGGACAGTTAAAGAGGAAAGCACAAAAGCAGGACTACAGCTTAACGTTAAGAAGACTAAAGTAATGACAACAGAAGAGTTATGTAATTTTAAATTTGGCAATGAGGACACTGAACTTGTCAAGGATTATCAATACTTTGGCACAATCATTAACCAAACTGGAGACAATAGTCAGGAAATCAGAAGAAGGCTAGGACTGGGGTGGGCAACTGTGAGATAAGATCCTCAAATGCAAAGATGGATCACCGAACACCAAAGTCAAGATCTTTCAGAAAATGGTATTCCCGATCTCTATGTATGGATGTGAAAGTTGGACAGTGGAAAAGCAGATAAGAGAAAGATCAACTCCTTTGAAATGTGGTGTTGGAGGAGAGCTTTGTGCATACCATGGACTGCGAAAAAGACAAATAATTGGGTGTTGGAACAAATTAAACCAGAACTATCACTAGAAGCTAAAATGATGAAACTGAGGTTCTCATACTTTGGACACATCATGAGAAGACATGATTCATTAGAAAAGACAATAATGCTGGGAAAAACAGAAGGGAGTAGAAAAAGAGGAAGGCCAAAAAGAGATCAACTGATTCCATAAAGGAAGCCACAGACCTGAACTTAAAAGATCTGAACAGGGTGGTTTACAACATATGCTCTTGGAGGTCACTGATTCTTAGGGTCGCCATAAGTCGTAGTCGACTAGAAGACACATAACACACATACACCTGCACTATGTGAGTTCCGTTTTAATTGATCCAAGAGAGCCCAGTGCCCCACAAAGCCCCACAAAGGCTGCCCGTTCGAAGCCCTGGTGATGGAGTGGAATGGGGAGATCACTAGGGCAGTAGACCAAGTGGCTCCAAAACTTCCTCTCCCCCTGAATAGCACTCAGATAGCTCCCTGGTATACACCACGGCTGCGAGGTCTGAGACAGGAGGTGAGACGACTAGCGCGCCGGTGGCGGAAATCTCGCGCTGACGGTGATCGGACACTGATTCGAGCAGCAATTGCTGCCTACCAAGTGGCAACAAAGGCAACAAAGAGGGAATTCTTTGCTGCCTCTATTGCGTCCGCAGAGTGTTGTCCCAGGAGGTTGTTGCAAGTGGTCCGAAGCCTGGTTGGTCCAGTTGCCCAGGAATCCATGGAGCACTCTAAAGCCTCCTGTGACATGTTTGCTATACACTTTGCTGATAAAATTGAACATCTGAAGAGCATGATTCCATACGTCATGGACACAGGAAGCGAGCCAGAGTTGGCCAGTTGCATTCTGGTTCAATGGGATCGGTTTCAGCCCCTTCCTTCTGAGGAAGTGGACAAGGTGCTCTCTACTGTGAAACCAACCACCTGTCTGTTGGATCCTTGCCCATCATGGCTCATTATGAGCTGTAAAGAGAGGCTGAAAGAAAGGATCATGGCAGTGGTAAATGCATCCTTGGAAGAGGGTGCATTGCCATCAGCCCTCAAGGAGGCAGTGATAAAGCCCATCTTCAAAAAGCCCTCCTTGGATCCACAAGAACTAAATAATTTTCTTCCAGTCTCTAATCTACCATTCTTGGGCAAGGTGATTGAGTGAGTGGTGGCCAAACAGTTACAGACACACTTGGAGGAAGCAGATTATCCAGACCCATTCCAATCGGGCTTCAGGACTGGACATGGAACTGAAACAGCCTTGGTCACTCTGGTGGATGATTTAAGGAGGGCGGTGGATAGGGGAGAACATAGTTTCCTCGTCCTCCTGGATCTCTCCGCGGCTTTTGATACCGTCAACCACGGTATCCTTTTAGATAGCCTGCAGGGATTAGGCATAGGGGGCACTGTTTTACGGTGGCTCCGTTCCTATCTCTCAGACAGGCACCAGCGGGTGGCTTTGGGGGATGAGGTTTCAGACCCTTGGCCTCTCAATTGCGGAGTACCACAGGGTTCTATCCTCTCCCCCATGCTATTTAACATCTATGTAAAGCCGCTGGGGGCCATCATCAGGAGGTTTGGGCTGCAGTGTCACCAATATGCGGATGACACTCAGCTCTATCTCTCATTCAAGTCCTCACCAGAGCTGGCTGTAGATACCGTGTCCAAGTGCCTGGAGGCCGTAAGTGGATGGATGGGACGGAATAGGCTGAAACTGAACCCTGACAAGACCGAGGTGTTACTCGTGGGAGATAAGAGAAGGCTTGGAGATATAGACCTGGTGTTTAATGGGGTAAGATTGCCCCTGAAGGACCAGGTCTGCAGCCTCGGGGTCATTTTGGACTCACAGCTGTCTATGGAGGCTCAAGTGTCAGCAGTGAGCCGGGCAGCTTGGTATCAACTCCGTCTGATAAGGAGGCTGCAACCCTACCTTCCTGTCCATCTTCTCCCACGACTGATACATGCCCTGGTCTCATAAGAACATAAGAACATAAGAAGAGCCTGCTGGATCAGGCCAGTGGCCCATCTAGTCCAGCATCCTGTTCTCACAGTGGCCAACCAGGTGCCTGGGGGAAGCCCACAAGCAAGACCCGAGTGCAAGAACACTCTCCCCTCCTGAGGCTTCCGGCAACTGGTTTTCAGAAGCATGCTGCCTCTGACTAGGGTGGCAGAGCACAGCCATCACGGCTAGTAGCCATTGATAGCCCTGTCCTCCATGAATTTGTCTAATCTTCTTTTAAAGCCATCCAAGCTGGTGGCCATTACTGCATCTTGTGGGAGCAAATTCCATAGTTTAACTATACGCTGAGTAAAGAAGTACTTCCTTTTGTCTGTCCTGAATCTTCCAACATTCAGCTTCTTTGAATGTCCACGAGTTCTAGTATTATGAGAGAGGGAGAAGAACTTTTCTCTATCCACTTTCTCAATGCCATGCATAATTTTATACACTTCTATCATGTCTCCTCTGACCCGCCTTTTCTCTAAACTAAAAAGCCCCAAATGCTGCAACCTTTCCTCGTAAGGGAGTCGCTCCATCCCCTTGATGGTTGCCCTCTTCTGAACCTTTTCCAACTCTATAATGTCCTTTTTGAGATGAGGCGACCAGAACTGTACACAGTATTCCAAATGCGGCCGCACCATAGATTTATACAACGGCATGATGATATCGGCTGTTTTATTTTCAATACATTTCCTAATTATCGCTAGCATGGAATTTGCCTTTTTCACAGCTGCCGCACACTGGGTCGACATTTTCATCGTGCTGTCCACTACAACCCCGAGGTCTCTCTCCTGGTCGGTCACCGCCACTTCAGACCCCATGAGCGTATATGTGAAATTAAGATTTTTTGCTCCAATATGCATAATTTTACACTTGTTTATATTGAATTGCATTTGCCATTTTTCCGCCCATTCACTCAGTTTGGAGAGGTCTTTTTGGAGCTCTTCGCAACCCCTTTTTGTTTTAACAACCCTGAACAATTTAGTGTCATCAGCAAACCTGGCCACTTCACTGCTCACTCCTAATTCTAGGTCATTAATGAACAAGTTGAAAAGTACAGGTCCCAATACCGATCCTTGAGGGACTCCACTTTCTACAGCCCTCCATTGGGAGAACTGTCCGTTTATTCCTACTCTCTGCTTTCTGCTTCTTAACCAATTCCTTATCCACAAGAGGACCTCTCCTCTTATTCCATGACTGCTAAGCTTCCTCAGAAGCCTTTGGTGAGGTACCTTGTCAAACGCTTTTTGAAAGTCTAAGTACACTATGTCCACGGGATCACCTCTATCTATATGCTTGCTGACACTCTCAAAGAATTCTAATAGGTTACTGAGACAGGACTTTCCCTTGCAGAAGCCATGCTGGCTCTGCTTCAGCAAGGCTTGTTCTTCTATGTGCTTGGTTAATCTAGCTTTAATAATACTTTCTACCAGTTTTCCAGGGACAGAAGTTAAGCTAACTGGCCTGTAATTTCCGGGATCCCCTCTGGATCCCTTTTTGAAGATTGATGTTACATTTGCCACTTTCCAGTCCTCAGGCACGGAGGAGGACCCGAGGGACAAGTTACATATTTTAGTTAGCAGATCAGCAATTTCACCTTTGAGTTCTTTGTGAACTCTCGGGTGGATGCCATCCGGGCCCGGTGATTTGTCAGGTTTTATATTGTCCATTAAGCTTAGAACTTCCTCTCTCGTTACCACTATTTGTCTCAGTTCCTCAGAATCCCTTCCTGCAAATGTTAGTTCAGGTTCAGGGATCTGCCCTATATCTTCCACTGTGAAGACAGATGCAAAGAATTCATTTAGCTTCTCTGCAATCTCCTTATCGTTCTTTAGTACACCTTTGACTCCCTTATCATCCAAGGGTCCAATTGTCTCCCTAGATGGTCTCCTGCTTTGAATGTATTTATATAATTTTTTGTTGTTGGTTTTTATGTTCTTAGCAATGTGCTCCTCAAATTCTTTTTTAGCATCCCTTATTGTCTTCTTGCATTTCTTTTGCCAGAGTTTGTGTTCTTTTTTATTTTCTTCATTCCGACAAGACTTCCATTTTCTGAAGGAAGACTTTTTGCCTCTAAGAGCTTCCTTGACTTTGCTTGTTAACCATGCTGGCATCTTCTTGGCCCTGGCGGTACCTTTTCTGATCTGCGGTATGCACTCCAGTTGAGCTTCTAATATAGTGTTTTTAAACAACTTCCAAGCATTTTCGAGTGATGTGACCCTTTGTACTTTGTTTTTCAGCTTTCTTTTTACCAATCCCCTCATTTTTGTGAAGTTTCCTCTTTTGAAGTCAAATGTGACCGTGTTGGATTTTCTTGGCAATTGGCCAGTTACATGTATGTTTAATTTAATAGCACTGTGGTCACTGCTCCCAATCGGTTCAACAACACTTACATCTCGCACCAGGTCCCGGTCCCCACTGAGGATTAAGTCCAGGGTTGCCGTCCCTCTGGTCGGTTCCATGACCAACTGATCTAGGGAATAGTCATTTAGAATATCTAGAAACTTTGCTTCTTTGTCATGACTGGAACACATATGCAGCCAGTCTATGTCCGGGTAGTTGAAGTCACCCATTACTACCACATTTCCTAGTTTGGATGCTTCCTCAATTTCAGATCTCATCTCAAGGTCTCCCTGAGCATTTTGATCAGGGGGACGATAGATCGTTCCCAGTATTAAGTCCCTCCTGGGGCATGGTATCACCACCCACAACGATTCTGTGGAGGAGTCTGCCTCTTTGGGGGTTTCGAGCTTCCTGGATTCAATGCCTCCTTTCACGTATAGAGCGACTCCACCACCAATACATCCTTCCCTGTCCTTCCGATATAGTTTATATCCAGGGATAACCATATCCCACTGGTTTTCTCCATTCCACCAGGTCTCCGTTATGCTCACTATATCAATGCTCTCCTCTAAGACCAAGCACTCCAGTTCTCCCATCTGGGTTCGGAGGCTCCTAGCATTAGCGTACAGGCACTTGTAAGCAGTGTCTCTCTTCAAGTGTCTTTGGCACTTGTGGTTAGGCCTGTGGTAATTTTGCCCTTCTGAATTTATATCCTGTGCCCCTGCTCTCACAATGCCTACTTCTAGGCCTACCCTTTTTAAAATTTCATCATTTCTTTGGTTTTTATCCCAGGGGGGAGGTTTATTCCAAACCGGACCTTTCTCAGCTCCTGTCGGGTTTCCCCCCTGTCAGTTTAAAAGCTGCTCTGCCACCTTTTTAATTTTAAGTGCCAGCAGTCTGGTTCCATTCTGGTTCAAGTTGAGCCCGTCCCTTTTGTACAGGCCCGGCTTGTCCCAAAATGTTCCCCAGTGCCTAACAAATCCGAACCCTTCCACCCGACACCATCATCTCATCCACGCATTGAGACTGCGAAGCTGGGCCTGTCTGGCTGGTCCTGCGCGTGGAACCGGTAGCATTTCAGGGAAAGCCACCTTGGAGGTCCTGGCTTTCAGCATCCTACCTAGCAACCTAAATTTTGCTTCCAGGACCTCACGGCTGCATTTCCCCATGTCGTTGGTGCCAACGTGCACCACGACCACTGACTCCTTCCCAGCACTGTCTACCAAACTGTCTAAACGATGGGCGATATCCGCAACCTTCGCACCAGGCAGGCAAAACACCTTGCGGTCTATACGCCCATCACACACCCCACTGTCTATGTTCCTAATGATCGAATCACCCACTACAAGGATCCCTCCACCCCCTGGAGATATATCCTCGGCACGAGAGGATAGCTGCTCATCCCCCAAGGAATGGGTCCCTTCTAAGGGATCGTTTCCCTCTTCCTCAGCTGGATGCTCTCCTTCCCTGAGACCATCCTTGTCCATGATAGCAGGAGAGCTATCATCATTGGAGTGGGACACAGCTATAACGTCCCTGAAGGCCTCCTCCACAGACCTCTCTGCCTCTCTCAGCTTTTCCAGGTCCGCCACCTTGGCCTCAAGGAAATGAAGTCGTTCCCGGAGAGCCAGGAGCTCATTGCACCGAGAGCATACCCACGACTTCTGTCCAACAGGCAGATAGTCGTACATGCTGCAGGCGGTGCAAAACACTGGAAAGCCCCCACACCCCTGCTGGCTTCTTACCTGCATAGTTTTGTTTAAGGTTTATTACATCAATGCGTTGGAGACTGCGGTTTAGTTGAGGTCAGGGAACAGACGGGCAGAGTGGGGGGCCCTGGCCTCTTCGCCCTGCTGCTGAACTCGCTCTGCTGCTTAACTCGCCTTGACGCTTTGTCAGCTGGGGCTCCCTCTAACTCGTGGAGCCTTTTGAGGAGGACTGTTTTGAGGAGAGTAGAAGAAGAAGGGGTGGTGTTGCCCCCACTTCAGCAAACGTCACCCACGTCTTCTGTCCAACAGGCAGATAGTCGTACATGCTGCAGGCGGTCCTCTCGCTTCGGGCTGCCTCTGAAAACGGTCAGGAAACTACAGCTGGTACAGAATGCGGCGGCACGTTTGATAAAGAACAGCCATCGCGGTGATCATATCACTCCAGTATTAATAGATGTTCACTGGTTACCAGTTGTTTACCGGGCCCAATTCAAGGTGCTGGTGTTGACCTTTAAAACCCTATATGGTTTAGGCCCAGTTTATCTGAAGGAGCACCTCCAGCATCACCAATTATGCCGCCTGACAAGATCAGCCACACAAGACCTTCTCTCGGTCCCACCAGTTAAAACAGCTAGGCTGGTGCAGACCAGAAAGAGGTCGTTTTCGATTGTGGCCCCCACCCTCTGGAATTCCCTTCCTTTCGATCTTCGCCATGCCCCCTCCTTGATGGCTTTCCGCCAGTCTTTGAAGACATGGCTGTTCAGGCAGGCCTATGGGGTTTCAGGGGTGGGTAAGTTTTTAATGCTGTTGATTACATGTATTTAGTTTAATTATTGAATGTTGTTGTTGGTTTTATATTGTATTTTATCCTGTTACTGTACGTCGCCTAGAGTGGCCATTGCTTCGGCCAGATAGGCGACTCAAAAATAAAATTTTATTATTATTATTATTATTAGGAAATATCCTTCAAAGGTGGGCTGAGATACGCAGCCTTTGTGCCTCATCCACCATCAGGAAAAAGCCTGCAGTGGACCAGCCAAACAGAGTCTTCCTGTTTGGGAAAACAGGTTACAGGAAATGACGGCAGCTGTACCGGATAATCTGAAATGCATAGTGGGTCAGGTTTGCGAAGCAGGGGTGCCAGGAAGGGAGTAAGAAGCCTATCCTTAACCTCTCCTAATTCTAACAGAACAGGTCGCCATCTCAGGAATCTCCCGCATGATCTCCTTGTACAGAGCTCTCTAGGCTGGATCCAGCTGAGCCCGTTCCTCCTGGGTGAAGTGCAGGACCCTTCCTCAAAGGTCACCAGTCCCTGGAAGAAGAAACCATTGCCTTCCACATTCATACTCCCAGGCAAGGCGTGGACATCATCTGCCCTCCACTCACACTCTGAAGAGAGATGGGACAAGCGGGATATTTTCTTTTAGTGTTCACAAATCATGTCAAGTCCAGATGGCATCTACCTGAGAGGTCTTAAAAGAACCCAAATGTGACATTGCTGATCTTCTAAGAAAAATATGTACCTTCTCCCAAAGACTTGCTACCATATGGACTGGCAAATGTATTACAAGATGCAAGTCAAAAGGACACAGAAGGTATCCGGGAAATCCGAGGCCTATTACCTGTTCCGGGAAAAGTAGTGGAAAATATTATGAAATACAGAATTACTAAACATGGAGTGGAATATAGCAATCATGGGATACGAGGAAATGCGCTCTCATGCATCAGTAAGTGTTTAAAGATCAGGAAGGAGAAAGCAGGAATAAATGAAGAGTTCTCCTAATTGAGGGATGTAAGAAGTGCCCCCCAGTCATCAGGATCAGGACCTGTCAGGGTGATTAAAATAAAGAGGGATTGTGAGGAACTCCAAAAGGAACTCTCCAAGCAGGCTTGGGTATTAAAGAGAAAATGCAATTAAATGTAAGCAAGTGTAAAGGGATGCACAGAAGTGAAAAATCCTAACTGAACCAGTGGTGACTGACAGCAGACAGACCTTGAGGTCATAGTGGATGTCTCAATTAAGATGGTGATGTTAAAGCTATGAAATTGGTGAATTCCATGTGAGGGATCATTAAGACACAGATTGAAAATAAAACTGCCAATATCTTAACGCCATTATACACTTCTAAGATGTGATCCTACTTGGAATGCTGTCTTCAGTTCTGGTTGCCTGACCCCAAAAATAACATTCGAGGGGTGGAAGCAGTAGAGAAATGAGCAATCAAAATGATCAAGGGTCGCAACATTTGGGGATTTTTCTCATAGAAAAAAAGGAAAGAGGAGACATGATAGAAATGTATGATCACACCAGACATTTAAAGCACACTCAGCACAAATGTAAAGCACACGGCTTCCCCCAACAAATCCTGGATAATAGTTTTTCCTCACTGCGCTATATTCCCAGCACCTTTCATAAACTACAACTCCCAGGACTCTTGGGAGGAAGCCACATGCTTTCAATGTACACTGTGGATGTGCCATAAAGGTGTGTGGTGTGGAGAAGCTGGATGACACCCTCTGATTTAGCAGGAAACTTACACCTGGTGCAGGAAGAGGGAGGGAAGTAGCTCCCACCAATTTGCACCCGTTTCAGGAGACACATCACTCGCTAAACAGTTTGTCTACCGGGCTACCCTAAAACAAGGAGGGCAGGGCCACGTTTCGGCTTTCCTGAAATAAGCGGTGACCTTAATTCTAACAGAATAGGAAACTGGGGAGGGCTGGCAGAATGCAGGCATTGAAAGAAGAGCCTCACTATTAAACGTGCTTTGAGCGCTGTGGAGCCAGTTCTGTGGAGTTCTCTTCCCTTTGAAGTGAAACAAGCCCAGACATTATTACGCTTTCCAAGTTTGTTGAAAGGTTTTTGTCGCCCCCCAACAAAGAATTCTTAATTACTGTTTTTATGATCCTTATTAGGTCTTATATTCTGTTTTTTTATACATATAACTGCTGGTTTATAATTCAGTTATATTTTATATATTTTTTTTTTATTTTTCCAGTGAAGTTTGGCTTTTATTGGAAATGGTAAGTCGTTCTGAGGAGAAAGCTCCTCTAAAAGTGAGCTATAATTTTTTTAATAAACCAGTAAATATGCTGTAGAACGAGTCTTGGGTTAAAAAAGGGTTCATATAAACACATGTGCAAAACCTGAGCTATTTTCCGAGGAGGGAATAGTGTGAGATGTTGGATGAAGGGAAGGAAATTGTGCCCTGATGGGTCCGTCTGTTCCGGATGATATTACACAGGAACGGGGCGGGCGAGGGGAGCGAAGCTTCAGCTCCTGAAAGGGCCCCAACACACAGCTAAGCATGTGGGCTCCTGCTGGGAGGAAGGGCGGGATATACATTAAATAATAAATAAGTAAATCTACCTGCTGAGGTCTCCTCCTCTTCTTTGGGTTCCTGCATCACTGGATCTTCTCCTTCTTCCCAACAGGAAATGAGGTCTGGTTCTTTAAAAAAAAGGAAATCAGGCAAGATTAGTTCCTTCTGACCACACAGTATTTGGGCATTCCAAATCAAATCTGAACGCTCAAAACATTTTGAACGAGAGCAAAGGGGTGAAGCCTTGCCAACAGCACATGACTCGGGCCACATGCTTTGAGCGCTGTGGAGCCAGTTCTTTGGAGTTCTCTTCCCTTTGAAGAGAAACAAGCCCAGACATTCTTACGCTTTCCAAGTTTGTTGAAAGCCTTTTGTCCCCCCCCGAAGAATTCTGAATTACTGTTTTTATGATCCTTATTAGGTCTTATATTCTGTTTTTTATACATATATATTATTTTTCCGGTGAAGTTTGGCTTTTATTGGAAATGGTAAGCTGCTGTGTGGAAGAAGTTCCTCAAAAAGAAAATGGCAATGGACTGCTTTCAACTCGATCCCGACTTATGGCGACCCTATGAATAGGGTTTTCCTGGTAAGCGGTATTCAGAGGTGGTTTACCATTGCCTTCCTCGAAAAGTGAGGTATAAATTCTTAAATAAACCAGTAAATATGCTGTAGAATGTGTCTTGGGTTTAAAAAGGGTTCATATAAAAACCTGTGCAAAACCTGAGCTGTGTGGCTTTGCCAGATAATATCTGTGCTGAGAAGCTTCTAGCTCCATTTGATGCAGGGCTTAATGAGAAGCAAGACCCACTTTTGTTCAGAGGGGTTCATTTTTACAACTAATGCTGAATTTGGCTTCAGGCAGGTGCAGCCTGGCAAGATCTCAGCTGCACGACTGCGAGACGGGGACCCTCTTGCAGAGCATGCATGGCCTCGCTTTTACTTTGGGCTTCAAGAAAATAAAATCCAAGAGCTGGAAAAGGAGGTATGAAGAAGCCCTCTTCGACTGTCTGCCCCCTTTCTTAAAGGAAGGACCAGCCATCAAGTAGTCTGCAGGATCCACAACCAGCAAAAGGAGTCTGTGGTATAAATAGTCCCTGACAACGCAAGCAAGTAACCAAAAGTACACACACCACAGAGAACGGGAAGAAGAATCCGGTGCTGCTGCAACTATTACCTATTCAAATTTTAATAGTCTTTAACTTGGAAATTAAGTGCCAGATATAAAGTTTGGGACAGAAGCTTTAGGTTTGAATGTTTGGGGCTCCTGCGTTCCAAAATCTACCGCTGCGCCTCTACTTAAGATCAATGGTCCACAGTCCTGCCCAGAATCCTGGGAGGGATGGGACCATTTCATCCTTTGCAACCCAAGGTCTGTGGATGAAGAGAAACTCTGAGAAATGAGATGTTGTGAGATTTTTAGGTGGTAGAGGAATGGAGAGGGAAAAACCATGAGAAGAATTTGTAGCCTAACGGGTCAGTCTGCCCTGGATGACATTATTCAGGAACAAGAGGGGTGGGTGGGGAATCTTCAGTTCCACAAAGGGCCCCACAGCACTACCTGCTGATGTCTCCGCCTCCTCTTCTTTGAGACCCTGGACAAGCGGATCTTCTTCACCTCCTTCTGAAAAGGAAATGAGGCCTAGCTCTTTCAAGGAAACACACAAGTTACTTTTGGCTACAAAACTAGCTGGGTCTCCTTCAGACTGTCAGGATCTGGAAGCCAAGCCAGATATTTTAATTTGGGGAATCTCTCAGTGGACGGAAGGGAAACTTCAACCTGACGGCCAACCTTCCAATTTATAGCATGAGATGAGCTTGATCAAACCAAAGGCCTATCTAGTCCAGCATTTCCACAGGGCCTGAATCAATGTGCATGGGAATCCCACAATCAGTCCTAATAATACTAATAAAATTTATATCCTGTCCTTCCTTCCAAAGGGAAACCAGGGGGGCAAAAAAATGATGAAGGACCAAAATCACCTTTAAAACAAAACATCTTTTTAAAAAAACAAGGACAGAAGGCTACACCATCATGACTTGTAGCCCTTGACAGCCTTCTCTTCCATGCATTCCTCAAGCTTCCTTTTTCAAGCCATCCAAGATGTCCACCAGGAGAACTCACCGCCTGATGGACGATTCTCCCCTGGATATCATTACTCAGGAATAGAAAAATTTGGACAAGACTTCCATTTTCTGAAGGAAGACTTTTTGCCTCTAAGAGCTTCCTTGACTTTGCTCGTTAACCATGCTGGCATCTTCTTGGCCCTGGCGGTACCTTTTCTGATCTGCGGTATGCACTCCAGTTGAGCTTCTAATGTAGTGTTTTTAAACAACTTCCAAGCATTTTCAAGTGATGTGACCCTCTGGACTTTGTTTTTCAGCTTTCTTTTTACCAATCCCCTCATTTTCGTGAAGTTTCCTCTCCTGAAGTCAAAAGTGACCGTGTTGGATTTTCTAGGCAATTGGCCATTTCCATTTATGTTCAATTTAATAGCACTATGGTCACTGCTCCCAATCAGTTCAACAACACTTACATCTCGCACCAGGTCCCGGTCCCCACTGAGGATTAAGTCCAGGGTTGCTGTCCCTCTGGTCAGTTCCATGACCATCTAGTCTAGGGAATAGTCATTTGGAATATCTAGAAATTTTGCTTCTTTCTCATGACTGGAACACATATGTGGCCATTCTATGTCTGGGTAGTTGAAGTCACCCATTACTACCACATTTCCTAGTTTGAATGCTTCCTCAATTTCATATCTCATCTCAAGGTTTCCCTGAGCATTTTGATCAGGGGGACGATAGATCGTTCCCAAAATTAAATCCCTCCTGGGGCATGGTATCACCACCCACAACGATTCTGTGGAGGAGTCCGCCTCTTTTGAGGTTTCAAGCTTGCTGGATTCAATGCCTTCTTTCACGTATAGAGCGACTCCGCCACCAATATGTCCTTCCCTGTCCTTCCAATATAGTTTATATCCAGGGATAACCGTATTCCACTGGTTTTCTCCATTCCACCAGGTCTCTGTTATGCTCACTATATCAATGCTCTTCTCTAAGACCAAGCACTCCAGTTCTCCCATCTTGGTTCGCAGGCTCCTAGCATTAGCGTACAGGCACTTGTAAGCAGTGTCTCTCTTCAAGTGTCTTTGGCACTTGTGGTTTGGCCTGTGGTAATTTTGCTCTTCTGAATTGATATCCTAGGCCCCTGCTCTCACAATGCCTACTTCTAGGCCTACCCCTTTTAAAATTTCACCATTTCTTTGGTCTTTATCCCAGGGGGGAGGTTTATTCCAAACCGGACCTTCCTCAGCTCCTGTCGGGTTTCCCCCCTCGGTCAGTTTAAAAGCTGCTCTGCCACCTTTTTAATTTTAAGTGCCAGCAGTCTGGTTCCATTTTGGTTCAAGTGGAGCCCGTCCCTTTTGTGCAGGCCAGCTTGTCCCAAAATGTTCCCCAGTGCCTAACAAATCCAAACCCTTCCACCCAACACCATCGTCTCATCCACGCATTGAGACTGCAAAGCTGTGTCTGTCTGGCTGGTCCTGCGTGTGGAACCGGTAGCATTTCAGAGAAAGCCACCTTGGAGGTCCTGGCTTTCAGCATCCTACCTAGCAACCTAAATTTTGCTTCCAGGGCCCCACGGCTGCATTTCCCCATGTCATTGGTGCCAACATGCACCATGACCACTGACTCCTCCCCAACACTGTCTACCAAACTATCTAAATGATGGGCGATATCTGCAACCTTCGCACCAGGCAGGCAAAACACCTTGCGGTCTGCACGCCCATCACACACCCCACTGTCTATGCTCATCCCTTCTAAGGGATCGTTTCCCTCTTCCTCGGCTGGATGCTCTCCTTCCCCAAGACCATTGTTCTCCATGATAGCAGAAGAGCTATCATCTTTGGAGTGGGATACAGCTATAACGTCCCTGAAGATCCTCTCCATCTTCCGAACAGGAATTGAGCTCCGATTCTTCCAAGGAAACAGACAGGACTTTACTTTTGACCACAAGATATTCAGCCATTCCAAGTCAAGCCATTTGTAGCTAACAGGAGGGATTGTTTGGAACATTTTAACTCCTGCACCCCCTGAAGAGGACAGGGCCGTGTGGTCCCAGCAGGGTCAGCCTGGCACTTGGGAACATGCGCTCACTGCATATGATGCCCAACCTGAACTGCCTGTTGGGGAGGGCACAGTGGAACTCAGCCAACCCATCTGTTTTCATTTGGACAACATCGTCTCTTTACAAAGAAAGTGAAAACCAGCGCTGAGAGCTCCACCCTCCTCCTCCTCCTCCTCCAAAACGGAGCCAAGGCTGCACGTCATATTTACACTTCTGAGGAAACCTTTCTCCGTGGAGATTAAGAGTGAAGCCACCGCAAGATATTCGTGTTGCCAGAAATGCTCCCATAAGCTTTTCACTGTCGTAGCTTGAGAATGTATATCCAAATATCAATGCTGGCATTGGGAAGAGACAGAAAAGGGCCAGAGTATATGGTCTGGATCGCTGGAAGGGAAATGGTGGTATGTTGCGTTTAAATAAATGCTCCGTAAATGCATTTCCTCTGAAAAACGTCCTATTGATTTTGATGGAGTCAACTTTGATGCAAGCATGTTCGGGATTGCAGCTTAATTTTAACTTCCAGTTTATGATTCAGTTATAATTTGCATATCGAAAGGGCTCCAGCAATGGGGGTGGTGGGTGGGGGAGTGAGAAATTTGTCAGAGAGAGTGTTTCTCCCCCCACCCCCTACTCCCCATAATCCATCTCTGGTACCAACCATGCAAATGCTGAATTAGACAAAATAGGCAAAGGCACATAAAGTGAAGGTCTAAGTCATGGTCTGATTCTGAAAAATATATGTAGAAATGAATGATGGAAAATATATTCTATGGCTGAGTACACAATAATGTCCAATTTCTAATGCACCTGCAATTTACCACACAGAGTGTGATGTGAACTGCTAGCTCTGTAGACAAGATGTGCATACACTCCCAATGACAACACAGCAATAAAAGGCAGAGGTGTGCTAATACAGAAATATAAAATGCAAAGATAAAATGCACAACACATCTCAAATAGTTTGCCAAATGTGTTTCGACTTGAAGCAAGTCTTCTTCAGTGGCATCTATTTGGAGAGCTTCTCCAGAGAACCTTGCTCAACCGAAATGCACAACAATATGTGGAATGCAGGAACATTCTTGCAGAAACTGCACTAGGGCTGTCTTGAGAACTGGCAAGGACTTCAACTCCAATGCGTGGGGGCAGGATCCTGCTCACAGACTGGTGCAAGCACAGGGGTGCCCACCTTGATTCTGCAAGCTGCCACCTCCGCCGCTTCCTAAGCCCCAAAGGCATAAATTGGATGAAAGAAGGATGGGGGAGAGAGGGGAAGACGCTCCCAAGCGCCAACGGAGCACCAATTCCCACTGTAGAGTTTGGACTACAGCTCCCAGAATCCCTAGTGAGAAACTGACTTTCCACTCCACGTATCACTGGCACAAATGGTCTTCAACATCTATCAGTTAAGAAAACGTGTCTCCTTACTGAAAGAGGCTCCAATCTCATAATTCTCCTCCATGGCTTCCCTGCGTGGAACACTTTGGCCCGGATCCAGGAGACCCACTCCTCCTCCGTGAAATACACAGCTACTGCCTCCTCCTCCTCCTCCTCCTCAAAGGTCACCAGACCCTGAAAGAAGAAAATGCCGTCTACTCATGAGATGGCCTCTTCCACACTGACCATTCCCTCCAGGTTGAAAGGGCTCTGCCCACCTGTCAGAGTTGGATCCTGAGGCGAGGGTCCAGTAAAGATCTGGCCCGCAGAGCCAGAAAGGGTTCCCACGGCTGGTTTTGAAACTGGAAGGCTGTGAATGCCGTAAGCAGAAAGGGCATTTACCTTGGCCCATTCCCCAAAAGAGCAAAACTTTAGCCTCAAATCCAGAACTTCTCTACACAGCCATTTAGGTGAAGGGCATCTGCCTTGCCTGCAAAAAGTCCTGGGTTCAAATCTCAGCAGCATCTCCAGGCAGGACTGGGAAAGGCTCCTTGCTTGAAACCCAGGACAGCACTAGTGCAGACAATAATGAGCTAGGTGGACCAAGTCAATATAAGGCACCTTCCTATGTTTCCACGAAGCTCAGAAAAATCCAATTTTCAATAATATCATCCCTGGCCACTCTTCCCAATTCCTCAAGTAAATGACTTCCTGATCATTAATTTATAATGAAAGAAATAAAACTGGCCTCTTCTCTAAAGTGAGCAGCTGGGGTGCAAAGCGGGAGGCTGACACCACTCTTGCCTACCTTGCAGGGCTGCAGTTTGGACGACTGAGATGAGTTTATTTGCTGGCCACACATGTTTATTCAGACCTTCCTCCAAAGGCCACAGAGTGGGAAATGGAGGCTGATTTCCCCGTCCCCAACCTTCAGCAGCAGCAACGGTGTTGTAAGGTCAGGAAGGCAAGGAGATGATTGTCCTAATGTGTGTGCGTGCGTGTGCGTGTGCGTGAGAGAGAGAGAGAGAGAGAGAGAGAGAGAGAGAATCTACAATGGGGGGGGAGGTTTGAGGAGACCAGAAGAAGAGGCCAAGTGCATTTGGGGGAGAGAGTAAGCACTGAGCTGGGGGTTCGACTGGATGGTCTTACAGGCCCCTCCCAACTCTATGATTCTACAAAAAGCATGTTTCCTCCCAGGAACTACCGCAGTGCAGAAATGGGCTCACAGAAACACACTGTGGACAGAACAAATAATAAAACAGGCCCCACTTGTACGTGGGGAAAATATTGCTTACTTATTCGCGTGCTTACTCTCTCTCTTTTTGGTCTGCTTTCTAGTCCAAGGCGTTTGGGGAGGGGGACACCTGCCCTTGCTTCCCTTTTGTCCTCACACAGCAGCCCAGTAAGGTAGGCCAGCTTTCTTAGGCCCGACACCCGAGTGTCTCCTCTGCACCAGGGCGTCTCTTCCCACCCCCAATCCTGGGGGAGAGGGAGCTTCACAGAGGATCATGCAATGGAAGCGCTGCAGCTGTTCGGCCCCCAATGTTGCAGCTAGGTTGCATGCATGCGACTCCTTCCCATGAATTCTGGGCAGTGGCATCACTAGGGTTGGTGTCACCCAGTGCGGTAACTCATGGTGTCACCCCCACGGACCTCCTCCCGTACCAGACCATACAAAATCCTTAGTAATGTGTTTTGTACTAATGTTACTCATAAATCGTAATTCCCATATATCACTGAATGTAATAGCACACACACACACAGAGCCAGCTGTGGGATCATCACACAAACAACCTAGAACATTTTTTCCCTTCCACAAGGACATGTAAAAGATTGAACTCAGGACCTTCTGCACGCAAAGCGCATGCTCAGCCCACCACTGAGATGTAGGGTAGAAAAGCACTCACTGTTCTGCTGGCCTGGGGATAATTCTGAGGGCCAGTGGGAGCCACAGATGTGATGGGAGGCAGGGAGAAGTGAGTGGGCAAAGGGTGCAGGTGCAATGCCGAGGTACCGTCTCAGCAAAACTGATGCCAGTCCTAGTGGGTAAGCCCCATTCAACAGGGTGGGATTTACTTCTGAGTAAACATGCACAGGATTGCAAGGTGGGGGGAGCAGCAAATCCCCCCTCCCTCAACCCCAGCTGAGCCCTTCCCTACTTTAAAGTTGACAATGAGGACACTGAACTTGTCAAGGATTATCAATACCTTGGCACAGTCATTAACCAAAATGGAGACAATAGTCAAGAAATTAGGCTAGGACTGGGGAGGGCAGCTATTGAGAACTCACATGCAAATCTGTATCACTGAACACCAAAGTAAGGATCATTCAGACCATGGTATTCCCCATCTCTATGTATGGATGAGAAAGTTGAACAGTGAAAAAATGGATAAGAGAAAAATCAGCTTATTTGAAATGTGGTGTTGGAGAACTTGGCGCATACCATGGACTGTGAAAAAGACAAATAATTGGGCGTTAGAACAAATTAAACCAGAACTATCACTAGAAGCTAAAATGATGAAACTGAGGCTGTCATACTTTGGACACATCATGAGAAGACATGATTCACTAGAAAAGACAATAATGCTGGGAAAAACAGAAGGGAGTAGAAAAAGAGGAAGGACAAACAAGAGATGGATTGACTCCATAAAGGAAGTCGCAGACCTGAACTTGCAAGGTCTGAATAGGGCGGTTTATAACAGATGTTACTGGAGGTTGCTTATTCATAAGGTTGCCATAAGTCATAATCGACTTGAAGGCACATAACAACAAAAACCTTGAAACTCAGGAAGCTGCTTTAGACTGGGGATCATTGGTTCATCTAGTTCAGTATTGTCTGCCCTGACTGGCAGCAGCTCTCCAAGATTTCAGGCAGGGGGTCTTTCCCAGAAATGTCGGTGATCGAACGTGGCCCTTCTGCATCCAATGAGCTTCGTTTCGTTCCCCAAATGGTGAGCCCCCATTCAAAAGAGCCACCACCTGTCCACTGCTGAAGTGTATCCAGGGGGTGGAAGGTGGTGAGCAGGATCGATCTCAAAGCAGAGGCAGAGAAAGGGGAGGCCTTGGCCTTGTTGGAGGCAGGTGTTCGTGGGGCCCATTACTGGCCCTGGGCTCACAGCCCCCCAAAAGTCTGTTGCCAGCCCTAGACCAACCCCTCTCCAAACATCAGAGGAGCCTGGCTGCTGGGTCAGGCCAAGAGCCCAGCATCGTGCCCTCAGTGGCCAACCAGAGGCCCCAGTGGGAAGCCTGAAAGCAGGCCTCGAGGGCAACAGCAACACTCACCCCCAAATGACATTCCCAGCAACTGGTATTCAGAGATATTTCCTGCCTCTGACAGTGGAGGGAGCAACAGAGCCGTCGTGGTCAGGAGCCATTGAACCTCTAGAAACGTGTGCAACCGCCTTTGAAAGCCATCCAAGTTGGCGGGCATAGAATCATAGAATAGTAGAGTTGGAAGGGGCCTATAAGGCCATCAAGTCCAACCCTCTTTGACATCCCAAAGTGCAGCCGCTGTACCCACCCGCCCCATGCAAGGCGGCTTACTCTGCACCAGGACAGCCCCCCCCCAAAAGATCTGGAGGTTGCAAGAAAACCAGGCAATGGAAGCAGTGGAGTTTGGGCTCTTTTCGCATGACTTTGGATTGGAGTTGATTGCACGGAGAAGCCCTCAGGTTCTTCAAAGGGGTGGAGCCTGGGAGTTTATTCTCCCCTCCTCCGTCCCCGCTTCCCCCCCCTTCTTTGCAAAGGAAACTGACCAGGCCGGAGCAGGGAGGTGCAACGACCATCCAGAGACTCAGAAAAGCGGAGGAAGACATGCAGCCTTCCGGTCCTCATTCGGAGGCTGGAACTGGTTTCATTGCCGTCATACCTCTTTCATCCCCCCTCCTTGCGTTTCTTTGGACCGGCACCCTTCCGCATTGCTGCTCTCGTTTGGGAACCGGAAGTGTTCCGGAGTCTAAGGACCACCCTACCCCTTTGGCCCATTAACCATTAGCGTTCGGTTGACCTTTTCCTCCACCGGAGGATCCGCTCGCTCTCGCATTTGTCACTCAATTGAGAGCAAATCTAGCTCGAGGGAGTGCGAAGAAGCCCCATAGTGACGCCCCTGATTCCGGGGGAGAGGTGGGGGGAGGATCTCCCCCTTTTTACACCCCGAAAGGCAAACTCCTGACCATTTCGCCCCCCCACTGCTGCACCTCTCTCTTGGTCTTGCGTCCTCGCCACGATCCAGCCTCCTTCCTCCTCCTCCTCCTCCTCCTCGGAAATCAATCAAGCCTGTTTGCTTCCTTGCTTCACTCTTGTCTCCCTCCCTCCGTCCCTCCCATTGTCATGACAACATCCTGCCTCTCTAGGAAACAGAGCTCAGTTCCTTCCACCGCTGGAGGACTGAATCCCAGCGGCGCTCTGGGCAAACGTCTCGCAGGCTCTGCCCCTTGTGCAAATCCAGGGCGCAGGCGCGGAGGTTCCTGCTTCGCCCTGTCGCCAAAGCGCTTTTTGCAAACAGCGTTTCCATGGTTTCTCCCCTGCATGCATCCTTTGATGTGACCGGAGCAGGGAGAGGCGACTGACGCTCTTTCCACACTTGGAACAGGATTACTTATATCTGCAAAACACACACACACACACACACAAGGTGCCCTCCAACTTTTCAAGTACCTGCGGAGGGTAAATGAACATCTTGCAATAATATACAGTGAAGTGAACGCTGTAAGTCATTTAAGTCAAATTATATTTATTTTTCTCGGTTTTTATTATGAATCAATAAACAAAGCAGTACAGAAAACAAAAGAAAACAAAAAAGAACGGAAGAGAGAAGAAATACAGAAATACCCCAGACAACCGTTGCCCCAACCCCCTCCCTCTGCATTATACTAGAATTTCAACCATCAAATATATTCAAGAGAAATCAATTAAACAATTTCAAGGAAACCATTATCTGTTGAGCTGCTGCTGACAATTAACAGTGTAAATCATCTTCTGAAGCATACACAATACGCTTGTATATGTAAACACACACACACACACAGAGAGAGAGAGAGAGAGAGAGAGAGAGAGAGATAAAAGGTGCCCTCCAACTTTTAAAGTACCTGCGGAGGGTAAATTAACATCTTGTAATAATATACAGTGAAGTGAACGCTGTAAGTCATTTAAGTCAATTTAATTTATTATTTCTTCATTTGTATTATGCCCTTTTTTCACTGTCCAACTTTCACATCCACACATAGAGTTTGGAAATATCATGGTCTGAATGATCCTGACTTGGTGTTCAGTGATACATCCTTGCATTTGAGGACCTTTTCTAGTTCTCTCACAGCTGCCCTCCCCAGTCCTAACCTTCTTCTGATTTCTTGACTATTGTCTCCAGTTTGCTTAATGATTGTGCCAAGGTTGACAAGTTCAGTGTCCTCATTGTCAACTGTAAAGTTGCATAAATCTTCTGTTGTCATTACATTAGTCTTTCTGACGTTCAGCTGTAGTCCTGCTTTTGTGCTTTCCTCTATAACTTCCATCAGCATTCGTTTCAAATCATTACTGGTTTCTGCTAGTAGTATGGTATCGTCTGCATATCTTAAATTATTGATATTTCTCCCTCCAATTTTCACACCTCCTTCATCTTGGTCCAATCCAGCTTTCCATATATGTTCTGCGTATAGATTAAATCAATAGGGTGATAAAATACACCCCGGTCTCTCACCCTTTCTGATAGGAACCAATCGGTTTCTCCATATTCTGTCCTTACAGTAGCCACTTGTCCGGAGTATAGGTTGTGCATCAGGACAATCAGATGCTGTGGCATCCCCATTACTTTTAAAGCATTCCATAGTTTTTCATAATCTTCACAATCAAAGGCTATGCGATAATCTATAAAGCACAGGGTGATTTCCTTCTGAAATTCCTTGCTCCGTTCCATTATCCAACGTATGTTTGCAATACGATCTGTGGTACCTCTTCCCCTTCTAAAACCAGCTTGGACATCTGACATTTCTCCATACAGGGCCGACTTATCCATTAGGCACATTAGACACAGTGCCTAGGGCTGATGATACTTTTAGGGGCCCACGAAAATGTTTTAATTTCTTTTAAAATCAGAAGAAAAATAAACTTTTAGGGTCGAAGAAAATGTTTTACTTTTTTTCTCATATCAGAAAAAAATGAAACTTTTAGGGCCCTCGAAAATCTATTAAATTTTGCCTAAAACAGAAAAAAATAAAATGTTAAAGTATTTAAAGTTATATAAATATGATTTTTAATATTGATATTATTAAGGTGGGAGGGGCGGCCCTGGCTCCATATATGGAGCCTTTGTTGTAGAATCTTGAGCATTATTTTACTTGCATAGAATATTAAGGCAATAGTTTGATCATTACTGCATTCTCTGGGATCTCCTTTCTTTGGAATTGGGATGTATATTGAACGCTTCCAGTCTGTGGGCCATTGTTTTCTTTTCCGTATTTGTTGACAGATTTTTGTCAAAATGTGGACAGATTCAGTCTCAGTAGCTTGTAGCAACTCTATTGGTAGGCCATCTGCTCCTGGCGATTTGTTTCTTCCAAGTCTTTTAAGAGCAGCTTTCACCTCTGTCACACTTCAGGTTGTCAGATGGCACCAGAGAGGCTATGCAGACACATGAAGTTTGCTTAAAAGGAGTTAAAATTTATTGAGTACCTTGCACAGATGCTCAATGAAAGTGGATCAGTGACACTGCCCTGCAGCAGCTGGTGTCGGACTGAACACTCATGCTGGGCACAAAAGACACTTTTATAGCATGCATGTTTACCACTTCAATAATGAGGTTACATAAGTGATTAATTGCTACAAAACATAAAATCATGATACATCAGCATATGATTCGATTGATCCTACATTATCAGATCCTTCCCACCTAGGAATTAATTGCTAGAAAAACCTATCTCATGCTGCTAATTAACACTGCAAATAACCAAGAGTGTCCTTGCCCTTCCCAGCTACCTCTTGACAAACTCTTTGGCAAGCATTTCGCTTACGCCATGCTCATTAGCAACAAGCTGATAACACACCTGGGTTGCCTAATACTGTTTCTATTGACCGTCCTCTGACCCATCCCTTTGCCAAGAACACTCACACGCTGCATACCTAGGAAATGCTGAGGCCTTGAAGGGGATACAGACTTCCCGGTCTAAAAGCACAAAGTCATCCTACCTTGGCTATACATTTGCTCATGGCTATATATTTGCTTATAGATGGATTACATTCCACCCCCGATTGCTCAAAGGACGTGTCAATGCACTATGCGTTACAAATGTCTTCTAACCCCAAGGGGCCAGATCTTCATGGCCCTATCGTTTGACCATAAGAGGGGTTTATCATACCTTTCAGTCATCAGCCTTTAATACTTCGCAAACAAGATAAACATACACATATGAGCAGAATTCCACAAATAATAGTGAATCCAATGGAAAGAAGCTGTTTCCACCATCCTCCTATTCCCTGAAACCAGGCTAGAATTGGATCCAGGAATGATTCTCCCTCCAAATCCTTTATTTTACTGCTTTGCTGATATAATGCAGCCACGGTGTGGTTCACCACGTTTTGTTTATCTGGAATATACATGCAGCATTCCTGTTGTAACATTGCGCATGTTCCTCCCATTGATGATGTCAGCATATCCAACGCGAGCCTATTCTGTAATAAAGCAGTCCTCATGCTTGTCATCTCTATTCCAATCGCCTCCAAGGCTAAGGCAGTAACATTTAAAGCAACTTCCATAGCTCTCCCAAAGATATTTACCTTATACATGATATTAGCCACCCCCCTCCAGGCACTAGGTTTTTATGTTCTTAGCAATGTGCTCCTCAAATTCTTTTTTAGCATCCCTTATTGTCTTCTTGCATTTCTTTTGCCAGTTTGTGTTCCTTTTTTAAAAAGATAAATACATACATGTTCATGCTTAGCAGGTTACAATCTCCCTTTTAAGTCTTCAGAACAGAATGATTTTTAAAAAAAACAACATTCCCTAATGCAATTCCCATCGCCTCCATCCGCAGCCCACTACAACATACAAACCCAGGCCCCTTCAGCCGCCACCCTTTCTTGTTCTTGCCGCCTTGACAGGCTACTGCGCTGTATAACCCCTTACAGCGCAACCTATACATCAGGGGCTCCCAAACTGTGGTCTGCATTTCCACCAACAACCGGCTGGCAAAATTCCTGAAAATGTCACAGTCGGCTCTCGAGAGCCTGCACGAGCCAGCTCCAGCACACCCCTGGTTGTAAGCCTCTGATTAGTTTGGCTAATCTATTTCTTTTAATGACCATGCCCATCCCTTGAATATTAAGTGTTGAGATTCTCATGTTATCATACTCATCTTGAATATAGCCTCACCTGTTTCTTCTAATTTAACTCTCCCTTTTCTCTAAACTATAACGTAACTATATACCTCCTTCCCGTGCCATCCTTCTTTTACCTCCCCCTTCTTTCCCCCCTTCTTTTCCTGTTCCTCCTTTTCCTTCCCTTTCCCTTAAGACTTTTCTACACTAAACTAATATGAATGAGAGGGAATAATTCACATTCACTCAAACCAACCTGGACCTTTAGTTTACATTTTGCCCTAACTCATAACTCTGCTTGAAACTGTTATGATGATCTGATGCTCCTTCTCATCTGCGCCTGTTTGGAAGATTTCGAAGGCTCTGTTGCAGATTCGAATATTCAAATTGGGGGCACATTCCTTTTCCTCTGTTTTCCAGTCCCCCTCTGTTCTGCCTTTTCCATCTGATCAGTTCAAAATCCTCGTCCTCTTCTAATTCTGCTTCTCCAACCTGATCTTCTTTTTCTGAATCTCTTTCTCCTTCTGGTTGTTCCAAGTGTAATATTTTAAATATACTTGCTACCTCTTTTTCCGTTGAAGCCATGTGTGTAATCCCTTTGTAGGGAACTATAAGTTTAAATGGGAACCCCCAGTGGTAGCCCTGCCTTTTGCAATATAAGGGCTCATCCAGACAACTGTAAAATGTGTGACATGATCGCTTTGTGTTTTCATTATTTTTCAGTCGTCCATATGACGCTGAGTGCTTTTGCACATTTTCGCATGGTTAAATCTGCTCCTGCAATACCGTAAATCATACGATTTGCTTTTTTAAACCGGGAATCATTCGCTGTACCTTCAGGTGCTCAGATGCAATACAGCGGACTTTACAGCTGTGGGCATTTGATGGGCAGTTCTTGGACAGTTCCCCATATCCCTTCCCTCATTCTCAGCCAATCATGTATTTCCACTGTTGCGCATGTGCGCAAATGTCCAGGGAAAGCCTGGGGAAAAAGGAACCAATCAGGGCAATGGTGTGGTGTTGGGGGGGCTCTGCAACTTCTACTGCACAGATGCAAAAATCTGCATTTGCGCAGAAGCAGCAAGAGCAGGGTTTTTTTAGCCAGCCTGCAAACTGGGTTGCTGCACTTGGCGGCAGCTCCCAGCTCCTCCACACTCTCTCTCTCTCTCTGCCTGCCTCTCTCTCTCCGCTTAGGCGGCCTTGGCAGCATCAGGGAAGAGTCCTAGACTCACTTACCTGGGCATAAGCCCTACTGAGCACAGTGGGACTTACTTCTGAGTAGACATGTCTAGGATTGCAGCCCACGTTCGTTTTCCTTTCCCTCTACCTACATAGTACTGGATATATACCCGGGCGGAGAGGAGATTTCCCCCACGTGCACACATAGTGCGCTGCTTATCTCCTCCCATCTATTGGATTGTTGCCCCAACTTGCCCCCAAAAAGGACAAGGTGTGGGGGGGAAAGGGAGCAACCGCCTTTGTGGATCTGACTTGATTCCCCCCTCCTCCTGTGCGTTCCCCGCTCTTTGCTTTAAGCTTCAGGTTACGTTCGCTTTGGAAGACACAGGTTGCGAGCAAAGGCTGCGGGAGCTGAAGGGAGAGGTGAGCGCACCCTCCACGCTAAGGACGGCAGAGTGACAGAGTGAGGCTGCAGGGGGACTCCGGCTGCCTGGGGGGGAACCGGCTCTCTCTCCCCCACCCCACCACTGCTCTCTGCCAAAGTGCTCCTAACTTGCCTCTCCTCTGGGCAACCTGCTCGCCGGCACACCATGGGGGAAACTCCCTGGTTCGGCTCGCCGATGCCCCCTCTCTGCAACATAGCACCCCTCCTGGCACTCACCCACCCCCTTGAGCTCCGTGCACCCCTCTCAGCCACCCCCCGCCCCGGCTCAGATCCTAGCCCTGCAGGGGAACTACCTGGAAACCGGCATGGACGGGGTGGCTTGGAGGGGGGCCCTAGCCGCTTTGCTGCTGCTGGTGGTGGTGGCGGTGGCGGTGGCTTGCTGGCTGGTGCTGGGTGCCGGAGCCACCCCTCCCCGCCACTCCTGCAAAGACCTGCTTGCTCTCCCTGTGTGTGTTTAAAAACAATAAACTCCAGTGTGCGTTTCAGGAAAAGGGAGAGGAGCAGCCTCTTTTGCATAAAGGTAGAAAAGCATACAGTCGGTTTTACGCAAAACAAGCCAACCAAAATGCAGTAATTATTGGCATATAGGCACCTGGAGAGAGAGAGACACAAATCTGGAACATATAGGCAGTTTTTAAGTTCAAGCTGTCTTTCGCCATCTGGCATTTTGCACAGCAATTCCACTGTACCTATCCCTGTCGCGCCTCCGCTCTCTCTCCATGAGCAGGGAGGGGGAAGGCATGAATGGCAGGCTCCTCCACGGCCAGAAGGCGCGGAAGGTCCCGCTGTTGTTGTGTCTTTTCCAGCCTTGGAGGAAGGGAGTGTGTTAGATGCTCCGCCAATTCCCACGGGTGAACCCTCCCCCTTTCCGGATAGCGCTCAGCCTCCAAACGCCCTCTCGGAGCCGTTAGGGGAGGATTCCGAAAGAGCAGTAACTCCTCCATTGCCAAGCTGTGAAATAGCAGTAACTCCCACTTTGTCCACCTGTAACTTAGAGATGTCTGATGCTTCCCAGCCCTCTACTTCCCTGTCTGTTGATAAGGACCCTGTTTTGTCAGACGAGCCCTTGGAAGTTCGCCCCCCTTCACCACGCTCTCGACGGTGGGAAAGGCATACTGATCAGAGGGCGGGGGGTACGAAGGAGTGAGAGATTGCGCTCCAAAACTTCCCCTATATAAGTCTGCTGAGTTTGGAGGGGGGTGTTGCGTCCACTCTTTTTTACATTGCAGAGCATGTCTAAAGTGTTAGGGAATTATAGTGAGTTATTGTCGGAACTCTATGAAGGGCACTGCTTTTGATGTATCCATTACTCTAATAAAACAAGATTTACTTGCACCAACGTCTCAGCCTCTTGGGTCCGACTCTGGACAGGACAATTCCTTGACAATAAAAAATATCTCTGGAGGCAGTCTTTATTTCTTGAGTAAAGTATTTAAAATACTTAAACAAATGTTTATCTTTTATGAGGTGGCATGTACATCCTGAATCGATTAAAAATCTGTTTTTATAATCATCTTTCCTCTCACCAGATACATGGTAACTAGAAGCCCTTGTTATTGCCTTTCTCTGCCCAGCGGCTTCTCTCACTTCAGTCTGACTTTGTTTTAAGTCAGGCCGTATGACACCTATTGCAATCCCTTTGAAGATGGTTTGGAGATAACAGAACTTCCTTCTCTGTCCCTTGCCAGCCTGTTGATTCGGGCAATGACTGCTATTTTTGTTTGCTTGTTTCTGCCCAGAGTAAGGTTTGCCTCATCAGACAGACCTTCTTGTCTCTCCTTAAAATCCTGGTCTTTTAAATATGATGTGATCCGACTCATGTTTTGGTCAGAATTTTTGAGCACAGAAAATTAATTTATGACGCTCATTGAGAGAGCTCAAGTGTAGTGCCTTTTTTATTTCATCATTAGCCAGGTCCCTCCCACATCTCTGAAGTTCAGCGAGCAGCTCTGTAAACGCTTGAATATGTGTATTCAGGCTGCCTCTCTCAGCAGTCTCCTTCAGAGAAAACAACTCCTTGTAAAAGTACATGATGTGATTATTAGACTTTCTATTATATATTTATTGTAGCTTCTCCCACATTTGTTTTACATTGTTACAGCCTATGCAAATATTTAGCGCCTCATCTGATAATGCAGAAATAAGCAGAGATTTCACTTTGGCATGCTTACATCTCCAGGATGCTGTAGCAGTTTCATCCTCTGCCGAGGGCTCAGGATCAATCAGGATTCTGTTTAAATCTTCCCCTTCAAGGATCACAGTGAACCAAAGATTCCACACTGCATAATTCTCTTTTTCTAGCCTCTCTTATTGATTCTTCAGCCATCCTTTCCTATCTTTTGTTCTGCTTTTCTGTCTCTAACTAAAAGTCTCCCTTGTATATCACACACAGCACTTAGCCTTTTATAAGGCATAACTTGCAATTCAACTTAGTTTGCTGGGCCCATACCTTTGTTGTTGTTGTGTAAATTTGTATTTTGTTAAGCAGAGAATAACAGTGGTCTGAAATGCACGTGTGTGTTTACCTAAGAAAGCAGCCTTTTACCCTGCATTGAGATCACGGAGACTTCACACTTAGTAAAATAAGAAATGCTACTTTATTTATAGAAATGCATAGTAGAGAGGAAAGGCATCCCTAGTTCTAAGTAACTAATTAAGTTGGAGGTGCAATGCCCAGACGTGGGTCTTGCCCTCATGGCTCAGGAGAGAGAGAGCAGAGACAAAGACGTCTCCAGAAGAGGGGCAGATAAGCTTCCCTTAAAGGTAAACAAGCCTATCCATCTGGAAAATAAACAAAAGAATAAAACAGGAGTTGCACTTGCCCCACTTCCAACATGGGCCAGGACAAATCATACACCCCAGAAAAGGGGAGGGTCTCCTCTATAAGATGCCACTGTGTGCCGCCTGGCCCCGAGCTTCTGTTGGGCACAGGGCATGGAGTAGGGCATCTATCCAAAACCAAAGCAGAAAAATATAGAAAAAAATAAGTAAATAAGGGTGCCCACCCCAAAATCTGCTCTGGGCCAGGACAAATCATATGCCCCAGTAAAGGGGAGGGTGTCCTCTATGTGATGCCACTATGCCCTGTCTGGCCCAGAAATTCTATTTATGGTAGACTGACGTAAAGGAAACAGGGTTTAGATAACCTAAGCTGTTCCCTTGAAGCCCTTTTTCAAAAATGTGCCTGGCATTTTTAGTTTTCATATGTAGAAGGGTCAGTGGCCAGAAAGGGGTTTCCCACCTCCCCTTCCTCTCTGTGTGATGCAGCCAAGGAACTTCAGCCACGTTCAGGGTTAACACTCAACAACAGTGCCGAAGGAAAGAGCGCAAAGGAGGGACGTCGCTTTCCTGTCCCGCCTCTCTGCCAGAATGCAGCGTGGGAGCGCGGAGGCCTCTTTGTGCGCAGCGATGTTGCAGAGCGGGGCTGCGCAGGCGGAGCCTGGAGACAAAGGTAGGCAATGGGGGCGGAGGGGAGGGTGGGAGAGGGTGAGGGGCCCCCTTAAGCGCCCCTCCCCACAGACCCTCCAGATCGGAGGCTGCAGCTCTGCCCCGTCCCGTCTGACTCCCCCCTCGGCTGGGATGGATGTGTTGGGGCCGGATCGAAGCAGCCCTCGGGAACATCACAACACTGAATTTCGTTCCTAGTTCCCAGTTCCTTATTTGCTTGAAAGTTCAAAATACTAAAAAGAAGAAAAGTTGGCATGTCTCTGAGCCCCAAAATATATGTTGGGGTACCCTGTATGATATATCACTGCGATCGGGGGACTCCCCCCTTCAAGAATACCAATACATTTATGCAATCAAAATCATCAGGCTTCTGATATTATCATAAATACATAATGATGTCATAAATTCATAAAAAATAAGTAACTGCTGGTGCCCACCCTAAAATCTGCTCTGGGCCAGGACAGATCATACACCCCAGGAATGGGGAGGGTGTCCTCTAGGAGATAGCAGTGCATCCCATCCACCCCAGAGGTTCTGCTGGGCGCAGAGCACGGATGAGGGCATCTTCGCAAAACATACACCCCAGGAAAGGGGAGGGAGTTTTGTATAACATACCAGTGCGTCCCGCCTGGTCCAGAGTTTCTGCTGGACGCAGGGTATGAATAATGCCATCTACGCAAAACTTAAATGGACAAAAAGCGCTCAGAAAAAAGAAGTAACGGGGTGCCCACCCCATGATCTGCTCTGGGCCAAGACAAATGATATACTCCAGGAAAGGGGAGGGTGTCCTCCACAAGATGCCAGTGCATCCCATCCAGCCCAGAGCGTCCGCTGGGTGCCAGGCACACATGAGGGCATCTATGCAAAACCAAAATAGAGAAAAACACGGTGAAAAAAATCAGTAACTGGGGGTGCTCATCCCAAAGTCTGCTCTGGGCCAGGACAAATCATACATCCCAGGAAAGGGGAGGGTGTCCCCTCTAACATACCAGTGTATATATATAAAATAAGTAACTGGGGTCCACAAGAAAAACCATTATAGGCTGGATGGAGTGGCATTTCGCAGAGGACACTATCCACTTTGCTCAAGTGAATGATTTTTCATAGCCCACAGCAGATTTTGGAGCGGTCACCGCAAATTAAATATTTCCCCCTATTTATTCTTCATTATTTTAGCTGGGAAAGATGGGCATCTCATAGAACACACCCTCTTTTCCCGTGGTGTATGATTTGTTCTGGCCCAGAGAAGATTTTGGGGTGCATACCACAACTTACTTATTTACTTTGGGGTGCTTTTTGTCCATTTTGGTTTTGCATACATGCCCTTATGCATGCCCTGTGCCTCACAGAAGCTCTAGGCCAGGTGGGACACACTGGCATCTCATAAAGGACACCCTCTTCTTTCCTGGCGTCTATGATTTGTCCAGGTCTAGAGCAGATTGTTGGGTGGGCACCCCCAGTTACTTATTTTTCTCCGTCTCTTTTTGTCCGTTTTTGTTGTGCATAGATGCCATTATTCATCCCCTGTGCCCAAGAGGAGCTCTGGGCCAGGTGGGACAGACTGGTATGTTACAGAGGGCACCCTACCCTATCATGGGGTATATGGTTTGTCCTGGCCCTGAGCAGATTGTTGGGTGGGCACCCCCCAGTTACCTATTTTTCTATGCCTCTTTTCGTCCATTATGGTTTTCTGTAGATGCCCTTATTCGTGCCCTGCGCTGCAGAGAAGCTCTGGGCCAGGCAGGATGCACTGGTATGTTATAGAGGACACCCTTCCCTTTCCTGGGGTTTATGATTTATCCTGGCCCAGAGCACAGTTTCGGGTGGGCACCCCCAGTTACTATTTTTTATGATTTTATGACATCATTATGCATTTATGATAATATCAGAAGCTTGATTATTTTGGTTGCATAAATTTACTGTTATTCATGATGGGGGGAGCCCCCCAATCACAGCGATATATCATACATATCATTTTGGGGTTCAGAGACATGTTAACTTTGGCTTGAAGTTGCTGTAGCTGTCAACTTTTCTTCTTCTTTAGTGTTTTGAACTTTCAAGCAAATAAGGCACTGAGAACCAACTTCAACATCATGGGAACATCTGTGTTTTTGATGATGAATTTTATGGTCTTAAGCTTCGAGATGTGGGCGCCTCATAGTTGGAACAGAGCTAGGTAGACAACCGAGAGCTAAAAGGGCCGGTTCTTCATGTGTCCTCATTTGTTCTTTGGTTTAGCTGTGATAGTTTAATAGTGAGGTTATTCTTTCAATGCCTACATTCTGCCAGCCCTCCCCAGTTTCCTGTTCTGTTACAATTAAGGTCACCATTTAATTTAGGAAAGCAGAAACCTCCTTTTTTTAGGGTAGCCTGGCAGAGAAAATGTTTAGCAAGTGACACTTTTCCTGAAATGGGCACAAATTGGTGGGATCTACTTCCCGCTCCCTCTTCCTGCACATCAGATGTAAGTTCTCTACTAAATCAGAGTGCATTTTCCAATTTTTCCACACCACACACCTTTATGGCACATCCACATAGGCACTCTGAGGGTAAAGTTGCTCTCCACCATAGCAGTCTTGATGCCCCCTCCACATCTACTGTAGTCCCCAATGAGGTGTCCAGTGCAACGTCTGCTGCAACTTCTTGGGAACGGTTTCAGTTGATGCAGCCCAATGACATAGACAAGGTGCTTGTGATGATGTGGCCAGCAATGTGTCCTCCCGACCCTTGCCCTTCTTGGCTTATTAAAGCTTTTCGAGGGGGTCTGACTGAGTGGATCCAGGGTGTGGTTAACACATCATTGCAGGAGGGAGTGATCTGACCACTCCTGAAAAAGCCCACCCTGGACCCATTGGTTTGTGACAACTACCGACCAGTTGCAAATACCCAAGTACATGGGTTGGAATGTTGAAGAATGTTGTATGATGATTGACTGAGGGTCTGAAGGCATAAATGAGAGGATGACTGTTGAGAGGGGGTTGGTAAGTTTGGGTTCTGTGGAGTCTGTTGGTTGGAGGGTTGGCTGGTTTTGGAGAGCTTGTTGGGTGGGTTGGATTAGGCGGGTAGTGAGGCAGGTTATTGTTGACTAAACCTTTAAATAATCTTGTTATTCCTTGTGTAAATAAATAAATAGTTCTTGGTTTACCAAAACACCTGATCCTTGGCTGGGTTTTCACAGACCAGAAGGGTTGGCAGGGCCTATACCGAGGTTGGGAAACAGTATCAATGGTGGCAGCAGTGAAGAGATAGTGTAACATCATCAGGTATACAAAACAACCCAGGGCTGTGATCTTTATAGGCCCAAAGATACACGGGGGTTGTAGCCTGCAAGTGCACCCAGACACAAAGAAGCAATAAGCCAGGAGGAGACAAAGGCACAGTCTCAAGGCAATATTGTTTTACAGGGAGTATCTGGTGGTGCTGCTTAGCAGGGGGATCTTGAGAGATCTTTGCTAGGGCCGGTGAGAGAACCATTAAGAGATCAGGACCCTGAGTTGGGACCATGACAAGATGGTGACCACAGAAGAGGCCTGACAGGAGGTGCCAGTAGCGGTGGGATCCTGACAGTATCCTTCTGAGCTGACTTGGTGAGATGGGTATAGGAGGAACTGTTTTACAGTGGTTCCAATCCTATCTCCACAGTTGCTCTCAGAGAATAGTATTGGGTGATTGTCTTTCAATCCCCTGGCAGCTGTGCTGTGGGGTGCCGCACATGTCCCCCATGCTATTTAAGATCTATGTGAAGCCCGTGCCGCCGCATTCTGTACCAGCTGTAATTTCCGGACCGTTTTCAAGGGTAACCCAACATAGAGCGCATTGCAGTAGTCTAAGTGAGAGGAGACCAGGGCATGCACCACCCGTGGGAGCAGATGGACAGGAAGGTAGGGTCGCAGCCTCTGTATCAGATGTAATTGATACCAAGCTGCCCGGCTCACTGCCAAGATCTGAGCCTCCATGGACAGCTGGGAATCAAGAATGACCCCGAGGCTGCGGACCTGGTCCTTCAGGGGCAATCTTACCCCATTAAGCACCAGGTCTATATCTCCTAACCTTCTCTTGTCTCCCACGAGCAGCACCTCGGTCTTGTCGGGGTTCAGCTTCAGCCCATTTCCTCCCATCCATCCACTTACGGACTCCAGGCACTTGGAAATGGTATCCACAGCCAACTCTGGTGAGGACTTGAACGAGAGATAGAGCTGAGTGTCATCCGCATATTGATGACACTGCAGCCCAAATCTCCTGATGATGGCTCCCAGCGGCTTTACATAGATGTTAAATAGCATGAGAGGATAGAACCCTGTGGCACACCACAATCATCTCCCAATGCTACCCGTTGATGCCTGTCTGAAAGATAGGAATGGAACCACCATAAAACAGTGCCCCCTATTCCCATTCCCTCCAGGCAATCTAAAAGGATACCGTGGTCGACGGTATCGAAAGCCGCTGAGAGATCCAGGAGGATGAGGAAAGCATATTCTCCCCTATCCAACGCCCTCCTTAAATCATCCACCAGAGTGACCAAGGCTGTTTCAGTTCCATGTCCAGTCCTGAAGCCTGACTGGAACGGATCTAAATAATTTGCTTCATCCAAGTGTGTCTGTAACTGTTTGGCCACCACTCGCTCAATCACCTTGCCCAAGAATGGTAAATTAGAGACCGGGCGAAAGTTGTTCAACTCTTGGGGATCCAAGGAGGGCTTTTTCAGAAAAGGCTTTATTACCGCCTCCTTGAGGGCTGATGGCATTGCACCTTCTTCCAAAGAAGCATTCACCACTACCTTGATCCCTTCGCTCAGTCTCTCTTTGCAGCCCATAATGAGCCACGTGGGGCAAGGATCAAACAGACAGGTGGTCGGCCTCACAGTAGAGAGCACCTTGTCCACTTCCTCAGAGGGAAGAGGCTGAAACCGATCCCACCAGACCGGAATGCAACTGGCCAACTCTGGCCCACTTCCTGTATTCACGGCGTATGGAATTGTGCTCTTCAGGCTCTCAATTTTATCAGCAAAGTGTTTGGCAAATATGTCACAAGAGGCTTTAGAAAGTTCCATGGGTTCCTGCGCAGCTGGACCAACCAGACTACGGACCACTTGGAACAACCTCCTGGGACAACACTCTGTGGACGCAATAGAGGCAGCAAAGAAATCTCTCTTTGTTGCCTTTGTCGCCACTTGGTAGGCAGCTATTGCTGCTCTAACCAGTGTCCGATCGTCTTCGGAGCGAGATTTCCGCCACCGGCGCTCTAGTCGTCTCACCTCCTGTCTCAGACCCCGCAACCGTGGTGTATACCAGGGTGCAGTCTGAGTTCTATTCAGGGGGAGAGGACGTTTTGGAGCCACCCGGTCTATTGCCCCGGAGATCTCCCAATTCCACTCCATCACCAGGGTTTCGACCGGGCGAACTTCAGACAGCTCCAAATCTCCCAGCGCATTCAGGAATCCCGTAGGCTCCATCAGGCGCCTGGGGCAGACCATCCTAATCGGTCCCTGTCCCCTGCGGAGGGTGTGCGGCATTGAGAAGTCTACATTTACCAGATAGTGATCTGACCATGACACGGGGTTAGAAAAAATAGCCCCCATTTTCAGAGCAATTCCTCCCCCTCCCGAGACAAACACAAGGTCAAGAGCATGACCGGCTACATGGGTGGGCTCAGTATTACTAAGGTGCAGTTCCCAGGAAGTCATGGTTTCCATGAAATCCCAAGGCGCTCCTATGAGAGCTGCCTCGGCGTGCAGGTTAAAGTCCCCCAAAACCAATAGGTTGGGGGAAAGGACCTGCATGCCTGAGACAATCTCGAGCACCTGGGTCAGAAAGTCTGCTGTGCAGCGGGGTGGGCGGTACACAAGCAAAATCCCTAAACTGCACTTTGGGCCCAACCTCCAGTACATGCAGTCAACAAACTTGGTCTCGTGGAGAGGAGGTCTGGCGAAAACCAAGGACTCTCGATAAATAACTGCCACTCCCACTCCCTGCCTACCAACCCTCGGCTGCTGTGCGTACTGGAAACCGGCTGGACACATGGCCTCAAGCACAGGGGCTGAGGCCTCATGCAGCCAGGTTTCCGTGATGCACATCAGGTCTGCGTTCTCATCCACGATGATGTCATGGATGAGTTATGTTTTCTGTACCACAGACCTGGCATTACACAACAGCAGTCAAAGGTTGGATGGAGTCATGCATCCCCCAGTTGACTTCTGGCTATGAACAGGCCCGGAACAAGGAATGGATATTATGCATCTATCCCTTGTTCCCCTAAACTGGCATGGCCTGCCACCCGCACCTCTCCAGCATCTGCCGCCTAGCCTCTTAATATCGTGGCTTCCCACCCTCCCCACCGTAACCCTCTCCGATCTACATATGTCCCCCTCTCCGCCTAACACTTAAGCAGGTCCCCCCACCCCCAACAAGTCCGCGTAAAGTTGTTGATGCCTTTCTTGCTGCAGTCAGCTCGTTTGAAGCCAATAGGCCGCTAGTTTCCTGTCGCTCCTGGGCCTCCAGCAAGGCTTCTGGCCTTCGTCGCCCTTCCAGTATGTCCAATGAGTCCCTCTCCTCTTCAAGGTCGAAATGTTTCGTCGTCCTCCTCCCCAAGTAGGTCCTATTCTTCCAGTGCAGCAGGGGCAGAAGTCAGTGCCATTATTCCACAATTATGTTTGGAGTTTTTTAGTATAAATTTTGCAAAGAGTTGCTGTACTTCACATATTCACAGAAATAGAAACAAAAGAAAATGATTTCCTATAGGAAACTTCACTAAAATTGCAAAGGAAATCAGACATATTCAAAGTGATCATCTGAACTATGTCAACTGTCTTAATAATGTTGCTTCCTCCCGGCTAAAACAAGATCACTACAACACATGTCTTCTTTCTATTCTTTGGGCTGATTGCAGGTGTTGCCACCACTCACCATATGCTCAGAGACACGTTACCAAATTCTTCCAAGCTACACAGGAAGTGGATTGGACTGTGAAAGACCAACCCAAATGGTGTTTGCATTTTGACCAATTCGTACGGCAGTCCAATATCTCAGAAAGGAGTTCAGGTCTCCTGCTCCCCTGGTGCATTCACTATAGCTGCCCAATTTCCCTGCTTTTTAAAGTTTGATAGAATAGCTGTGGGCTATAGGTATGTTCTTAAACCGCAAGGTTTTTTGCCTATTACTGAATTTCCCTGCTTTTTAATCTGGGAGGTAAGAAATGGGATCCTGTGCAAGTTTGCTGAGAATGGATCCATCATTTGCATGCTTATTGAGTTCAATGGGATTTACTCCCCTGCAATCATGCTTAGGATAGGTGAAACTGACCACAGAGGATGGGGAGGGGAGGAGGAGGTAGAGGGAGGGGAGGAAATGCAGAGGGGAGGACTGGGAGGGGAGCAGGCAGGATGGGGAGGGGAGGAGAAGGACAGGCTTGATCATTTGCATGTTTATTAAATTCAGTGTGATTTGCTCCCATGCAATCATGCTTAGGATAGGTAAAACTGACCGGGGGGGGGAGGCAGGGCTTGAGAGGGCAGGGGAGGAGGAAGTGAGAGGAGAGGGGAAAACCAGGTCTGATCATTTGCATGCTTATTTTCAATGGGATTTATTCCTATGCAATCTTGGTTAGGATAGGAAACACTGACCATGGGGGAGGAGGAGGGGGAGCGTATTGGAGGGGGGGAAAGGAGCATATTGGAGGGGGGCAAAGGAAGGTGGAGGAGAGGGCAGGTTTGATCATTTGCATGCTTATAGAGTTCAATGGTATTTATTTCCGTGCAATCATGTTTAAGATAGGTAAAACTGACCATGGGGAGGGGGAAGGGGAGGAGGGGGAAGGGGAGGAGGGGGAAGGGGAAGGAGAAAGAGGGGATTGGAAGGGGATGGGGAGTGAGGGGCAAAGGAAGGGGGAGGGAAGGGGCAAGAGGAGGGGATAGGAATAAGGAGAAGGGAGGGTGGGTTTGATCATTTGCATATTTTTTGAGTTCAGTGGGATCTATTTCTATGCAATCATGTTTGAAAATGAAAATGGACTGCCTTCAAGTCAATCCCCACCTATTACGACCCTTTGAATAGGGTTTTCATGGTAGACAGTATTCAGAGGTGATTTCACCATTGTCTTCCTCTGAGGCCAAGAGGCTGTGACTGGCCCCAGGTCACCCAGTCAGCTTCATGGCTGTGTGGGGATTCGAACCCTGGTCTCCCAGGTCATAGTCCAACACTGACCCAGGGAAGGGGCAGGGAGTGGGAGGGGAGGAGATTGGGTGGGTGGGCACTGGGCAGAAGGGAAGACCTTTTCCTTTCCAAAAGGAAAACATTGTAAACAGAATCGTTCTTTTTCAGCCTTTCCCCCAACTTTTTATTCAACAGCAGACACATGTAGCTGTTGGGCTGGTGACCAGTAGGCATTACTGTCTCTAGTAGTTTTCCATGAAGCCTGCAAGTGTGAAGACGTAACTGTGGTTAAGGGGGAGTTATGTCTATGATATGTCTGGGAACGGACTGCCAGGGTCGTTGCTATGGTAGCCATCTGATAACGACTGGGAAAGTTCTAACAGAGACTATGTGTTGTGTTCTTCTGAATTATGCCTCTGAGCTGAGAGGCTGTCTTTTGTGTTCATCTATGGAGAGAGATGTACCAGAAGGGGGGGGTGACTGAAGAATCTCTATATGTATTTACTCTTAAGCCTCTGGCCTTAATGTCTTTCAATAAAGACTCTTACATGATTTAAATGCTCTGAAGAAGTCTTCTTGCTCAACTTAACTCCAACGTAATGTATGCTGTTTCACACAACAACACACAAGCCAACAGTGGTAGCAGAGGATGGTTACGCTCCACAGCGCATTACACCGGAGTAAGTTGCTGGTCTGAAAGGCAGACGGAGTTCCAGAGGGCAGCTTGATTGATTGAACCAGACGGAGGTGAGCAACATGGCTGTAAACCTGTCTGGGGGAGGCTTGCCGATGGAACGACTTAATGTGAAGAATTTTGGCAGCTGGAAGCCGAGGATGAGGGCTTTGCTGATAAAAGAGGATTTATGGGACACAATAGATGGACCCACTCCGGCGGTACTGACTGCGGTTTGGACGTGTAGAGATCAGAAGGCGCAGGCTTTTATACTTCTGGCTCTATCTGACTCTCAACTGCTACACGTGAGAGATGTTACAAACGCCAAGGAGATGTGGGACCGGTTGGAAGGCATTCATGTGCAACAGACCGCGGGATCTAGATTGTGTTTGGCACAGAAGCTTTATCAAATGCGCTTCATGGGTGTGTGCGACATGTGTGAGCATCTCACGGAATTCAGACGCCTGTTTGCTGAGTTGACAGACCGAGGCGTCGAACACTCTGAACTTCAGAAGACCTATCTGATCCTGGCTTCACTTGATGGGACTTGGAATAATATGGTCATGGCTTTCGAAGCCATGCCTGACGGAGGTTTGAACGTTGCGTTTATTGAGGAAAAATTGACCCAAGAATGGCAGCGGAGACAGGAGGCGAAAAGAGCCGAGTCAATGGAGGCTGTCGAAAGCAGACAGGAAAACAAGCGGGAGCAGCCGCGGCTGAAGTCTTGTTTTGCCTGTGGGGCCTGTGCGATCAAGTGAAACTCCAGGGACGGAGGCTTGAAGCAGGGAAGTGTGAACTTTGTTTGTAAACAGAAGTCTAAAGACTTGGAACAAATTAACTTTATTGTCGACAGCGGAGCAAGCCATATACTAATTAAAGACAGGAGTCTGTTTTACACGTCTACAGATGAGCAGGACTTTGTTTTACTTGCTGATGGATCACGGAAATCTGTGCAAGCTAAAGGTCTGATTAAATTTGACAAGCTTGGAATTATGACAAACTGTTTGTTTGTTCCGGACTTGGCTCATAATATTTTATCAGTGGGCAAACTGGTGAGTTGTCAATTTTCAGTCTGGTTTGATAAAGGAACATGTTGGGTGCAAAGAGGAGAAAATGTTGTCTGTCAGGGTTTCATGACACAAGGGCAGTTTAAAATGACCATGGGTGTGAAGTGTGCTGATGCCTTGAGTTTAATGGGGCGGAAAGGGAATGACCGCCAGAGCTGTAAAAAGACAGCTGTAAAAGGCACACAGTCAGTGTTTACTGCTCACATGGAATCTTCATGCAATGCAATCAGGTTAATGCCTAAGAGAGTGCAAAGCAGCCGGGTACACATTCCACAGGGAAAAAGAAGAGGCAGGCGTGCACCCAGAGCGCCATGAGGTTTTGTTTGGATGCCAGAAACACAGCAGTTAATTCTGAGCAGAAGCATTAAAGTTGCAGAAAAGCCTTGGGATCAAAGGCAAACAGTCATTCTCACAGGGTCAAGTGACACACAACCGCAAACATTTAAACGTAAGGCTGAGGAAATGGAATCTCCAGCGCAGGCTGTGCCAAGCACAAGCACAGATGGGGGGGCTGAGAGATCAGAAGTTCATACCAAAAGTGTCAGATACTTTCACGTAAGGGATTGTGTGCAGCAGGGGTTCATTAACCTAACATTTTGTGACACTAACAACATGGTGGCTGACATAATGACCAAGCCTTTGTGTGAGGAGAAATTTGGCAAACTGGTGACAAGGCTTGGAATGAACCAAAGTTTGAGTGAATAAAGTTCTGAAATGTACTGCTATGTACTGAGATATACTTTTGAACTGTACTGAACTGAAAATGCAATGTACTGAAATGTATTGCAAGAGGTATTGTAGAAATGTATGACTGTATGACTATGTATTATGGAGATGTATTTCATGTGTATTTTGCAGTCTTAATGGAAAAAAGGGAGGCTGTTGGGCTGGTGACCAGTAGGCATTACTGTCTCTAGTAGTTTTCCATGAAGCCTGCAAGTGTGAAGACGTAACTGTGGTTAAGGGGGAGATATGTCTATGATCTGTCTGGGAACGGACTGCCAGGGTCGTTGCTATGGTAGCCATCTGATAACGACTGGGAAAGTTCTAACAGACTATGTGTTGTGTTCTTCTGAATTATGCCTCTGAGCTGAGAGGCTGTCTTTTGTGTTCATCTATGGAGAGAGATGTACCAGAAGGGGGGGGGTGACTGAAGAATCTCTATATGTATTTACTCTTAAGCCTCTGGCCTTAATGTCTTTCAATAAAGACTCTTACATGATTTAAATGCTCTGAAGAAGTCTTCTTGCTCAACTTAACTCCAACGTAATGTATGCTGTTTCACACAACAACACACAAGCCAACAGTAGCCTCCCACCCAAATTTAAACCAAAGCTGTCCCTGGCCACATCCACACCAAGCCTTTATTTCACTTTGGACAGTCATGGCTTCTCTCAAAGAATCCTGGGAAGTGTAGTTAGTGAAGGGTGCTGAGAGTTGCTAGGAGACGCCCTGTTCCCCTCACAGTCCTTCAATCAGAGTGGCTGGCTGTTAAACCATTATCTCAGGGGAATAGTAGTCTCCTCTCAGCACCCTTCACAAACTACACTTCCCAGGATTCTTTGAGGGAAGCCATGACGGTCTCAAGTGAAATCAAGTCGGGTGTGGGTGTGGCCCCGATTAGCCAAGCCCAGCAGCTGTGAGGCTTTTAGAACACTGACAGTTGGTCCTTCTGAGCATGCTCCGCGCTATCATTGGGTCCCAGCCAAAATTTCTTAAATTAATTAAAAATCAGCCAGGCATTTTTTAAACTTTTAAACTGCAGCAGATGAAGGTCAGAGTATGCGGCAAGGTGAGTATTAGGATTACAGGTACTCTGTGAACATGGCTGATTTTTAATGAATTTCAACAGATTATAACTCTCAGAGAAAAAAGTCCAAAAGGGTTCTGAGGTTTCTCTCTCTCTTTTTACACTTTGAACTGTCTATTCTCTCTGACTGTTTTGTGTATCGCCATAAAGATTGACAGGGCTGTTAAGCAAGCGTTTCTGAGTTCAGGACTATAAGTTATGGAAGCTTTTGTTTTGAAATGAGCTTATGGGAAGCATCAGAATGGCATGGGAGGTATTTTCAATTTAACATTGCGGAATGTGAAAAATCCCCGCTGGCTATACTATACAGACACTCTTGTGGCTGTATAATAGGTCAAATCCAGCACCTTGACTTGAGCTCGGAAACACACAGGCAGCCAATGCAAGCGGGCCAGAATTGGTTTTACACATTTGAACCATCTGGTCCCTGTTAACAATCAGGGCGCTGCATTTTGCACAACCTGCAGTTTCTGAACCATCTTCAAAGGCAGCCCCAGGTAGTAAAGCCTTTACCTGCTTATGCATTCACATAGAAGTGATCGAGTCCATGGACACTTTGAGTTTCATAAATGCCCTCCATAGGTTCCTTGCCATACGAGGCCCAACCAAGCAGTTGAGGTCCAACTGTGGGACCAATTTCATAGGACCCTGTCGAGACCTAGGGATTGGTTAGAGATTTAGAGAACTAAAGCTCTTTCCACACTCCAAGCATTTATAAGGTTTGTCTCCTGTGAGTTCTTTCATGTTTACTAAGAGCGTCACTCAGACTGAAACACTTTCCACACTCCAAGCATTGATAAGGTTTGTCCCCTGTGTGAGTTCTTTGATGCGAAGTAAGGTTGCCATTCTGACTGAAGCTCTTTCCACACTCCAAGCATTTATAAGGTTTGTCTCCTGTGAATTCTTTCATGTTTACTAAGGGTGTCACTCCGACTGAAACACTTTCCACACTCCAAGAACTGATAAGGTTTGTTCCCTGTATGAGTTTTGTGATGCGAAGTAAGGTGGCTACTCCACCTGAAGCTCTTTCCACACTCAAAGCATTTATAAGGTTTCTCCCATGTGAGTTCTTTCATGTTTACTAAGGGTGTCACTCCAACTGAAGCTCTTTCCACACTCCAAGCATTGATAAGGTTTGTCCCCTGTGTGAGTTCTTTGATGCGAAGTAAGGTTGCCATTCTGACTAAAGCTCTTTGCACACTCCAAGCATTTATAAGGTTTGTCTCCTGTGTGAGTTCTTTGATGCGAATTAAGGGTGTCACTCCAACTGAAACACTTTCCACACTCCAAGCATTGATAAGGTTTGTTCCCTGTGTGAGTTCTTTGATGCGAAGTAAGGTGGCTACTCCACCTGAACCTCTTTCCACACTCCAAGCATTTATAAGGTTTGTCTCCTGTGAGTTCTTTCATGTTTACTAAGGGTGTCACTCCACCTGAAGCTCTTTCCACACTCCAAGCATTTATAAGGTTTGTCCCTTGTGTGAGTTCTGTGATGCAAAGTAAGGTTGCCATTCTGACTAAAGCTCTTTCCACACTCCAAGCATTTATAAGGTTTGTCTCCTGTGTGAGTTCTGTGATGCAAAGTAAGGTTGCCATTCTGACTAAAGCTCTTTCCACACTCCAAGCACTTATAAGGTTTGTCTCCTGTGTGAGTTCTGTGATGCAAAGTAAGGGCGCTACTCCAACTGAAGCTTTTTCCACACTCAAAGCATTGATAAGGTTTGTCCCCAGTGTGAGTTCTTTGATGAGAACTCAAGGCATTACTCCAACTGAAGCTCTTTCCACACTCCAAGCATTTATAAGGTTTGTTCCCTGTATGAGTTTTGTGATGTGAAGTAAGGTGGACACTCTGACTGAAGCTCTTTCCACACTCCAAGCATTTATAAGGTTTGTCCCCTGTGTGAGTTCTTTCATGAATACTAAGTTTGTCACTCCGACTGAAGCACTTTCCACACTCCAAGCATTTATAAGCTTTGTCCCCTGTGTGAGTTCTTTCATGTATACTAAGTTTGTCACTCCGACTGAAGCACTCTCCACACTCCAAGCATTGATAAGGTTTGTCCCCTGTGTGAGTTCTTTGATGCGAAGTAAGGTTGCTACTCCAACTGAAGCTTTTTCCACACTCCAAGCATTGATAAGGTTTGTTCCCTGTATGTGTTTTGTGATGCGAAGTAAGGTGGCTACTCCACTTGAAGCTCTTTCCACACTCAAAGCACTTATAAGGTTTGTCTCCTGTGTGAGTTCTTTGATGCCTAATAAGGTTGCTACTCCAACTGAAGCTTTTTCCACACTCAAAGCATTGATAAGGTTTGTCTCCTGTGTGAGTTTTATGATGCAAAGTAAGAGTGCTACTCTGACTGAAGCTCTTTCCACACTCCAAGCATTTATAAGGTTTCTCCCCTGTGTGAGTTTGTCTTTCCTCTTGTCTCTTTGCTCCATCTTGACTCCTCAGTTTCTGCTCCTGCATCTGCTCCTCAGCTTTTTCCAGTGATACTTCAGATACTTCTCTGTCAGCTTTCACCCCCCAGATGTATCCTGAGGGAATGAAAAAGAAAGGAGATAAAATGCTGTGGAGAAATCCTGTGAATATATTATGATTTGTATGTTGAAAATGTATTTTTGGGAGCTCTGTTGATACCAGAGTTTAACTGTCAAAGCTCGAGGCCTTGTACAGAGTTAGTTTAGCAGTAGGTGCTTGCTAACAGGTTGTGAAAAGAGACACACACAGAGACAACTGTAACAAAATTTTCCTCTCTTGTTCCTCCATTTAAGGTGGACAGCTCAGTACTTATGCACAGCTGGAATTTACAAACCTAGGATGGATCCTGTCTGACAGGAACATGGCCCTTTCCAGTGCCCAGAGGGCAGCTCGATTTCCCTCCCTCCCTCCCAAAATGTTAGCCTCCAATTAACTGCAACACTAGATAGGGCTGGAAGATGAGACCCCCCAGGGCAGAAGGCACTCACCGAGCTACTGGGGAAGAACAAAGGACAAGTACAAATAGTGCTGTGACTAATGATGCAGCTGGGTCAAGCCCAAAGAAAGCCCAGAGCCTGATGTGCACAGATGTGCAAGGAGAGTCCGGAGTTGTGCGACGCACACAATAGAAACATGGAATGTGAGAATGTGAGACAATAACAAATGAAACCCTACAATTCTTTGCTACACAACCATCTTGAATTCAGCTTTTCATGACATGTTCCTCTGTGTTGAAAGATGTCTTATTTCATCGCTGCTTCAAGTGAAGATGGTCAGTAAGTAGACTAATAAAACTTACTGCAACAAATCATTAAATTTAAATCCCCAAGCGTGATCTGTTCCTTCTAACCTATGCCTTCCAAAAAGATAAAATTCAGAAATCCTTACCCAAACAAGTAAAAACCTATTAAAATACAATAGGAATAAAAGGTTCCTAAAAAGTGGTCTAACCGGGCATAAAAGTGAATAAAAGGATGAGAAAAAAGGGCCCGCGATAGTTATAGGGGTCCACAGAAATGTTTTAATTTCTTTTAAAATTAGAAGGAAAAAATGAATTTGTAGAGTCAAAGAAAATGTTTTAATTTTTTTCTCACATCAGAAAAAAATGAAACTTTTAGGGCCCACAAAAATCTATTAAATTTTGCCTAGAACAGAATAAAAATAAAATTTTGAAGTATTTAAAGATATATAAAAAAATAATTTTTCATATTGATATTATTATGGAGGAAGGGGCCCACGAAGGCAAAAGTGCCTAGGGCCCACAAAAGTCATAATGCGGCCCTAGGGCTATATTTTATCACCCATTTACTTAATTTACACATAGAACATATCATACAAAACGTGGGATTGGAGCAAGATGAAGGAGGTGTGAGACCTGAGGGAGAAATATCAATCATTGAAGATACGCAGATGATAACATACAACTAGCAGAAACCAGTAATCACTTAAAACAAATGCTGATGACAGTTAATGTCGAGCCCCAGCTCTCTCTCGAAGGCCAGGGAGGGGAAAGGCATGAGTTGCAGACGCCTCAACTGCCAGAAGACACGGAAGAGCCAGTTTTTGTTGTGTCTATTCCAGACATTGGGGAAAGGAGTGTGGGAGATGCTCCGCCAATTCCCACAGGTGGCCCAGCCCTCTGTGGGGACAGCGCTCAGCCTTCAACCCTCCCAACGGATCAGTTAGGGGAGAATTCCGAAAGAGCAGTAACTCCTCCTTCACCGAGCCATGAATTAGTACTAACCCCCCTTCATCCCGCAGAAACTTAGAGATGCCTGACGCTTCTCAGCCCTCTACTTCCTTGTCTGTTGATAAGGACCCTGTTCGTCTGATCAGCCCATGGAGGCTCGCCCCCCCTCACCTCACTCTCGACGGCAGGAAAAGCATACCGGGCAGAGGGCGGGTGTGTGAAGGAGTCAGAGTGTTGAGTCAACTTTCTTCTTATGTCGCAGAGCATATCTAGAGTGTAGTTAGGGATTGCTTTTGATGTATCCATTACTATAATAAAATGAGATATACTTGCACCAGTGTCTCAGTCTCCTGGTATCAACTCTGGACAGAACAGTTAAAGAGGAAAGCACAAAAGCAGGACTACAGCTTAACGTTAAGAAGACTAAATGAATGACAACAGAAGAGTTATGGAATTTTAAATTTGGCAACGAGGACACTGAACTTGTCAAGGATTATCAATACTTTGGCACAATCATTAACCAAACTGGACACAATAGTCAGGAAATCAGAAGAAGGCTAGGACTGGGGTGGGCAGCTATGAGAAAAGATCCTCAAATGCAAAGATGGATCACCGAACACCAAAGTCAAAATCTTTCAGAAAATGCTATTCCCGATCTCTATGTATGAATGTGAAAGTTGGACAGTGAAAAAGCAGATAAGAGAAAGATCAACTCATATGGAATGTGGTGTTGGAGGAGAGCTCTGTACATACCATCGACTGCGAAAAAGACAAATAATTGGGTGTTGGAACAAATTAAACCAGAACTATCACTAGAAGCTAAAATGATGAAACTGAGGTTCTCATACTTTGGAGACATCATGAGAAGACAGGATTCATTAGAAAAGACAATAATGCTGGGAAAAACAGAAGGGAGTAGAAAAAGAGGAAGGTCAAAAAAGAGATCAACTGATTCCATAAAGGAAGCCACAGACCTGAACTTAAAAGATCTGAACAGGGTGGTTTACAACATATGCTCTTGGAGGTCACTGATTCTTAGGGTCGCCATAAGTCGTAGTCGACTAGAAGTCACATAACACACACACACCTGCACTATTGAGTTCCTTTTTAATTGATCCAAGAGAGCCCAGTGCCCCACAAAGCTATTTGGAAATATCCTTCAAAGGTGGGCTGAGATATGCAGCCTTTGTGCCTCATCCACCATCAGGAAAAAGCCTGCAGTGGACCAGCCAAACAGCTTTACACCTGACAGGACCAATATCCTGGAGGTAAGTAGTGACTTAGGATCAGGTAGATACTTGAGTTAAAACTTGGGTTCACCACTTCCGAGTAAAAGGATTTTGAGGTGCAAAGGAAAAGCTGACTCTTCAGACTGGTGGCAGCAACAGAGGGAGAGTGTTGGTTGTAGGCCTTACAGGAAGTTCAAGAGAGCTCTGGCTGGGAAGCACAGGGGGTGCTGTCCTAGGATCCCAGAATTATCAGTACTAAATTGGCCCCCCAGAGTCTTCCTGTTTGGGAAAACGAGTTACAGGAAATGTTGGCAGCTCTACCGGATAATCTGAAATGCATAGTGGGTCAGGCTTGTGAAGCAGGGGTGCCAGGAAGGGAGTAAGAAGGCTATCCTTAACCTCTCCTAATTCTAAGGAATCTCCTGCATGATCTCCTTGTACAGAGCTCTCTAGGCTGGATCCAGCTGAGCCCGTTCCTCTTGGGTGAAGTGCAAGGACCCTTTCTCAAAGGTCACCAGTCCCTGGAAGAAGAAACCATTGCCTTCCACATTCATACTCCCAGGCAAGGCGTGGACATCATCTGCCCTCCACTCACACTCTGAAGAGAGATGGGACAAGCGGGATCTTTCATAAATCATGCCAAGTCCAAATGGCATCTACCTGAGAGGTCTTAAAAGAACCCAAATGTGACATTGCTGATCTTCTAAGAAAAATATGTACCTTCTCCCAAAGACTTGCTACCATATGGACTGGCAAATGTATTACAAGATGCAAGTCAAAAGGACACAGAAGGTATCCGGGAAATCCGAGGCCTATTACCTGTTCCGGGAAAAGTAGTGGAAAATATTATGAAATATAGAATTACTAAACATGGAGTGGAATATAGCAATCATGGGATATGAGGAAATGCGCTCTCATGCATCAGTAAGTGTTTCAAGATCAGGAAGGAGAAAGCAGGAATAAATGAAGAGTTCTCCTAATTGAGGGATGTAAGAAGTGCCCCCCAGTCATCAGGATCAGGACCTATCAGGGTGATTAAAATAAAGAGGGATTGTGAGGAACTCCAAAAGGAACTCTCCAAGCAGGCTTGGGTATTAAAGAGAAAATGCAATTAAATGTAAGCAAGCGTAAACTGATGCACGGAAGTGAAAAATCCTAACTGAGCCAGAGGTGACTGACAGGAGAGAGACCTTGAGGTCATAGCGGATGCCCCAATTAAGGTACTGATGTTATTGGTGATTTGCATGTGAGGGATCATTAAGACACAGATTGAAAATAGAACTGCCGATATCATAACGCCATTATACACATCCAAAATGTGATCCTACTTGGAATGCTGTCTTCAGTTCTGGTTGCCTGACCGCAAAAATAACATTCTAGGGGTGGAAGCGGTAGAGAAATGAGCAATCAAAATGATCAAGGGTCGCAAGATTTGGGGATTTTTCTCATAGAAAAAAAGGAAACAGGAGACATGATAGAAGTGTATGATCACACCAGACATTTAAAGCACACTCAGCACAAATGTAAAGCACACAGCTTCCCCCAACAAATCCTGGACAATAGTTTTTCCTCACTGCGCTACATTCCCAGCACCCTTCATAAACTACAACTCCCAGGACTCTTGGGAGGAAGCCACATCCTTTCAATGTACACTGTGGATGTGCCATAAAGGTGTGTGGTGTGGAGAAGCTGGATGACACTCTCTGATTTAGCAGGGAACTTACACCTGGTGTAGGAAGAGGGAGGGAAGTAGCTCCCACCAATTTGCACCCGTTGCAGGAGAAACATCACTCACTAGACAGTTTGTCTGCCAGGCCACCCTAAAACAAGGAGGGCAGGGCCACGTTTTGGCTTTCCTGAATTAAACGGTGACCTTAATTCTAACAGAATAGGAAACTGGGGAGGGCTGGCAAAATGCAGGCATTGAAAGAAGAGCCTGACTATTAAATGTGCTTTGAGCGCTGTGGAGCCAGTTCTGTGGAGTTCTCTTCCCTTTGAAGTGAAACAAGCCCAGACGTTGTTACGCTTTCCAAGTTTGTTGAAAGGTTTTTGTCCCCCCCCAAACGAAGAATTCTTAATTACTGTTTTTATGATCCTTATTAGGTCTTATATTCTGTTTTTTATACATAAGACTGCTGGTTTATAATTGTTATATTTTATATATATATATATTATTTTTCCAGTGAAGTTTGGCTTTTATTGGAAATTGTAAGCTGCTGTGTGGAAGAAGTTCCTCGAAAAGTGAGCTATAATTTTTTCAATAAACCAATAAATATGCTGTAGAATGAGTCTTGGGTTAAAAAAGGGTTCATATCAACACCTGTGCAAAACCTGAGCTATTTTCCGAGGAGGGAATATTGTGAGATGTTGGATGAAGGGAAGGAAATTGTGCCCTGAGGGGTCCGTCTGTTCCGGATGATATTACACAGGAACGGGGCGGGCGAGGGGAGCGAAGCTTCAGCTCCTCAAAGGGCCCCAACACACAGCTAAGCATGTGGGCTCCTGCTGGGAGGAAGGGCGGTGTCATGAACCTGTAATGGTCATGAATTATTAAAAATCTAATGGCAATACTTTGGCTCCAGCAAGGGACTCTGGGAGACGGTTACAGTTGGAAAAGACAAGCCTTTGCCAATTTGCAAAACTGAGTTTCACTTCCCAGCTGAAGATGGTTAGAGAAGCCTTAACAAGCTGCACCTGTTTATCTTTGCTGATTAGCAAGTGCCTGGTACCCAAGGTCATCCTTGGCCTGTACAGTTGGAAAACACAGTTGGGGACTTCCGGGAAGGGTGACTTCGCTTGTGCCTGCTTTTGGGATGGGCTCCCGCCTCAAAAGAAGCTTATTCAGATATAAATCAGTCAGAACATTTTTTTTTGACTGATGAAATTTCTCCCGGGCAGGGAGAAACGTAGAGATCAACCTCAAAAGCCTGTTTTTGTTGGGAGGACTGGATTTCATTAATTTATGAGATAAGGTCCAGCCAACAATGCCGGACGGACTTCCGAACAAGCTCTATCTGTTTAAGCGATACGTTTATCTTTTCTTTAAAGAGAGAACGGACTAACAGGCAAGCACCCTTCTTTCTATTATTTTTTTTACTTGGTTTAAATTGTTGCAGCAAAAGGAGATTTGTCAGATTGATTGGCTTTGGACAACTTCTGGGTGAGCTATAACTCTTCTCTGTTATTCACGAAATTAACAGCTTATCTCTGTTTCTGTCGCAAAAAGCTGTCCTGGAAGTGCATTCTAAAGATAATAAACAGAAGAGGGATTTCTATTCCTGATTTCTATTCCGAGGAATATTATATTGTCTGGGACTATTCTCTTTTTGGTCTATTTTATTTTGACGAATCTGCTTCTTCACGACGCCACTAACTGTTTTGATGCTGGAAACTAAATTTGTTTTGCATTCTTGAACATAGAGAGATAAGGCAGGCTGCTCTGTTTATACTGTGATGTCATCAAGCCTGGAATATTAACCCAATTGTTGCTGAAATAAGAAGTGGTTCTTCTTTATTTTTGTTTTGCTTTGTTTTCGTGGTTTTAAAAATGGCAATCAAGAAAGTGGCTGAGAATCTGGAAGTAACTATGTTTCAGAAAATAATGGATGAGATTGAGATAACGAAACAAACCCTGCGACAGGGTAGTAAGGAGCTGAAAATTGAACTGAGCAAAATGACGCAGGAGCTTAAAGAAATAGGGGATCCTGTGAGAGAGGAGAATGAGATCAGAGATGAGAAAAGAAAAAATAAAGGGAAGATACAAGCCCTGGAGATTGGAACAAATGTGGAATTGGAAAAAGATCTGGAGTTTATGGATTTTGGAAATAAAATCTACTGTTTGGAATTTAACGTTATCTCTGAAGAAATTAATGAAGATATTAGAGATAAAGTTATTAATGGCTTGGATAATCTTTTGGACTGGAATGACGTGATGGAGTTTGATATAGAGAAAATCTATGGAATTAACTGCAGCCATGTGACAATGGAAAAACTCTCAAGAGATGAGCCAGTGCATTTTGTAAAACAGAAGAACAGAGATATGACTTTACAACAGTATTTCAGCAACTTATTCAGAATGGATGGCAAGAAAATATTTGGGATAGAGGAAATTCCCATCAGACTCTTATTATATGACTATGGCTACGACAGCAAGATTATTATGGAATACTGATAATGGAAGATTGGACACTGAAATTACTGGACTTAACAGGACTATTGAAGATGGAAGATGGAACTAATAGGGATAATGGAATAATGGCTATTGAAATTATTGAACCTAACAGATTTTGATGAGATGGATTAATCGAAACGTTTATTTGGACTATGGTTATGACAATAAGATTATTATAATTATTAACGAGATGGATTAATCGACATGTTTATTTGGAGAAAAATTGATAGATATATTTCTTAAAGAATTGAAACCTCTCTTTGACTTTTTGTGGAAAGAATAAAGTAATGTTTATGAGATTTGATGATTAATTAAGATAACTACTGGAGGAAAGTGATTTTATAATATGATTTAAGAGACAGGATTGTTATATATTGTAGAGCTATAACTGATTTGATCTGTGACAAATGGGAAGTCAACATTTTATTTTTTTTGTTTAATTATTTTTGTTTTGTTTTGTTTTTTGTCTTTGAATGTTTTATGATTTTGTTTTGTATGTTTTATGAAAATTTGAATAAAAATTATTGTAAAAAAAAAAGGAAAACACAGTTGGGAGGGGGCCTGAAGGCGCAAAAATGTGAGAAACATCGAGAAGAAAGTTACATCAGCCAATTCCTGATTGGTCAATTAATTTTGGACCGTTAGGATCCTTTTCCCTTAAGTATAGGGCTAGAGACCCATAGCCTTTGTTCTCTGTTCTCTGCCTATGCTGACTGGCACCAGAGTTCCAAACCTTTCTCCCTTATGGTTCCAGGGGTTGCTTATGGGAAGGCAACCTATGTCTGGTTCCATTGCTTTATGTTGAACATCCATCTCTCTTAGGAGAGGTGCCACGCAACCAACTACCTCGTGTGTAAGTAGTTAGGTGAGTTAGTTTGTTATTTTCTTGTTGTGCGTATGAATTCTCTTGTAAGAACCTAAACCCCTGTTGGGTGAATGGTCTTAAAGGATTACTTGCTGCTATATGTTAAGTGCACTTATATATCTTAATAAAGCTATTTCTATTTAACCTGGTGTGTTCAACTGAGAGAAGGGGTGGTTCTGGATTCAGTAACTTGACCAATCTCAGTCACTAACTACCAAAGAAGGTTAAGAAGTTAAAGGCTTGGATTTTAAGTGTTAAACCAGAGGTGCCTGGCAAGGAGTGTAACTGTGACTCTTGCCTTTTTGGACCTTGGTTTTATATATCTTCTGGGCTCAGAGATCCCCTGGCTCTGAGTGGACCAGTATACAGAGGTGGTGGCAGCCTACCTTCTACCTTGCAGGGTTGTTGTGAGCGTACACAGCTTTGGCAAGGGTGAAGTAATAGCTTTTTGGTTCCAGTCTCATTTCCCTAAGGGTGGGGGGTCTGAGTCTGATGCATGAACCCAGTACCTTGAGGGTCTGGGGGTCTTGACATGGTGGTAGCGGTGGGATCGAAGCCATTCCTGCTCTTAAGTGAACACGCTGTGTGAGATAAGTGCATTGCAGCAAGTTGTAAATTTGAAAGAGACTTCTGACACAACCGTTTGTTACTTTGGGTAGTAAGGTCAGTGCAGAATGTCGCAAAAGATAAAAACCAGATCTCAAAAGAACGGAGCCGAGGATGTGCACCTGGCAGACAATGCGTTGCCTAGTCAGCTTGTTCAGCTGGAGGAAGGCGCTGCTGCTCTGTCGTTTATACCTCAGCCTTCTGCGGATGACAAGGAGATCGTGCTTAAGCAAACTGAGGAAAGTGAGGAGGACAGTGAAGATGAGGAGGAAGAAGATTCTGATGGGGAAGAGCTGCCTAGAAGTATGCAGCGTTACCTAGCCAAGCAAATGAAGCTGTTGTCCCTACAGTTCAAGGCTATGAAGGAGGATCGCCGGAGTAGGGAAAGTTTTGCTCGTGAGTTGCAACAACCGCGAGGAGGAAGACCAGACCTCCATAAAAAATCTTTTCCGACTTTTCGTGAGACAGATGACATCTTTACCTTTTTTCAAGTTTTTGCTCACTCTTGTAGAGACCAAGGTGTGCTTAAAAAGTACTGGATGAGTGCTTTACGCATTAACGCTGAAGGTGAATTGAGAGAATTGTTGAACTCTCTGCCAGTAGAGTATGCAGATAATTTTGATTACTTCTATGCTCTGGCCAGATCCCACTTTGCTTTAACAGCAGAGGACTGTTTTCGACATTTAGAGGCAGATAAAAAAAAGCCTCGGGAAAGCTTCTCAGCTTTTTCTGCGCGGATGGGCAGGAATGTGGAGCGCTGGGCAGACAAGGCTGAAGCTGCAACTCGAGGGGAGAACATAAGAACATAAGAAGAGCCTGCTGGATCAGGCCAGTGGCCCATCTAGTCCAGCATCCTGTTCTCACAGTGGCCAACCAGGTGCCTGGGGGAAGCCCACAAGCAGGACCCGAGTGCAAGAACACTCTCCCCTCCTGAGGCTTCCGGCAACTGGTTTTCAGAAGCATGCTGCCTCTGACTAGGGTGGCACAGCACAGCCATCATGGCCAGTAGCCATTGACAGCCCTGTCCTCCATGAATTGGTCTAATCTTCTTTTAAAGCCGTCCAAGCTGGTGGCCATTACTGCATCTTGTGGGAGCAAATTCCATAGTTTAACTATGCGCTGAGTAAAGAAGTACTTCCTTTTGTCTGTCCTGAATCTTCCAACATTCAGCTTCTTGGAATGTTCAAGAGTTCTAGTATTATGAGAGAGGGAGAAGAACCTTTCTCTATCCACCCTCTCAATGCCATGCATAATTTTATACACTTCTATCATGTCTCCTCTGACCCGCCTTTTCTCTAAACTAAAAAGCCCCAAATGCTGCAACCTTTCCTCGTAAGGGAGTCGCTCCATCCCCTTGATCCTTCTGGTTGCCCTCTTCTGAACCTTTTCCAACTCTAGAATATCCTTTTTGAGATGAGGCGACCAGAACTGCACACAGTATTCCAAATGCGGCCGCACCATAGATTTATACAACGGCATTATGATATCGGCTGTTTTATTTTCAATACCTTTCCTAATTATTGCTAGCATGGAATTTGCCTTTTTCACAGCTGCCGCACACTGGGTCGACATTTTCATTGTGCTGTCCACTACAACCCCGAGGTCTCTCTCCTGGTCGGTCACTGCCAGTTCAGACCCCATGAGCGTATATGTGAAATTAAGATTTTTTGCTCCAATATGCATAATTTTACACTTGTTTATATTGAATTGCATTTGCCATTTTTCCGCCCATTCACTCAGGTTGGAGAGGTCTTTTTGGAGCTCTTTGCAATCCCTTTTTGTTTTAACAACCCTGAACAATTTAGTGTCGTCAGCAAACTTGGCCACTTCACTGCTCACTCCTAATTCTAGGTCATTAATGAACAAGTTGAAAAGTACAGGTCCCAATACCGATCCCTGAGGGACTCCACTTTCTACAGCCCTCCATTGGGAGAACTGTCCGTTTATTCCTACTCTCTGCTTTCTGCTTCTTAACCAATTCCTTATCCACAAGAGGACCTCTCCTCTTATTCCATGACTGCTAAGCTTCCTCAGAAGCCTTTGGTGAGGTACCTTGTCAAATGCTTTTTGAAAGTCTAAGTACACTATGTCCACTGGATCACCTTTATCTATATGCTTGTTGACACTCTCAAAGAATTCTAATGGGTTACTGAGACAGGACTTTCCCTTGCAGAAGCCATGCTGGCTCTGCTTCAGCAAGGCTTGTTCTTCTATGTGCTTAGTTAATCTAGCTTTAATAATACTTTCTACCAGTTTTCCAGGAACAGAAGTTAAGCTAACTGGCCTGTAATTTCCGGGATCCCCTCTGGATCCCTTTTTGAAGATTGGCGTTACATTGGCCACTTTCCAGTCCTCAGGCACGGAGGAGGACCCGAGGGACAAGTTACATATTTTAGTTAGCAGATCAGCAATTTCACCCTTGAGTTCTTTGAGAACTCTCGGGTGGATGCCATCCGGACCCGGTGATTTGTCAGTTTTTATATTGTCCATTAAGCCTAGAACTTCCTCTCTCGTTACCACTATTTGTCTCAGTTCCTCAGAATCCCTTCCTGCAAATGTTAGTTCAGGGATCTGCCCCATATCTTCCACTGTGAAGACAGATGCAAATAATTCATTTAGCTTCTCTGCAATCTCCTTATCGTTCTTTAGTACACCTTTGACTCCCTTATCATCCAAGGGTCCAATTGTCTCCCTAGATGGTCTCCTGCTTTGAATGTATTTATAGAATTTTTTGTTGTTGGTTTTTATGTTCTTAGCAATGTGCTCCTCAAATTCTTTTGTTTGCTAAAGAACTGTTTTACAGACGTCTCCCTCGAGACCTGATGGCTCTGGTTAGAGACCAGCAGCCCCGTTCGCTGGCTGAAGCAGGCATGCTAGCAGATCGTATGTTTAAAAACAGAGCTGGAGAAAAGTTTACTCTGTTTCGGAAACCTGAGAAACCGCCGGGGCGAGAGATTTCAGGTATGCAGAAACCATGGCAACCGCCGAGGGAAGTGAAGGGAGGGCACGGCTACTCCAAAGTACCTTCCGCCCTGACAGAGGCTGCATTATAAAAGAAGCCCCTTGTAGAAATAACTTGCTTTAAATGTGGAAAAATCGGCCATAAGGCTAATTCCTGTTCTGAAACCTTGCCTAAGCCCAATCCTGCTGGGAGGAAGAATCCAAGGGTTGCTCCAGTTGTGCGTGTAAGAGACTTAGCGTCACCTGGAGCGGAACCCCCTGAACTTTCTTCTTGGTCGTCAGCAGAGGAGAATGAAGGAGCAGAATCGGATTTTGTATTTTCTGCCCCAAATTCACAAGACCGTCCTGAAACTTCTCGTGGACCGGTAGTCAAAGCCCTGTCGGTGAGTGTTGTACAAAATATACCCGGGGGCAGAGAGGGAGAAGAAAAGGATAGCTTGCTGCCAGGGAGAAACTATCCAGAACCTCTTTCATCGGAATGTAAGGAATGGGTTCAAACGCAGTTTTCAGAACCCATATATGTCAATTGTGTTCAGGTCATGGGAAGGGTAGATTCGGGTGCTGAGATTACCAGTATTGCTGAACACCTAGTTAAGCCAGAGCAATATGTCCCAGACTTACAAGTGACTGTCACGGCGTATGGACCCAGGACAGTGCAAGCTCGTGTAGCTGAGCTGGTGCTTTCGTACAAGAATTGGACTGGGCGCCATAGAGTTCTAGTTCATTCAACCAACAGTTTATGGGACGTTTTGATAGGAGCAGACCTGCTTTTCCTGCACCATAAAGAGACTGAACGTAGGGCGGAGAGGGATGCTCTGGCTAGGTCTCAAGTTTTGTTAGACACCTTGAAATGTAGTGGGAGAGAAGCCAAGGCTTCGAAGGAGTGGGCCGTGCGCTTGCCTGAGCCACAGGAAAGAAGTTCGCCTTTGCAGCCCAGAGGAGGGGGGCTGATGGAATGCAAAGTGCCACCTGTTGGCTCTCAAGGAATAAAGACAGCTCTATTAAAGGAGGGAAGCCTCCAAAGTTGTAAAAGCAAAACGGAAGCCAACTCGGCTGTTTTGTTACAAGCTGAGAAATCTGATTCTCTTAATGGACATTTAATTATGGCTTGTGCTAAGGTGTGTGAATTTGCAGAGGATTCTTTGGATTTGGTTACAGAGAGCCAACAAGCAGGGGGGATAACTGAAATTACCCTACGCGAAGGTTTGACTCAGGAGCAACGAAATCAATTAGTCCAAATCCTGACTGACTTTAAACCTATGTTTTCCAGTAAGCCTGGAAGAACTGGTTTGGCTATTCATTCTATTAACACCGGGAATCATCCCCCTATGCAAGCTTCTCCGTATCGAGTTACAGGGCGGAATGCAGAAGTAGTAGAGAGGGAAGTCCAAGCTATGTTGGAAATGGGAGTTATTGAACCCTCTACCAGTCCCTGGTCCTCCCCTATTGTGCTAGTGGCTAAACGAGAAGCTAATGAAGTGCGTTTCTGTGTGGATTACAGGAAGCTGAACCAGATTTCCCAAGTGGATCCGTATCCTTCGCCTAGGATGGACCATTTAATAGAAAGGCTGGGAGCAGCAAAATACATCACTACACTGGATTTAACCAAGGGATATTGGCAAGTGCCTCTAGATGGGGACGCTGCTGTGAAATCTGCTTTTGTCACGCATATGGGCTTGTTCCAGTTCAAGGTTCTCCCATTCGGACTTCGAAACGCTCCAGCAACGTTCATGAGGCTTATTAATTCTGTGATTAATGGCCTAGGCAAATTTTCTTGCGCGTATCTGGACGATATAGCCATTTTTAGCCCTGACTGGAAGTCGCATTTGAATCACTTGAGAATTGTTTTACAGAGACTGCAGGCCGCTGGACTAACCATCAAAGCGCAGAAATGTCAATTTGGGTTGGGGGAAGTTGTGTATCTTGGCCACAGGGTGGGGCAGGATCGTGTAAAACCCCTGGAAGCTAAGATCGAGGCTATTCAAAATTGGCCTGTCCCTAGGACTAAGAAACAGGTTCAGTCTTTTTTGGGGTTAGCCGGCTACTACAGAAAATTCGCCCCACATTTTAGCAGTGTTGCTACCCCCCTAACTGAATTGTGCAAAAAGACTATGCCAATGCGTGTCATTTGGACTGATAAATGTCAAAGTGCTTTTGATGCTTTAAAGACTATGTTGGTAAACTACCCTGTTTTGAAAGCCCCTGATTTTTCAAGCCCTTTTGTAGTTCAGACGGATGCCTCTAACTTTGGGCTTGGAGCTGCCTTGCTCCAGGAAGATGCTGCTGGAGATTTGCACCCTATTGCATACATTAGTAAGAAATTGATTCCAAGAGAGCGCAATTTGGCTACCATTGAAAAGGAGTGTCTTGCTTTGGTTTGGGCTCTTGACAAGTTACGCCCGTACCTATGGAGATCTCATTTTCAATTGCAGACAGACCATTCCCCTTTGTGTTGGTTGAACAGGATGAAAAACTCCAACCAAAAATTGTTACATTGGAGTCTGGCCCTTCAAGATTTTGATATTTCAATCCAGTTCATAAAAGGGCGCGATAATGTAGTAGCTGATGCTCTATCTTGCTTATCTGTTCCAGTTGACTGATATTTGATTCATGCCTATTTTACTGACTGATTTCCCGGCTCTGATGACCTCAGGACTGTTTTAGACCTTCTTTTACTCTTTTACGCTTTTAACATATTTTATGGACTTTTATAGGATTTTATGGCTTATGACCTTTTTGAACCTGGACCAGCTTTTCGATTACCCCATTTTTTATTCTATTTCTTTATTTTTTTTAATAAAGTTTTCTTTTCTCGGGTGTTTTAGGGGTCCCTTAATTTTCTTGCTGTTATTTTGTAACTTTGTTGGATTTTTTGAATATATCTAGAAGGCATAAGTCAAGAAGTAGCTCACTTGCTTAAAATGTATTAACTTTTTCTTTTTTTTTATGTTGTATATAGTGCAATGTCGATATATTGATGGAATTTTTGTTTGTTCCCTTATCCCTGGTTGCTGTGGCGATGACGCAGAACTATCCAGAGTTCTGACATCATCTTCCCGAAAAGGGGCGTGTCATGAACCTGTAATGGTCATGAATTATTAAAAATCTAATGGCAATACTTTGGCTCCAGTAAGGGACTCTGGGAGACGGTTACAGTTAGAAAAGACAAGCCTTTGCCAATTTACAATTCTGAGTTTCACTTCCCAGCTGAAGACGGTTAGAAGAAGCCTTAACAAGCTGCACCTGTTTATCTTTGCTGATTAGCAAGTGCCTGGTACCAAGGTCATCCTTGGCCTGTACAGTTGGAAAACACAGTTGGGAGGGGGGCCTGAAGGCGCGAAAATGTGAGAAACATCGAGAAGAAAGTTACATCAGCCAATTCCTGATTGGTCAATTAATCTTGGACCGTTAGGATCCTTTTCCCTTAAGTATAGGGCTAGAGACCCATAGCCTTTGTTCTCTGTTCTCTGCCTATGCTGACTGGCACCAGAGTTCCAAACCTTTCTCCCTTATGGTTCCAGGGGTTGCTTATGGGAAGGCAACCTATGTCTGGTTCCATTGCTTTATGTTGAACATCCATCTCTCTTAGGAGAGGTGCCACGCAACCAACTACCTCGTGTGTAAGTAGTTAGGTGAGTTAGTTTGTTATTTTCTTGTTGTGTGTATGAATTCTCTTGTAAGAACCTAAACCCCTGTTGGGTGAATGGTCTTAAAGGATTACTTGCTGCTATATGTTAAGTGCACTTATATATCTTAATAAAGCTATTTCTATTTAACCTGGTGTGTTCAATTGAGAGAAGGGGTGGTTCTGGATTCAGTAACTTGACCAATCTCAGTCACTAACTACCAAAGAAGGTTAAGAAGTTAAAGGCTTGGATTTTAAGTGTTAAACCAGAGGTGCCTGGCAAGGAGTGTAACTGTGACTCTTGCCTTTTAGGACCTTGGTTTTACATATCTTCTGGGCTCAGAGATCCCCTGGCTCTGAGTGGACCAGTATACAGAGGTGGTGGCAGCCTACCTTCTACCTTGCAGGGTTGTTGTGAGCGTACACAACTTTGGCAAGGGTGAAGTAATAGCTTTTTGGTTCCAGTCTCATTTCCCTAAGGGTGGGGGGTCTGAGTCTGATGCATGAACCCAGTACCTTGAGGGACTGGGGGTCATGACAGGCGGGATATAAATTAAATAATAAATAAGTAAATCTACCTGCTGAGGTCTCCTCCTCTTCTTTGTGTTCCTGCATCACTGGATCTTCTCCTTCTTCCCAACAGGAAATGAGGTCTGGTTCTTTAAAAAAAAAAAGGAAATCAGGCAAGATTAGTTACTTTTGACCAGAAAGGATTTGGGAGTTCCAAATCAAATCTGAACGCTCAAAACATTTTGAACGAGAGCAAAGGGGTGAAGCCTTGCCAACAGCACGCAACTCGGGCCACATGCTTTCAGCGCTGTGGAGCCAGTTCTGTGGAGTTCTCTTCCCTCTGAAGTGAAACAAGCCCAGACGTTGTTACGCTTTCCAAGTTTGTTGAAAGCTTTTTGTCCCCCCCGAAGAATTCTGAATTACTGTTTTTATGATCCTTATTAGGTCTTATATTCTGTTTTTTATACATATATATTATTTTTCCAGTGAAGTTTGGCTTTTATTGGAAATGGTAAGCTGCTGTGTGGAAGAAGTTCCTCAAAAAGAAAATGGCAATGGACTGCCTTCAAGTCGATCCCGACTTATGGCGACCCTATGAATAGGGTTTCCCTGGTAAGCGGTATTCAGAGGTGGTTTACCGTTGCCTTCCTCGAAAAGTGAGGTATAAATTTTAAAATAAACCAATAAATATGCTGTAGAATGTGTCTTGGGTTTAAAAAGGGTTCATATAAAAACCTGTGCAAAACCTGAGCTGTGTGGCTTTGCCAGATAATATCTGTGCTGATGAGCTTCTAGCTCCATTTGATGCAGGGCTTAATGAGAAGCAAGACCCACTTTTGTTCAGAGGGGCTCATTTTTACAACTAATGCTGAATTTGGCTTCAGGCAGGTGCAGCCTTGCAAGATCTCAGCTGCATGAATGCGAGACGGGGACCCTCTTGCAGAGCATGCATGGCCTCGCTTTTACTTTGCACTTCAAGGAAATAAAATCCAAGAGCTGGAGAAGGAGGAATGAAGAAGCCCTCTTCGACTGTCTGCCCCCTTTCTTAAAGGAAGGACCAGCCATCAAGTAGTCTGCACGATCCACAACCAGAAAAAGGAGTCTGTGGTACAAATAGTCCCTGACAACGAAAGCGAGTAACCCAAACAACACACACCACAGAGAATGGGAAGAAGAATCCAGTGCTGCTGCAACTATTACCTATTCAAATTTTAATAGTCTTTAACTTGGAAATTAAGTGCCAGATATAAATGTTTGGGACAGAAGCTTTAGGTTTGAATGTTTGGGGCTCCTGCGTTCCAAAATTTACCACTGTGCCTCTTCTTAAGATCAATAGTCCACAGTCTAGCCCAGCATCCTGGGAGGGATGGGACCATTTCATCCTTCGCAACCAAAGGTCTGTGGATGAAGAGAAACTCCGAGAAACGAGATGTTGTGAGATTTTAAGGTGGCAGAGGAATGGAGAGGGAAAACCCATGAGAAAAACTTGTAGCCAGTCTGCCCTGGATGACATTATTCAGGAACAAGAGGGGTGGGTGGGGAATCTTCAGTTCCACAAAGGGCCCCACAACACTACCTGCTGATGTCTCCGCCTCCTCTTCTTTGAGACCCTGGACAAGTGGATCTTCTTCTCCTCCTCCTTCCCAACAGGAAATGAGGCCTAGCTCTTTCAAGGAAACACACAAGTTACTTTCGGCTACAAAACTAGCTGGGTTTCCTTCAGACTGTCGAGATCTGGAAGCCAAGCCAGATATTTTAATTTGAGGAATCTCTCAGTGAACGGAAGGGGAACTTCAATCTGACGGCCAACCTTCCTCTTTATAGCATGAGATGAACTTGATCAAACCAAAGGCCTATCTAGTCCAGCATCTCCACAGGGCCTGAACCTGAACTAACATTTGCAGGAAGGGATTCTGAGGAACTGAGACAAATAGTGGTAACGAGAGAGGAAGTTCTAGGCTTAATGGACAATATAAAAACTGACAAATCACCAGGCCCGGATGGCATCCACCCAAGAGTTCTCAACGAACTTAAATGTGAAATTGCTGATATGATAACTAAAATATGTAACTTGTCCCTCAGGTCCTCCTCCGTGCCGGATCCCGGAAATTACAGGCCAGTTAGCTTAACTTCTGTCCCTGGAAAACTGGTAGGAAGTATTATTAAAGCTAGACAGAGCTTGGAAGATTACTTTTAAAAAGTAATAAATTACAGTTACAGTTACATGGCCCAAAAAAAGTAGTAATTACCATTACAATTGCAATTGCTCTGAAAGTAACTGATTGCTTTACTTTTCCTCCAAACCAATCACTACAATTACTTTTCAGTTACTTTAAAAAATGCCTACAAGGTGCTGGCCTTGGCTGCTGCACATCTTAAGTAGCCTAAAACAACATTAAAAACAAAAACACACATCCAGAGGTAGTAGAATAATTCTTTTTATTCATAAGGTAGCAATGGTGGTCTCTCCACTGGTAAGGGTGGTGGTGAGGGAGGCAGAGGCCACTACTCAGATCTTTGCACGTGCGCGCCCCCTACTCAGCCAGCCAGCATAATCTCTCTCACTTAACCACATCCCAGACCCTGCCCTGCCACCAACTAAGGGACACTCACTCAAGCAAACTGATATGCAAAAGTTAAAATACTGCAAATGCAGCAAAGTAGCTAGGGAGGGTGGTGGAGGCCACTTTGTGTGCCAAGTGTGGAGGAGGAGGCCTTCAGGGTTGTTATAGCTCTGTCCCACTCCAACGATGATAGCTCTCCTGCTATCATGGACAACGATGGTCTCGGGAAAGGAGAGCATCCAGCTGAGGAAGAGGGAAACGATCCCTTAGAAGGGACCCATTCCTTGGGGGATGAGCAGCTATCCTCTCATGCCGAGGATATATCTCCAGGGGGTGGAGGGATCCTTGTAGTGGGTGATTCGATCATTAGGAACATAGACAGTGGGGTGTGTGACGGGCGTGTAGACCGCAAGGTGTTTTGCCTGCCTGGTGCGAAGGTTGCGGATATCGCCCGTCGTTTAGATAGTTTGGTAGACAGTGCTGGGGAGGAGTCAGTGGTCGTGGTGCACGTTGGCACCAACGACATGGGGAAATGCAGCCGTGAGGTCCTGGAAGCAAAATTTAGGTTGCTAGGTAGGATGCTGAAAGCCAGGACCTCCAAGGTGGCTTTCGCTGAAATGCTACCGGTTCCGCGCGCAGGACCAGCCAGACAGGCCCAGCTTCGCAGTCTCAATGCGTGGATGAGACAATGGTGTCAGGTGGAAAGGTTTGGATTTGTTAGGCACTGGGGAACATTTTGGGACAAGCCGGGCCTGTACAAAAGGGACGGGCTCCACTTGAACCAGAATGGAACCAGACTGCTGGCACTTAAAATTAAAAAGGTGGCAAAGCAGCTTTTAAACTGACTGAGGGGGGAAACCCGACAGGAGCTGAGAAAGGTCCGGTTCAGAATAAAACTCCCCCCTGGGATAAAAAACAAAGACATGATGAAATTTTAAAAGGGGTAGGCCTAGAAGTAGGCATTGTGAGAGCAGGGGCACAGGATATAAATTCAGAAGAGCAAAATTACCACAGGCCAAACCACAAGTGCCAAAGACACTTGAAGAGAGACACTGCTTACAAGTGCCTGTACGCTAATGCTAGGAGCCTCCGAACCAAGATGGGAGAACTGGAGTGCTTGGTCTTAGAGGAGAGCATTGATATACTGAGCATAACGGAGACCTAGTGGAATGGAGAAAACCAGTGGGATACGGTTATCCCTGGATATAAACTATATCGGAAGGACAGAGAAGGACGTATTGGTGGCGGAGTCGCTCTATACATGAAAGAAGGCATTGAATCCAGCAAGCTCGAAACCCCAAAAGAGGCAGACTCCTCCACAGAATCGTTGTGGGTGGTGATACCATGCCCCAGGAGGGACTTAATACTGGGAATGATCTATTGTCCCCCTGATCAAAATGCTCAGGGAGACCTTGAGATGAGATATGAAATTGAGGAAGCATCCAAACTAGGAAATGTGGTAGTAGTGGGTGACTTCAACTACCTGGACATAGACTGGCTGCATATGTGTTCCAGTCATGACAAAGAAGCAAAGTTTCTAGATATTCTAAATGACTATTCCCTAGATCAGTTGGTCATGGAACCGACCAGAGGGACGGCAACCCTGGACTTAATCCTCAGTGGGGACCGGGACCTGGTGCGAGATGTAAGTGTTGTTGAACCGATTGGAAGCAGTGACCACAGTCCTATTAAATTAAACATACATGTAACTGGCCAATTGCCAAGAAAATCCAACACGGTCACATTTGACTTCAAAAGAGGAAACTTCACAAAAATGAGGGGATTGGTAAAAAGGAAGCTGAAAAAAAAAGTCCAGAGGGTCACATCACTCGAAAATGCTTGGAAGTTGTTTAATAACACTATATTAGAAGCTCAACTGGAGTGCATACCGCAGATCAGAAAAGGTACCGCCAGGGCCAAGAAGTTGCCAGCATGGTTAACGAGCAAAGTCAAGGAAGCACTTAGAGGCAAAAAGTCTTCCTTCAAAAAATGGAAGTCTTGTCCGAATGAAGAAAATAAAAAAGAACACAAACTCTGGCAAAAGAAATGCAAGAAGACAATAAGGGATGCTAAAAAAGAATTTGAGGAGCACATTGCTAAGAACATAAAAACCAACAACAAAAAATTCTATAAATACATTCAAAGCAGGAGACCATCTAGGGAGACAATTGGACCCTTGGATGATAAGGGAGTCAAAGGTGTACTAAAGAACGATAAGGAGATTGCAGAGAAGCTAAATGAATTCTTTGCATCTGTCTTCACAGTGGAAGATATAGGGCAGATCCCTGAACCTGAACTAACATTTGCAGGAAGGGATTCTGAGGAACTGAGACAAATAGTGGTAACGAGAGAGGAAGTTCTAAGCTTAATGGACAATATAAAAACTGACAAATCACCGGGCCCGGATGGCATCCACCCGAGAGTTCTCAAAGAACTCAAAGGTGAAATTGCTGGCTTCTGCAAGGGAAAGTCCTGTCTCAGTAACCTATTAGAATTCTTTGAGAGTGTCAACAAGCATATAGATAGAGGTGATCCAGTGGACATAGTGTACTTAGACTTTCAAAAAGCGTTTGACAAGGTACCTCACCAAAGGCTTCTGAGGAAGCTTACCAGTCATGGAATAACAGGAGAGGTCCTCTTGTGGATAAGGAATTGGTTAAGAAGCAGAAAGCAGAGAGTAGGAATAAATGGACAGTTCTCCCAATGGAGGGCTGTAGAAAGTGGAGTCCCTCAAGGATCGGTATTGGGACCTGTACTTTTCTACTTGTTCATTAATGACCTAGAATTAGGAGTGAGCTGTGAAGTGGCCAAGTTTGCTGATGACACTAAATTGTTCAGGGTTGTTAAAACAAAAAGGGATTGCGAAGAGCTCCAAAAAGACCTCTCCAAACTGAGTGAATGGGTGGAAAAATGGCAAATGCAATTCAATATAAACAAGTGTAAAATTATGCATATTGGAGCAAAAAATCTTAATTTCACATATACGCTCATGGGGTCTGAACTGGCGGTGACCGACCAGGAGAGAGACCTCGGGGTTGTAGTGGACAGCACGATGACAATGTCGACCCAGTGTGCAGCAGCTGTGAAAAAGGCAAATTCCATGCTAGCGATAATTAGGAAAGGTATTGAAAATAAAACAGCCGATATCATAAAGCCGTTGTATAAATCTATGGTGCGGCCGCATTTGGAATACTGTGTACAGTTCTGGTCGCCTCATCTCAAAAAGGATATTCTAGAGTTGGAAAAGGTTCAGAAGAGGGCAACCAGAATGATCAAGGGGATGGAGCGACTCCCTTATGAGGAAAGGTTGCAGCATTTGGGGCTTTTTAGTTTAGAGAAAAGGCGGGTCAGAGGAGACATGATAGAAGTGTATAAAATTATGCATGGCATTGAGAAAGTGGATAGAGAAAAGTTCTGCTCCCTCTCTCATAATACTAGAACTCGTGGACATTCAAAGAAGCTGAATGTTGGAAGATTCAGGACAGACAAAAGGAAGTACTTCTTTACTCAGCGCATAGTTAAACTATGGAATTTGCTCCCACAAGATGCAGTAATGGCCACCAGCTTGGATGGCTTTAAAAGAAGATTAGACAAATTCATGGAGGACAGGGCTATCAATGGCTACTAGCCATGATGGCTGTGCTCTGCCACCCTACTCAGAGGCAGCATGCTTCTGAAAACCAGTTGCCGGAAGCCTCAGGAGGGGAGAGTGTTCTTGCACTCGGGTCCTGCTTGCGGGTTTCCCTGAGGCACCTGGTTGGCCACTGTGAGAACAGAATGCTGGACTAGATGGGCCACTGGCCTGATCCAGCAGGCTCTTCTTATGTTCATATGTTCTTAGATGAGCTTGATCAAACCAAAGGAATATCTAGTCCAGCACATCCACAGGGCCTGAATTGATGTGTATGGGAATTCCAGAATCAGTCCTAATTATACTAATAAAATTTATATCCTGTCCTTCCTTCCAAAGAGAATCCGGGGGGGCAAAAAATGATGAAGCACCGAAATCACCTTTAAAACAAAACATCTTTTTAAAAAAACAAGGACAGAAGGCTACAGCCATCATGACTTGTAGCCCTTGAGAGCCTTCTCTTCCATGCATTTCTCCAGCTCCCTTTTTTAAGCCATCCGGGATGTCCACCACCTGATGGGCGACTCTCCCCTGGATGACATTACTCAGGAATGGAAAAATGCTTCCATTCCCAGACCAAAAGGGGCTCCATAGCACAGCTAAGCACCAACCTGCTGAGGTCTCCTCCTCTTCTTTGACGACCTGGATAAACAGACTTTCTCCTTCTTCCTTACAGGAAGCGAGGTCTCGTTCTTTCAAGGAAACAGACAAGGGAAGTTACTTTTAACCACAACATAAAAAGTCAGGGATTCCATATCAAACAATTTCTACAACCTCAAAGCTAAGAAAGGCAAGAGCTCATCTCCTGCTGCTCTTTCCCCAATTCCGGAGGTGGCCCATAAACATCAGGACTGATGGCTCTTGAGAGCCTTCTCTTCCATGCATTTATTTATTTATTTAGATTTATATCCCACCCTTCCTCCCAGTAGGAGCCCAGGGTGGCAAGCGAAAACACTAAAAACACTCCCACACACACCATTAAAAACAGGGTTTAAAATATATTAAAACCAAAACATATTAAAAAGTAATTCCAACAGACACAGACTGGGCATGAAGCCATTTTTCTTAGCCCCTTTTATAACCATCCGAGATGTCCACCAGGAGAATTCACCGCCTGATGGGTGACTCTCCCCTGGATGATATTACTCAGGAACGGAAAAATGCTTCAATTCCCAGACGAAAAGGGCCCCCACAGCACAGCTAAGCACCAACCTGCTGAGGTCTCCTCCTCTTTGGGAACCTGCATAAGAAGATCCTCTCCATCTTCCCAACAGGAATTGAGGTCTAATTCTTCCAAGGAAACAGACAGGACTATTACTTTTGACCACAAGATATTCAGCCATTCCAAGTCAAGCCATTTGTAGCTAAGAGGAGGGATTGTTTGTTAACTCCTGCACCCCCTGAAGAGGACAGGGCTGTGTGGTCCCAGCAAGGTCAGCCTGGCACTTGGGAACATGCACTCACTGGATATGATGCCCAACCTGAACTGCCTGATGGGGAGGGCACGGTGGAACTCAGCCAACCCATATGTTTTCATTTGGACAACATCATCTCTTCACAAAGAAAGTGAAAACCAGCCCTGAGAGCTCCACCCTCCTCCTCCTCCTCCTCCGAAAGGGAGCCAAGGCTGCACGTCACATTTACACTTCTGGAGGAAACCTTTCTCCATGCAGATTAAGAGTGAAGCCACCACAAGATATTTGTGTAGCCAGAAATGCTCCCATAAGCTTTTCAGTGTCGTAGCTTGAGAATGTATATGCAAATATCAATGCTGGCATCGGGAAGAGACAGAAAAGGGCCAGAGCATATGGTTTGGATCTCTGAAAGGGAAATGATGGTGTGTTGCGTATAAATAAATGCTCCCTTCCTAAATGCATTTCCTCTGAAAAACGTCCTATTGATTTTGATGGAGTCAACTTTGACGCAAGCATGTTTGGGATGGCAGCTTAATTTTAACTTCCAGTTTATGATTCAGTTATAATTTGCATATCGAAAGGGCTCCAGAAATGGGGGTGCATGGGTGGGGGAGTGAGAAATTTGTCAGAGAGAGCGTTTCTCCCCCACCCCCTTCTCCCCATAATCCATCTCTGGTACCAACCACGCAGATGCTGAATTAGACAAAATATGCAAAAGCACATAAAGTGAAGGTCTAAGTCATGGTATGATTCTGAAAAATATATGAAGATATGAATGACGGAAAATATATTCTATGGCTGAATACACAGTAATGTCCAATTTCTAATGCACATGCAATTTACCACACAGATTGTGATGTGAACTGCTAGCTCTGTAGACAGTATGTATATCCTGGCAATAAAATGAAGATATACTAATACAGAAATATAAAATGCAAAGATAAAATGCACAACACATCTCAAATAATTTGTCAAACATGTTTCGACTTGAAGCAAGTCTTCTTCAGTGGCATCTATTTCCAGAGCTTCTCCAGAGAATCTTCCTCAACCGGAAGGCACAACAATATGTGCAATGCAGCAACATTCTTACAGAAACTGCACTAGGGCTGACTTGAGAACTGGAAAGGACTTCAGCTGCAACGTGTGGGGGCAGGATCCAGGCAGACACCATTCCTGCTCACAGACTGGTGCAAGCACAGAGGTGCCCACATTGATTCTGCAAGCTGCCACCTCCGTCTCTTCCTAGGCTCCAAAGGCATAAACTGGGCAGAGGGAGGGAGGGAGGGAGGGAGGGAGAGGGAGAGAGGACTCTCCCAAGCGCCAACAGAGCAGCAATTCCCACTGTGGAGTTTGGACTACAGCTCCCAGAATCCCTGATAGGGAACTGACTTCCCACTCCACACATCATTGGCGCAAATGCCCTTCAACATCTATCAGTCATGAAAATGTGTCTCCTTACTGAAAGAGGCTCCAATCTCATAATTCTCCTCCATGGCTTCCCTGTGCGGAACACTTTGGCCCGGATCCAGCAGACCCACTCCTCCTCCGTGAAATGCACAGCTGCTGCCTCCTCCTCCTCAAAGGTCACTGGACCCTGCAAGAAGAAAATGCCCTCTGCTCAAGAGACGGCCTCTTCTGCACAGACCATTGCATCCAGCTTGAAAGGGGAAGGGGCAACAGGGTGTGCTTGAATCATTCACAGCATTCAAAGAGCTCCTCCCACGTGTCCGAGTTGGATCCTGAGGCGAGGGCCCAGTAAGGATCCGGCCTGCACAGCCAGAAAGGGTTCCCACGGCTGGTTTTGAAACTGGAGGGCTGTGGACGCCGTAAGCAGAAAGGGCATTTACCTTGACCCATTCCCCAAAAGAGCAAAACTTTAGCCTCAAATCCAGAACTTCTCTACACAGCCATTTAGGTGAAGGACATTTGCCTTGCATGCAAAGAGTCCTGGGTTTAATTGCCAGCAGCACCTCCAGGCAGGGCTAGGAAAGGCACGCTGCTTGAAAACCGGGACAGCAGCTGCCAGTCAGTGCAGACAATACTGAGCTAGGTGGACCAAGTCAACATAAGGCACCTTCCTCTGTTTCCACGAAGCTCACAAAAACACAGCCAATTTTCAATAATATCATCCCTGACCACTCTTCCCAGTTCCTGAAGCAAATGACTTTCTGATGATTACTTATAATGAAATAAAACAAGCCTCTTCTCTAAAGTGAGCAGCTGGGGTGCAAAGCGGGAGGCTGACACCCTTCTTGTCTACCTTGCAGGGCTGCAGTTTGGATGACTGAGATGAGCTTATTTGCTGGCCACATATGTTTATTCAGACCTTCCTCCAAGGGCCCCAAAGTGGGAAATGGAGGCTCATTTCACCGTCCCCAATCTTCAGCAGCAGCAACGATGTTGTAAGGTCAGGAAGGCAAAGAGATGATTGTCCTAACGTCTCTCTCTCTCTCTCTCTCTCTCTCTGCGTGTGTGTGTGTGAGTGTGTGTGTGAGAGAGAGAGAGAGAGAGAGAGAGAGAGAGAGAGAGAGAGAGAGAGAGAGAGAGAGAGAGAGAGAGAGAGAGAGAGAGAGAATCTACAATGGGGGGGACGATTGAGGAGATCCCAATAAGAGGCAAAGTGCATTTGGGGGAGAGGGTAAGCACTGAGCTGGGGGTTCGACTGGATGGTCTTACAGGCCCCTTCCAACTCTATGATTCTACAAAAAGCATGTTTCCTCTCAGGAACTACCGCAGGGCAGAAATGGGCTCCCAGGAACACACTGTGGACAGAACGAACAATAAAATAGCCCCGTTTGTACGTAGGGAAAATATTGCTTACTTATTCGCTTGCTTACTCTCTCTTTTTTGGTCTGCTTTCTTGTTCAAGGCGTTTGGGGGGAGGGGGACACCTGCTCCTGCTCCCCTTTTCTCCTCACACACCAGCCCAGTGAGGTAGGCCGGCTTTCCTAGCCCCGACACCCGGGGGTCTTCTCTGCACCAGGACCTCTCTTCCCACCCCCACTCCTGGGGAGAGGGCGCTTCAACGAGGATCGTGCAATGGAAGCGCTGCAGCTGTTCGGCCCCCAATGTTGCAGCTGGGTTGCATGCATGCGACTCCCCCCCATGAATTCCCGGGGGAGATGTAGGGGGAGGATCTCCCCCGTTTTTCACCCCCCAAAGGCAAACTCCTGACCCTTTCGCCCCCCCACCGCTGCACCTTTCTCTTTGTCTTCCGTCCTCGCCACGATCCAGCCTCCTTCCTCCTCCTCCTCCTCCTCCTCCTCGGAAATCAATCAATCCTCTTTGCTTCCTTACTTCACTCTTGTCTCCCTCCCTCCCATTGTCATGACAACATCCTGCCTCTCTAGGAAACAGAGCTCAGTTCCTTCCACCGCTGGAGGACTGAATCCCAGCGGCGCTCTGGGCAAACGTCTTGCCTGCTCTGCCCCTTGTGCAAATCCAGGGCGCAGGCGCGGAGGTTCCTACTGCGCGCTGTCGCCAAAGCGCTTTTTGCAAACAGCGTTTCCATGGTTTCTCCCCTGCATGCATCCTTTGATGCGACCCTAGCAGGGAGAGGCGACTGAAGCTCTTTGCACACTTGGAACAGGATTACTTATATCTGCAAAACACACACACACACAAATAGGGAAGGTGCCCTCCAACTTTTAAAGCACCTGCAGAGGGTAAATGAACATCTTTTAGTAACATACAGTGAAGTGAATGCTGTAAGTCCTTTAAGTCAATTTATATTTATTTTTCTTGGTTTTTATTACGCGCTTTTTTCACTGTCCAACTTTCACATCCACACATAGAGGTCAGGAATACCATGGTCTGAATGATCCTGACTTGGTGTTCAGTGATACATCTTTGCATTTGAGGACATTTTTTCTAGTTCTCTCACAGCTGCCCTCCCCAGTCCTAGTCTTCTTCTGATTTCTTGACTATTGTCTCCATTTTGGTTAATGACTGTGCCAAGGTATTGATCCTTGACAAGTTCAATGTCCTCATTGTCAACTGTAAAGTTACATAAATCTTCTGTTGTCATCATTTTAGTCTTTTTGATGTTCAGCTGTAGTCCTGCTTTTGTGCTTTCCTCTATAACTTCCATCAGCATTCGTTTCAGATCATTACTGGTTTCTGCTAGTAGTATGGTATCGTCTGCATATCTTAAATTATTGATATTTCTCCCTCCAATTTTCACACCTCCTTCATCTTGGTCCAATCCAGCTTTCCGTATGATATGTTCTGCATACAGATTAAATAAATAGGGTGATAAAATACACCCCTGTCTCACACCCTTTCTGATGGGGAACCAATTGGTTTCTCCATATTCTGTCCTTACAGTAGCCTCTTCTGCAGAGTATAGGTTGTACATCAGGAAAATCAGATGCTGTGGCACCCCCATTACTTTTAAAGCATTCCATAGTTTTTCATGATCTACACAGTCAAAGGCTTTGCTGTAATCTATGAAGAACAGGGTGATTTCCTTCTGAAATTCCTTGGTCCGTTCCATTATCCAACATATGTTTGCAATACTATCTGTGGTGTCTCTTCCCTTTCTAAATCCAGCTTGGACATCTGGCATTTCTCCATAACAGGGCCGACTTATCCATTAGGCACAGTAGGCACAGTGCGTAGGGCCCATGATACTTTTAGAGGCCCAGGGAAATGTTTTAATTTCTTTTAAAATAAGAAGAAAAATAAACTTTTAGGCTCGAAGAAAATGTTTTACTTTTTTTCTCACATCAGAAAAAAATGAAACGTTTACGGCCCATGAAAATCTGTTAAATTTTGCCTAAATCAGAAAAAAATAAAATTTTGAAGCATTTAAAGTTATATAAAAATAATTTTTAATATTGATATTATTTATGGTGGGAGGGGCTCACGAAGGCAAAAGTGCTCAAGGCCCATGAAAGTCATAATGTGGCCCTGGCTCTATATATGGTAAGAGCCTTTGTTGTAGAATCTTGAGCATTACTTTACTTGCATGGGATATTATTATTATTATTATTATTATTATTATTATTTATTAAATTTATATACCGCCCGACTAGCGATAGCTCTCTGGGCGGTGAACATAAAATAGTATAAAAATACAATGAATAACAAAATAATATTAAAATACAATCAACAATACAATAAACATTATTAAAATTAGATCAATGTAACTTAAAATGCTTCAGAGAATAGGAAGGTTTTGACCTGGCGCCGGAAGGAAAGCAGAGTCGGCGCCAGGCGTACTTCCTCAGGGAGACTGTTCCATAGTTCGGGGGCCACCACTGAGAAGGCCCTAGATCTTGTCATCACCCTCCGGGCCTCCCTGTGAGTTGGAACCCGGAGGAGGGCCTTCGTAGCAGAACGTAGTGCACGGGCCGGTTCATATCGGAAGAGGCGTTCCGCAAGGTATCGTGGTCCCGCACCGTATAAGGCTTTATAGGTTAATACCAACACTCTGAATCTAGCCCGGAAACATATTGGCAACCAGTGCAAGCTGGCCAGAACAGGTGTTATATGCTCGGACCGCTTGGTCCTTGTCAGCAATCTGGCTGCCGCATTTTGCACTAGTTGTAGCTTCCGAACAGTCTTCAAAGGTAGCCCTACGTAAAGCGCATTACAGTAATCCAAACGTGAGGTTACCAGAGCATGTACCACTGATGTAAGGTCCTCTTTACTCAAATAGGGACGTAGCTGGGCTACCAACCGAAGTTGGTAAAACGCATTCCTAACCACCGAGGCTACTTGAGCCTCAAGTGAGAGGGAAGAGTCTAAAAAGACTCCCAGACTACGAACCCGGTCCTTTAGGGGGAGTGTAACCCCGTCTAGGACAGGGTATATATCCACCATCCGATCAGAGAACCCGTCCACCAACAGCATCTCAGTCTTGTCTGGATTGAGCTTCAGTTTGTTAACTCTCATCCAGTCCATTGTCGAGGCCAGGCAACGGTTCAGCAAATCGACAGCCTCACCTGAAGAAGATGAAAAGGAGAAGTAGAGCTGCGTGTCATCAGCATACTGATGACAACGCACTCCAAAACTCCTGATGACCTCTCCCAACGGCTTCATGTAGATATTAAAAAGCAGGGGGGACAAAACTGACCCCTGTGGGACCCCATATTGGAGAGCCCGCGGTGTCGAGCAATGTTCCCCAAGCACTACCTTCTGGAGACGACCCGCCAAATAGGAGCGGAACCACTGCCAAGCAGTACCTCCAACTCCCAACTCCGCGAGCCTCTCCAGAAGGATACCATGGTCGATGGTATCAAAAGCCGCTGAGAGATCAAGGAGAATCAACAGAGTTACACTCCCTCTGTCTCTTTCCCGACATAGGTCATCGTACAGGGCGACCAAGGCTGTCTCAGTGCCAAAACCGGGCCTAAAACCCGATTGAAATGGATCTAGATAATCAGTTTCATCCAATAGCGCCTGGAGCTGGCCAGCAACCACCCGTTCCAAGACCTTGCCCAGGAATGGAACATTCGCCACTGGCCTGTAGCTGTTAAAATTGTCTGGGTCCAAGGAAGGCTTTTTCAGGAGTGGTCTCACCACTGCCTCTTTCAGACAGCCCGGGACCACTCCCTCTCGTAAAGAGGCATTTATCACTTCCTTGGCCCAGCTACCTGTTCCATTCCTGCTAGTTTTTATCAGCCAGGAGGGGCAAGGATCCAGTACCGAAGTGGTTGCACGTACCTGTCCAAGCACCTTGTCCACGTCCTCGAGTTGAACCAACTGAAGCTCATCCAACAAAACAGGACAAGACTGTGCTCCGGACACCTCACTAGGATCTACTGCTATAACTTGAGAGTCTAGGTCCCGGCGGATACATGAGATCTTATTCTGGAAGTGATCGGCAAACTGATTACAGCGGGCCTCCGATGATTCCACCCTGTCCGGAGGGTTTGATATTAAGGCAATACGCCTTCCCTGGGATCTCCTTTCTTTGGAATTGGGAATATGGCCACTATCCTGGCAATATTTGCACTGTCTTTCTAAATGTGTGCACTTAAAACCAGAGCACACCATTGTCATACATGCTGTCTTAGGGATGCCTGTGATCAGACAGAGGCTCCAGGTGATGTGGAGACAGGATTGGGCACAGGTCCCTGTCTCGAAACTAGTAAAGTGGCCCTCTTTGATACCTGGCTCAGGTGTGACCCAATGGACTGAAAGGTCAGAACTGAGATCTGAGCACCTTCTGGGCAAGATGGCCCCCACCCCACCCCTCCCCTCCCTGGACTGAGCACCTTACTGTGCCCCACAGGTGGCAGAAGCAGAATAAATTATGTAAAAGTGAAAGAGTCCCTATTTAGCATAAATTATCTCCAGATCCTGCTTCTTATGAGCTCAGAATCTGGATTTTTTGATGGCACCGCTGTGCACTTATGCCACATCTTCTCCGTCCTCCCCTCAGGGAGGCCCTGCAATGTTCCTGCTTATATTGTAAATATGGTAAGTGCTGGTTATATAGAAGACATATGGTAAGTGGAGTGAAAAAGGAGGGGGGAGTACATGAGCAGTAGAATGCTGGATGATTGGCTGAGCGTTTGAATGGCTGGGAGTATAAATGGAATGATGACAGTTGAATCTATTTATTTATTATTTATTTATTAAAATATTTATAAGCTGCTCTATTTTCACAGAAACTCAGAGCAACGAACAACATAATAAAACATATAGATAAAAGCACAAATACAACAATAAAATTACAATCTCTGTATTTAGAGGTCACAGTTAGCCCAATCCAATACTTAGAAACTCTAATTATTCATTTAAATTAAATGCAACCCAGAATAAAAACGTTTTAACCAGGCGGCAAAATGACAAAGCGAAGATGCAGGCTTTTTAGTTTAGAGAAAAGGCGGGTCAGAGGAGACATGATAGAAGTGTATAAAATTATGCATGGCATTGAGAAAGTGGATAGAGAAAAGTTCTTCTCCCTCTCTCATAATACTAGAACTCGTGGACATTCAAAGAAGCTGAATGTTGGAAGATTCAGGACAGACAAAAGGAAGTACTTCTTTACTCAGCGCATAGTTCAACTATGGAATTTGCTCCCACAAGATGCAGTAATGGCCACCAGCTTGGATGGCTTTAAAAGAAGATTAGACATATTCATGGAGGACAGGGCTATCAGTGGCTACTAGCCACGATGGCTGTGCTCTGCCACCCTAGTCAGAGGCAGCATGCTTCTGAAAACCAGTTGCCGGAAGCCTCAGGAGGGGAGAGTGTTCTTGCACTCAGGTCCTGCTTGCGGGCTTCCCTGAGGCACCTGGTTGGCCACTGTGAGAACAGGATTCTGGACTAGATGGGCCACTGGCCTGATCCAGCAGGCTCTTCTTATGTTCTTATGTTCTTAACGTATGTCCACAGGTAACGAGTTCCAGAGTCTAGGAGCAACAGCTGAGAATGCTCTATCTCTAGTCCCTGAAAGATGAACTAGTGAAACTGGAGGAATTGTAAGAAGAAAATCATTAGCGGATCTCAAGGGATGGGGGGATTTGTAAACAGACAATCGATCGGACAGATAGACAGGGCCCAAGCCGTGAAGGGCTTTAAAGGACATCACCAGCACCTTGAATTGGGTCCAGAAGCAAATTGGCAACCAATGAAGTTGCTGTAACAGGGGAGTCATGTGAACACGAAAACTAGCCCCGGTCAGCAACCTAGCTGTAGCACATTGAACCAATTTTAGCTTCCGAACAGTCTTCAAGGGCAGCCCAACATAGAGTGCATTGCAGTAGTCCAACCGGGATGTAACCAGGGCGTGTGCCACCTTAGTCAATTCAGGCATCTCCAGAAACGGACGCAGCTGGCGGACCTGTTGACGTGTGTGCGTTGTTGCGTGAAACAGCATACATTACGTTGGAGTTAAGTTGAGCAAGAAACTTCTTCAGAGTATTAGAGCATGTTAAGAGTCTTTATTAAGACATTATGGCCAAAGGCTTAAGAGTAAATACATGTAGAGTTTCTTCAGTCACCCCCCTTCCGGTACATCTCTCTTCAAAGGTAAACACAGAAGAGAACCTCTCAGTTCAGAGGCAATATTCAGAAGAACACAGCTTAACACAGATAGCTGCTAGAACTTTTCCCAGTTTATCGCGATGGTTACCATAGCAACGGCCTTGGCAGTCCGTTCCCAGACTGGGCAAAGATATAACTCCCCCTTAAATTTATAAATTTATTATTATATTTATTATATAAATTAATATAATTTATTGGTCTTTTCTGAAGTCCATGGTATACGCAAAGCTCTCCTCCAACACCACATTTCAAACGAGTTGATTTTTCTCTTATCCACTTTTTTCACTGTACAACTTTCACATCCACACATAGAGATCAGGAATACCATGGTCTGAATGATCCTGACTTTAATGTTTAGTGATATACCTTTAAATTTGATGACATTTTCGAGTTCTCTCACAGTTGCTCTCCCCAGTCCTAGCCTTCTTCTGATTTCTTGACTGTTGTCTCCATTTTGATTAATGACTGTGCCAAGGTACTGATAATCCTTGACAAGTTCAATGTCCTCATTGTCAACTGTAAAGTTACATAAATCTTCTCTTGACATTACTTTAGTCTTCTTGATGTTCAGCTGTAGTCTGCTCTTGTGCTTTCCTCTTTAATTTTTATCAGCATTCGTTTCAAATCATTACTGCTTTCTGCTAGTAGTATGGTATCGTCTGCATATCCTAAATTATTGCTATTTCTTCCTCCAGTTTTAACAGTTTTATTCCTCAAAGTGTGAAGAGAGACTCAAGGGCCACAGTGACTCCAAAATGTATTTATGTACAGTATTTTATTTACAATATTTATATACTGTTTTATTGTAAAAAAATATCAAAGCAGTTTACTGAAAGAATTTAAAAAGTTAAAGACAGGTATTTAAAAACATTCAAAATAATGAAACCAACAATGAGTTAAAAACAGATTTAAAAACACAATAGCTTCTACATGCCTGGATAGGCTTGCCTAAAGAAAAATGATTTTAGCGGCTGCTGAAAAGAGGTAAAAGCTGCCAGTCAAGATGGCTGATTGTATTTCCTCCATGATCAGAGGCATCTCTGAATCCCACTCGCTGGGAAACCTGAGCAGGAGATGAGGCTTTTGCACTCCTGTCCTACTTCCAGTTGGGGCATCTAGTTGGTCTCTACAGTGGGAAGAAGATGCTGGACCAGTTTTTGTTTATTTAATGTTATGAAAATGTATGTGCCATATTTCGGCCCAATAAATTGGTCCTCAAAGTGCTTTTCATTTACATATGTATATGCATCACAATGGATCTTTGGCCTGATCTAGCAAGGTTCTTTTTTATACAGCCATGAGAGTGGCTGTATACTTTAGCCAGCGTGGATTTTTTGCATTCCGCAATGTTAAATGGAAAATACCCCCCATGCCATTCTGATGCTTCCCATAAGCTCATTTCAAAACAAAACCTTACAAAACTTATAGTCCTGAACTCAGAAACACTTGCTTGACAACCCTCTAAATTTTCATGGCAATACACGAAACAGTCAGAGAGAATCAAGAGTTCAAAGTGTAAAAAGAGAGAGGGAAAACCAGACCCCTTTTAGACTTTTTTCTGTCAGGGTTCTCATAATCTGTTGAAATTAATTAAAAATCAGCCATGTTCACAGAGTACCTGTAATGCTCTTACTGACCTTGCCCCATACTCTGACCTTCATCTTCTGCAGTTTTAAAGGTAAAAAAAAATGCCTAGCTGATCTTTAATTAATTTAAGAAATGTTACATTGAACTCAATGATAATGTCGGGCATGCTCAGTAAGAACCAACTCTCAGTGTCCTAAAAGCCAAACTCACAGCTGCTGGGCTTGGCTAATCAGGGGGCCACATCCACACCAGACGTTTATTTCACTTCAGACAGTCATGGCTTCCCCCAAGGAATCCTGGGAAGTGTATTTTGTGAAGGGTGCTGAGAGGAGACTCCTATGCCCCTGACAGAGGTTCAGTAGCCAGAGTGGTTTAACACTCAGCTGCTTTGATTGAAGCTCTGTGAGGGGAACAGAGCCTCTCCTAGCAACTCTTAGCATTAACTACACCTCACAGGGTTCTTTGGGAGATGCCATGAGTCAGTATATATCATATTTATTTTTATTTATTTATTTATTTAATTAAGCTTATATACCGCCCGACTAGCAACAGCTCTCTGGGCGGTGAACATTAAAAATACAATAAAAATAACACAAAACTGTACACAAAACTGTACAGTCTAAAATCAAAATATAATAATTTAGAATTAACAGGAATTAAAATGCCTCAGAGAAGAGAAAGGTTTTAACCTGGCACCGAAAAGATGATAGTGTCGGCGCCAGGCGCACCTCCTCGGGGAGACCATTCCATAGTTCGGGGGCCACCACTGAGAAGGCCCTAGATCTTGTCACCACTCTCCGGGCTTCCCTATGAGTCGGAACCCGGAGAAGGGCCTTCGTAGTAGACCGTAGTGTACGGGCCGGTTCATATCGGGAGAGGCGTTCTGACAGATATCGTGGTCCCGCGCCGTATAAGGCTTTATAGGTAAGTACCAACACTTTGAATCTGGCCCGGAAGCATATTGGAAGCCAGTGCAAACGGGCTAGCACAGGTGTTATATGCTCAGACCGCTTAGTTCTTGTTAGCAGTCTGGCCGCCGCATTTTGCACTAGCTGTAGCTTCCAAATCGTCTTCAAAGGTAGCCCTACGTAAAGCGCATTGCAGTAGTCCAGACGCGAGGTTACCATAGCATGTACCACTGATGAGAGGTCCTCCTTACTCAGATAGGGACGTAGCTGGGCTACCAACCGAAGTTGGTAGAATGCATTCCGGGCCACCGAGGCTACATGAGCCTCAAGTGTGAGGGAAGAGTCTAAGATGACTCCCAGACTACGCACCTGTTCCTTTAGGGGGAGTGTAACCCCATCCAGGACAGGGTATATATCCACCATCTGATCAGAGAAACCATCCACCAACAGCATCTCAGTGTTGTCAGGATTGAGTCTCAGTTTGTAAGTTCTCATCCAGTCCATTGTCGCAGCCAGGCAACGGTTCAGCACGTCGACTGCCTCACCTGAAGAAGATGTAAAGGAGAAGTAGAGCTGCGTGTCATCAGCATACTGATGACAACACACTCCAAAACTCCTGATGACCGCCCCCAGCGGCTTTATATAAATGTTAAAAAGCATGGGAGACAGAACCGAACCCTGCGGGACCCCACATTGGAGAACCCACGGTGTCAAGCAATGTTCCCCAAGCACTATCTTCTGGAGATGACCCGCTAAGTAGGAGCGGAACCACTGCCAAGCAGTGCCTCCAACTCCCAATTCCGCAAGCCTCTCCAGAAGGATACCATGGTCGATGGTATCAAAAGCCGCTGAGAGGTCAAGGAGAATCAACAGAGTTACACTCCCTCTGTCTCTCTCCCGACATAGGTCATCAAACAGGGCGACCAAGGCAGTCTCAGTGCCAAAACCAGGCCTGAACCCCGATTGAAATGGATCTAGATAATCGGTTTCATCTAATAGCGCCTGGAGCTGGTCAGCAACCACACGTTCCAGGATCTTGCCCAGGAACGGAACGTTGGCTACTGGTCTGTAGCTGCTGACATCCTCTGGGTCCAAGGAAGGTTTTTTCAAGATTGGTCTCACTGCCACCTCTTTCAGACAGCCAGGGACCACTCCCTCTCGTAAAGAGGCATTAATCACTTCCTTGGCCCAGCCAACTGTTCCTTCGTTGCTAGTTTTAATTAGCCAAGAGGGGCAAGGATCCAGTACCGAAGTGGTCGCACGAACCTGTCCAAGCACCTTGTCCACGTCCTCGAACTGAACCAACTGAAACTCATCCAACAAAACATGACAAGACTGTGCTCCGGACACCTCAGTAGGATTAACTGCTATTAAATAGGAGTCTAAGTCCCGGCGAATGCGTGAGATCTTATGCTGGAAGTGTTCAGCAAATTTATTACATCGAGCTACCGATGTATCTGCCGTATCTTGTAGGCCTGGATTAAGTAGGCCACGAACCACTTTAAAAAGCTCCCGTGGGTGTGAGAGAGATGACTGAATAGTGGCGGCGAAATGTTGTTTTTTTGCCGCCCTCACCGCTCCTACATATGTCCTTCCTGATCTAAAATGCAGTCTAGGGTTTATTCACCTAGACAAAACTTGGGCTCTCCCCCCCCCAATTTCTTGGCTTGCATTTCACTTTCTAGGCAATCTGCCAAGCGTAAAAAAAAAAGAGATATAAGGGAAGCTGGGAATAAAGCCAGACGCAGCTGGGTGAAGCTCCTGAGGGTGTGTTCAGCTGACTTTTAGAAAAGACTGTTGGGAAGGTGTTTCCTCTAGATGGCGGCCGAGTGATCGCCTCTAGCAGGAGGAATCTAAGCATGCAGCCAGCACAACCAATTTCCTCTTGCTACCCCACCAGTGGGACAAGATTCAACTAACACTTCTCTGAGGCTTGCCTGGAGTAGCCCACGTAGCAAGCAAAGATGATACTTCCAGATCCCGTGGAGGGCTATAAAAAGGCAAGAAATCCAAGGCATTTCACCAGGGCTTTTTAGCCTGGTCGAAGATACTGGTTGCAGGTTTGAGGTTCATCTCACATATTGGGTGAGCCATATTGGGTGAGCCGATTCTGACTCCTTTCAATGTAACTTCACAAATATCGCAATATAACTTGTATGATTCTGACTTACGTGGTAAGGCCAACTATATACATTTAGCTAAAAGTGTTTAAGAAATAAATGTTTAAACTACTCCACTGTTTATGCCCCAATATTTTTCCTGGTATCTCCCAAATCCCAAGGATCCTTGCGAGGGATCTCCAACCAGTAGCCTGCCTATTCATATGACTGCTGTCCCTAAACATCCAAGCTTAGATGAGCATGTCGGATGTATAAGGAATCTGAACAGCCTCCAGACAAAAGGGAAAACATGAGGACCCTCGATCCTGTGCATTTATAGAGGCTGTCCAGGCAGATTCCCCACCCCCAGTTCTCCCATGGTAGTCCCCCAGATCGTCACCCCACGCAACTACTAAGTCCCCTTTTCAACTTCCCAACCCCATTTCTGAAGTTGCTCCTCTCTTCTGTTAAAAAAAGGCCTCCCCCAATTCCATCCTCAATCACAGCAGCCTCTTTCCTTGCCCTTCCCTGCCACCTACCAACAGAACAGACTGCTCAATGGGTGCAGGGGGAAGAGGAGGGGAAGTGAGAGCACCCCCTAGAGGCTGAATTATCACTACAGCGTGACAACAGTTTAATATGTCTATTATAGAGAGGGAAAAATATTTCAAGACAACACTTTGGCATTGGCTCTCACAGCAGTGTACAAGTAAACAACAGACAATACAATACAGTAATCATACAAGTGGCCACAGGAGACAGTTAAAAACAACAGCAAACAGAAAGACTTAAGCCCCTCCCTCAGCAGTCTTCTGCTTGAAACTGAAGCCTCCTCCACATGGCTGAATTGTGTGTGTGTGTGTGTGTGTTTGTGGGTAGATATTTTACAAATTCCAGAAAAGCTATAGACAACTGAGCATCACGTATTATTTGACTCTTAGTCTGGCCACCAAGGGAAGCTGGAGCATGATGATTCCTCCCCCCCCTAAAAAAAAAATCTTACAGAGAACAAACAGGTTGGTTATGGTGTTAGGAGGGAAGGATTCACTGAGTGTCTACTGGGGATGATGGATGGAAGGGGCTCTTACCCTCCCTCCCTTGAAGTCTGGTCCACCCCTCCCTCAGTCTCTGAACCCCCCCAAAATCTTCTCTCTCTCCCCTTCCACCAGTCCAGCCCAAGGTGAAGATCACCCCCACAGAGGATGACTCCTTATCGCACAACACTTTGCTGATTTGCACCGTGCCCGGCTTTTTCCCACCAAAGATCGAGATCAAGTGGTTCAGGAACAGGAAGGAGGAGACCAGAGTGTGGACCACAGACATCACCTGGAATGGGGAGTGGACCTTCCAGATCCAGGTGATGCTGGAGGTGCAGCCGGAACATGGAGACGTCTATGCCTGTCAGGTGGACCACACCAGCTTCGAGGGCCCCGTCACCGTGCAGTGGGGTATGATAGCTCTTCTCCATCTTCTCAATCCTCTGGAGTGGAGGCAGACTCTTTTGGAAGGGGGCATTCCTGGGCCAAGGCCTCCATGGGGGTTAAGGATACTCCCCTTGTGGTCTGATCCCAGGCCTGCCTTTCCTCACTCAAGGCTTTCTTTCCTTTGTGTCTCCAGAGCCACAGTCGGACTCCGCCAAGAGCAAGATGTGGACGGGGATTGTGGTGCTGGTGCTGGGGCTGGTCTTTGTGGCAACCGGACTCACCCTCTACCTGAAGAACAAGAAAGGTGATGAGGGAGGTGGGGGGCTGATGGGGGGTCCTGAGTCTGGGGGTAACTGGGCTTGGCTCTAGACTCCCCTCCTGTCCTTGCTCCTTCTCCACTCCTAGGAGGTCCCTCTTGGTGTCTAAGACGTGGGCAGAGTTTAGCCTAAACAGAGTCAGAATCACATGCTGCATCTCTTGACACTCGTTCAGTCCTTTTATATTTGGGAATAACAGAACGCTCCTTCCGGTTCTGGATGCCTTTCTCTCTCAGGGTCCTTGTGATGAACTCTTCAGGTCCATTTTACTGCCCATTTGAGCAAAAATCTCACTGCAGCAGCTAACCAATGCTCCCTCCGTGCAGAGCGAAGGGCCGTTGTGTTACCCACAGCTGGTCCAAAGGGTGCAGGTGAAGGGAAATGGGAGGGATTCGTGTGATTGTGGGCATTGGGTGGGGGTGGGGAGGTGAGAGGGCAAGATGTCTCCCGCTCTAGTTTTTGTCATTTGGGGAGACATGGTTCTATCCTGCACACCCTCCACATCACGGATGTTCTCCATTTCTTCCTCTTTCACACTCTGTAACAGGACGGAAGTGGGAGAGCTTTATTTTGTACAAAACAGTTGTCCCTTGAGGGTGTTGTTTTGATCTGGGGTGGGGAGGGTGCTCTCGGGGGCGAGGGCTATTCCATCCTGACTGAGCCTTTCTCTCCTCCCCCCCCAGGGCGATCCATCCCTCAGCCTGCAGGTAACTTTTCTCTCGGCTCTTCCCCCCTCACCCTCCCTCCCTTTCCCCAGCTCCTGGGGGGCTTTGCTTTTTCACCCACAGACTCTAGATGGGGCAGGAGGGGGCTTCAATTGAAAAACCAATCCCCCACACACATACTCCAGTTTTGCCTCCTGGAAGTGGGTCTGCAGGAGAGTTTCCCACCCCGGAGGGTGTCGGGCAGAGCTCCTTCGCAGGGGCAAGTGCAGAGTCCAGGGCGGGTATTCGGCCCTCAGGGGAAGGCGGGTTTCCTGCCCCCTTTGCGGTCCATCTGGAGAAGGACCTTCTTCTGCCCCCTCTCACTCCTCTTCTCTGCTGGGGAGCCAGTCAAGCCCCCCATTCCACCTCCCTTGCCACCTCAGTGCCTCACCCGACACTCCCCACATCTTGCCTCAGGTGGATTAGGGACCCCACACACACACATACACATGGCCAGTGGGGAGGGATGATGGGAGTTGTAGTCCAGGAACAGGCGGAGGGCACCAGGTTGGCTATCCCTGAATTAAGCTGTTTTTGTTTTTTGTCTTGTACAGTACTGATTTTTTTTTATACTCCTTTTATTGATTTGGACAGACTTTTCGTGGGAAAGGGGCATAACCATATTTTACAATAAATAAGTAAAACTAATTTTTTGTTGCTCTGGGAAGAGTTTTGGGGAAGGAGGGAGAATCACGGTGGGGAATTTTAGTGGCTAGTGGGAAATCTAGTGGATGTCAGATGTTTTATGTTCAGAATATGGTGGTTTTTACAAATACTTCAGTTTCATTCCCCCCCCCCCTGCTATTATGTATTTCATGAAACTGTCTTGCCAAAATTCTACTTTTGGATATTGTATTTTTCATTGTTTGCATTTCTTTTTCTATGCATAGTTTCTAAAGTGCTACTTGACTATTATTTCCTTTCCGCTGTAAGCCACGGCTAGCTGTCTGCCTCTTTGACTGAAAGGAGACCAGAGTAAATTACCCAATTTACTTACCTAAGTCAAGTCTCCTGATCCTCTGGTGTGCTTGTTTTTTAAAGGTATAGAGAACAAGGAGGTTCTTGCCAGTTGACTGACTGAGAAGGAAAATGTGCAGCCCCTATTCTACCCAATCAAAGTGTGAGGCAGGCTAAGCACCACCAAAGGAGACATGATTAGGAACTATAAGCCTCAGAAATAAATGGCCTGAGCATGCACAGAGTGCACCTGCCTCACCAATGAGGGACTTTTGTATAAACAGTACATCTTATCATCATCACAGGAAGGGCCTGCTGGATCAGGCAAAGGCCCACCTAGTCCAGCATCCTGTTCTCAGAGTAGCCCCCCCCACACACACACACCACCTAGGAATGCAAAATCTCCGTACTTCTCTCAGATCTAAAAGCCACACACACACATTTTTACCTGCAGTTCCAAACTTAAATACAACACACCAATGACTGCTAGGACTTTAAACTTCTGTCATCCACCTTGTTAAGCAATTCCTCACAAGGGTGTCAAATGTGTTATCAAACATGGTGTCCAGTGGGTCAAGGTCAGATTCTGGTGGATTTGGGGCATGGGTCTGGTGGGAAAAACAGTTCTCGTTGCCAACACTGATATCCGCCTCCCCTATAAAGCTCAAGCAGCCCCTGTAGGTGTTGGGTGCTATTAATGCATCTGGTGGGTGTCCCTGGGCCTTTGGGCCTCAGCTGTGCAGCAGCCCAACCTGGTCCAGGGCAGCAGCCGGGAAGAAGCCGAGAGGGGAGTGAGCTGGCTCCCCAAGGCCCAGGAAGCCAAATGAGACCCCTTACTAACTCAGTCCAGGCAACGGGGACCAGGAAAATTGTGTGTGCGTGTGTGCCTGGGGGGCATTTCTTCCCAAGATGGTTAAAAAGTTGACAAAAATATCCTTTCAGTCTGGTTCCATTTCAAAATGGTTTTGAAAAGTATAACGTGGCTGGAGCCTTAGTTGCAACAGTTTTAGACCTCCACCCAACGGTGCAAATAATTTTTTTTTAATAATAGGGTTTTTATTAAAGAACACCTCTTGACACTTTACATATACCAACCTTTCCATTTAAAACATTACAACATAATTCACCTTAAGTTGTAGTAACCCTATACATTATATATTTTATGTTTTAAAAAAAACCCTCCAAAATATAAACTAACCCCTCTCTCCCTCCCACCCTCAATCCCCCTGAGAAGAGCAGAACTAATTACATGATTCACCATTCCATTAAAAGGAAGTTTTTAGCTTAACCATATATGTTTTGCTGTGGCCGACAAATGTCCTTGTAAATCATGTTAGTGATGCCACTGATTGGGATGTATATTGAACACTTCCAGTCTGTGGGCCATTGTTTTCTTTTCCGTATTTGTTGACAGATTTTTGTCAAAATGTGGACAGATTCAGTCTCAGTAGCTTGTAGCAACTCTATTGGTGGGCCATCTGCTCCTGGCGATTTGTTTCTTCCAAGTCTTTTAAGAGCAGCTTTCACCTCTGTCACACTTCAGGTTGTCAGATGGCACCAGAGAGGCTATGCAGACACACGAGGTTTGCTTAAAAGGAGTTAAAATTTATTGAGTACCTTGCACAGATGCTCAACGAAAGTGGATCAGTGACACCGCCCTGCAGCAGCTGGTGTCGGACTGCACACTCATGCTGGGCACAAAAGACACTTTTATAGCATGCATGTTTACCACTTCAATAATGAGGTTACATAAGTGATTAATTGCTACAAAACATAAAATCATGATACATCAGTATATGATTCGATCGATCCTACATTATCAGATCCTTCCCACCTAGGAATTAATAGCTGGAAAAACCAGCTCAATCAATCATTTATTTATTCGACCACAGGGTCAGCACAATACACAGCAAAACAAGACATAAAACATTTGGAGAGTAACCACTATACAACACTTTGGTATCATTAATAAAAAGGGTTCAAAATTAAAATGACTTGGATTCATATTACAGATTCATAGTACCATACTTCTCCTAGACTAAAATAGTAACACATAGTTCAATTAAAAAAAATTTTGCATTTCAGTTAGAACTTTTTTAAAAAATGGACCTTATCTTTAGGGCAGCCACACTAAACTTTGCTACTAGAATGGTTGTTTTCAAAGATGTGTCACCTAATAGGCGTTCCATCCACAAATATTCAGATTCATACGGAAAAGGGCTCAGAAGAGGGATGATTAACTGTTGCCTTGCACTCTTATATAGTGGGCATGAAAACAGTACATGTGCGTTATTCTCGACTTCTTCTACACCACAGAGACATAGGCGATCTTTATAAGGTAATTTGGTTTGCCTGCCATCCATAACCGCGGAGTGTAGGACGTCCAAGCGAATCTGTGCAAAAGCTTTGCGGTATTTTGGTATTTCTAGATTTGATAAATATTTCATTGGGCTGAAAAATTTTGAGTTGTGCCTTTTAATTTTCGTTGCCGAAAGTCTTGCATAGCCCTAGACAAATATTCCTTTGCATTGTCAGATCTTATGATCTGTGGCTTTCTGCCAAATTGGTTGGACACAATCCTGACATAGTCCTTCAATTTTTGAAGTACATCTTTGGTAACTGTGCATCTTCCAACAAGGAATGAATCATTTGTCCAAGGGTCCTGTTCATTCTCTCCACAACCCTTTCTGCTCTGGGTTGTAGACGTCTGTAGCCTGGTGCTCTATGCCTTCCTCCCGGAGAAAATCTTGCATAGCCCTAGACACATATTCCTTTGCATTGTCAGATCTTATGATCTGTGGCTTTCTGCCAAATTGGTTGGACACAATCCTGACATAGTCCTTCAATTTTTGAAGTACATCTTTGGTAACTGTGCATCTTCCAACAAGGAATGAATCATTTGTCCAAGGGTCCTGTTCATTCTCTCCACAACCCTTTCTGCTCTGGGTTGTAGACGTCTGTAGCCTGGTGCTCTATGCCTTCCTCCCGGAGAAAGTCTTGCATAGCCCTAGACACATATTCCCCTGCATTGTCAGATCTTATGATCTGCGGCTTTCTGCCAAATTTGTTGGACACAATCCTGACATAGTCCTTCAATTTTTGAAGTACTTGAGTTTTGTCCTTTATCAGGTACATTGTAGTATACCTGGAGTAGTCATCTATAAAAGTTACATGTATAAATTTCCACCCTGGGATGGCATCAGCCCCAGCTAGCATGGCCAATAATCAGGAATGATGGGTCTTGTCGTCCAGCAACATACAGGGAACATCTTGTTGGCCACCCCGACCTCAGGCTGGTTCACATTGGATGGATGCCTCATTAAAGAGTGGTGTGCCTGTGTGAATGAGCCATCCTCCCAGGTCAAGTATACGTATATTCAGTGAGAGAACTTTTATATCACTTCACATTACCTCAAAGTTTCCAGTGTGTCAGTTAGTGTCACCCTCAGCTGTGAAATAAATAAATGTGTCCTAAAATGTTGAAGGAAGAAGAATGACTGCAGCTTTCTGTTGAAGCCAACCTGAGCAGCCACTACCCTCTCCATCACCTTGCCCAGAAAGGGGAGATTAGAGACTGGGTGAAAGTTGTTGGGATGCATAGGGTCTAAGAAAGGCTTTTTTTACACAAAGGTCTTATCACAGCCTCCTTCAACAATGTTGGCATAGAACCTTCCCTTAGGGCGGTGTTAATCAAATATGCCAACCAGCCAGCCACTCCCCTTTGATTTGATTGACCAGGATGGGCAAGGGTCAAGGGAACAAGTATTGGCCTTGATTGTCCCAGAATCCTGTCCACATCCTCAGGCTTCATGAGCTGAAAAGTATCCATAGAAAAATGACCAGAGGAAGCTTCGGGGACATCTGACACAACCGTAGTTAATGAGGAGTCCACGTCAGTCCAAATGGGAGCAATTTTCTCTGCAAAGTGCATCACAAACATGTCACAACAAGTGACTGAGGGCTCAGAGTCTAATGTAGGGCCAGAGCCCCAAAGACCCCGGACCACCCGGAAAAGCATCGCCGGACGACACGGAGCAGAAGCAATGGTGGCAGAGAAGTGCACTTTCCTCACTGCCATCACCGCCACAGGATAGGCTCAAAAATGAGCTCTACCCTGTCTTTGATAGGAGTTCTTCTTCATTGTCGCTCTAGCTGCCATCCCTGCCGTTTCATCAGGCCCAAGGTTTGAGTAAACCAAGGTGTTTTATGCGCCTTTTCTGGTGGGAGAGGACGCTTTGGAGCAATTTGCTGGGAATGTCCCCCCGAGCATTCAGGAAACCATCTGGATCCACGAGTCTCCGGGGGCAGACCCTCTTAATCAGCCCTTCACCCCTGCGAAGGTTACCGGGGGCACAAAGTCTAAACCTTGTCAGGTGGTGATTTGTCCATGACAACGGAGTCACTAAGAACCCCTCCACCCTCAGACCACCTTCTTCCTGTCCCAAAGAAGACCAAGTGTGTGTCCTGCCACATGCGTTGGTCCAGATGATATTAGAGACAGCCCCATGGTTGTCATGGCAGCCATGAAGCCCTGAGCTGGACCTGTGAGTCTAACCTCGGCATGTATGTTGAAGTCACCCAGGACCATGAACCTTTTCTTTCTGGCCTTATCACTTTGCAAATTTTTGCAAAATTGGGTAGCCGCCTCTACAGTTTTCTGTGGGGATTTGGCCTCCCAGCCAATTATTCTTAATCTTTTCAGAGACCTCTGGTCGCATGCTGTCCACTGGTGTAGTGACCAGCATGGGACAGAAATCCTCTGCCTCGAGGTTAAGAGTACTGTATTTCCTAAATGTTGCAGTAAGTCTGGCATGGAATTCCACAGAGGACTCTTCTGCTTTCTGTTTGCAAGTATGAATCCTTGTCCAGTCAGGTGGGACGGGACAAAGTTCCAGGATCGCATTGGGGAGACCCTCCAACTCATTTGCCAATTGAGCAACATCATTTTGGATTATGGGAGAGTCTCTCAAGGGATCATTTGGCCATACATTGCCGTAGTGTACAGGAGTGCCTGCAGTTCTGTGGGCTTGTTGCATAAGGGCAGCATAGTCATGTCTCTCTAGGACTCCCCTCAAAAGCCAATCAACATCCCTCCAGGTTGGATTGTAGACATTTCACAATGCTCTTAAGCTCACGTTTAAACCCTCCAGGGTCCTCTCTCATCGTAGGTAACATATTTTTACAATTTAGAATGTCTGCTGCAGTCCAAGGAACATGCACTAAGGTGAGGTTCCCCCCTTGTGGGTCAGGGAACTGGTGGAGAGGCAACACCAGCCTTTGCACTGCACCTTTCTTAAAAAAACAGACCTGGGAAAGTATTAGAAGTATATCCTAGTATTTGGGTTGACCCTAATTTGTCCAGACAGTGAACCAATCCTTTATCCAACTCTACTGCAGTAACCTTGACATGTATTTTCTTCAAAGTGGGGTGTAGGCACTCCTGAAGAGTTGCAATGCTCACCTCCCTGTGGCAAGTGGGGTGTCTGCGGCAGACCCATAGTTAGATTCAGGGATGTAGTTTGCAGGTATAACTATGCCATTGAATCCAGCTCCCTCAAGCCAATCAACAGCAAAATTGTGGAAAGCGTGGAGGGCACTCGATACCGGGGACGTCCAGGCAGATAGTTGACTTTCCTCTGATGTTTATTCTATGGGTGTTGCATTTAAGAACATAATAAGAACATAAGAAGAGCCTGCTGGATCAGGCCAGTGGCCCATCTAGTCCAGCATCCTGTTCTCACAGTATATGTTGTTGTTTGATAGGTGTTTGGAGGATGGGTGTTGTGGAAGTCAAGACACGGTTTGGGGTAGAAGCAGAGATAGGGGAAGAAGTAGAAATAGGAGTATGGGAAGAAGCTGGTGTCTGAGGTTGAAGGGTGGAAAGGGTAGAAGGAGTAGATGAAGCGGGCGCAGTAGCGCAGTGATAGCAGCAGGGGCAACAGCAGCAGCCGGAAAAGGAGAAGCAGGTCTCCACAGTTCCAAGAGATCTGCTTCTGCCTCAGGTACTGGAGGAAGTGTAGAGGGGTATAGGCTAGTCTGATAGGAAGGGGGTGAAGAAGTTAGGGAAGGTGCAGAAGGAGAAACGCAAGCACTATTCATCTCTTTACTTTTCAACTGATTTTTCATTTCAGTCAATTGATTCTGCAGTTTCTTAAGAGATTCTTTTTGGCTAGCCATGATGCTCTGATCTCTCAATTTAGAGACCAGATCTTCCCAGAGGAAATAGTAGTCCATCTGGGCAGGGTGTGTCTCTTCCAAAAACCCTCTTAAATATTTTAGTTTGTCCAAATCAAAGGTACCTTCCAAAGGAAATTGCAGTGCACTATCCTCATAAGTATAACCATTCCACCATTGCACCAAAGCAGTCATCCTATTTAATTTTAAAGCAGCTGGCAGTTTTCCTGGTTGACTATAAAACTTTATCATCTTATTCAGGGGTTATCTTAGACCCTTTGCTACCCATGTCTCCTGTTTTCCCTTTAAGAAAAAAAAATTCACAGTTTTCTTATAATGTTCACACAGAAAACTTTCACACAGATTTTTATTTTATTTATTTATTTATTTTGTTGGATTTATATACCGCCCTTAGCAAGAAGCTGTCAGGGCGGTAAACAGCATAAGATAAAATACATACATCATAGTAATAAAATCACTAAACATATACGATACAAAGGAAAAAAATACAATTAAACAGAAAAATAAGAAGATAAAAGGATTAGTGTTATCCAATTAAAAAGATAAAGAGATTAAAATGATTAAAATGTCTGGGAGCATAAAAAGGTCTTTACCTGGCGCCGAAAAGATAATAATGTAGGCGCCAGGCGGAACTCTTCAGGGAGGCTATTCCACAATTCGGGGGCCACCACAGAAAAGGCCCTAGATCTAGTAACCACCCTCCGGGCTTCACAATGAGTTGGTACCCGAAGGAGGGCCTTAGATGTCAAACGAAGTGAACGGGTAGGTTCATAGCGGGAGAGGCGTTCCATCAGGTATTGCGGTCCCACGCCATGTAAGGCTTTATAGGTCATGACCAGCACCTTGAATCTCGCCCGGAAGCAAATAGGTAGCCAGTGCAGGTGAGCCAGAACAGGAGTTATGTGCGAGGACCGACTGGTCCTCGTCAATAGTCTAGCTGCCGAATTCTGCACTAGCTGCAGCTTCCGAACTGTCTTCAAGGGCAGCCCTATGTAGAGCACATTACAGTAATCCAATCTCGAAGTTACCAGAGCATGGACAACTGAGGCGAGGTCATCGCCATCCAGATAGGGGCGTAGTTGGGCTACCAAGCGAAGATGGTAAAACGCATTCCATGCCACCGAGGCCACTTGAGCCTCAAGAGACAAGGAAGGGTCAAAAAGAACCCCCAAACTACGAACCTGTTCCTTCAGGGGGAGTGTAACCCCATCCAGGACAGGATGCACATCCACCATCTGAGCGGGGAAGACGTTCACCAACAATGTCTCAGTCTTGTCTGGATTAAGTCTCAGTTTATTAGCTCTCATCCAGTCCATTATCGCGGTCAGGCAATGGTTCAGCACATCAACAGACTCACCTGAGGAAGATGAAAAGGAGAAGTAGAGTTGCGTGTCATCAGCGTACTGATGACAACGCACTCCAAAACTCCTGATGACCGCACCCAGAGGCTTCATGTAGATGTTGAAAAGCATGGGGGACAAAACTGACCGCTGAGGGACTCCACAATGGAGAGTCCAGGGTGTCGAGTAATGTTCCCCAAGCACTACCTTCTGGCGACGATCCCCGAAGTAGGAGCGGAACCACTGCCAAGCAGTGCCTCCAACTCCCATCTCCGCAAGTCTCCCCAGAAGGATACCATGGTCGATGGTATCAAATGCTGCTGAGAGATCAAGGAGAACCAACAGAGTCACACTCCCCCTGTCCCTCTCCCGACCAAGGTCATCATACAGGGCGACCAAGGCTGTTTCAGTGCCAAAACCGGTCCTAAAACTGGATTGAAACGGATCCAGATAATCGGTTTCATCCAAGAGCACCTGGAGCTGGCTAGCAACCACCCGCTCCAAAACCTTGCCCAAAAAGGGGACATTCGCCACCGGTCTATAGTTGTTCAAATTGTCTGGGTCCAGGGAAGGTTTCTTTAAAAGAGGTCTCACTATTGCCTCCTTGAGGCTACTAGGGACTACTCCCTCTCTCAAGGAGGCATTAACCACTTCCCTGGCCCAGCGGTGGTTCCAGCCCTGCTAGCTTTCACTATCCAAGATGGGCAAGGGTCCAGAACAGACATGGTTGCCCGGACCATTCCAAGCACCTTGTCCACTTCCTCGAGCTGCACCAACTGAAACTCATCCAATAATAAAGGACAAGGCTGTGCTCCGGACAATTCACTGGATTCATCTGTCACAACATCGGAGTCTAAGTCCCTACGGATGCAAGCAATCTTATTTTGAAAGTGTCCAGCAATTTCGTTGCAGCGGGCTTCAGATGTTTCTATAGTATCATGATGGCCGGAGTGTAAAAGCCCCCGCACAACTTTAAAAAGCTCCGCAGGGTGGCATAAAGATGACCTAATAGAGGCAGCAAAATAAAAAATTTTCGCTGTCCTTACCACTTTCATATACAACTTATTGGTGGCACTTACCAAAGCATTTTTGAAAAACACAGAAAACTTTCACACAGACACTCAAGAACTTTCAAACCTCCATACATATAACTTTCACACAAGAAAAAGGCTCATTCAGGTATGTACTCATATAGGATATGCTTTCACTTTATAAGGGCAGGATGGAAGGACAGGATGTGGTTCATTCACACGGGAAAGGCTTATTTACGAAGTCCAGTGCAGATTGTGAGGTCTGCTGTGGCACAGAAATGCCCTCCTAGTGCTCAAAAGCAAAAGGTTAGGGCAGTGGCACAATATCCATTTACCCACGGTTGGATCTGGCTTATGAAACTGGTATCCACCAGGGGATGGGGTAGGGAAGAAGGGTTCACTGTCACTCACTGGACCACTAGATTGCTGGGTTAGTGATTATAACCAATTCACACTGGAATATTCAAATCATGCACTCCATTCATACACAAGATCATTCACTAATATCACTAATACTACAGACTTCACACACTTATACACATATACCCAGGTCTTCCCAGACTTACTGAGGGTAAAAACAACATCCCAAACCCCTTTTCAGGTTTGAGGCTTCCCAGACTAAATTGAGGGTAACACCATAAATGTCTTCCCACACCTAGTCTCGAGGCATCTCAGTGTAGAACTGAGGGTACGCCAGTTTTTCCCCTGGTCTGTTCAATAGACACAGGGGGCAAGACCCTAGATTTGCATGGTACCCCCTATTCTATCCAAGAATAGGGCCGAAATCCCTTTTTAGGTCTGCATCATATTAAGCTCAAGCAATCCCAAGATTTACAACTTCACTATCATAAACAGCAAGTTAGAGAACTCAACAAAGTTTCCCTTATTCCCCAAAAACAGTATCTATACAACAATAGAGCGAGACCTTCATACACACACTCAATCACTCCACCAGACCCAGGTGAGAGAATGACAACCTGTGCTGATCTCTTTCAAGAAGGGTATGCCATATCCCTACTGGGTCCTCATCTAGCCAGCAGAATGGGTTGTCTCCCCTCTTTCAGACACACCCACTCACGCACATACACACACACACACACACATGCACATATACATTCAAACACCCAACATGCAACCACATTCAGCCACATGCAATTACTTTCAGGTCCGTGTTATCCCACAACAGTTTCCCCAAAAACAGTTTCCCAAAAACAGTTTGCTAAAAGCCTGTATTATTACAACTTAGTATCATGTCAATACAACAGGGAAGGACTCTTAAAAATGGACTCCTTACCACCAAGCAGGGGGAGTGAGTCCAGAAGAGGTGGGCAAAAGGACAGCAAGGAGTTGAGATTTTAAAGTGGCTCTCTTACCCTTTTTTGTGTGTGCTTCCTGTCCCTTCTCCCCGCTCAGTCCAGTCTCTGCTCTCCGCTTGGTGTCCCGGCAAAGCCCACCCGGGGACACCAAGATGTTGGAGAAATTTTCCTCCTTTGGGTCTTTTGCTGGGAGACCTTGAATAAAAAATTTGAAGACACAGGCTTGGAGCAAAAAGGAAGGCTATTTAAAAAAACCCAGCATCTGCAGGGTCAGCCTCCCAAAACACCCAAGAGGGACTGCAGTGAGGAACTGTGTGCAAACTACTTTTATAGAGTACAGGTACAACATGTGACAATGATGTGACCAATCTGATGAGTTTCTTGCCCACATAACATCATTCCAAACCAATCAGAAAGTATTAGCTAACTCCAGTGGTGATTTCCAAAGTTCTGTCCATATCATAAATGTAACCATTGTCCTACTCTTCCTTCAAGACAAGTGAATTTTGGGACTAGCTGGAACAGTTCTTTCCGTGAACATGTTCTCAAGCATACTTGGTACATCCATTGATATATTGTTTCTGATCAGTCAGGCTGACTCTGGCACACCCGAAAATATGTTGGACAAGTTCCCTTGATTTAAGATTGGGAACTTAACTCAGGGTGTTTGTGAATGTATGAGCACCCCCAGTTCTATTCCTTTTGCCATAGGAGTTCTTATGTCCTCATTCTTTCTCAGAAATCCCATTCCCTTGTTTATGAAATACATAGCTCATGATGCAGGCTTTTATTTAAAACACTTGAGCTCATTTTGAAGTTACACAAACAAAGGAAAGCTGGGTGACTCTAGCCTCTTTAGCTATATAGACAGACAAGCAGCCCCCCCCAGATGTATCCCTTTTTTTATGGAAAGAGACCTAGAAAGTTATAAATTTAATACACTGATTGGTTTTTAAAAAATCATTACTATTTCTTTTTCATTAAAATATTTAATTACTTATCCCCTAGATGGCATTCAAGAATCAAACATTGAAAATCCCAGCCTTTTCCCAAAATTTAAACACTCCTTGATTCTGAACAATAATTAATTAATTTTCTGCCTCGGCCAGGTGTTGGCAAAGAACACAAGAAGGTCTCTCTGACTGCCGCCATGGCAACAGGTTTTTGAGTTAAATATTAAGATCCAGGTTTTCTCGATAAGCCTGAATCTCAGGGCCCCAATAGGCCTGAAGTTCACTATTTAACTCCTTATGATTATAAAAGAAATGTGCCTTCTATGATTATATATGTGTGGATATAGAATTCCCCATTAGGTACTGGGCAGAAGGGAAGCCCCTTTATTTATTTATTTATTATTTTATTTATATCCCACCCTTCCTCCCAGCAGTAGCCCAGGGCAGCAAACAGAAACAATAAAAACACTTTAAAACATCATAAAAAGAACTTACAATTATACAATCACAAGAGTGGCTGTATACTATAGCCAGTGTGGATTTTTCACATTCTGCAATGTTAAATTGAAAATACCCCCATGCCATTCTGATGATTCCCATAAGCTCATTTCAAAACAAAACAATACAAAATGTATAGTCCTGAACTCGGAGACGCTTGCCCGTCTCCAATCCTCCGGCACCTCTCCCGTTCTCCAGGATTCCTCAAAGAGGATGGCAAGAGGTTCCGAGAGTACATCCGCAAGTTCCTTCAATGCTCTGGGATGCAGTTCATCAGGCCCTGGAGATTTGAACTCATTTAGGTTAACTAGGTATTTCCTGACTATCTCCTTATCAATCTTGAACTGCAATCCCGACCCCTTACTGAGATTGCTTCCAATGCAAGGTTTTACACTGTTCCCTTTTTGGGAGAAAATGGAGGCAAAATAGGCGTTGAGCAGTTCTCCCTTTTCCTTGTTATCTGTCAACATTTTGCAGTCTTCATTGAGCAGCAGTCCCACCATTTCCTTGGTCTTTCTCTTGCTTCGAACATATCTGAAAAACCCCTTTTTGTTGTTCCTCTCTTCTGTCGCCAGCCTCGGCTCATTCTGGGTTTTAGCTTTCCTTACGCTATTCCTGCAAGCCCGAGCTGCTCGTCGGTACTCTTCCTTGGTGATGCGTCCTTCCTTCCATTCTTTATACATGCTCTTTTTTATTTTTACCTCCTCCACCAGTCTTCTGTGTAGCCACATTGGCTTTTTCCGATGTCTTCCATTTTTCTTCCTCTTTGGAATTGTTTGCGATTGCGCTTTTTGTAATACCTTCTTCATGAACTCCCACGCTTCTTGGGCTCCTTTTTTCTTTAGTCTATCTAGCCACGGGATCCTACCCATCATTTCCCTGAGCTTGCTAAAATCGGCTTTCCTGAAATCCAAGGTCCACGTTTGACTATATTCTTCTTTGGCTTTCCCCAGAATCACAAATTCCAGCATTACATGGTCACTTTCCCCCAAGGTACCGACCGCTTTAATTCCCGTGACCAATTCATCCCTATTAGTTAAGATCAGGTCCAGGATTGCCGATCCCCTTGTTCCTTCTTCTACTTTTTGAAAGAGGAAATTATCAGCAAGGCCCATCAGGAATTTGTTGGAGGTTTTGTGCTTTGCAGAGTTTGTCTCCCAGAAGATATCCGGGTAGTTGAAGTCCCCCATCACTACTACTTCTTGCCTCCTTGAGATTTCAGAGATTTGTTTGAGAAAGGCCTCATCTACCACCTCTTCTTGGCCAGGGGGTCTGTAGTAGACACCTACTACCATGTTGGTTTTAATTGTTTCTCCATTTATTTTTACCCAAATGGTCTCTATTGGACCACTTTGTTCGCTCTCTTGGTTTTCCATAGAGGTGTATTTGTCTTTGACGTATAACGCTACTCCCCCTCCTTTTCTGTTGCTTCTATTCTTTCTGTAGAGTTTGTATCCTTGAATGGCTATATTCCAATCATGGGAGTCATCCCACCAAGTCTCTGTTATCCCTATGAAGTCATATTTGCCTTGATGCACTAAGACTTCAAGCTCCTCTTGCTTGTTTCCCAAGCTCTGTGCGTTGGTGTATAGACACCAGAAGTCCATTAGGTATCCCACCTTTCCTCCCAGCAGGAGCCCAGGGCGGCAAACAGAAACGATAAAAACACTTTAAAACATCATAAAAAGACCTCACAATTATACAGCCACAAGAGTGGCTGTATACTATAGCCAGTGTGGATTTTTCACAGCATGCAATGTTAAATTGAAAATACCCCATGCCATTCTGATGACTCCCATAAGCTCATTTCAAAACAAAACAATACAAAATGTATAGTCCTGAACTTGGAGACTCTTGCTTAACAACCCTGTCAATTTTTATGGCGATACACAAAATAGTCAGAGAGAATTGAGAGTTCCAATTCTAAAAAGAGACAGAAAACCTCACAGCCCTTTTGGACTTCTTTCTGTCAGAGTTCTCATAATCTGTTGAAATTCATTCAAAATCAGCCATGTTCACAGAGTACCTGTAATCCTAACACTGACCTTGCCCCATACTCTGACCTTCATCTGCTGCAGTTTACAAGTTTAAAAAATGCCTGGCTGATTTATAATTAATTTAAGAAAGTTTGGCTGGAAGCCAATGATAAGGGTGCGCATGCTCAGTAAGAACCAACTGTCAGAGTTCTAAAAGCCAGACTCACAGCTGCTAATCAGGGGGCCATACCCACACCAGACTTTGATTTCACATGAGACATTCATGGCTTCCTTCAAAAAATCCTGGGAAGGGTAATTTGTGAAGGGAGCTGAGAGGAGACTCCTATGCCCCTGACAGAGCTGCAGTGGCCAAACTGGTTTAACAGTCAGCTGCTCTGACTGAAGGTCTGTGAGAGGAACAGGGCGTCTCCTAGCAACTCTCAGCACCCTTCACTAACGACACTTCCCAGGATGCTTTGTGAGAAGCCATGGCTCTCCAAAGTGAAATAAAGGCCTAGTGTGGATGTGGCCAGTGACAGGTTTGGTTTAAATTTGGGTGTGAAGCTGCATGTGCCTGCTGTAGAATAAAAAGGTGGGGGAAAGGCTGAAAAGCAATGATACTGTTCATAATGTTTTCCTTTTGCTCTCTGCTATCTTTTTGGCGCCCTTTGAAGACTTTTCCTCTTTTAACAAGCCTTTAAGTTGAGACCTATCCCAGTCTGCGTCTGTATTAGGATTGTTTTTAATATGTTTTCTTTAATAACGTCTTTAGCCCTTTTTTAAAAAAAAAGATCTTTTTAAAGCTTTTTAAAAAATGTTTTAATGTTCTGTTTTAATGTATTTTAATGTCTTTTTATGATGTTTTAAAGTGTTTTTATCGTTTCTGTTTGCCTCCCTGGACTACTGCCGGGGGGAAGGGTGGGATATAAAACAACAAATAAATAAATAAAGGAATAGGTCTTCCCTCCTGCCCAGTGCCCACCCACCCAATCTCCTCCCCCTCCCCTCCCTGCCCCTCCTCTGGGTCAGCATTGGACTATGACCTGGGAGACCAGGGTTCGAATCCCCACACAGCCATGAAGCTCACTGGGCGACCTTGGGCCAGTCACTGCCTCTCAGCCTCAGGGGAAACCCTATTCAGAGGGTCAACATAAGTCAGGATTGACTTGAGGGCAGTCCTTTCCCATTTTTAAACATAATTGCACAGAAATAAATCCCACTGAACTCAAAAAGTATGCAAATGATCAAACCCAACCTCCTTCTCCCTCCTATCCTCTCCAACGTGCCCCTTTGCTCCCCCTTCCTTTGCCTCTCCCTCCCCATTCACATCCCCTTCCAATCCCCTCCTCCCCTTCCTCCCCATTGTCGGTTTGACCTATCTTAACCATGATTGCATGGAAGTAAATACCATCGAACTGTATAAGCCTGCAAATGATCGAACCTGCCCTCCCCTCCCTTCGCCCCCTCCAATATGGTCCTTCCCCCTCCTCCTCCCCCATGGTCCTGTCCTAACCATGATTGCATAGGAGTAAATCCCATTGAACTCAATAAGCAGGCAAATGATCAGACCTGCTTTTTTCCCTCCTTCACCTTTCCTCTACCTTCCTCCTCCCCTCTCTTCTTCCTTACTCCTCCTCCTCTGCCCACTCCAGCCCTCCCTCCCTACCCTCCGTCAGTTTTACCTATCCTAAGCATGATTGCACAGGAGTAAATCCCACTGAATTCAATAAACATGCAAATGATCAAACCTGTCCTTCTCCCCTCCTCATCCTGCCTGCTCCCATCCCAGTCCTCCATTCTGTGTTTCCTCCCCACATCCCCTGTGGTCAGTTTCACCTATCCTAAGCATGATTGCAGGGAAGTAAATCCCACTGAACTCAATAAGCATGCAAATAATCAATCCATTCTCAGCAAACTTGGACAGGATCCCATTTCTTACCTCCGATTAAAAAGCAGGGAAATTCACTAATAGGCAAAAACCTGGCACATGTTACCAAATTCTTGCAAGCTACACAGCAAGTGGATTGGAGTGTGAAAGACCAACCCGAATGGTGTTTACACTCTGACAAATTTGTAGGGCAGTCCAATATCTCAGAGGAGGTCAGGTCTCCTGCTCCCCTGGTGCATTCACTATAGCTGCCCAATTTCCCTGCTTTTTAAAGTTTGATAGAAATATCTGTGGGCTATAGGTACGTTCTTAAACCACAAGGTTTTTTGCCTATTAGTGAATACATTAAAACAAAACAACGCTAAAAACATTTTTAAAAAAGGTTTAAAAACATCATTTTTAAAAAAAGGGTTAAAATCATTATTAAAGAAAACATATTAAAAGCAATTCTAACACAGATGCAGACTGGGATAGGTCACAACAAAAGGCATGTTAAGAGAAAAAATCTTGAAAAGGCGCCAAAAAGATAGCAGAGAGCAAAAGGAAAACATTGTGAACAGTATCATTGCTTTTCAGCGTTTCCCCCACCTTTTTATTTTACAGCAGGCACATGTAGCCTCCCACCCAAATTTAAACGAAATCTGTCCCTGGCCACATCCACACCAGGCCTTTATTCCACTTTGGACAGCCATGGCTTCTCTCAAAAGAATCCTGGGAAGTGTAGTTAATAGACCGAAATAAATGCTTCTGAAAACCAGTTGCCGGAAGCCTCAGGAGGGGAGAGTGTTCTTGCACTCGGGTCCTGCTTGCGGGCTTCCCCCAGGCACCTGGTTGGCCACTGTGAGAACAGGATGCTGGACTAGATGGGCCACTGGCCTGATCCAGCAGGCTCTTCTTATGTTCTTATGTTCTTAAGATGCCAGTTATGAAACTGGAAACAAACATGTCAGTAAAATAAATAGGAAATCAAACTGTCCATGTGTAAAATCTAAATCTCCCCTTTCAGGGAAGGTGATTGAGAGGGTTGTGGCGCAATAGTTGCAAGTACTCTTGGATGAAACAGATTATCTTGACCCATCCCAGTCTGGGTTCAGGCCTGGTTATGGGACTGAATCGGCCTTGTCCTGATGGATGACCTTTAACGGGAGAAGGACAGGGGGAGTGAGACCCTGTTATTCTTACTTGATCAGTCAGCGACTTTTGATACCATTGACCATGGTATCCTTTTGGGCCAACTTGGTGAGATGGGTATTGGAGGCACTGTTTTACAGTGGTTCCGATCCTATCTCCAAGGTCGCTCTCAGAGAATAGCATTGGGTGACTCTCTTTTAGCCCCCTGGCAGGTGTGCTGTTGGGTGTCGCAGGATCAGGAGATTTGGGGTGAGGTGTCAGCAGTATGCTGATGATACCCAGCTCTATTTTTCCGTAACATCTGAATCGGGAGAGGCCGTGCAAGCCCTGGACCGCTGCCTGGACTCGGTGGTGGGCTGGATGAGGGCCAATAAACTGAGTCTAAATCCTAGCAAGGCGGAGGTGCTGTGGGTTAGTGGTTCCCGAGTTCGGATAATTGGTTAGTTGCCTGCTTTGGATGGGGTTGTACTCCCTCTGAAAGAGCAGGTCCATAGTCTGGGGGTGCTCCTGGATCCATCTTTGTCGCTAGAGGCCCAGGTGACCTCTATGCTTAGGAGTGCCTTCTACCAGCTTCAGCTGGTGAGACAGCTGCGGCCATTTCTGGACCGGGATAGCCTGACCACTGTTGTCCATGCACTGGTAACTTCCAGGCTGGATTACTGTAATGCACTCTGTGTGGGGCTGCCCTAGAGATTGGTCCAGAAGCTCCAGCTTGTGCAAAATGCGGAGGTGAGACTGCTCACTGGGGCATGCTTATTTTCAATGGGATTTACTCCTATGCAATCTTGGTTAGGATAGGAAACACTGACCATGGGGGAGGAGGAGGGGGAGCGTATTGGAGGGGGGGAAAGGAGCGTATTGGAGGGGGGCAAAGGAAGGTGGAGGGGAGGGCAGGTTTGATCATTTGCATGCTTATAGAGTTCAATGGTATTTACTTCCGTGCAATCATGTTTAAGATAGGTAAAATTGACCATGGGGAGGAGGAAGGGGAGGAGGGGGAAGGGGAAGGAGAAAGAGGGGATTGGAAGGGGATGGGGAGTGAGGGGCAAAGGAAGGGGGAGGGAAGGGGCAAGAGGAGGGGATAGGAATAAGGAGAAGGGAGGGTGGGTTTGATCATTTGCATATTTTTTGAGTTCAGTGGGATCTATTTCTATGCAATCATGCTTGAAAATGAAAATGGACTGCCTTCAAGTCAATCCCCACCTATTGCGACCCTCTGAATAGGGTTTTCATGGTAAACGGTATTCAGAGGTGATTTCACCATTGTCTTCCTCTGATGCCAAGAGGCTGTGACTGGCCCCAGGTCACCCAGTGAGCTTCATGGCTGTGTGGGGATTCGAACCCTGGTCTCCCAGGTCATAGTCCAACACTGACCCAGGGAAGGGGCAGAGAGTGGGAGGGGAGGAGATTGTGTGGGTGGGCAATGGGCAGAAGGGAACACATTTTCCTTTCCAAAAGGAAAACATTGTAAACAGAATCATTCTTTTTCAGCCTTTCCCCCACCTTTTTATTCTACAGCAGACACATGTAGCCTCCCACCCAAATTTAAACCAAAGCTGTCCCTGGCCACATCCACACCAGGCCTTTATTTCACTTTGGACAGTCATGGCTTCTCTCAAAGAATCCTGGGAAGGGTAGTTAGTGAAAGGTGCTGAGAGTTGCTAGGAGACACCCTGTTCCCCTCACAGTCCTTCAATCAGAGTGGCTGGCTGTTAAACCATTTTCTCAGGGGAATAGGAGTCTCTTAGCACCCTTCACAAACTACGCTTCCCAGGATTCTTTGAGGGAAGCCATGATGGTCTCAAGTGAAATCAAGTCTGGTGTGGGTGCGGCCCCCTGATTAGCCAAGCCCAGCAGCTGTGAGGCTTTTAGAACACTGACAGTTGGTCCTTACTGAGCATGCTCTGCGCTATCATTGGGTCCAGCCAAAATTTATTAAATTAATTAAAAATCAGCCCGGCATTTTTTAAACTTTTAAACTGCAGCAGATGAAGGTCAGTGTATGGGGCAATGTCAGTATTAGGATTAGAGGTACTCTGTGAACATGGCTGATTTTTAATGAATTTCAACAGATTATAACTCTCAGAGAAAAAAGTCCAAAAGGGTTCTGAGGTTTCTCTCTCTCTTTTTACACTTTGAACTCTCTATTCTCTCTGACTGTTTTGTGTATCGCCATGAAAATTGACAGGGCTGTTAAGCAAGCGTTTCTGAGTTCAGGACTATAAGTTATGGAAGCTTTTGTTTTGAAATGAGCTTATGGGAAGCATCAGAATGGCTTGGGGGGGACTTCCGGGAAGGGTGACTTCGCTTGTGCCTGCTTTTGGGACGGGCTCCCGCCTCAAAAGAAGCTTATTCAGATATAAAACAGTCAGAACATTTTTTTTTTGACTGATGAAATTTCTCCCGGGCAGGGAGAAACGTAGAGATCAACCTCAAAAGCCTGTTTTTGTTGGGAGGACTGGATTTCATTAATTTATGAGATAAGGTCCAGCCAACAATGCCGGACGGACTTCCGAACAAGCTCTATCTGTTTAAGCGATACGTTTATCTTTTCTTTAAAGAGAGAACGGACTAACAGGCAAGCACCCTTCTTTCTATTATTTTTTTTACTTGGTTTAAATTGTTGCAGCAAAAGGAGATTTGTCAGATTGATCGGCTTTGGACAACTTCTGGGTGAGATATAGCTCTTCTCTGTTATTCACGAAATTAACAGCTTATCTCTGTTTCTGTCGCAAAAAGCTGTCCTGGAAGTGCATTCTAAAGATAATAAACAAAAGAGGGATTTCTATTCCTGATTTCTATTCCGAGGAATATTATATTGTCTGGGACTATTCTCTTTTTGGTCTATTTTATTTTGACGAATCTGCTTCTTCACGACGCCACTAACTGTTTTGATGCTGGGAACTAAATTTGTTTTGCATTCTTGAACATAGAGAGATAAGGCAGGTTGCTCTGTTTATACTGTGATGTCATCAAGCCTGGAATATTAACCCAATTGTTGCTGAAATAAGAAGTGGTTCTTCTTTATTTTTGTTTTGCTTTGTTTTCGTGGTTTTAAAAATGGCAATCAAGAAAGTGGCTGAGAATCTGGAAGTAACTATGTTTCAGAAAATAATGGATGAGATTGAGATAACGAAACAAACCCTGCGACAGGGTAGTAAGGAGCTGAAAATTGAACTGAGCAAAATGACGCAGGAGCTTAAAGAAATAGGGGATCCTGTGAGAGAGGAGAATGAGATCAGAGATGAGAAAAGAAAAAATAAAGGGAAGATACAAGCCCTGGAGATTGGAACAAATGTGGAATTGGAAAAAGATCTGGAGTTTATGGATTTTAGAAATAAAATCTACTGTTTGGAATTTAACGTTATCTCTGAAGAAATTAATGAAGATATTAGAGATAAAGTTATTAATGGCTTGGATAATCTTCTGGACTGGAATGATGTGATGGAGCTTGATATAGAGAAAATCTATGGAATTAACTGCAGCCATGTGACAATGGAAAAACTCTTAAGAGATGAGCCAGTGCATTTTGTAAAAAAGAAGAACACAGATATGACTTTACAACAGTATTTCAGCAACTTATTCAGAATGGATGGCAAGAAAATATTTGGGATAGAGGAAATTCCCATCAGACTCTTATTATATGACTATGGCTACAACAGCAAGATTATTATGGAATACTGATAATGGAAGATTGGACACTGAAATTACTGGACTTAACAGGACTATTGAAGATGGAAGATTGAACTAATAGGGATAATGGAATAATGGCTATTGAAATTATTGGACCTAACAGATTCTGATGAGATGGATTAATCGAAATGTTTATTTGGACTATGGTTATGACAATAAGATTATTATAATTATTAACGAGATGGATTAATTGACATGTTTATTTGGAGAAAAATTGATAGATATATTTCTTAAAGAATTGAAACCTCTCTTTGACTTTTTGTGGAAAGAATAAACTAATATTTATGAGATTTGATGATTAATTAAGATAACTACTGGAGGAAAGTGATTTTATAATATGATTTAAGAGACAGGATTGTTATATATTGTAGATCTATAACTGATTTGATATGTGACAAATGGGAAGTCAACATTTTTTTTTTGTTTAATCATTTTTGTTTTGTTTTGTTTTTTGTCTTTGAATGTTTTATGATTTTGTTTTCTATGTTTTATGAAAATTTGAATAAAAATTATTGTAAAAAAAAAAAGAATGGCTTGGGGGGTATTTTCAATTTAACATTGCGGAATGTGAAAAATCCCCGCTGGCTATACTATACACACACTCTTGTGGCTGTATAATAGGTCAAATCCAGCACCTTGAATTGAGCTCGGAAACATACAGGCAGCCAATGCAAGCGGGCCAGAATTGGTTTTATACGTTTGAACCATCTCGTCCCTGTTACCAATCAGGGCGTTGCATTTTGCACAACCTGCAGTTTCTAAACTGTCTTCAAAGGCAGCCCCAGGTAGTAAAGCCTTTACCTGCTTCAGCATTCACATCGAAGTGATCGAGTCCATGGACACTTCGAGTTTCATAAATGCCCTCCATAGGTTCCTTGCCATATGAGGCCCAACCAAGCAGTTGAGGTCCAACTGTGAGACCAATTTCATAGGAGCCTGTCGAGACGTAGGGATTGGTTAGGGATTTAGAGAACTAAAGCTCTTTCCACACTCCAAGCATTTATAAGGTTTGTCTCCTGTGAGTTCTTTCATGTTTACTAAGGGTGTCACTCCGACTGAAACACTTTCCACACTCCAAGCATTGATAAGGTTTGTTCCCTGTATGAGTTTTGTGATGCGAAGTAAGGTGGCTACTCCACCTGAAGCTCTTTCCACACGCCAAGCATTTATAAGGTTTGTCCCCTGTGTGAGTTCTGTGATGCGAAGTAAGGTAGTCACTCCGAGTAAAGGTCTTTCTACACTCCAAACATTTATAAGGTTTGTCTCCTGTGTGAGTTCTGTGATGCGAAGTAAGGTGGCTACTACAACTGAAGCTTTTTCCACACTCAAAGCATTGATAAGGTTTGTCCCCTGTGTGAGTTCTGTGATGCGAAGTAAGGTGGCTACTCAACCTGAAGCTCTTTCCACAGTCCAAGCATTTATAAGGTTTGTTCCCTGTATGAGTTTTGTGATGCGAAGTAAGGTTGCTACTCTGACTAAAGCTCTTTCCACACTCAAAGCATTGAAAAGGTTCGTCCCCTGTGTGAGTTCTTTCATGTATACTAAGTTGGTCACTCTGACTGAAGCTCTTTCCACACTCCAAGCATTTATAAGGTTTGTCCCCTGTGTGAGTTCTTTCATGTATACTAAGTTTGTCATTCCGACTGAAGCACTTTCCACACTTCAAGCATTTATAAGGTTTGTCCCCTGTGTGAGTTCTTTGATGCGAAGTAAGGTTGCTACTCCAACTGAAGCTTTTTCCACACTCAAAGCATTGATAAGGTTTGTTCCCTGTATGAATTTTGTGATGCGAAGTAAGGTGGCTACTCCACTTGAAGCTCTTTCCACACTCCAAACATTTATAAGGTTTGTCTCCTGTGTGTGTTCTTTGATGCGAAGTAAGGTAGTCACTCCGAGTAAAGGTCTTTCCACACTCCAAACATTTATAAGGTTTGTCCCCTGTGTGAGTTTGTCTTTCCTCTTGTCTCTTTGCTCCATCTTGACTCCTCAGTTTCTGCTCCTGCATCTGCTCCTCAGCTTTTTCCAGTGATACTTCAGATACTTCTCTGTCAGCTTTCACCCCCCAGATGTATCCTGAGGGAATGATAAAGAAAGGAGATAAAATGCTGTGGAGAAATCCTGTGAATATATTATGATTTGTATTTTGAAAATGTATTTTTGGGAGCTCTGTTGATACCAGAGTTTAACTGTCAAAGCTCGAGGCCTTGTACAGAGTTAGTTTAGCAGGAGGTGCTTGGTAACAGGTTGAGAAAAGAGACACACACAGAGACAACTGTAACAAAAATTTCCTCTCTTGTTCCTCCATTTAAGGTGGATAGCACAGTACTTATGCACAGCTGGAATTTAAAAACCTAGGATGGATCCTGTCTGACAGGAACATGGCCCTTTCCAGTGCCCAGAGGGCAGCTCGATTCCCCTCCCTCCCTCCCAAAATGTTAGCCTCCAGTTAACTGCAACACTAGATAGGGCTGGAAGATGAGACCCCCAGGGCAGAAGGCACTCACCGAGCTACTGGGGAAGAACAAAGGACAAGTACAAGTAGTGCTGTGACTAATGATGCAGCTGGGTCAAAGCCCAAAGGAAGCCCAGAGCCTGATGTGCACAGATGCAAAAGGAGAGTCCGGAGTTGTGCGACGCACACAATAGGAACATGGAATGTGAGAATGTGAGACAATAACAAATGAAACCCTACAATTCTTTGCTACACAACCATCTTGAATTCAGGTTTTCATGACATGTTCCTCTTTGTTGTTTCATCGCTGCTTCAAGTGAAGATGGTCAGTAAGTAGACTAATAAAACTTACTGCAACAAATCATTAAATTTAAATCCCCAAGCGTGATCTGTTCCTTCTAACCTATGCCTTCCAAAACGATAAAATTCAGAAATCCTTACCAAAACAAGTAAAAACCTATTAAAATACCATAGGAATAAAAGGTTCCTAAAAAGTGGTCTAACTGGGTATAAAAGTGAATAAAAGGATGAGAAAAAAGGGACACTTCCACAAATCAGTTCCAATTCCAGGCATAAGTCATCAAACCATAAAAATCCACCCAAATATCGACACCCTAAAGGGACAAGGTAAAACATACGGAGTTCAGTCCCAAGAGAAAAACCAGCTATCTAGCCTAGTCTCTACTTACACACAGGTAGACAGTTGCACAGTCCCCTCTCCTCAGAGAGAGGAACAGGCAGGAGAGTGGATGCAAAATGGGACCTCAGCAGGCAACATCAAGTAGGCATGATGGGACCCAGCAGAGGAAAGCAAGCCAAGGTTGGAGCCCCATACTTATGGCAAACTGCCTAGCAACAGGCCGGATCCAATTAACCAATCAGGGAATTTCTTCATGGAATAAGGGCTCACCAATCACTGGCCAAATGGAACATCCTCCCTAAAACTTCCCACACTTCATGACCTTGATGGAGCCCGGCTTCTACGGATAAGGGGGTGTTAGCAGGCCAGACTTATGGCACAGTGCCAGGGCCCACAATACTTTTAGGGGCCCATGAAAATGTTTCAATTTCTTTTAAAATCAGAAGGAAAAAATGAATTTGTAGGGTCAAAGAAAATGTTTTCATTTTTTTCTCACATCAGAAAAAAATGAAACTTTTAGGGCCCACAAAAATCTATTGAATTTAGCCGAGAACAGGAAAAAAATAAAATTTTGAAGTATTTAAAGTTATATCAAGAATAATTTTTCATATTGATATTATTATGGAGGAAGGGGCCCACGAAGGCAAAAGTACCTAAGGCCCACGAAAGTCATAATGCGGCCCTAGGGCTATATTTTATCACCCACTTACTTAATTTATGCAGAGAACATATCATACAAAAAGTGGGATTGGACCAAGATGAAGGAGGTGTGAAACCTGAGGGAGAAATATCAATCATTGAAGATACGCAGATGATATCATACTACTAGCAGAAACCAGTAATCACTTAAAACGAATGCTGATGTCAGTTAATGTCGAGCCCCAGCTCTCTCTCGAAGGCCAGGGAGGGGAAAGGCATGAGTTGCAGACGCCTCAACTGCCAGAAGGCACGGAAGAGCCAGTTTTTGTTGTGTCTGTTCCAGACATTGGGGAAAGGAGTGTGGGAGATGCTCCGCCAATTCCCACAGGTGGCCCAGCCCCCCTTGGGGACAGGGCTCAGCCTTCAACCCTCCCAACGGATCCGTTAGGGGAGGATTCTGAAAGAGCAGCAACTCCTCCTTCACCGAGCCATGAATTAGCACTAACCCCCCTTCATCCCGCAGAAACTTAGAGGTGCCTGACGCTTCTCAGCCCTCTACTTCCTTGTCTGTTGATAAGGACCCTGTTCGTCTGATCAGCCCATGGAGTCTCGCCCCCCCTCACCTCACTCTCCACGGCGGGAAAAGCGTACCGGGCAGAGGGCGGGTGTACGAAGGAGTGAGAGTGTTGAGTCAACTTTCTTCTTACGTCGCAGAGCATGTCTAGAGTGTAGTTAGGGATTGCTTTTGATGTATCCATTACTCTAATAAAACGAGATTTACTTGCACCAGTGTCTCAGTCTCCTGGTATCAACTCTGGACAGGACAGTTAAAGAGGAAAGCACAAAAGCAGGACTACAGCTTAACGTTAAGAAGACAAAAGTAATGACAACAGAAGAGTTATGTAATTTTAAATTTGGCAATGAGGACACTGAACTTGTCAAGGATTATCAATACTTTGGCACAATCATTAACCAAACTGGAGACAATAGTCAGGAAATCAGAAGAAGGCTAGGACTGGGGTGGGCAACTGTGAGATAAGATCCTCAAATGCAAAGATGGATCACCGAACACCAAAGTCAAGATCTTTCAGAAAATGGTATTCCCGATCTCTATGTATGGATGTGAAAGTTGGACAGTGGAAAAGCAGATAAGAGAAAGATCAACTCCTTTGAAATGTGGTGTTGGAGGAGAGCTTTGTGCATACCATGGACTGCGAAAAAGACAAATAATTGGGTGTTGGAACAAATTAAACCAGAACTGTCACTAGAAGCTAAAATGATGAAACTGAGGTTCTCATACTTTGGACACATCATGAGAAGACAGGATTCATTAGAAAAGACAATAATGCTGGGAAAAACAGAAGGGAATAGAAAAAGAGGAAGGTCAAAAAAGAGATCAACTGATTCCATAAAGGAAGCCACAGACCTGAACTTAAAAGATCTGAACAGGGTGGTTTACAACATATGCTCTTGGAGGTCACTGATTCTTAGGGTCGCCATAAGTCGTAGTCGACTAGAAGACACATAACACACACACACCTCCACTATTGAGTTCCGTTTTAATTAATCCAAGAGAGCCCAGTGCCCCACAAAGCTATTTGGAAATATCCTTCAAAGGTGGGCTGAGATATGCAGCCTTTGTGCCTCATCCACCATCAGGAAAAAGCCTGCAGTGGACCAGCCAAACAGCTTTACACCTGACAGGACCAATATCCTGGAGGTAAGTAGTGACTTAGGATTAGATAGATACTTGAGTTAAAACTTGGGTTCACCACTTCCGAGTAAAAGGATTTTGAGGTGCAAAGGAAAAGCTGACTCTTCAGACTGGTGGCAGCAACAGAGGGAGAGTGTTGGTTGTAGGCCTTACAGGAAGTTAAAGAGAGCTCTGGCTGGGAAGCACAGGGGGTGCTGTCCTAGGATCCCAAAATTATCAGTACTAAATTGGCTCCCCAGAGTCTTCCTGTTTGGGAAAACGAGTTACAGGAAATGATGGCAGCTCTACCGGATAATCTGAAATGCATACTGGGTCAGGTTTGCGAAGCAGGGGTGCCAGGAAGGGAGTAAGAAGGCTATCCTTAACCTCTCCTAATTCTAACAGAACAGGTCGCCATCTCAGGAATCTCCTGCATGATCTCCTTGTACAGAGCTCTCTAGGCTGGATCCAGCTGAGCCCGTTCCTCCTGGGTGAAGTGCAGGACCCTTCCTCAAAGGTCACCAGTCCCTGGAAGAAGAAACCATTCCCTTCCACATTAATACTCCCAGGCAAGGCGTGGACATCATCTGCCCTCCACTCACACTCTGAAGAGAGATGGGACAAGTGGGATCTTTCACAAATCATGCCAAGTCGAGATGGCATCTACCTGAGAGGTCTTAAAAGAACCCAGATGTGACATTGCTGATCTTCTAAGAAAAATATGTACCTTCTCCCAAAGACTTGCTACCATATGGACTGGCAAATGTATTACAATATGCAAGTCAAAAGGACACAGAAGGTATCCGGGAAATCCGAGGCCTATTACCTGTTCCGGGAAAAGTAGTGGAAAATATTATGAAATACAGAATTACTAAACATGGAGTGGAATATAGCAATCATGGGATATGAGGAAATGCGCTCTCATGCATCAGTAAGTGTTTCAAGATCAGGAAGGAGAAAGCAGGAATAAATGAAGAGTTCTCCTAATTGAGGGATGTAAGAAGTGCCCCCCAGTCATCAGGATCAGGACCTGTCAGGGTGATTAAAATAAAGAGGGATTGTGAGGAACTCCAAAAGGAACTCTCCAAGCAGGCTTGGGTATTAAAGAGCAAATGCAATTAAATGTAAGCAAGCGTAAACTGATGCACAGAAGTGAAAAATCCTAACTGAGCCAGAGGTGACTGACAGGAGAGAGACCTTGAGGTCATAGCAGATGCCCCAATTAAGGTACTGATGTTATTGGTGATTTCCATGTGAGGGATCATTAAGACACATATTGAAAATAAAACTGCCAATATCTTAACGCCATTATACACTTCTAAGATGTGATCCTACTTGGAATGCTGTCTTCAGTTCTGGTTGCCTGACCCCAAAAATAACATTCGAGGGGTGGAAGCAGTAGAGAAATGAGCAATCAAAATGATCAAGGGTCGCAACATTTGGGGATTTTTCTCATAGAAAAAAAGGAAAGAGGAGACATGATAGAAGTGTAGGATCACACCAGACATTTAAAGCACATTGAACACAAATGTAAAGCACACGGCTTCTCCCAACAAATCCTGGAGAATAGTTTTTCCTCATTGAGCTACATTCCCAGCACCCTTCATAAACTACAACTCCCAGGACTATTGGGAGGAAGCCACATGCTTTCAATGTACACTGTGGATGTGCCATAAAGGTGCGTAGTGTGGAGAAGCTGGATGACACCCTCTGATTTAGCAGGGAACTTACACCTGGTGTAGGAAGAGGGAGGGAAGTAGCTCCCACCAATTTGCACCCGTTTCAGGAGAAACATCACTCGCTAAACAGATTGTCTGCCAGGCTACCCTAAAACAAGGAGGGCAGGGCCACGTTTCGGCTCTGCTGAATTAAAGGGCGACCTTAATTCTAATAGAAAAGGAAACTGGGAGGGCTGGCAGAATGGTATTGAAAGAATAACCTCACTATTCAACTATCATCATCATAAAAAACACAGATTTTCCCACAATGCTGAAGTTGGTTATCATAAATGCATGCTGTTGTTGTTGTTATGTGCCTCCAAGTCGACTACGACTTATGGCGAACATTTTGAACGAGAACAAAGGTGTGAAGCCTTGCCAACAGCACGCAACTCGGGCCACGTGCTTTGAGCTCTGTGGAGCCAGTTCTGTGGAGTTCTCTTCCCTTTGAAGTGAAACAAGCCCAGACATTATTACGCTTTCCAAGTTTGTTGAAAGGTTTTTGTCCCCCCCAACAAAGAATTCTTAATTACTGTTTTTATGATCCTTATTAGGTCTTATATTCTGTTTTTTTATACATATAACTGCTGGTTTATAATGCAGTTATATTTTTATATATATATTTTATTTTTCCAGTGAAGTTTGGCTTTTATTGGAAATGGTAAGTTGTTCTGAGGAGAAAGCTCCTCGAAAAGTGAGCAATAATTTTTTTAATAAACCAATAAATATGCTGTAGAATGAGTCTTGGGTTAAAAAAGGGTTCACATAAAAACCTGTGCAAAACCTGAGTTATTTTCCGAGGAGGGAATATTGTGAGATGTTGGATGAAGGGAAGGAAATTGTGCCCTGATGGGTCCATTTGTTCCAGATGATATTACACAGGAACGGGGTGGGCGAGGGGAGCGAAGCTTCAGCTCCTGAAAGGGCCCCAACACACAGCTAAGCATGTGGGCTCCTGCTGGGAGGAAGGGCGGGATATAAATTAAATAATAAATAAGTAAATCTACCTGCTGAGGTCTCCTCCTCTTCTTTGGGTTCCTGCATCACCGGATCTTCTCCTTCTTCCCAACAGGAAATGAGGTCTGGTTCTTTAAAAAAAAGGAAATCAGGCAAGATTAGTTACTTTTGACCACAAAGTATTTGGGCATTCCAGACCAAATCTGAACGCTGAAAACATTTTGAACGAGAGCAAAGGGGTGAAGCCTTGCCAACAGCACGCGACTCGGGCCACATGCTTTGAGCGCTGTGGAGCCAGTTCTTTGGAGTTCTCTTCCCTTTGAAGAGAAACAAGCCCAGACATAAGAACATAAGAACATAAGAAGAGCCTGCTGGATCAGGCCAGTGGCCCATCTAGTCCAGCATCCTGATCTCACAGTGGCCAACCAGGTGCCTGGGGGAAGCCCGCAAGCAGGACCCAAGTGCAAGAACACTCTCCCCTCCTGAGGCTTCCGGCAACTGGTTTTCAGAAGCATGCTGCCTCTGACTAGGGTGACAGAGCACAGTCATCATGGCTAGTAGCCATTGATAGCCCTGTCCTCCATGAATTTGTCTAATCTTCTTTTAAAGCCGTCCAAGCTGGTGGCCATTACTGGACGTTGTTACGCTTTCCAAGTTTGTTGAAAGCTTTTTGTCCCCCCTGAAGAATTCTGAATTACTGTTTTTATGATCCTTATTAGGTCTTATATTCTGTTTTTTATACATATATATTATTTTTCCGGTGAAGTTTGGCTTTTATTGGAAATGGTAAGCTGCTGTGTGGAAGAAGTTCCTCGAAAAGAAAATGGCAATGGACTGTTTTGAACTCGATCCCGACTTATGGCGACCCTATGAATAGGGTTTTCCTGGTAAGCGGTACTCACAGGGGGTTTACCATTGCCTTCCTTGAAAAGTGAGGTATAAATTTTAAAATAAACCAATAAATATGCTATAGAATGTGTCTTGGGTTTTAAAAGGGTTCATATAAAAACCTGTGCAAAACCTCAGCTGTGTGGCATTGCCAGATAATATCTGTTCTGAGAAGCTTCTAACTCCATTTGATGCAGGGCTTAATGAGAAAAAAGGCCCACCTTTGTTCAGAGGGGCTCATTTTTACAACTAATGCTGAATTTGGCTTCAGGCAGGTGCAGCCTTGCAAGATCTCAGCTGCATGACTGCGAGACGGGGACCTTCTTGCAGAGCATGCATGGCCTCGCTTTTACTTTGGGCTTCAAGAAAATAAAATCCAAGCGCTGGAAAAGGAGGTATGAAGAAGCCCTCTTCGACTGTCTGTCCCTTTCTTAAAGGAAGGACCAGCCATCAAGTAGTCTGCAGGATCCACAACCAGAAAAAGGAGTCTGTGGTACAAATAGTCCCTGACAATGCAAGCAAGTAACCCAAACTACACACACCACAGAGAATGGGAAGAATCCGGTGCCGCTGCAACTATTAGCTATTCAAATTTTAATAGTCTTTAACTTGGAAATTAAGTGCCAGATATACATGTCTGGGACAGAAGCATTAGGTTTGAATGTTTGGGGCTCCTGCATTCCAAAATTTACCACTGCGCCTCTTCTTAAGATCAATGGTCCACAGTCCTGCCCAGAATCGTGGTGGGATGGGACCATTTCATCCTTCGCAACCGAAGGTCTGTAGATGAAGAGAAACTCCAAGGAATGAGATGTGAGATTTTTAGGTGGCAGAGGAATGGAGAGAGAAAAACCATGAGAAAAACTGGTAGCCTAATGGGTCAGTCTGCCCTGGATGACATTATTCAGGAACAAGAGGGGTGGGGGGGGAATCTTCAGTTCCACAAAGGGCCCCACAACACTACCTGCTGATGTCTCCGCCTCCTCTTCCTTGAGACCCTGGACAAGTGGATCTTCTTCTCCTCCTTCCGAAAAGGAAATGAGGCCTAGCTCTTTCAAGGAAACACGCAAGTTACTTTTGGCTACAAAACTAGCTGGGTCTCCTTCAGACTGTCAGGATCTTGAAGCCAAGCCAGATATTTTAATTTGGGGAATCTCTCAGTGGACGGAAGGGGAACTTCAACCTGAAAGCCAACCTTCCTCTTTATAGCATGAGATGAGCTTGATCAAACCAAAGGCCTATCTAGTCCAGCATCTCCACAGGGCCTGAATCGATGTGTATGGGAATCCCACAATCAGTCCAAATAATATCAATAAAATTTATATCCTGTCCTTCCTTCTAAAGGGAATCCAGGGGGGGTGGCAAAAAAATGATGAAGGACCAAAATCACCTTTAAAACAAAACATCTTTTTAAAAAAACAAGGACAGAAGGCTACAACCATCATGACTTGTAGCCCTTGAGAGCCTTCTCTTCCATGCATTTCTCAAGCTTCCTTTTTCAAGCCATCCGAGATGTCCACCAGGAGAACTCACTGCCTGATGGACGACTCTCCACTGGATGACATTACTCAGGAACAGAAAAATGCTTCCATTCCCAGACCAAAAGAGGCTCCACAGCACAGCTAAGCACCAACCTGCTGAGGTCTTCTCCTCTTTCGGAACTTGAATAAGAACATAAGAAGAGCCTGCTGGATAAGGCCAGTGGCCCATCTAGTCCAGCATCGACCATGGTATCCTTCTGGAGCGACTTACGGATTTAGGAGTGGGAGGCACTGCTTGGCGGTGGCTCTGCTCCTATCTCGGGAATCGTCTCCAGAAGGTGATGCTGGGGGAACATTACTCGAGTCCCTGGGTACTCCAATATGGGGTCCCGCAGGGTTCAGTTCTGTCCCCCATGCTTTTTAATATCTATATGAAGCCGCTGGGTGAGGTCATCAGGAGTTTTGGAGTGCGTTTCCAGCAATATGCTGATGATACGCAGCTCTACTACTCCTTTTCATCTTCGTCAGGTGAGGCTGTTGATGTACTAGACCGCTGCCTGGCCGCGATAATGGGCTGGATGAGAGCTAATAAACTGAAACTCAATCCTAACAAGACTGAGATGCTGTTGGTGGGAGGGCCCTCTGCCCAGATGGTTGACGTTCGACCTGTCCTAGATGGGGTTACACTCCCCCTAAAGGAACAGGTACGTAGTTTGGGGGTCTTATTAGATCCGCTCCTGTCACTTGAGGCTCAGGTAGCCTCGGTGGCACGGAATGCATTCTACCAGCTCCGGCTGGTAGCCCAACTACGACCCTATCTGAGCAAGGAGCATCTTGCCTCAGTTATCCATGCTATGGTAACCTCTAGATTGGACTACTGTAATGCACTCTACGTGGGGCTACCTATGAAGACGGTTCGGAAACTTCAGCTAGTGCAAAATGCTGCGGCCAGAGTTCTCACTGGGACAAAGAAATTTGACCATATAACACCTGTCCTGGCGCAGCTGCACTGGCTACCGATATGTTTCCGGGCCAGATTCAAAGTGTTGGTTCTCACCTATAAAGCCCTAAACGGCATTGGATCGCAATACCTGATGGAGCGCCTCTCTCGCTATGTACCTACCCGTTCACTACGCTCGACGTCGAAGGCCCTTCTCCGGGTGCCAACCCATAAAGAGGCCCGGAGATCAACAACTAGATCTAGGGCCTTCTCGGTGGTGGCCCCCGAACTATGGAATGCCCTCCCAGACGAGATACGCCTGGCGCCTTCTCTGTTATCTTTTCGGCGCCAGGTAAAAACTTACCTTTTCGCCCAGGCTTTTTTAAATTTTGTAAATTTTTAAATATTTTAATTTAACATTCTAAACTTAATATGATCTTAATTTATAAATCTCAATGGCAATTTTATTAATGTTTTATAATTGTACTATATATATATATATATTTTTCCACACTTGCTCATATTTTAATTGTGATTTTATTTGTTGTACACCGCCCTGAGAGCTTTCTGCTATAGGGCGGTCTAGAAATGTAATTAAATAACATAAATAAAAATCCTGCTCCCACAGTGGCCAACCAGGTGCCTGGGGGAAGCCCGCAAGCAGGACCCGAGTGCAAGAACACTCTTCCCTCCTGAGGCTTCCGGCAACTGGTTTTCAGAAGCATGCTGCCTCTGACTAGGGTGGGAGAGCACAGCCATCACAGCTAGTAGCCATTGATAGCCCTGTCCTCCATGAATTTGTCTAATCTTCTTTTAAAGCCATCCAGGCTAGTGGCCATTACTGCATCTTGTGGAGCAAATTCCATAGTTTAACTATGCGCTGAGTGAAGAAGTATTTCCTTTTGTCTGTCCTGAATCTTCCAACATTCAGCTTCTTTGAATGTCCACGAGTTCTAGTATTATGAGAGAGGGAGCAGAACTTTTCTCTATCCACTTTCTCAATGCCATGCATAATTTTATACTCTTCTATCATGTCTCCTCTGACCCTCCTTTTCTCTAAATTAAAAAGCCCCAAATGCTGCAACCTTTCCTCATAAGGGAGTCGCTCCATCCCCTTGATCATTCTGGTTGCCCTCTTCTGAACCTTTTCCAACTCTATAATATCCTTTTTGAGATGAGGCGACCAGAACTGTACAACTATTCCAAATGCGGCCGCACCATAGATTTATACAACGGCATTATGATATTGGCTGTTTTATTTTCAATACCTTTCCTAATTCTCGCTAGCATGGAATTTGCCTTTTTCACAGCTGCCGCACACTGGGTCGACATTTTCATCGTGCTGTCCACTACAACCCCGAGGTCTCTCTCCTGGTCGGTCACCGCCAGTTCAGACCCCATGAGCGTATATGTGAAATTCAGATTTTTGGCTCCAATATGCATAATTTCACACTTGTTTATATTGAATTGCATTTGCCATTTTTCTCCCCATTCACTCAGTTTGGAGAGGTCTTTTTGGAGCTCTTCGCAATCCCTGTTTGTTTTAACAACCCTGAACAATTTAGTGTCGTCAGCAAACTTGGCCACTTCACTGCTCACTCCTAATTCTAGGTCATTAATGAAGAAGTTGAAAAGTACAGGTCCCAAGACTGATCCTTAAGGGACTCCACTTTCTACAGCCCTCCATTGGGAGAACTGTCTGTTTATTCCTACTCTCTGCTTCTTAAACAATTCCTTATCCACAAGAGGACCTCTCCTCTTATTCCATGACTGCTAAGCTTCCTCAGAAGTCTTTGGTGAGGTACCTTGTCAAACGCTTTATGAAAGTCTAAGTACACTATGTCCACTGGATCACCTCTATCTGTATGCTTGTTGACACTCTCAAAGAATTCTAATAGGTTACTGAGACAGGACTTTCCCTTGCAGAAGCCATGCTGGCTCTGCTTCAGCAAAGCTTGTTCTTCTATATGCTTAGTTTATCTAGCTTTAATAATACTTCCTACCAGTTTTCCAGGGACAGAAGTTAAGCTAACTGGCCTGTAATTTCCGGGATCCCCTCTGGATCCCTTTTTGATGATTGGCATTATGTTTGCCACTTTCCAGTCCTCAGGCACAGAGGAGGACCCGAGGGACAAGTTACATATTTTAGTTAGCAGATCAGCAATTTCACCTTTGAGTTCTTTGAGTACTCTCGGATGCATGTCATCCGGGACTGGTGATTTGTCAGGTTTTATATTGTCCATTAAGCCTAGAACTTCCTCTCCCGCTACCACTATTTGTCTCAGTTCTTCCGAATCCCTTCCTGCAAATGTTAGTTCAGTTTCAGGGATCTGCCCTATATCTTCCACTGTGAAGACAGATGCAAAGAATCCATTTAGCTTCTCTGCAATCTCCTTATCATTCTTTAGTACACCTTTGACTCCCTTCTCATCCAAGAGTCCAATCGCCTCCCTAGATGGTCTCCTGCTTTGAATGTATTTATAGCATTTTTTGTTGTTGGTTTTTATGTTCTTAGCAATGTGCTCCTCAAATTCTTTTTTAGCATCCTCTTTGTCTTGGATTTCTTTTGCCAGATTTTGTGTTCTTTTTTATTTTCTTCATTCGGACAAGACTTCCATTTTCTGAGGGAAGACTTTTTGCCTCTAAGAGCTTCCTTGACCTTGCTCGTTAACCATGCTGGCATCTTCTTGGCCCTGGTGGTACCTTTTCTGATCTGTTGTTATGCACTCCAGTTGAGCTTCTAATGTAGTGTTTTTAAACAACTTCCAAGCATTTTCAAGTGATGTGACCCTCTGGACTTTGTTTTTCAGCTTTCTTTTTACCAATCCCCTCATTTTTGTGAAGTTTCCTCTTTTGAAGTCAAATGCGACTGTGTTGGATTTTCTAGGCAATTGGCCAGTTACATGTATGTTTAATTTAATAGCACTATGGTCACTGCTCCCAATCGGTTCAACAACACTTACATCTAACACCAGGTCTCGGTCCCCACTGGAGATTAAGTCCAGGGTTGCTGTCCCTCTGGTCAGTTCCATGACCAACTAGTCTAGGGAATAGTCATTTAGAATATCTAGAAATTTTGCTTCTTTGTCATGACTGGAACACATATGCAGCCATTCTATGTCCAGGTAGTTGAAGTCACCCATTACTACCACATCTCCTAGTTTGGATGCTTCCTCAATTTCATATCTCATCTCAAGGTCTTCCTGAGCATTTTGATTAGGGGGACGATAGATCGTTCCCAGAATTTAATCCCTCCTGGGGCATGGTATCACCACCCACAACGATTTGGTGGAGGAATCCGCCTCTTTTGAGGTTTCATGCTTGCTGGATTCAATGCCTTCTTTCACATATAGAGCGACTCCACCACCAATACATCCTTCCCTGTCCTTCCGATATAGTTTATATCCAGGGATAACCATATCCCACTGGTTTTCTCCATTCCACCAGGTCTCCGTTATGCTCACTATATCAATGCTCTCCTCTAAGACCAAGCACTCCAATTCTCCCATCTTGGTTCAGAGGCTGCTAGCATTAGCATACAGGCACTTGTAAGCAGTGTCACTCTTCAAGTGTCTTTGGCACTTGTGGTTTGGCCTGTGGTAATTTTGCCCTTCTGAATTGATATCCTGTGCCCCTGCTCTCACAATGCCTACTTCTAGGCCTACCCCTTTTAAAATTTCATCATTTCTTTGGTCTTTATCGCAGGGGGGAGGTTTATTCCAAACCGGACCTTCCTCAGCTCCTGTCGGGTTTCCCCCCTTAGTCAGTTTAAAAGCTGCTCTGCTACCTTTTTAATTTTAAGTGCCAGCAGTCTGGTTCCATTCTTGTTCTAGTGGAGCACGTCCCTTTTGTACAGGCCCGGCTTGTCCCAAAATGTTCCCCAGTGCCTAACAAATCCAAACCCTTCCACCAACACCATCGTCTCATCCACGCATTGAGACTGCAAAGCTGTGCCTGTCTGCATGGTCCTGCGCGTGGAACCAGTAGCATTTCAGAGAAAGCCACCTTGGAGGTCCTGGCTTTCAGCATCCTACCTAGCAACCTAAATTTTGCTTCCAGGGCCCCATTGCTGCATTTCCCCATGTTGTTGGTGCCAACATGCACCACGACCACTGACTCCTCCCCAACACTGTCTACCAAACTATCTAAATGACGGGCGATATTCGCACCAGGCAGGCAAAACACCTTGCAGTCTGCATCTGGTTTGAGGAGACCAGAAGAAGAGGCCAAGTGCATTTGGAGGAGAGGGTAAGCACTGAGCTGGGGGTTCGACTGGATGGTCTTACAGGCCCCTCCCAACTCTATGATTCTACAAAAAGCATGTTTCCTCCCAGGAACTACAGCAGTGCAGAAACGGACTCACAGAAACACACTGTGGACAGAACGAACAATAAAACAGGCCCCACTTGTACGTGGGGAAATATTGCTTACTTTTTGGTCTGCTTTCTTGGTCAAGGCATTTGTGGAGGGGGACACCTGCCGTTGCTCCCCTTTTGTCCTCACACAGCAGCCCAGTGAGGTAGGCCGGCTTTCTTAGCCCCAACACCCGAGTGTCTCCTCTGCACCAGGGCGTCTCTTCACACCCCCAATCCTGGGGGAGAGGGAGCTTCAAAGAGGATCATGCAATGGAAGCGCTGCTGCTGTTCGGCCCCCAATGTTGCCCCTAGGTTGCATGCATGTGACTCCCCCCCATGAATTCCGGGCAGTGGCGTCACTAGGGTTGGTGTCACCCAGGGCGGTAACTCATGGTGTCACCCCCACGGACCTCCTCCCGTACCAGACCATACAAAATCTTTAGTAAAGTTTTTTGTACTAATGTTACTCATAAATTGTAATTCCCATATTTCACTGAATGTAATAGCACACACACACACAGAGCCAGCTGTGGGATCCTCACACAAACAACCTAGAACATTTTTTCCCTTTCACAAGGACATGCAAAAGATTGAACCCAGGACCTTTGGCACGCAAAGCGCATGCTCAGCCCACCACTCAGATATTGGGTAGAAAAGCAGTCACTGTTCTGCTGGCCTGGGGAGAATTCTGAGGGCCAGTGGGAGCCACAGATGTGATGGGAGGCAGGGAGAAGTGAGTGGGCAAAGGGTGCAGGTGCAATGCTGAGGTGCCGTCTCAGCAAAACTGACGCCAGTCCTAGTGGGTAAGCCCCATTCAACAGGGTGGGATTTACTTCTGAGTAAACATGCACAGGATTGCAAGGTGGGGGGTGCAGCAAATCCCCCCTCCCTCAACCCCAGCTGAGCCCTTCCCTACTTTAAAGTTGACAATGAGGACACTGAACTTGTCAAGGATTATCAATACCTTGGCACAGTCATTAACCAAAATGGAGACAATAGTCAAGAAATTAGGCTAGCACTGGGGAGGGCAGCTATTGGGGAACTCACATGCAAATCTGTATCACTGAAGACTAAAGTCAGGATCATTCAGACCATGGTATTCCCCATCTCTATGTATGGATGTGAAAGTTGAACAGTGAAAAAAATGGATAAGAGAAAAATCAGCTTATTTGAAATGTGATGTTGCGCATACCATGGACTGTGAAAAAGACAAATAATTGGGCGTTAGAACAAATTAAACCAGAACTATCACTAGAAGCTAAAATGATGAAACTGAGGTTATCATACTTCGGACACATCATGAGAAGACATGATTTACTAGAAAACCAATAATGCTGGGAAAAACAGAAGGGAGTAGAAAAAGAGGAAGAACAAGCAAGAGGTGGATTGATTCCATAAAGGAAGTTGCAGACCTGAACTTACAAGGTCTGAATAGGGCGGTTTACAACAGATGCTACTGGAGGTTGCTTATTCATAGGGTTGCCATAAGTCATAATCGACTTGAAGGCACATAACAACAAAAATCTTGAAACGCAGGAAGCTGCTTTAGACTGGGGATCATTGGTTCATCTAGTTCAGTATTGTCTGCCCTGATTGGCAGCAGCTCTCCAAGATTCCAGGCAGGGGGTCTTTCCCAGAAATGTCGGCGATCGAACCTGGGCCCTTCTGCATCCAAGGAGGTGCTCTTCTAATGAGCTTCGTTTCGTTCCCCAAATGGTGAGCCCCCATTCAAAAGAGCCACCACCTGTCCACTGCTGAAGTGTATCCAGGGGGTGGAAGGTGGTGAGCAGCCTCGATGTCAAAGCAGGGGCAGGGAAAGGGGAGGCCTTGGCCTTGCTGGAGGCAGGTGTTCGTGGGGCCCATTACTGGCCCTGGGCTCCCAGCCCCCCAAAAGTCTGTTGCCAGCCCTAGACCAACCCCTCTCATAACATCAGAGGAGCCTGGCTGCTGGGTCAGGCCAAGAGCCCAGCATCGTGCCCTCGGTGGCCAACCAGAGGCCCCACTGGGAAGCCTGAAAGCAGGCCTCGAGGGCAACAGCAACACTCACCCCCAAATGACATTCCCAGCAACTGGTATTCAAAGACATTTCCTGCCTCTGACAGTGGAGGGAGCAACAGAGCCATGGTGGTCAGCAGCCATTGAGCCTCTAGAAACGTGTGCAACCTGCATTGAAAGCCATCCAAGTTGGCGGGCATAGAGTCATAGAATAGTAGAGTTGGAAGGGGCCTATGAGGCCATCAAGTCCAACCCTCTTTGACATCCCAAAGTGTAGCCGCTGTACCCACCCGCCCCATGCAATGCGGCTTACTCTGCACCAGGACAGCCCCCCCCCTCCAAAAAATCTGGAGGTTGCAAGAAAACCAGGCAATGGAAGCAGTGGAGTTTGGGCTCCGTTTTGCATGAGATTGGATCGGAGTTGATTGCACGGAGAAGCCCTCAGGTTCTTCAAAGGGGTGGAGCCTGGGAGTTTATTCCCCCCTCCTCCGTCCCCGCTTTCCCCCCCTTCTTTGCGAAGGAAACTGACCAGGCCGGAGCAGCCAGGTGCAACGACCATCCAGAGACTCAGAAAAGGGGTGGAAGACATGCAGCCTTCCGGTCCTCATTCGGAGGCTGGAACTGGTTTCATTGCCGTGTACCTCTTTCATCCCCCCTCCTTGCGTTTACCAGCACCCTTCCGCATTGCTGCTCTCATTTGGGAACCGGAAGTGTTCCGGAGTCTAAGGACCACCCTACCCCTTTGGCCCATTAACCATTAGAGTTCCGTTGACTTTTTCCTCCACTGGAGGAGCCGCTCGCTCCCACATTCGTCACTCATTTGAGAGCAAATCTAGCTCGAGGGAGAGCCAAGGAGCCCCATAGTGACGCCCCTGATTCCGGGGGAGAGGTGGGGGGAGGATCTCCCCCTCTTTCCACCCCCCAAATGCAAACTCCTGACCCTTTCGCCCCCCCACTGCTGCTCCTCTCTCTTGGTCTTGCGTCCTCGCCACGATCCAGCCTCCTTCCTCCTCCTCCTCCTCCTCCTCGGAAATCAATCAAGCCTCTTTCCTTCCTTGCTTTACTCTTGTCTCCCTCCCTCCGTCCCTCCCATTGTCATGACAACATCCTGCCTCTCTAGGAAAGAGCTCACTTCCTTCCACCGCTGGAGGACTGAATCCCAGCTGCGCTCTGGGCAAACGTCTTGCAGGCTCTGCCCCTTGTGCAAATCCAGGGCGCAGGCGCGGAGGTTCCTGCTTCGCCCTGTCGCCAAAGCGCTTTTTGCAAAGCAGAGAGAGAGAGAGACAGAGAGAGAGAGATAAAAGGTGCCCTCCAACTTTTAAAGTACCTGCGGAGGGTAGATGAACATCTTGTAATAATATACAGTGAAGTGAACGCTGTAAGTCATTTAAGTCAATTTAATTTATTTTTCTTGATTTGTATTATGCACTTTTATCACTATCCAACTTTCACATCCACACATAGAGATTGGAAATATCATGGTCTGAATGATCCTGACTTTAGTATTCAGTGATGCATCTTTGCATTTGAGGACCTTTTCTAGTTCTCTCACAGCTGCCCTCCCCAGTCCTAGCCTTCTTCTGATTTCTTGACTATTGTCTCCAGTTTGGTTAATGATTGTGCCAAGGTTGACAAGTTCAATGTCCTCATTGTCAACTGTAAAGTTACATAAATCTTCTGTTGTCATTACATTAGTCTTTCTGACGTTCAGCTGTAGTCCTGCTTTTGTGCTTTCCTCTATAACTTCCATCAGCCTTCGTTTCAAATCATTACTGGTTTCTGCTAGTAGTATGGTATCATCTGCATATCTTAAATTATTGATATTTCTCCCTCCAATTTTCACACCTCCTTCATCTTGGTCCAATCCAGCTTTCCCTATGATATGTTCTGCGTATAGATTAAATCAATAGGGTGATAAAATATACCCCGGTCTGTCACCCTTTCTGACAGGAACCAATCGGTTTCTCCATATTCTGTCCTTACAGTAGCCACTTGTCCAGACTATAGGTTGTGCATCAGGACAATCAGATGCTGTGACACGCCCATTTCTTTTAAAGCATTCCATAGTTTTTCATAATCTTCACAATCAAAGGCTATGCCGTAATCTATAAAGCACAGGGTGATTTCCTTCTGAAATTCCTTTGTCCGTTCCATTATCCAACGTATGTTTGCAATACGATCTGTGGTACCTCTTCCCCTTCTAAAACCAGCTTGGACATCTGACATTTCTCCATACAGGGCTGACTTATCCATTAGGCACATTAGGCACAGTGCCTAGGGCTCATGATACTTTTAGGGGCCCACAAAAATGTTTTAATTTCTTTTAAAATCAGAAGAAAAATAAACGTTTAGGGTAGAAGAAAATGTTTTACTTTTTTTCTCATATCGGAAAAAAATGAAACTTTTAGGGCCCTCGAAAATCTATTAAATTTTGCCTAAAACAGAAAAAAATAAAATGCCAAAGTATTTAAAGTGATATAAATATGATTTTTAATATTGATATTATTATGGTGGGAGGGGCGGCCCTGGCTCCATATATGGAGCCTTTGTTGTAGAATCTTGAGCATTATTTTACTTGCATGGAATATTAAGGCAATAGTTTGATAATTACTGCATTCTCTGGGATCTCCTTTCTTTGGAATAGGGATGTATATGGAACGCTTCCAGTCTGTGGGCCATTGTTTTCTTTTCCGTATTTGCTGACAGATTTTTTGTCAAAATGTGGACAGATTCAGTCTCAGTAGCTTGTAGCAACTCTATTGGTAGGCCATCTGCTCCTGGCGATTTGTTTCTTCCAAGTCTTTTAAGAGCACCTTTCACCTCTGTCACAGTTCAGGTTGTCAGATGGCACCAGAGAGGCTATGCAGACACACGAGGTTTGCTTAAAAGGAGTTAAAATTTATTGAGTACCTTGCACAGATGCTCAACGAAACTGGATCAGTGAAACCGCCCTGCAGCAGCTGGTGTCGGACTCAACACTCATGCTGGGCACAAAAGACACTTTTATGGCATGAATGTTTACCACTTCAATAATGAGGTTACATAAGTGATTAATTGCTACAAAACATAAAATCATGATACATCAGCATATGATTCGATTGATCCTACATTATCAGATCCTTCCCACCTAGGAATTAATTGCTAGAAAAACCTGCTAATTAACACTGCAAATAACCAAGAGTGTCCTTGCCCTTCCCAGCTACCTCTTGACAAACTCTTTGGCAAGCATTTCGCTTACGCCATGCTCATTAGCAACAAGCTGATAACACACCTGGGTTGCCTAATACTGTTTCTATTGACCGTCCTCTGACCCATCCCTTTGCCAAGAACACTCACACGCTGCATACCTAGGAAATGCTGAGGCCTTGAAGGGGATACAGACTTCCCGGTCTAAAAGCACAAAGTCATCCTACCTTGGCTATACATTTGCTCATGGCTATATATTTGCTTATAGATGGATTACATTCCACCCCCGATTGCTCAAAGGACGTGTCAATGCACTATGCGTTACAAATGTCTTCTAACCCCAAGGGGCCAGATCTTCATGGCCCTATCGTTTGACCATAAGAGGGGTTTATCATACCTTTCAGTCATCAGCCTTTAATAGCTCGCAAACAAGATAAACATACACATATGAGCAGAATTCCACAAATAATAGTGAATCCAATGGAAAGAAGTTGTTTCCACCATCCTCCTATTCCCTGAAACCAGGCTAGAATTGGATCCAGGAATGATTCTCCCTCCAAATCCTTTATTTTACTGCTTTGCTGATATAATGCAGCCACACTGTGATACACCACGTTTTGTTTATCTGGAATATACATGCAGCATTCCTGTTGTAACATTGCGCATGTTCCTCCCATTGATGATGTCAGCATATCCAACGCGAGCCTATTCTGTAATAAAGCAGTCCTCATGCTTGTCATCTCTATTCCAATCGCCTCCAAGGCTAAGGCAGTAACATTTAAAGCAACTTCCATAGCTCTCCCAAATATATTTACCTTATACATGATATTAGCCACCCCCCTCCAGGCACTAGGGCCCAAGTGCAGCTGAAAACATCCCTTTGCCATCTGACTTTCCACGCTCTGTAATTACCTATTGAGGGGCTCTCCAAAGTGTTCACAAACCTATGTGGGCCCCATAGTTCCAGGGAACATCTTCCAATCCAGCATGGGGGCAACCACGGCCAGGCTTTTCCTTCACAAATCCAATAGCTACCATAAGAAGAGCCTGCTGGATCAGGCCAGTGGCCCATCTAGTCCAGCATCCTGTTCTCACAGTGGCCAACCAGGTGCCTGGGGGAAGCCCGCAAGCAGGACCGGAGTGCAAGAACACTCTCCCCTCCTGAGGCTTCCGGCAACTGGTTTTCAGAAGCATGCTGCCTCTGACTAGGGTGGCACAGCACAGCCATCATGGCTAGTAGCCATTGATAGCCCTGTCCTCCATGAATTTGTCTAATCTTCTTTTAAAGCCATCCAAGCTGGTGGCCATTACTGCATCTTGGGGCTCCCTAATTAATGCCAGGGCGTAGCTTCCATTTAGTGCATACCCAGCCCTGCTCACCGTCACTAGGGCATGAATAGACTGTCTGGCAGCCCCTATTGAAGCCCACTCATCGCTGCAACTGGGCTCCGGTTCTATTATGCTTCATTTGCTCCCAGCAAACGAACGGTTTGGCTGGGGCATATACTCTGAGGGGTGTTACCCATCCTAGCCCGTCATTTAATTGCTCCAAACCTCCTCTGAACCTGACTGTTGCATTTGACTTCTGAGTGCCCACCCTGAGAGCTCTTGCCTGGATGGCTCCTACATCAAACCACCTTGGCCCATGCATAGTGGCATTTGGGGTCTGTACTGACATCAGAGAGTTTTGCAATGTTTTAGTATCATTTAGAAAATCACAAAAGGCACATAACAATCTTTCATTAAAATCTAACACCATCAAAGGAAAACCAGCTGCATGATAAGGCATCACAGAACAAATCCAGGATTCCCTAGACCAGCTGGTCATGGAACCGACCAGAGGGATGGCAACCCTGGACTTAATCCTCAGTGGGGACCGGGACCTGGTGCGAGATGTAAGTGTTGTTGAACCGATTGGGAGCAGTGACCATAGTGCTATTAAATTAAACATACATGGAAATGGCCAATTGCCTAGAAAATCCAACACGGTCACTTTTGACTTCAGGAGAGGAAACTTCACAAAAATGAGGGGATTGGTAAAAAGAAAGCTGAAAAACAAAGTCCAGAGGGTCACATCACTCAAAAATGCTTGGAAGTTGTTTAAAAACACTATATTAGAAGCACAACTGGAGTGCATACCGCAGATCAGAAAAGGTACCGCCAGGGCCAAGAAGATGCCAGCATGGTTAATGAGCAAAGTCAAGGAAGCTCTTAGACGCAAAAAGTCTTCCTTCAGAAAATGGAAGTCTTGTCCAAATGAAGAAATATAATAATAAAAATAAAATTTTATTTAGCAGACGCCCATCTGTCCGACTGAACAGACACTCTGGGCGACTTACAATATAAAATACAATATAAAATACAATCTCCTCATATACATAATCATCACATTATTAATATCATAACATCTCATCTAACAAACCATCCTACGCTAACACAGTGTAAGACCTAACCCACCCCAGAGATCCCATAGGCCTGCCTGAAGAGCCAGGTCTTCAAGGCTCGGCGAAAAGTCAACAGGGAGGGGGCATGCCGAAGGTCAAAGGGAAGTAAGTTCCAGAGGGTGGGGGCCACGATCGAAAAAGCCCTCTCCCTGGTCCGCACCAACCTAGTTGTCTTATTCGGTGGGACCGAGAGAAGGTCCTGTGAGGCTGATCTTGTTTGGCGGCATATTTGGTGATACTGGAGGCGCTCCTTCAGATAAACTGGGCCGGAACCGTATAGGGTTTTAAAGGAAATAAAAAAGAACACAAACTCTGGCAAAAGAAATGCAAGAAGACAATAAGGGATGCTAAAAAAGAATTTGAGGAGCACATTGCTAAGAACATAAAAACCAACAACAAAAAATTCTATAAATACATTCAAAGCAGGAGACCAAAGCAGGAGACCAAGGCGATTGGACCCTTGGATGATAAGGGAGTCAAAGGTGTACTAAAGAACGATAAGGAGATTGTAGAGAAGCTAAATGAATTCTTTGCATCTGTCTTCACAGTGGAAGATATAGGGCAGATCCCTGAACCTGAGCTAACATTTGCAGGAAGGGATTCTGAGGAACTGAGGCAAATAGTGGTAACGAGAGAGGAAGTTCTAGGCTTAATGGACAATATAAAACCTGACAAATCACCGGGCCCGGATGGCATCCACCCGAGAGTTCTCAAAGAACTCAAAGGTGAAATTGCTGATCTGCTAACTAAAATATGTAACTTGTCCCTCGGGTCCTCCTCCGTGCCTGAGGACTGGAAAGTGGCAAATGTAACACCAATCTTCAAAAAGGGATCCAGAGGGGATCCTGGAAATTGCAGGCCAGTTAGCTTAACTTCTGTCCCTGGAAAACTGGTAGAAAGTATTATTAAAGCTAGATTAACTAAGCACATAGTAGAACAAGCCTTGCTGAAGCAGAGCCAGCATGGCTTCTGCAAGGGAAAGTCCTGTCTCAGTAACCTATTAGAATTCTTTGAGAGTGTCAACAAGCATATAGATAGAGGTGATCCAGTGGACATAGTGTACTTAGACTTTCAAAAAGCGTTTGACAAGGTACCTCACCAAAGACTTCTGAGGAAGCTTAGCAGTCATGGAATAAGAGGAGAGGTCCTCTTGTGGATAAGGAATTGGTTAAGAAGCAGAAAGCAGAGAGTAGGAATAAACGGACAGTTCTCCCAATGGAGGGCTGTAGAAAGTGGAGTCTGTGATGCGTCCCTCCCTGGCTCTCCCTGTCAGGTTCCTACCTGCTCGTGGTTACTGCCTGTCTCTAGGCACCACCAGGGACTCCACCAGTCCGGACCGCACTCTCTTATGGTTTACCTATCCGCTCTAGCACAGATCTCAACAGATCCCCCTGCTAGGCAACCACCAGTAACGTCCCAATACTAGTATTCCCAGAGACTCTGAATACTGGTATTGTTATTCTCTTCACCGCTGCCACCATTTGTTACAGTTCCCCTTCAGCCTTGGTCATTACCTTACCCTCCCTTCTGGTCTGTGAAACCCCAGCCAAGGATCAGGCCTTTGGTAAACCAGATTAAGTATTTATTACAGATAACAAAGCTAACAAGATTAACAAGATTTCTTCTTAAGGCACATAAGCATATGGTTTTACTCAATACTAATCCGAACTCCACCTCCCTCCTGGTAAACAACTCTCTAAACCCCACCAAGCAATCCACTCTTTCTCTTCTCCCTCCAGATTCCACAATTCACCACCTCACATTCACCCAGATTTACCTGTCATCCTTTCATTTATACTGTCAGCCATTTTAAACATTCAGCCAATCATCAAGCATTCTATTGCCCATTCACTCCCCCGCCTCTTTCACTACTTACCATGTATACTCTAAACAACCAGCACTTGCCGTATATACACTAATATATAGGAACATCACATTTCCCCCCCCCCTTAAACAACTGCAGAGTATTATTCCTGTTCCAGGATTTATACGTCGCGTTAACAAATAAAAGTCTCTATGGGGAAAATGTCTTTCTTTGTTCCTCTGTCTGGTCACGTCACTGCAGTCCCAGCCACTTGACTGGAAAGTCCATCGGCCAGTACATTGTCCTTGCCTTTGATGAACTGGAAGTCCACTTTATAGTCCTGTAGGGCCCAGGACCACCTCTGCAGCATAGTGTTATGGTTTTTCATAGTCTGCAACCATAACAAGGCCCGATGATCCGTAGTCACTGTGAATCTTCGTCCCCACACGTATGGGCACAACTTGTTCAGTCCCCACACGACCGCTAGGCACTCCTTCTGGACCGACGAATAGTTTTTCTCCCTCGGCGTCAGCTTGCGACTCAGGTACGCCACTGGATGTCTGGTGCCTTCTCTCTCCTGCAGCAAGATGACTCCCAGCGCGAGGTCTGACGCATCTGTAACTTGGTCCCACAGTTTTAGGTGCATATAAGCATAACATAGCTATTGTAGTCCTCATACCATCAGTCCATTCGTTCCCAGTATTGGGCACTATTTCTTCTGGGTTTCTTCTGGGGTAGCCATGATATTATCCTAGAAAGGAGAATTATTAGTATAATAACTATTATTCCAATAAATATTGGTCTTGCATACGATAAGATATTGTATGCTCCTCCAAAGGCTCCTGTAGCAATATTACTTACAGTTTCAGCAATGGTTTTTACTACTGACGAAACTGCTGACCAAATATCTTGAAGGGCTGTTCCAAGCTGATCAAGCCTCGGGGGCAAGTGTCCTTCACGGAGGTCAAGCCAGATCTTTTATACTGTCCCAAGATGAGGTGATTTGTATTTCATACCCCTTGAGATTAGCCAATATACCAGTTACGTGAGGAAGCCTGAGCTGGATTTTTGGTAGTTTGAAAGAACTCAAAACCACAGTTTGTTGCTTAGGTAGTGGCTTGTTAAAAAGTTTTCCATAACACCTGATGATCTGATTTACTGTTATAATAGAAGGTTGAAACATGGGTATGTTACAGTCAGCTAGATCTGTCAGAACAATATAACTCCCATTTTTTAAGGATGTTATTTGTAAATATGGTCTGGAGACCACTCTAGTCATGACTGGACAATTACTTCCATTCCCACAGGGTTCATGCTCTATTACTTATTCACAAATGTGATAATCTATTTCATGGCAATCTATTATTTCAAGAGAATTCAATTGGTCACATTCTTGATTTATTATAGTATATAGGTGTTTTAACCAGACTCATGACAATATCTCACCTGTCAAGGCTAAGTGCCCCAAATTCATAACTTGGCCAGGTATACCTTCTTGGGTATGATAATGTCATAATATAAGGATGGTTCCCAAATGGATTTGAGACCTGAATTATAATCGTTGTTCTATATTATCAACTATAACACGTGCTTGTCTTCTAACAATTGGCATCATTTGTTCACTTAAATGTAGTTCTTTTTGTATCCAAGTTGAATTCATTAGGCTCCAATCAATCCTGTTTTCGGTGGTGAGCAGTCTTAGATTCTGCAGGTGGCTATGCATGCCTGAAATTACAGGTTCTTCCTGTAGAGCATTTATATCATGTATACTCGCTTCCAAAAATGTCACTAGATGGTCCTTTAATAGATGAATCCCTTTTGCTAATTCTTGACCATTAAGGTCTGAGATTTTTGCCACCATGGAGATAGATGATGCTAACATAAGTCCTGTTTTTTGAAGTTTTCCAATATTGTTTAGATCTTGCCTTTTCCATTCTTGTTCACATCCTTCTTGTTCCGGAGCCTCTTCAGGGATTTCAATGTTTGGTAAATTTCCTTCATATTTCCCTACAGCTCTGGCATTGGGAAGTTCACCTACATATTGCTCTGTACAATTACTAATATTACATGGTCGATAATCAATACTTTTATTTATCCTCATCTCCTTTTTAACCCTTTTATCATTTGATGTATAGGATAAGTTTTACTTAAATTTACACACTGCACATATATGCTATAAATTATATAATTCTTGTTCCTGACCTGTTTTTCTTCAATACATTTAGGCCCTAGAAACATCTCTTTAAATCTTGAGTATCCAAACTTTTGATGCTCTTGCCTTCTTTCTCCAGAACCCACTATAATTCATGGTTTAGCTATAATCTTTGCCTGTTCCATTTTGATTTTCTTTCCAAAATTTACAAGCATATGGATGTAAAGGTTTTTTCCCTTTTTTAATATTTCCTTCACAACCTGTTATACTAGTAATATTCTCTTTCCACAAGTCACAATCCCCTTCATATAGGGAATGCATAAAATATGTTCCATTAGTGAAATAAACTAATTCAGGTTGTCTACAGTAATCTTCAGGTCCGAAGTCAGTGAAGATACTTGCTGTTCCTTCATATGCCATCCCTTTGGTAATGCCCTTTTTCTTGAGTTGCTCGGTCTGGGTATCTTGTGTTGCCTCTTGAATTTTTTCTTGAAATTGCTTGTGTCGTTGTTGTGAGGAGGTTCTATAAGGAGCCCACCATTCTCCATATAATTTGTCTGAACAGAATATTGCTTTTTCTATTTTTTGTTTTCCTCCAGGCAATCTGTATCCTCCCAGTCTTGCATATTCTATATCTGCCGGATCCCATGGTTTTTCAAGGGTATATGGAGTTTCAAGAAAGTAGTCCATACTTGCCCATATAGGGTAGGTTATTTCTTCATCAAATGTTCCTTCAAGAGGACATTGATCTGCTATTATCTCATTAGTTGGCCATTCTCTTTTCTCCTTATAATCAATCCAATAACAATGTGCAAATTCCTGATAACACCTCTTCTTTCTATATTCATCCTGAGTGGTAGGTTTATCTAAAGGCAATGTAAAAGGTAGCACAGTATCTTGCAATTGCTTCATCTCTTCACTCACATAATCTGTTAGGAGCTGCATTGCTTCCTGGGTAGTAATCCCTGTTTCTGTTGCAATTTGTCTAGAATCCAGGATCATGATCTGAGAGACTCCTAAAACCCTCTCCTTGGCCACTATAGGCTTTGGATATGGTTCCCAGTGCATCCCCTGATCTAATCCTGTAACCCGTACTTCAACAGGCTGGACTTCATGATGTATAGCTCTCTTGGAGCGTTGGTCTCTTCCAGGCCTATACTGCAGGGAGTGAAGGAGTCCATCAGGATGTAAAGAAGTTTGATTCCAGTTTATTAATGGACCTAGATGTTGAAAAGCATTCTTTCATTGGAGACGGAAAACGGTGGTTAAGGTTAGTCCCAGCATTATCACAAAAATCATCATCATAAAAACTACCCCGAGCAATATTCTAGTACACTCTACGGGCGCATCTCTCACTGAAGCCATTCCATGCTCCAAGCATTCATGAGGTTTGTCACCTGCGTGATTTGTTGATGCGAAATAAGGGTGCTACTGTCACTGAAGCCATTTCCACACCCCAAGCATTAAGGTTTGTCCCATGTGAATTCTTTCATGCACCATAAGGGTGCATCTTTCACTGAAGCTTTTTTTGTCCCCTGTGTGATGTCTTTGATGCAGTGTAAGGGTGCTATTCTGATTGAAGCTCTTTCCATGCATGCTATAAAAGTGTCTTTTGTGCCCAGCATGAGTGTTCAGTCCGACACCAGCTGCTGCAGGGCGGTGTCACTGATCCACTTTCGTTGAGCATCTGTGCAAGGTACTCAATAAATTTTAACTCCTTTTAAGCAAACCTCGTGTGTCTGCATAGCCTCTCTGGTGCCATCTGACAACCTGAAGTGTGACAGAGGTGAAAGCTGCTCTTAAAAGACTTGGAAGAAACAAATCGCCAGGAGCAGATGGCCTACCAATAGAGTTGCTACAAGCTACTGAGACTGAATCTGTCCAGATTTTGACAAAAATCTGTCAACAAATACGGAAAAGAAAACAATGGCCCACAGACTGGAAGTGTTCCATATACATCCCAATTCCAAAGAAAGGAGATCCCAGAGAATGCAGTAATTATCAAACTATTGCCTTAATATTCCATGCAAGTAAAATAATGCTCAAGATTCTACAACAAAGGCTCCATATATGGAGCCAGGGCCGTCCCTCCCACCATAATAATATCAATATTAAAAATCATATTTATATAACTTTAAATACTTTAACATTTTATTTTTTTCTGTTTTAGGCAAAATTTAATAGATTTTCGAGGGCCCTAAAAGTTTCGTTTTTTTCTGATATGAGAAAAAAAGAAAAACATTTTCTTCGACCCTAAAAGTTTATTTTTCTTCTGATTTTAAAAGAAATTAAAACATTTTCGTGGGCCCCTAAAAGTATCATGAGCCCTAGGCACTGTGTCTAATGTGCCTAATGGATAAGTCAGCCCTGTATGGAGAAATGTCAGATGTCCAAGCTGGTTTTAGAAGGGGAAGAGGTACCACAGATCGTATTGCAAACATACGTTGGATAATGGAACGGACCAAGGAATTTCAGAAGGAAATCACCCTGTGCTTTATAGATTACGGCATAGCCTTTGATTGTGAAGATTATGAAAAACTATGGAATGCTTTAAAAGAAATGGGCGTGTCACAGCATCTGATTGTCCTGATGCACAACCTATAGTCTGGACAAGTGGCTACTGTAAGGACAGAATATGGAGAAACCGATTGGTTCCTGTCAGAAAGGGTGACAGACCGGGGTATATTTTATCACCCTATTGATTTAATCTATACGCAGAACATATCATAGGGAAAGCTGGATTGGACCAAGATGAAGGAGGTGTGAAAATTGGAGGGAGAAATATCAATAATTTAAGATATGCAGATGATACCATACTACTAGCAGAAACCAGTAATGATTTGAAACGAAGGCTGATGGAAGTTATAGAGGAAAGCACAAAAGCAGGACTACAGCTGAACGTCAGAAAGACTAATGTAATGACAACAGAAGATTTATGTAACTTTACAGTTGACAATGAGGACATTGAACTTGTCAACCTTGGCACAATCATTAACCAAACTGGAGACAATAGTCAAGAAATCAGAAGAAGGCTAGGACTGGGGAGGGCAGCTGTGAGAGAACTAGAAAAGGTCCTCAAATGCAAAGATGCATCACTGAATACTAAAGTCAGGATCATTCAGACCATGATATTTCCAATCTCTATGTGTGGATGTGAAAGTTGGATAGTGATAAAAGTGCATAATACAAATCAAGAAAAATAAATTAAATTGACTTAAATGACTTACAGCGTTCACTTCACTGTATATTATTACAAGATGTTCATTTAACCTCTGCAGGTACTTTAAAAGTTGGAGGGCACCTTTTGTGTGTGTGTGTGTGTGTGTGTGTGTGTTTTACAGATATAAGTAATCCTGTTTCAAGTGTGGAAAGACCTTCAGTCGCCTCTCCCTGCTCCGGTCACATCAAAGGATGCATGCAGGGGAGAAACCATGGAAACGCTGTTTGCAAAAAGCGCTTTGGCGACAGGGCGAAGCAGGAACCTCCGCGCCTGCGCCCTGGATTTGCACAAGGGGCAGAGCCTGCAAGACGTTTGCCCAGAGCGCAGCGGGGATTCAGTCCTCCAGCGGTGGAAGGAACTGAGCTCTGTTTCCTAGAGAGGCAGGATGTTGTCATGACAATGGGAGGGACGGAGGGAGAGAGACAAGAGTGAAGCAAGGAAGCAAACAGGCTTGATTGATTTCCGAGGAGGAGGAGGAAGGAGGCTGGATCGTGGCGAGGACGGAAGACCAAGAGAGAGGTGCAGCAGTGGGGGGGGGGCGAAAGGGTCAGGAGTTTGCCTTTGGGGGTGTAAAAAGGGGGAGATCCTCCCCCCACCTCTCCCCCGGAATCAGGGGCGTCACTATGGGGCTTCTTCGCACTCCCTCGAGCTAGATTTGCTCTCAATTGAGTGACAAATGCGAGAGCGAGCGGATCCTCCGGTGGAGGAAAAGGTCAACCGAACGCTAATGGTTAATGGGCCAAAGGGGTAGGGTGGTCCTTAGACTCCGGAACACTTCCGGTTCCCAAACGAGAGCAGCAATGCGGAAGGGTGCCAGTCCAAAGAAACACAAGGAGGGGGGATAAAGAGGTATGACGGCAATGAAACCAGTTCCAGCCTCCGAATGAGGACCGGAAGGCTGCATGTCTTCCTCCGCTTTTCTGAGTCTCTGGATGGTCGTTGCACTTCCCTGCTCCAGCCTGGTCAGTTTCCTTCGCAAAGAAGGTGGGGAAAGCGGGGACGGAGGAGGGGGGAATAAACTCCCAGGCTCCACCCCTTTGAAGAACCTGAGGGCTTCTCCATGCAATCAACTCCAATCCAAAGTCATGCAAAAAGAGCCCAAACTCCACTGCTTCCATTGCCTGGTTTTCTTGCAACCTCCAGATTTTTTGGAGGGGGGAGCTGTACTGGTGTAGAGTAAGATGCATTGCATGCGGAGGGTGGGTACAGCGGCTACACTTTGGGATGTCAAAGAGGGTTGGACTTGATGGCCTTATAGGTCCCTTCCAACTCTACTATTCGACGATTCTATGCCCGCCAACTTGGATGGCTTTCAAAGCGGGTTGCACACGTTTCTAGAGGCTCAATGGCTGCTGACCACGATGGCTCTGTTGCTCCCTCCGCTGTCAGAGGCAGGAAATGTCTCTGAATAGTAGTTGCTGGGAATGTCATTTGGGGGTGAGTGTTGCTGTTGCCTTCGAGGCCTGCTTTCAGGCTTCCCAGTGGGGCCTCTGTTTGGCCACTGAGGGCACGATGCTGGGCTCTTGGCCTGACCCAGCAGCCAGGCTCCTCTGATGTTATGAGAGGGGTTGGTCTAGGGCTGGCAACAGACTTTTGGGGGGCTGGGAGCCCAGGGCCAGTAATGGGCCCCACGAACACCTGCCTCCAACAAGGCCAAGGTCTGCCCTTTCTCTGCCCCTGCTTTGACATCGAGGCTGCTCACCACCTTCCACCCCCTGGATACACTTCAGCAGCGGACAGGTGGTGGCTCTTTTGAGTGGGGGCTCACCATTTGGGAACGAAACGAAGCTCATTAGAAGAGAACCTCCTTGGATGCAGAAGGGCCCAGGTTCGATCGCCGACATTTCTGGGAAAGAGCCCCTGCCTGGAATCTTGGAGAGCTGCTGCCAATCAGGGCAGACAATACTGAACTAGATGAACCAATGATCCCCAGTCTAAAGCAGCTTCCTGTGTTTCAAGGTTTCTGTTGTTATGTGCCTTCAAGTCGATTATGACTTATGTCAACCCTATGAATAAAGAGCATCCAGTAGCATCTGTTGTAAACCGCCCTGTTCAGACCTTGTAAGTTCAGGTCTGCGACTTCCTTTATGGAATCAATCCACCTCTTGCTTGTTCTTCCTCTTTTTCTACTCCCTTCTGTTTTTCCCAGCATTATTGTCTTTTCTAGTGAATCATGTCTTCTCATGATGTGTCCAAAGTATGACAGCCTCAGTTTCATCATTTTAGCTTCTGGTGATAGTTCTGGTTTAATTTGTTCTAACACCCAATTATTTGTCTTTTTCACAGTCCATGGTATGCGCAAAGTTCTCCAACATCACATTTCAAATAAGCTGATTTTTCTCTTATCCATTTTTTTCACTGTTCAACTTTCACATCCATGCATAGAGATGGGGAATACCATGGTCTGAATGATCCTGACTTTAGTCTTCAGTGATACAGATTTGCATGTGAGTTCTCCAATAGCTGCCCTCCCCAGTGCTAGCCTAATTTCTTGACTATTGTCTCCATTTTGGTTAATGACTGTGCCAAGGTATTGATAATCCTTGACAAGTTCAGTGTCCTCATTGTCAACTTTAAAGTAGGGAAGGGCTAAGCTGGGGTTGAGGGAGGGGGGATTTGCTGCTCCCCCCACCTTGCAATCCTGTGCATGTTTACTCAGAAGTAAATCCCACCCTGTTGAATGGGGTTTACCCACTAGGACTGGCATCAGTTTTGCTGAGACGGCACCTCGCATTGCACCTGCACCCTTTGCCCACTCACTTCTCCCTGCCTCCCATCACATCTATGGTTCCCACTGGCCCTCAGAATTCTCCCCAGGCCAGCAGAACAGTGAGTGCTTTTCTACCCTATATCTCAGTGGTGGGCTGAGCATGTGCTTTGCGTGCAGAAGGTCCTGGGTTCAATCTTTTGCATGTCCTTGTGAAAGGGAAAAATGTTCTAGGTTGTTTGTGTGACGATCCTACAGCTGCAGCGGTTCCATTGCATGATCCTCTTTGAAGCTCCCTCTCACCCAGGATTGGGGGTGTGAAGAGACGCCCTGGTGCAGAGGAGACACTTGGGTGTCGGGGCTAAGAAAGCCGGCCTACCTTGCTGGGCTGCTGTGTGAGGACAAAAGGGGAGCAAGGGCCGGTGTCCCCCTCCCCAAACGCCTTGGCCAAGAAAGCAGACCAAAAAGTAAGCAATATTTTCCCCACGTACAAGTGGGGCCTGTTTTATTGTTCGTTCTGTCCACAGTGTGTTTCTGTGAGTCCGTTTCTGCACTGCTGTAGTTCCTGGGAGGAAACATGCTTTTTGTAGAATCATAGAGTTGGGAGGGGCCTGTAAGACCATCCAGTCGAACCCCCAGCTCAGTGCTTACCCTCTCCCCCAAATGCACTTGGCCTCTTCTTCTGGTCTCCTCAATCCTCCCCCCCATTGTAGATTCTCTCCCTCCCCCCCCCCCCTCTCTCTCTCAATCAATCAATCACTCTCTCTCTCTCTCTCTCTCACACACACACACACACACACGTTAGGACTATCATCTCCTTGCCTTCCTGACCTTACAACATCATTGCTGCTGCTGAAGGTTGGGGACTGGGAAATCAGCCTCCATTTCCCACTCTGTGGCCTTCGGAGGATGGTCTGAATAAAGATGTGTGGCCAGCAAATAAACTCATCTCAGTCGTCCAAACTGTAGCCCTGCAAGGTAGGCAAGAGTGGTGTCAGCCTCCCGCTTTGCACCCCAGCTGCTCACTTTAGAGAAGAGGCCAGTTTCATTTCTTTCATTATAAATTAATGATCAGGAAGTCGTTTACTTGAGGAACTGGGAAGAGTGGCCATGGATGATATTATAGAAAATTGCCTGCATTTGTGTGAGCTTCGTGGAAACATAGGAAGGTGCCTTATATTGACTTGGTCCACCTAGCTCAGTATTGTCTGCACTAGTGCTGTCCTGGGTTTCAAGCAGGGAGCCCTTCCCAGTCCTGCCTGGAGATGCTGCTGAGATTTGAACCCAGTTCTTTTTGCAGGCAAGGCAGATGCCCTTCACCTAAATGGCCGTGTTGAGAAGTTCTGGATTGGATCCTAAACTTTTGCTCTTTTGGGGAATGGGCCAAGGTAGATGCCCTTTCTGCTTATGGCATTCACAGCCCTCCAGTTTCAAAACCAGCCGTGGGAACCCTTTCTGGCTTTGCGGGCCAGATCCCTACTGGACCCTTGCCTCAGGATCCAACTCTGACAGGTGGGCAGAGCCCTTTCAAGCTGGAGGGAATGGTCAGTGTGGAAGAGGCCATCTCATGAGTAGACGGCATTTTCTTCTTTCAGGGTCCGGTGACCTTTGAGGAGGAGGAGGAGGCAGTAGCTGTGCATTTCACGGAGGAGGAGTGGGTCTCCTGGATCCGGGCCGAAGTGTTCCGCACAGGGAAGCCATGGAGGAGAATTATGAGATTGGAGCCTCTTTCAGTAAGGAAACACGTTTTCATGACTGATAGATGTTGAAGACCATTTGTGCCAATGATGCGTTTAGTGGAAAGTCAGTTTCTCACTAGGGTTTCTGGGAGCTATAGTCCAAACTCTACAGTGGGAATTGGTGCTCCGTTGGCGCTTGGGAGCGTCTTCCCCTCTCTCCCCCATCCTTCTTTCATCCAGTTTATGCCTTTGGGGCCTAGGAAGCGGCGGAGGTGGCAGCTTGCAGAATCAAGGTGGGCACCCCTGTGCTTGCACCAGTCTGTGAGCAGGACTGGTATCTGCCTGGATCCTGCCCTCATGCATTGGAGTTGAAGTCCTTGCCAGTTCTCAAGACAGCCCTAGTGCAGTTTCTGCAAGAATGTTCCTGCATTCCACATATTGTTGTGCCTTTCGGTTGAGGAAGATTCTCTGGAGAAGCTCTCCAAATAGATGCCATTGAAGAAGACTTGTTTCAAGTCGAAACGTGTTTGGCAAATTATTTGAGATATGTTGTGCATTTTATCTTTGCATTTTATATTTCTGTATTAGCACACCTCTGCCGTTTATTGCTGTGTTGTCATTGGGAGTGTATGTACATCTCATATACAAAGCTAGTAGTTCACATCACACTCTGTGTGGTAAATTGCAGGTGCATTAGAAATTGGACATTATTGTGTACTCAGCCATAGAATATATTTTCCATCATTCATTTCTACATATATTTTTCAGAATCATACTATGACTTAGACCTTCACTTTATGTGCTTTTGCCTATTTTGTCTAATTCACCATTTGCATGGTTGTTACCAGAGATGGATTATAGGGAGAAGGGGGTGGGGGGAGAAACACTCTCTCTGACAAATTTCTCACTCCCCCACCCACCACTCCTATTGCTGGAGCCCTTTCGATATGCAAATTATACCTGAATCATAAACTGGAAGTTAAAATTAAGCTGCCATCCCGAACTGCTCGCGTCAAAGTTGACTCCATCAAAATCAATAGGACGTTTTTCAGAGGAAATGCATTTAGGAAGGGAGCATTTATTTATACGCAACACACCATCATTTCCCTTTCAGAGATCCAAACCATATACTCTGGCCCTTTTCTGTCTCTTCCCGATGCCAGCATTGATATTTGCATATACATTCTCAAGCTACGACACTGAAAAGCTTATGGGAGCATTTCTGGCGACACGAATATCTTGCGGTGGCTTCACTCTTAATCTCCACGGAGAAAGGTTTCCTCGGAAGTGTAAATGTGATGTGCAGCCCTGCTCCCTTTTGGAGGAGGAGGAGGGTGAAGCTCTCAGGGCTGGTTTTCACTCTCTTTGTGACGAGATGATGTCCAAATGAAAACAGCTGGGTTGGCTGAGTTCCACTGTGCCCTCCCCAACAGGCAGTTCAGGTTGAGTGTCATATGCAGTGAGCGCATGTTCCCAAGTGCCAGGCTGACCCTGCTGGGGCCACACGGCCCTGTCCTCTTCAGGGGGTGCAGGAGTTAAAGTGTTCCAAACAATCCCTCCTGTTAACTACAAATGGCTTGACTTGGAATGGCTGAATATCTTGTGGTCAAAAGTAACAAGTCTTGTCTGTTTCCTTGGAAGAATTAGACCTCAATTCCTGTTTGGAAGATGGAGAGGATCTTCTTATGCAGGTTCCCAAAGAGGAGGAGACCTCAGCAGGTTGGTGCTTAGCTGTGCTGTGGGGGCCCTTTTGGTCTGGGAATTGAAGCATTTTTCCGTTCCTGAGTAATATCATCCAGGGGAGAGTCGCCCATCAGGCTGTGAGTTCTCCTGGTGGACATCTGAGATGGTTTTAAAAGGGGCTAGAAAAATAGCTTCATGCCCAGTCTGTGTCTGTTGGAATTACTTTTTAAGATCTTTTTGTTTTAATATATTTTAAACCCTGTTTTTAATGATGTGTTTGAGAGTGTTCTTAGTGTTTTTGTTTGCCACCCTGGGCTCCTACCGGGAGGAAGGGTGGGCTATAAGTCTAAATGAATAAATAAATGCATGGAAGAGAAGGCTCTCAAGGGCCATCAGTCCTGATGTTTATGGGCCACCTCCGGAATCGGGGACAGCAGCAGGAGATGAGCTCTTGCCTTTCTTAGCTTTGAGGTTGTAGCAATTGTTTGACATGGAATCCCTGACTTTTTATGTTGTGGTTAAAAGTAACTCCTCTTGTCTGTTTCCTTGAAAGAACGAGACCTCGCTTCCTGTAAGGAAGAAGGAGAAAGTCTGTTTATCCAGGTCATCAAAGAAGAGGAGGAGACCTCAGCAGGTTGGTGCTTAGCTGTGTTATGGAGCCCCTTTTGGTCTGGGAATGGAAGCATTTTTCCATTCCTGAGTAATGTCATCCAGGGGAGAGTCGCCCATCAGGTGGTGGACATCCTGGATGGCTTAAAAAAGGGAGCTGGAGAAATGCATGGAAGAGAAGACACTCAAGGGCCACCAGTCCTGATGTTTATGGGCCACCTCCGGAATTGGGGGAAGAGAAGCAGGAGATGTGCTCTTTCTCTTTGGCTTGAAGGCCTCCCATGTGTGTCTTGTTGGCCCCTGTGGGCCAGGCTGGCTCCAGGCTTTTTTTGGGGGGGGAGTCTTGAGAACAGGATATCAATGAGGCCCTTATTTCCTCTCTTTCCTCCTCAGACCTCCTCCCTCTTGGCCTCAGCCCTTTAATATAAAATAATTTGGTGACCCCCTAAAAAGAGGAGGGGAAACTTTGGCCCTTCAGATGTTGGTGAACTGCAAATTCCATCAGCTCCTGCAAGGATGGCCAATGATTAGGGGTGATGGGAGTTCAACAACATCTGGCGGGCCACAGGGTCCCCACACCTGCTATAATTTAATCTGCAAACCCAGGGAGAGTGTCCCATTGGACTCGGTGGGGCTTACTTCTGAATGGGTGTGGCATTTATTGGGGTTATTTACATCCACAGTGGCAATGCATCTGATCCCTTTACCTTGATTCTAAATGGAGTGCAAGCCCACTTCTCCCTGTCCCGTTCCCAGAATTAAAAATCAAAATGTTCCAACTCAAAATTATTCCTCCTCTTAGCTTCGAGGTCATAGAAATGGCTTGATATGGAATGCCTATGTTGTGGTTAAAAGTAATTTCTCTTGACTGTTTCCTTGAAAGAACGAGACCTCGCTTCCTGTAAGGAAGAAGGAGCAAGTCTGTTTATCCAGGTCCCCAAAGAAGAGGAGGAGACCTCAGCAGGTTGGTGCTTAGCTGTGCTGTGGAGTCTCTTTTGGTCTGGGGATGGAAGCATTTTTCTGTTCCTGAGTAATGTCATCCAGGGGAGAGTCGCCCATCAGGCAGTGAGTTCTCCTGGTGGACATCTTGGATGGCTTGAATGGGAGCTGGAGAAATGCATGGAAGAGAAGGCTGTCAAGGGCTAAATGTCTTGATGGTTGTGGCCTTCTGTCCTCCTTGTTTTTTTAAGATGTTTTGTTTTAAAAGTGATTTTGGTCCTTCATCATTTATTTGCCCCCCTGGATTCCCTTTGGAAGGAAGCGCAGGATATAAATTGTATTAGTATTATTAGGACTGATTGTGGGATTCCCATACACATCGATTCAGGCCAAGTGGAGATGCTGGACTAGATAGGCCTGATTTCCTTTTTTTTAAAGAGCCAGACCTCATTTCCTGTTGGGAAGAAGGAGAAGATCCGGTGATGCAGGAACCCAAAGAAGAGGAGGAGACCTCAGCAGGTAGATTTACTTATTTATTATTTAATTTACATCCCACCCTTCCTCCCAGCAGGAGCCCACATGCTTAGCTGTGTGTTGGGGCCCTTTGAGGAGCTGAAGCTTCGCTCCCCTCGCCCGCCCCGTTCCTGTGTAATGTCATCCGGAACAGACGGACCCATCAGGGCACAATTTCCTTCCCTTCATCCAACATCTCACAATATTCCCTCCTCGGAAAATAGCTCAGGTTTTGCACAGGTTTTTATATGAACCCTTTTTTAACCCAAGACTCATTCTACAGCATATTTACTGGTTTATTAAAAAAAATATAGCTCCCTTTTCGAGGAGCTTTTTCCCAGAACAACTTACCATTTCCAATAAAAGCCAAACTTCACTGGAAAAATAAAATATATATATAAAAAATATATAACTGAATTATAAACCAGCAGTTATATGTATAAAAAAACAATATAAGACCTAAAAAGGATCATAAAAACAGTAATTAAGAATTCTTTGTTGAGGGGGGGACAAAAACCTTTCAACAAACTTGGAAAGCGTAATAATGTCTGGGGTTGTTTCACTTCAAAGGGAAGAAAACTCCACAGAACTGGCTCCACAGCGCTCAAAGCACGTTTAATAGAGAGGCTCTTCTTTCAATGCCTTCATTCTGCCAGCCCTCCCCAGTTCCCTATTCTGTTAGTGACGACCTCGCCTCAGTTGTTCATGCTCTGGTAACTTCTAGACTGGACTACTGCAATGCGCTCTACGTTGGGCTGCCCTTGAAGACTGTTCGGAAACTACAACTAGTCCAGAATGCAGCGGCCAGATTGTTGACGCAGACCAGAAGGTCCGCTCATATAACACCTGTTCTGGCCCATCTGCACTGGCTTCCTGTTTGTTTCCGGGCTAGATTCAAAGTGCTGGTTTTGACCTATAAAGCCCTACACGGCATGGGACCGCAATACCTGGTGGACTGCCTCTCCCAATATGAACCTACCCGGACACTGCGCTCAACATCTAAGGCCCTCCTCCGAGTGCCATCCCATCGAGAAGCTCGGAGGGTGCTGACTAGAACCAGGGCCTTTTCTGTGGTGGCCCCCAAACTGTGGAACAGCCTTCCTGATGAGGTGCGCCTGGCGCCGACGCTACTATCTTTTCGGCACCAGGTGAAAACCTTTTTATACTCCCAGGCATTTTAATGTGTGTTTTAATGGTATTTTCATCATTATTTGTATTTTTGGATGTTGTTTGGTTCTTTTATTGTTTGTTTGTTTTGTTTTCTTGATTTATTGTATTTATTGTATTTATATATTGCTTGTTTTTTATCTTTTTGTACACCGCCCAGAGAGCCTTCGGGGTTAGGGCGGTATATAAATAAAATAAAATAAATAAATAAATAAGGTCACCGTTTAATTCAGGAAAGCCGAAACGTGGCCCTCCCCTTCTTGTTTTAGGGTAGCCTGGCAGACAAACTGTCTAGCGAGTGATGTGTCTCCTGCAACGGGTGCAAATTGGTGGGAGCTACTTCCACTCCCTCTTCGTACACCAGGTTTAAGTTCCCTGCTAAATCAGAGGGTATCATCCAGCTTCTCCACACCACACACCTTTATGGCACATCCACAGTGTACATTGAAAGCATGTGGCTTCCTCCAAAGAGTCCTGGGAGTTGTAGTTTATGAAGGGTGCTGGGAATGTAGCGCAGAGAGGAAAAACTATTCTCCAGGATTTGTTGGGGGAAGCCGTGTGCTTTAGATTTGTGCTGAGTGTGCTTTAAAGGTCTGGTGTGATCATAGACTTCTATCATGTCTCCTCTTTCCTTTTTTTCTATGAGAAAAATCCCCAAATGTTGCGACCCTTGATCATTTTGATTGCTCATTTCTCTACCGCTTCCGCAACTCGAATGCTATTTTTGCGGTCAGGCAACCAGAACTGAAGACAGCATTCCAAGTAGGATCACATCTTAAATATGTATAATAGCGTTATGATACTGGCAGTTTTATTTTCACTCTGTGTCTTAATGATCCCTCACATGCAAATCACCAATAACATCAGTACCTTAATTGGGGCATCTGCTATGACCTCAAGGTCTCTCTCCTGTCAGTCACCACCAGTTCAGTTAGGATTTTTCACTTCTGTGCATCACTTTACGCTTGCTTACATTTAATTGCATTTTCTCTTTAATACCCAAGCCTGCTTGGAGAGTTCCTTTTGGAGTCCCTCACAATCGCTCTTTATTTTAATCACCCTGACAGGTCCTGATCCTGATGACTGGGGGGCACTTCTTACATCCCTCAATTAGGAGAACTCTTCATTTATTCCTGCTTTCTCCTTCCTGATCTTGAAACACTTACTGATGCATGAGAGCGCATTTCCTCATATCCCATGATTGCTATATTCCACTCCATGTTTAGTAATTCTGTATTTCATAATATTTTCCACTACTTTTCCCGGAACAGGTAATAGGCCTCGGATTTCCCGGATACCTTCTGTGTCCTTTTGACTTGCATCTTGTAATACATTTGCCAGTCCATATGGTAGCAAGTCTTTGGGAGAAGGTACATATTTTTCTTAGAAGATCAGCAATGTCACATTTGGGTTCTTTTAAGACCTCTCAGGTAGATGCCATCTGGACTTGGCATGATTTGTGAAAGATCCCGCTTGTCCCATCTCTCTTCAGAGTGTGAGTGGAGGGCAGATGATGTCCACTCCTTGCCTGGGAGTATTAATGTGGAAGGCAATGGTTTCTTCTTCCAGGGACTGGTGACCTTTAAGGAAGGGTCCTTGCACTTCACCCAGGAGGAACGGGCTCAGCTGGATCCAGCCTAGAGAGCTCTGTACAAGGAGATCATGCAGGAGATTCCTGAGATGGTGACCTGTTCTGTTAGAATTAGGAGAGGTTAAGGATAGCCTTCTTACTCCCTTCCTGGCACCCCTGCTTCGCAAACCTGACCCACTATGCATTTCAGATTATCCGGTAGAGCTGCCATCATTTCCTACACCCCCTTTTCCCAAACAGGAGGACTCTGGGGGGGCCAATTTAGTACTGATAATTCTGGGATCCTAGGACAGCACCCCCTCCGCTTCCCAGCCAGAGCCCTCTTTAACTTCCTGTAAGGCCTACAACCAACACTCTCCCTCTGTTGCTGCCACCAGTCTGAAGAGTCAGCTTTTCCTTTGCACCTCAAAATCCTTTTACTCGGAAGTGGGGAACCCAAGTTTTAGCTCAAGTATCTACCTGATCCTAAGTCACTACTTACCTCCAGGATATTGGTCCTGTCAGGTGTAAAGCTGTTTGGCTGGTCCACTGCAGGCTTTTTCCTGATGGTGGATGAGGCACAAAGGCTGCATATCTCAGCCCACCTTTGAAGGATATTTCCAAATAGCTTTGTGGGGCACTGGGCTCTCTTGGATCAATTAAAACGGAACTCACATAGTGCAGGTGTGTGTGTGTTATGTGTCTTCTTGTCGACTACGACTTATGGCGACCCTCAGAATCAGTGACCTCCAAGAGCATATGTTGTAAACCACCCTGTTCAGATCTTTTAAGTTCAGGTCTGTGGCTTCCTTTATGGAATCAGTTGATCTCTTTTTTGACCTTCCTCTTTTTCTACTCCCTTCTGTTTTTCCCAGCATTATTGTCTTTTCTAATGAATCCTGTCTTCTCATGATGTCTCCAAAGTATGAGAACCTCAGTTTCATCATTTTAGGTTCTAGTGATAGTTCTGGTTTAATTTGTTCCAACACCCAAGTATTTGTCTTTTTCGCAGTCCATGGTATGCACAAAGCTCTCCTCCAACACCACATTTCAAAGGAGTTGATCTTTCTCTTTTCTCCTTTTTCACTGTCCAACTTTTACATCCATACATAGAGATTGGGAATAGCATTTTCTGAAAGATCTTGACTTTGGTGTTCGGTGATCCATCTTTGCATTTGAGGATCTTTTCTCATAGCTGCCCACCCCAGTCCTAGCCTTCTTCTGATTTCCTGACTATTGTTTCCAGTTTGGTTAATGATTGTGCCAAAGTATTGATAATCCTTGACAAGTTCAGTGTCCTTGTTGCCAAATTTAAAATTACATAACTCTTCTGTTGTCATTACTTTAGTCTTGTTAGCATTAAGCTGTAGTCCTGCTTTTGTGCTTTCCTCTTTAACTGTCCTGTCCAGAGTTGATACCAGGAGACTGAGACACTGGTGCAAGTAAATCTCATTTTATTAGAGTAATGGATACATCAAAAGCAATCCCTAACTACACTCTAGACGTGCTCTGCGACGTAAGAAGAAAGTTGACTCAACACTCTCACTCCTTCGCACACCCGCCCTCTGCCCGGTACGCTTTTCCCACCGTCGAGAGTGAGGTGAGGGGGGGTGAGCCTCCATGGGCTCATCAGACGAACAGGGTCCTTATCAACAGACAAGGAAGTAGAGGGCTGAGAAGCATCAGGCATCTCTAAGTTTCTGCGGGATGAAGGGGGGTTAGTGCTAATTCATGGCTCGGTGAAGGAGGAGTTGCTGCTCTTTCGGAATCCTCCCCTAACTGATCCGTTGGGAGGGTTGAAGGCTGAGCCCTGTCCCCAAGGGGGGCTGGGCCACCTGTGGGAATTGGCGGAGCATCTCCCACACTCCTTTCCCCAATGTCTGGAATAGACACAACAACAGCTGGATCTTCCGTGCCTTCTGGCAGTTGAGGCGTCTGCAACTCATGCCTTTCCTCTCCCTGGCCTTCGAGAGAGAGCTGGGGCTCGACATGAACTTTCATCAGCATTTGTTTTAAGTGATTACTGGTTTCTGCTAGTAGTATGATATCATCTGCGTATCTTCAATGATTGATATTTCTCCCTCAGGTCTCACACCTCCTTCATCTTGCTCCAATCCCACGTTTTGTATGATATGTTCTATGTATAAATTAAGTAAGTGGGTGATAAAATATAGCCCTAGAGCCGCATTATGACTTTTGTGGGCCCTAGGCACTTTTGCCTTCGTGGGCCCCTTCCTCCATAATAATATCAATATGAAAAATTATTTTTGATATAACTTTAAATACTTCGAAATTTTATTTTTTTTCTGTTCTCGGCTAAATTCAATAGATTTTTGTGGGCCCTAAAAGTTTCATTTTTTTCTGATGTGAGAAAAAAATTAAAACATTTTCTTTGATCCTACAAATTCATTTTTTCCTTCTGATTTTAAAAGAAATTAAAACATTTTCATGGGCCCCTAAAAGTATTGTGGGCCCTGGCACTGTGCCATAAGTCGGCCCTGCTAACACCCCCTTATCCGTAGAAGCCGGGCTCCATCAAGGTCATGAAGTGTGGGAAGTTTTCGGGAGGATGTTCCATTTGGCCACTGATTGGTGAGCCCTTATTCCATGAAGAAATTCCCTGATTGGTTAATTGGATCCGGCCTGTTGCTAGGCAGTTTGCCATAAGTCGGCCCTGCTAACACCCCCTTATCCGTAGAAGCCAGGCTCCATCATCAGCAGATTTGGGTTTCAGTGTCACCAATACGTGGATGACACTCAGCTCTATCTCTCGTTTAAGTCCTCACCAGAGCTGGCTGTGGATACCATTTCCAAGTGCCTGAAGTCCGTAAGTGAATGGATGGGAGGAAATGGGCTGAAGCTGAACCCCGACAAGACCGAGGTGCTGCTCGTGGGAGACAAGAGAAGGTTGGGAAATATAGACCTGGTGCTTAATGGGGTAAGATTGCCCCTGAAGGACCAGGTCCGCAGCCTCTGGGTCATTCTTGACTCCCAGCTGTCCATGGAGGCTCAGGTTTTGGCAGTGAGCTGGGCAGCTTGGTATCAATTGCATCTAATACAGAGGCTGCGACCCTACCTTCCTGTCCATCTGCTCCCATGGGTGGTACATGCCCTGGTCTCCTCTCGCTTAGAATACTGTAATGCGCTCTACGTGGGGTTACCTTTGAAAACGGTCTGGAAATTGCAGCTGGTACAAAATGTGGCGGCACGCCTGATAAAGCAGAGCCGTTGCTGGGATCATATCACCCCAGTGTTGATTGATCGAGCTTTGACAGTTAAACTCTGATATCAACAGAGCTCCCAAAAATACATTTTCAAAATACAAATCATAATATATTCACAGGAATTCTCCACAGCATTTTATCTCCTTTCTTTTTCATTCCCTCAGGATACATCTGGGGGGTGAAAGCTGACAGAGAAGTATCTGAAGTATCACTGGAAAAAGCTGAGGAGCACATGCAGGAGCATAAACTGAGGAGTCAAGATGGAGCAAAGAGACAAGAGGAAAGACAAACTCACACAGGGGAGAAACCTTATAAATGCTTGGAGTGTGGAAAGAGCTTCAGTCAGAGTAGCAGCCTTACTTTGCACCAAAGAACTCACACAGGAGACAAACCTTATAAATGCTTTCAGTGTGGAAAGAGCTTCAGTCAGAGTGGCCACCTTACTTCGCATCACAGAACTCACACAGGAGACAAACCTTATAAATGCTTGGAGTGTGGAAAAAGCTTCAGTCAGAGTGGCCACCTTACTTCGCATCACAAAACTCATACAGGGAACAAACCTTATCAATGCTTTGAGTGTGGAAAAAGCTTCAGTTGGAGTAGCAACCTTACTTCGCATCAAAGAACTCACACAGGAGACAAACCTTATAAATGTTTGGAGTGTGGAAAGAGCTTCAGGTGGAATAGCCACCTTACTTCGCATCACAAAACTCATACAGGGAACAAACCTTATCAATGCTTGGAGTGTGGAAAAAGCTTCAGTTGGAGTAGCGCCCTTAATTTGCATCACAGAACTCACACAGGGGACAAACCTTATAAATGCTTGGAGTGTGGAAAGTGCTTCAGTTGGAGTAGTGCCCTTACTTTGCATCACAGAACTCACACAGGGGACAAACCTTATCAATGCTTGGAGTGTGGAAAGAGCTTCAGTCAGAGTGACAAACTTAGTATACATGAAAGAACTCACACAGGGGACAAACCTTATCAATGTTTGGAGTGTGGAAAGAGCTTCAGTCAGAGTGTTAACCTTACTTCGCATCACAAAACTCATACAGGGAACAAACCTTATAAATGCTTGGAGTGTGGAAAGAGCTTCATTAGGAGTAGAGCCTTGAGTTCTCATCAAAGAACTCACACTGGGGACAAACCTTATAAATGCTTGGAGTGTGGAAAGAGCTTCAGTCAGAGTAGCAACCTTACTTCGCATCACAAAACTCATACAGGGAACAAACCTTATCAATGCTTTGAGTGTGGAAAAAGCTTCAGTTGGAGTAGCAACCTTACTTCGCATCAAAGAACTCACACAGGAGACAAACCTTATAAATGTTTGGAGTGTGCAAAGAGCTTCAGGTGGAATAGCCACCTTACTTCGCATCAGAAAACTCATACAGGGAACAAACCTTATCAATGCTTGGAGTGTGGAAAAAGCTTCAGTTGGAGTAGCGCCCTTAATTTGCATCACAGAATTCACACAGGGGACAAACCTTATAAATGCTTGGCGTGTGGAAAAAGCTTCAGTTGTAGTAGCCACCTTACTTTGCATCACAGAACTCACACAGGGGACAAACCTTATAAATGCTTGGAGTGTGGAAAGACCTTCAGTCAGAGTAGCCACCTTACTTTGCATCACAGAACTCACACAGGGGACAAACCTTATAAATGCCTGGAGTGTGGAAAGAGCTTCAGGTGGAGTGGCCAACTTATTTCGCATCACAAAACTCATACAGGGAACAAACCTTATCAATGCTTGGAGTGTGGAAAGAGCTTCAGGTGGAGTAGCCACCTTACTTCGCATCACAAAACTCATACAGGGAACAACCCTTATCAATGCTTGGAGTGTGGAAAGTGTTTCAGTCGGAGTGACACCCTTAGTAAACATGAAAGAACTCACAGGAGACAAACCTTATAAATGCTTGGAGTGTGGAAAGAGCTTTAGTTCTCTAAATCCCTAACCAATCCCTAGGTCTCGACAGGCTCCTATGAAGTTGGTCCCACAGTTGGACCTCAACTGCTTGGTTGGGCCTCGTATGGCAAGGAACCTATGGAGGGCATTTATGAAACTCAAAGTGTCCATGGACTCGATCACTTCGATGTGAATGCTGAAGCAGGTAAAGGCTTTACTACCTGAGGCTGCCTTTGAAGACGGTTCAGAAACTGCAGGTTGTGCAAAATGCAACGCCCTGATTGGTAACAGGGACCAGATGGTTCAAACGTATAAAACCAATTCTGGCCCACTTGCATTGGCTGCCTCTATGTTTCCGAGCTCAATTCAAGGTGCTGGATTTGACCTATTATACAGCCACAAGAGTGTCTGTATAGTATAGCCAGCGGGGATTTTTCACATTCCGCCATGTTAAATTGAAAATACCCCCCATGCCATTCTGATGCTTCCCATAAGCTCATTTCAAAACAAAAGCTTCCATAACTTATAGTCCTGAACTCAGAAACACTTGCTTAACAGCCCTGTCAATCTTCATGGCGATACACAAAACAGTCAGAGAGAATAGACAGTTCAAAGTGTAAAAAGAGAGAGAAACCTCAGAACCCTTTTGGACTTTTTTCTCTGAGAGTTATAATCTGTTGAGATTAATTAAAAATCAGCCATGTTCACAGAGTACCTGTAATCCTAATACTGACCTTGCCCCATACTCTGACCTTCATCTGCTGCAGTTTAAAAGTTTAAAAAATGCCGGGCTGATTTTTAATTAATTTAATAAATTTTGGTTGGGACCCAATGATAGCGCGAAGCATGCTCAGTAAGGACCAACTGTCAGAGTTCTAAAAGCCAGACTCACAGCTGCTGGGCTTGGCTAATCAGAGGGCCACACCTACACCAGACTTGATTTCACTTGAGACAATCATGGCTTCTCTCAAAGAATCCTGGGAAGTGTAGTTTGTGAAGGGTGCTAAGAGACTCCTATTCCCCTGAGAGAATGGTTTAACAGCCAGCCACTCTGATTGAAGGACTGTGAGGGGAACAGGGCGTCTCCTAGCAACTCTCAGCACCCTTCACTAACTACACTTCCCAGGATTCTTTGAGAGAAGCCATGACTGGCCAATGGGAAATAAAGGGCTGGTGTGGATGTGGCCAGGGACAGCTTTGGTTTAAATTTGGGTGGGAGGCTACATGTGTCTGCTGTAGAATAAAAAGGTGGGGGAAAGGCTGAAAAAGAATGATTCTGTTTACAATGTTTTCCTTTTGGAAAGGAAAATGTGTTCCCTTCTGCCCAGTGCCCACCCACCCAATCTCCTCCCCTCCCACTCCCTGCCCCTTCCCTGGGTCAGTGTTGGACTATGACCTGGGAGACCAGGGTTCGAATCCCCACACAGCCATGAAGCTCACTGGATGACCTGGGGCCAGTCACAGCCTCTTGGCCTCAGAGGAAGACAATGGTGAAATCACCTCTGAATACCGTTTACCATGAAAACCCTATTCAAAGGGTCGCAATAGGTGGGGATTGACTTGAAGGCAGTCTATTTTCATTTTCAAACATGATTGCATAGAAATAGATCCCACTTGGATTTGGAGGGCCATAACCTGAAGTCGGGATGGCATGGATATCTATGGTATGACAAAGTAAAAGTTAATGTGGACTTTAATAATCATTTTATAAGACGTCCTTTGTTGAAAATATGGAATAGATATAAACCAAGGTTTTGTTCTAAAATACCATTATGTGTCTCAAGTCAAGAAGCGTTCTATAGAAGAGAAATGGCTGGAAAAGAGAAATGGTTAACTTATCAAGAACTATTAGAAAATGTGCATGGAGAATATATAATGAAAGAGAGAGAACAACTAATAATGGAAGGATATAGTTCTCAATGGTTTGCCTATTTACAATTGTTAGAAAGATATAAAATGGATAAGAAAATGTATGGGTTTGAAATAAATAAATCTGATTTTGAAATATGTCTGTACAAATGATGAATGTATACTCGCGAAAATGTATAAACTTTTATTAAAAATGGAAATGGAAGAAGAACAAGTAAAAGAGTGTATGGTAAAATGGGCAAAAATTTTGGTTATAACATACAAATGGATCAATGGGAAAATATGTGGAAAAAAGGATTGAAATTTACACTGTGTTATAATCTTAAAGAAAATTTCTATAAAATGATGTATCATTGGTACATGACTCCAGAAAAGTTGTCAAAAATGTATAACAATGTTTCTAATGTTTGTTGGAAATGTAAACACCAAGAAGGATCATTTTATCATATGTGGTGGCTGTGTAAACAAGCGAAATCATTTTGGGCACAGATAGGTAGGATGATGCAAAAATTTTTAAAGATAAATATTCAATTAAAGCCAGAATTTTTTTTATTGGGTTTTTATGGATAAACAAATAGAAAAGAAATATGGAAGAATAATATTATATATGATTACGGCAGCAAGATTATTATATGCACAAAAGTGGAAAATGGAATCAACACCAACAACGGAAGAATGGCTATTGAAATTAATGGACTTAGTTGAGATGGACAAATTGACATGCCTTCTCAGAGAAAAAACGACAGATACATTTCTTAAGGAATGGAAGCCTCTTTTGGACTTTTTGTTGAAAGAAAAAAATGAAATGATGATAATGGGATTTGACGATTAATTAAGATAGACTTTGGAAAAAAGTGAATTTCGTATGTTTTAGGGGACAGGTTTGATATATATTATATACTTATAGCTGATCTGCGACAAATCGGAAGTCAAGATTTTTATTGTATTATTATTATGTTTTTGTTCTTTGATTTTGTTTTGTTTTGTTTTCTGAAATTTTGAATAAAAATTATTTTTAAAAAAAGAAATAGATCCCACTGAACTCAAAAAATATGCAAATGATCAAACCCACCCTCCCTTCTCCTTATTCCTATCCCCTCCTCTTGCCCCTTCCCTCCCCCTTCCTTTGCCCCTCACTCCCCATCCCCTTCCAATCTCCCCTTCTCCTTCCCCTTCCCCCTCCTCCCCTTCCTCCTCCCCATGGTCAGTTTTACCTATCCTAAGCATGATTGCATGGGAGCAAATCACACCGAATTTAATAAACATGCAAATGATCAAGCCTGTCCTTCTCCTCCCCTCCCCATCCTGCCTGCTCCCTTCCCAGTCCTCCCCTCTGCATTTCCTCCCCTCCCTCTTCCTCCTCCTCCCCTTCCCATCATCTGTGGTCAGTTTCACCTATCTTAAGCATGATTGCAGGGGAGTAAATCCCATTGAACTCAATAAGCATGCAAATGATGGATCCATTCTCAGCAAACTTGGACAGAATCCCATTTCTTACCTCCCAGATTAAAAAGCAAGGAAATTCAGTAATAGGCAAAAAACCTTGCGGTTTAAGAACATACCTATAGCCCACAGCTATTCTATCAAACTTTAAAAAGCAGGGAAATTGGGCAGCTATAGTGAATGCACCAGGGGAGCAGGAGACCTGAACTCCTCTCTGAGATATTGGACTGCCCTACGAATTGATCAAAATGCAAACACCATTTGGGTTGGTCTTTCACAGTCCAATCCACTTCCTGTGTAGCTTGGAAGAATTTGGTAAAATGTGCCTCTGAGCATATGGTGAGTGGTGGCAACACCTGCAATCAGCCCAAAGAATAGAAAGAAGACATGTGCTGTGGTGATCTTGTTTTAGCCGGGAGGAAGCAACATTATTAAGACAGTTGACATAGTTCAGATGGTCACTTTGAATATGTCTGATTTCCTTTGCAATTTTAGTGAAGTTTCCTATAGGAAATCATTTTCTTTTGTTTCTATTTCTGTGAATATGTGAAGTACAGCAACTCTTTGCAAAATTTATACTAAAAAACTCCAAACATAATTGTGGAATAATGGCACTGACTTCCGCCCCGGCTGCACTGGAAGAATAGGACCTACTTGGGGAGGAGGACGACGAAACATTTCGACCTTGAAGAGGAGAGGGACTCATTGGACATACTGGAAGGGCGACGAAGGCCAGAAGCCTTGCTGGAGGCCCAGGAGCGACAGGAAACTAGCGGCCTATTGGCTTCAAACGAGCTGACTGCAGCAAGAAAGGCATCAACAACTTTACGCGGACTTGTTGGGGGTGGGGGGACCTGCTTAAGTGTTAGGCGGAGAGGGGGACATGTGTAGATCGGAGAGGGTTACGGTGGGGAGGGTGGGAAGCCACGATATTAAGAGGCTAGGCGGCAGATGCTGGAGAGGTGCGGGTGGCAGGCCATGCCAGTTTAGGGGAACAAGGGATAGATGCATAATATCCATTCCTTGTTCCGGGCCTGTTCATAGCCAGAAGACAACTGGGGGATGCATGACTCCATCCAACCTTTGACTGCTGTTGTGTAATGCCAGGTCTGTGGTACAGAAAACATAACTCATCCATGACATCATCGTGGATGAGAACGCAGACCTGATGTGCATCACGGAAACCTGGCTGCATGAGGCCTCAGCCCCTGTGCTTGAGGCCATGTGTCCAGCCGGTTTCCAGTACGCACAGCAGCCGAGGGTTGGTAGGCAGGGAGTGGGAGTGGCAGTCATCTATCGGGAGTCTTTGATCTTTGCCAGACCCCCTCTCCACGAGACCAAGTTTGTTGACTGCATGTACTGGAGGTTGGGCCCAAAGTGCAGTTTAGGGATTTTGCTTGTGTACCGCCCACCCCGCTGCACAGCAGACTTTCTGACCCAGGTGCTCGAGATTGTCTCAGGCATGCAGGTCCTTTCCCCCAACCTATTGGTTTTGGGGGACTTTAACCTGCACGCCGAGGCAGCTCTCATAGGAGCGCCTTGGGATTTCATGGAAACCATGACTTCCTGGGAACTGCACCTTAGTAATACTGAGCCCACCCATGTAGCCGGTCATGCTCTTGACCTTGTGTTTGTCTCGGGAGGGGGAGGAATTGCTCTGAAAATGGGGGCTATTTTTTCTAACCCCGTGTCATGGTCAGATCACTATCTGGTAAATGTAAACTTCTCAATGCCACACACCCTCCGCAGGGGACAGGGACCGATTAGGATGGTCTGCCCCAGGCACCTGATGGAGCCTACGGGATTCCTGAATGCGCTGGGAGATTTGGAGCTGTCTGAAGTTCGCCCGGTCGAAACCCTGGTGATGGAGTGGAATTGGGAGATCTCCGGGGCAATAGACTGGGTGGCTCCAAAACGTCCTCTCCCCCTGAATAGAACTCAAGACTGCACCCTGGTATACACCACGGTTGCGGGGTCTGAGACAGGAGGTGAGACGACTAGAGCGCCGGTGGCAGAAATCTCGCTCCGAAGACGATCGGACACTGGTTAGAGCAGCAATAGCTGCCTACCAAGTGGCGACAAAGGCAACAAAGAGAAATTTCTTTGCTGCCTCTATTGCGTCCACAGAGTGTTGTCCCAGGAGGTTGTTCCAAGTGGTCCGTAGTCTGGTTGGTCCAGCTGCGCAGGAACCCATGGAACTTTCTAAAGCCTCTTGTGACATATTTGCCAAACACTTTGCTGATAAAATTGAGAGCCTGAAGAGCACGATTCCGTACGCTGTGAATACAGGAAGTGGGCCAGAGTTGGCCAGTTGCATTCCGATCAAAAAAAGAGAGGGGATGTCCCCAGAATGTCAAGGAGGGAAGTTCCAAACTGTATAGATTTATTTGTTTATTTTCTTTAAAAGAGAAAAAAATCTTCTTAAAATACCCAACGCGTTTCAGCCTTATAACTAGGCTTTCATCAGGGGCTACAAATCAAATATAAAGAACATCATTTTGACAGACATATGTAGGTATAAATTTCCGTTAAATTATCTTGGAAAAACATTCTTCATTTGATACACTTATAATCTTTATATATGCACAAATAATTTTTTTGTTGTTATAAACAACTCCTTAAAAATATCATTTTGTTTACCTATAGACTATATATATATCTAGGTGCACAAATCCATATAAGATACCTTATCTTTCTATACAGTATCTAAAAGATTTTATATTATCAGAAACACTTACATTTATGTTGTTGAAATGCTTTATTCAATAGAGTACTTCTCACTTTCACTATGGATGGCTTCAATATCTTTATGACTATTTCAAATCAGTGAAAACCCTTTAAATCTTTTTTTCATTGAACTACCATATGACCAGAAGGATAATTTTCTTAACCTTTTAGAAGTATAATAGAAAACACCTGTAGAATACTTATGAGTAAAAAAAATTTTTGGACTTGAGAAAACCTTTACAACAAAGGAAGAAATGAACATTCTTCATTTAGACCATTAGGTGTCACTGTCTTGAGTCTTAAGATCCATCCTATTTCTTTTTTGTATAAAAGAGAACTGGGAAATGATCCTTCTATTTGTTGTAAAACAGTTGCACTCCGGTCTGGTGGGATCGGTTTCAGCCTCTTCCCTCTGAGGAAGTGGACAAGGTGCTCTCTACTGTGAGGCTGACCACCTGTCTGTTTGATCCTTGCCCCACGTGGCTCATTATGGGCTGCAAAGAGAGACTGAGCGAAGGGATCAAGGTAGTGGTGAATGCTTCCTTGGAAGAAGGTGCAATGCCATCAGCCCTCAAGGAGGCGGTAATAAAGCCTTTTCTGAAAAAGCCCTCCTTGGATCCCCAAGAGTTGAACAACTTTCACCCTTCTCTAATTTACCATTCTTGGGCAAGGTGATTGAGCGAGTGGTGGCCAAACAGTTACAGACACACTTGGATGAAGCAGATTATTTAGATCCGTTCCAGTCAGGCTTCAGGACTGGACATGGAACTGAAACAGCCTTGGTCACTCTGGTGGATGATTTAAGGAGGGCGTTGGATAGGGGAGAATATGCTTTCCACATCCTCCTGGATCTCTCAGCGGCTTTCGATACTGTCGACCACGGTATCCTTTTAGATTGCCTGGAGGGAATGGGAATAGGGGGCACTGTTTTACGGTGGTTCCGTTCCTATCTCTCAGACAGGCATCAACGGGTAGCATTGGGATATGAGGTTTCAGACTCTTGGCCTCTCAATTGTGGTGTGCCACAGGGTTCTATCCTCTCTCCCATGCTATTTAACATCTATGTAAAGCCGCTGGGAGCCATCATCAGGAGATTTGGGCTGCAGTGTCATCAATATGCGGATGACACTCAGCTCTATCTCTCATTTAAGTCCTCACCAGAGTTGGCTGTGCATACCATTTCCAAGTGCCTGGAGTCCGTAAGTGAATGGATGGGAGGCAATAGGCTAAAACTCAACCCCGACAAGACCGAGGTGCTGCTCGTGGGAGACAAGAGAAGGTTAGGAGATATAGACCTGGTGTTTAATGGGGTAAGATTGCCCCTGAAGGACCAGGTCCGCAGCCTCGGGGTCATTCTTGACTCCCAGCTGTCCATGGAGGCTCAGGTCTTGGCAGTGAGCCGGGCAGCTTGGTATCAATTACATCTGATACAGAGGCTGCGACCCTACCTTCCTGTCCATCTGCTCCCACAGGTGGTACATTCCCTGGTCTCCTCTCGCTTAGACTACTGTAATGCGCTCTACGTTGAGTTACCCTTGAAAACGGTCTGGAAATTACAGCTGGTACAGAATGCGGCGGCACGTTTAATTAAGAACAGCCGTCGCGTGATCACATCACTCCGGTGTTAGAAGACCTACACTGGTTACCAGTTGTCTACCGGGCCCAATTCAAGGTGTTGGTATTAACCTTTAAAGCCCTATACGTTTTTGGCCCAGTTTATCTGAAGGAGCGCCTCCAGCATCACCAAATATGCCGCCTGACGAGATCAGCCACACAAGACCTTCTCTCGGTCCCACCAGTTAGAACAGCGAGACTGGTGCGGACCAGAGAGAGGGCATTTACGATTGTGGCCCCCACCCTCTGGAATTCCCTGCCCTATGACCTTCACCATGCCCCCTCCCTGCCAAGTTTCCGCCGAGCCTTGAAAATCTGGCTATTTAGGTGGGCATACAAGCTTCCTGGGTGGACTAGTCTTATCTTGTTACAGTTGCGGGTGGTTTTTTTTTTTTTACAATAATTTTTATTCAAATTTTCATAAAACATACAAAACAAAATCATAAAACATTCAAAGACAAAAAACAAAACAAAACAAAAATGATTAAACAAAAAAATAAAATGTTGACTTCCCATTTGTCACAGATCAAAACAGTTATAGGTCTACAATATATAACAATCCTGTCCTGTCTCTTAAATTATATTATAAAATCACTTTCCTCCAGTAGTTATCTTAATTAATCATCAAATCTCATAAACATTACTTTATTCTTTCCACAAAAAGTCAAAGAGAGGTTTCAATTCTTTAAGAAATATATCTATCAATTTTCCTCCAAATAAATAAACATGTCGATTAATCCATCTCGTTAATAATTATAATAATCTTATTGTCATAACCATAGTCCAAATAAACATTTCGATTAATCCATCTCATCAAAATCTGTTAGGTCCAATAATTTCAATAGCCATTATTCCATTATCCCTATTAGTTCCATCTTCCATCTTCAGTAGTCCTGTTAAGTCCAGTAATTTCAGTGTCCAATCTTCCATTATCAGTATTCCATAATAATCTTGCTGTCGTAGCCATATATATTTTTATATATATGTATTTTTTTTTGTATTGTATTAGTTATTGATTTGTGTTGTTTTCTTTTTGTATTATTTTGGTTTTGAAAATTAGAATAAAAATTAATTGGAAAAAAAAATAATCTTGCTGTCGTAGCCATAGTCATATAATAAGAGTCTGATGGGAATTTCCTCTATCCCAAATATTTTCTTGCCATCCATTCTGAATAAGTTGCTGAAATACTGTTGTAAAGTCATATCTGTGTTCTTCTTTTTTACAAAATGCACTGGCTCATCTCTTGAGAGTTTTTCCATTGTCACATGGCTGCAGTTAATTCCATAGATTTTCTCTATATCAAACTCCATCACGTCATTCCAGTCCAGAAGATTATCCAAGCCATTGATAACTTTATCTCTAATATCTTCATTAATTTCTTCAGAGATAACGTTAAATTCCAAACAGTAGATTTTATTTCTAATATCCATAAACTCCAGATCTTTTTCCAATTCCACATTTGTTCCAATCTCCAGAGCTTGTATCTTCCCTTTATTTTTTCTTTTCTTCTCATCTCTGTTCTCATTCTCCTCTCTCACAGGATCCCCTATTTCTTTAAGCTCCTGCGTCATTTTGCTCAGTTCAATTTTCAGCTCCTTACTACCGTGTCGCAGGGTTTGTTTCGTTATCTCAATCTCATCCATTATTTTCTGAAACATAATTACTTCCAGATTCTCAGCCACTTTCTTGATTGCCATTTTTAAAACCACGAAAACAAAGCAAAACAAAAATAAAGAAGAACCACTTATTTCAGCAACAATTGGGTTAATATTCCAGGCTTGATGACATCACAGTATAAACAGAGCAGCCTGCCTTATCTCTCTATGTTCAAGAATACAAAACAAATTTAGTTCCCAGCATCAAAACAGTTAATGGCGTCGTGAAGAAGCAGATTCATCAAAATAAAATAGACCAAAAAGAGAATAGTCCCAGACAATATAATGTTCCTCGGAATAGAAATCCCTCTTCTGTTTATATCTTTAGAATGCACTTCCAGGACAGCTTTTTGCAACAAAAACAGAGATAAGCTGTTAATTTCGTGAATAACAGAGAAGAGTTATAGCTCACCCAGAAGTTCTCCAAAGCCGATCAATCTGACAAATCTCCTTTTGCTGCAACAATTTAAACCAAGTAAAAAAAATAATGGAAAGAAGGGTGCTTGCCTGTTAGTCTGTTTTCTCTTTGAAGAAAAGATAAACGTATCGCATTAAACAGATAGAGCTTGTTCGGAAGTCCGTCCGGCATTGCTGGCAGGACCTTTTCTCATAAATTAATGAAATCCAGTCCTCCCAACAAAAACAGGCTTTTGAGGTTGATCTCTACGTTTCTCCCTGCCCGGGAGAAATTTCATCAGTCAAAAAAAAAAATGTTCTGACTGATTTATATCTGAATAAGCTTCTTTTGAGGCGGGAGCCCGTCTCAAAAGCAGGCACAAGTGAAGTCACCCTTCCCGGAAGTGGGTTGTGGGTGGTTTTAGCTCATTATAGTTGAGGTTTTCGGGTTATCTGTTGGTATTTTATATGTTGTATTTTATCCTATTATGTACGTCGCCTAGAGTGGCCGTTAACCTGGCCAGATAGGCGACTCAGAAATAAAATTTTATTTATTATTTATTATAGTCTCCAGTGGACCTCAGCAGTGTCTCAATTTGCACAAGATAAAACAGTGGGAGGTGAAATATATTCTAGAAAAATGCTAGGTGTCCTCTATGTTTTTAGTTGACTGTGCCCACCTTGCCTTAAATGAAGTGGTTTAAACATAGCAGGCTGAAAATATGCATCCTCTTTTTTCCAACAGCTAGAGTCATTGCTGAAGTAGCAACATATTGGAATCAGTCTGATTTTTCATCAAACTGCAGGTCCAAATTCCACTGTTAATGCGCCCAAGATAGAAATAGAACATAACCTCCAATTTTAAACACAAAAGGCTGTCTTCACCATCATAGGACACTGACCAATAAAAAGGCTTTCAAATTAATAAAAATAAATTTGACACAGATTTCTGGGATAAATAATGAGGGAAATAAAATTTTCTAGTTCAGATTCTCTGTAGAAACATTAATAACAGAGGAAAGAAGCAAAGTAAGAAGAACACCAGCAAACATACAAAAATATAATTATCTTTGGAGATGGCAAGTGTTGCCACCACTCACCTTATGCTCAGAGGCGCATGTTACCAAATTCTTCCAAGCTACACAGGAAGTGGATTGGACTGTGAAAGACCAACCCAAATGGTGTTTGCATTTTGACCAATTTGTAGGGTGGTCCAATATCTCAGGGAGGAGTTCAGGTCTCCTGCTCCGCTGGTGCATTCACTAGAGCTGCCCAATTTCCCAGCTTATTAAAGTTTGATAGAATAGCTGTGGGCTATAGGTATGTTCTTAAACCACAAGGTTTTTTTTCTATTAGTGAATAAAGCCTTACATGGCTTGGGACCACAATGCCTGATGGAACACCTCTCCCAACACGAAACCCCCCGTAAACTAGGCTCAACATCCAAGGCCCTCCTCCAGGTGCCTCCTCCGAGGGATGGTGGGAGTCTGGCAACAAGGGAGAGGGCTTTCTCAGTGGTGGCCCCCCAAATTATGGAATGATTCCCTGGATGAGGTGTGCCTGGCACAAACACTGTTATCTTTTCGGTGCCAGGTTAAGACTTTCCTCTTCTCCCAGGCATTTTAGCATGTGTTTTTAAATTGTTTTTAAAATATGTGTTTGAATATGTATATTTGTTTTTAATGTTTTAATTGTTGTAAAGTGCCCAGAGAGCAATAAATGAGCAAATAAACAAATAACTCTCCTTCCCACCCCAAAAAGCCCAAGCTACTGTTTCAGACTGGGGGAGGACACTGCCCCCCTCCACCCCTTCCTGCCCCAGCAGAAGTCCCCTTTGCTGCTGCCCTATGGATATTTGGGGTGGGTCTGGAAGGACTTTCCTCTTACTCCCTCCCCCAATGTGGAATCTCTGCTCACCTGGAAGCTCCTCCACACCCAGCCCTTCTGGAGGGGAGACCAACACTGCCATGATCCCCAGGAGGACCCCCAAGTCCAATGCAGAGGAGGCCCCTGTGATGTTCCTATATTAATGTATATATGGTAAGTGTTGCTGTTTAGAAGATACATGGTAAGTGGAGTGAAAGAGGAGGGGGAGTGAATGGGCAGTAGAATGCTAGATGATTGGCTGAGTGTTTAAAATGGCTGAACGTATAAAAGGAAGAGTGAGAGTGGAATCAGGGGGGTGAAGAGAACTGAGTGGGTTGCTTGGTGTGGTTTAGAGAGTTGTTTGACAGGAGAGAGTGGAGAAGGAGGGAGGTGGAGTTCGGATTAGTATTGAGTAAAACCATATGCTTATGTGCTTTAAGAAGAAATCTTGTTAATCTTGTTAGCTTTGTTATCTTTAATAAATACTTAATTTAGTTTACCAAAGGCCTGATCCTTGACTGGGGTTTCACAGACCAGAACGGAGGGTAAGGTAATGACCAAGGCTGAAGGGGAACTGTAACAAATGGTGGCAGCGGTGAAGAGAATAACAATACCAGTATTCAGAGTCTCTGGGAATACTAGTATTAGGACGTGACTGGTGGTTGCCTAGCAGGGGGATCTGTTGAGATCTGTGCTAGAGCGGGGAGATAAACAATAAAACAAAGGACAGTCCGGACTGGTGGAGTCCCTGGTGGTGCCTAGAGACAGGCAGTAACCACAAGCAGGTAGGAACCTGACAGGGAGAGCTAGGGAAGGGCGGCAGAGGTGGTGGCAGTAGCGGTGGGATACGAACAACAGAGAATCCAGATACGAATACTAGAGAATCCCTAACAGTGGTGTGGCAAACAGAAATAACAAAACAAGATTACTTGTGAGAGTGACTGGCAAAGAGTGTGTGGCAAAGAGTGAGTGAACTCAAACACCATGGCTGAATATATAAAAATGAAAAGAGAGGAGCTGGTGGAGAAGTGCGTAAGAACATAAGAACATAAGAAGAGCCTGCTGGTATGACAGAACAGCCAGGGAACGTGTGTATGATGTGGGAGATATGGTTATGGCGTTCATACCCAGGAAACATGACAAATTACAGGCTAACTGGGAAGGACCATATATCATCAGAGAAAGGCTTGACACAGTGACGTATGTAATTACCACAGACCAATTAAACAAAAGCAAAGTGGTTCATGTAAACATGTTGAAGCCTTACCATACCAGGGATGCACAGGTGTTGCAAGTTACCTTATTCCCTGAGGGAAGTGGGCCTGAACTTCCAGATTTGGTACAGGAAAGCAAAGACAAAGGAGGGGTAGATCAAGTGGAATGGTCAGAGGAGGTGAAGGAGGAAGTAAAAGAAGAGATTCTGAGAGTTTTGAAAACCTATAGGAATCTCTTTAGCAACAAAGCTGGCCGAACCAGTATAGTTATACATTCCATTGATACTGGAGATCATGCCCCAATCAGATCTGTTCCGTACCGTGTGAATGGGAAAGTTTTGAATGAGATCAAAAAGGAGGTGGAAGAGATGCTGGAATTAGGAGTGATCAGGGAATCCATCAGTCCCTGGGCCTCAAGTATTGTCCTGGTTCCGAAAAAAGATGGAACGACCAGGTTTTGCATTGATTATCGGCTAATCAATAAAATTACTGTCCCAGATGTGTATCCTATGCCTAGGGTAGACGCTATGTTAGAGTTATTGGGGGCAGCAACCATTATCTCTACACTAGATCTCTGTAAAGGATTTTGGCAAATGGAACTAGACAAGCAATCCAGAGCCAAAACTGCCTTCAGTACACCAGATGGGTTATATGAGTTTGTGACCTTACCCATGGGACTAAGGAACTCACCAAGTTCATTTCAGAAGCTAATCAATACTGTGTTGCGAGGCATGTCAGATTTTGCAGTGGCCTATATCGATGACGTGGCCATTTTTAGCAAGTCGGTGCCTGAGCATGTCCAACACCTGACAACAGTATTGGAGGCCTTAAGAAAAGCAGGCCTCACAATAAAAGCTAAGAAATGACAGTTTGGACTAAAGGAAGTAATCTATTTAGGACATAAGGTGGGGAGTGGGAAAATCACCCCCTTATGGAGCAAGGTGGAGGCAATACAAGCGTGGCCGATCCCCTTAACCAAAAAACAAGTAAGGGCATTTCTGGGTGTGGCTGGATTTTATAGGAAGTTTGTGAGAAATTTTGGGGAAATAGCAACCCCCTTGCATGAATTAACAAAGAAGAAGTGTTCTGAGCGTGTGGTATGGACGGATGAATGTCAGAAGGCTTTTGATCTACTGAAGCAAGCCTTGTGCCAAGGACCCATATTAATAGCACCAGACTATGAGCAACCATTCATCGTGGCTACAGATGCGTCGGACCTGGCGCTGGGAGTCGTCTTGCTGCAGGAGAGAGAAGGCACCAGACATCCAGTGGCGTACCTGAGTCGCAAGCTGATGCCGAGGGAGAAAAACTATTCGTCGGTCCAGAAGGAGTGCCTAGCGGTCGTGTGGGGACTGAACAAGTTGCGCCCATACGTGTGGGGACGAAGATTCACAGTGACTACGGATCATCGGGCCTTGTTATGGTTGCAGACTATGAAAAACCATAACACTATGCTGCAGAGGTGGTCCTGGGCCCTACAGGACTATCAAGTGGACTTCCAGTTCATAAAAGGCAAGGACAATGTACTGGCCGATGGACTTTCCAGGCTAGTGGCTGGGACTGCAGTGATGTGACCAGACGGAGGAACAAAGAAAGACATTTTCCCTATAGAGACTTTTATTTGTTAACGTGACGTATAAATCCTGGAACAGGAATAATACTCTGCCGTTGTTTTAAGGGGGGGGATGTGATGTTCCTATATTAATGTATATATGGTAAGTGTTGGTTGTTTAGAAGATATATGGTAAGTAGTGAAAGAGGAGGGGGAGTGAATGGGCAGTAGAATGCTAGATGATTGGCTGAGTGTTTAAAATGGCTGAACGTATAAAAGGAAGAGTGAGAGTGGAATCAGGGGGGAAGAAGAGAACTGAGTGGGTTGCTTGGTGGGTTTGAGAGAGTTGTTTGACAGGAGAGAGTGGAGAAGGAGGGAGGTGGAGTTCGGATTAGTATTGAGTAAAACCATATGCTTATGTGCCTTAAGAAGAAATCTTGTTAATCTTGTTAGCTTTGTTATCTGTAATAAATACTTAATTTGGTTTACCAAAGGCCTGATCCTTGACTGGGGTTTCACAGACCAGAAGGGAGGGTAAGGTAATGACCAAGGCTGAAGGGGAACTGTAACAAATGGTGGCAGCGGTGAAGAGAATAACAATACCAGTATTCAGAGTCTCTGGGAATACTAGTATTAGGACGTGACTGGTGGTTGCCTAGCAGGGGGATCTGTTGAGATCTGTGCTAGAGCGGGGAGAGAAAAAATAAAATAAAGGACAGTCCGGACTGGTGGAGTCCCTGGTGGTGCCTTGAGACAGGCAGTAACCACGAGCAGGTAGGAACCTGACAGGGAGAGCCAGGGAAGGATGCCTCACAGCCCCCATCCTCTCTCCCCCTCCTCTGCCCCGCAGCCGACTCCGGAGTGGGACTTACTCTGTTCAGCCCTGGGAGAACACCTTCCCAAGCCCCAACCCTTCACCCTGGGGATTGGGCAGGAACCAATGGGGTTCCGATCCAAGGTGGCGTCATCGGTCGCCAGGCAGGAGAGTCCAGAGAATGTCCTGTTCAGGCACTTGTCAGATAAAGGGGCAAAATTGAGATCTATCTCTTATCTCTCTGCCCCTCCCACATTTACAGGGGGGATCATGGCTTCTTCTGATGTACTTTTATTGCGTGTTGATAAATATGTTGCTGCCAGCCACCTGGCAACCTGATATAAATCTTAAGATCCGTAAAGGGTAAGGGTGTTTGGGGGAGAGGTCATTACGCTCCATGCTAAGCAACTGGGGGTTCCTGTTGGAGTCAGTAGGGAGCAGCTCTCTGGCTGCCACAGGGGTGCTGCACCCCAGAGAAGAGCATCCCCACAGACACTCACACAAGCCTGCCCCCAGGGACCCTTCTCCAATTCTCCCAACCGGGGACCTTCGACTCACATTGCCTGCATCCGCCTTCCTCTGCTGTGTCTTAGAAAAAGAACATTGTGGGGGGTCTCACTGGGGTGACCCCATAAGGGTCTGTCATGTCCCCCCATGGCAAACCTCAGACCTGGTACACCTTCAGGGACAGCCCCTCCACAAGCAGGAGGGGACCCCCCCACTGTGTCACTGGGCATTGAAAGAGGATGTTGAACAGCACCAGACCCAGGAGCAATCCCTGGGAAGCCACACTTGTTGCATGATATGGATACTGGACGTAGACCTTGCTGGTACCCATTAACCCCCACCTCAGTTAGCACAGTGAGGTGAGAGCCTGGCTGGGAGTCCAGAGTCTGTGAGTTCAAATCCCTGCTCGTGTCTCCTCAGCGTCAAGAGCCAGCTAAAGATCACCCCCACAGGGAGTGGCTCAGGGGTGACGTGCCCTACCACCTGTGCAGCTGTGGGCCAGCGGCACAGTCCGAAGGAGCCCAGTTGCCCCCCAGCTGGCAGTTGCAGTGAAGGAAGGGGCTGGCTTGTGCAGCCGTGGCAAGCTGAGGAGGCCCTAGCCAGCTGGGGAGGACTAGCCCTAGAGGGAGGCAGTTGTAAACCCCCTCGGAATACTGCTTACCATGAACACCTCATTTGTAGGGTTGCCATAAGTCGGGATAGACTTGAAGGCAGCCCATTTCCATTTTCAGTTTCACACCCATTCTCTTCCCCCCCAATTGACTCAGATTGGCCCAAATGTTCTTGCTTTGTCATGTGTGATATGAGTCCAATCTGGAAACCTCCATTTGCTTCAGGACCTTGCATGGTTTGCAAAGCTGGCTTTCTTCCTGAATGTGTCGTACTGGATATGAAGGGCATCACCACCCTTGCCATGGGATTGACTTCTCAGGAAAGGGCTCTCATGTTCTAGGATTGTTCCCTTCATTCACCATTGATGAATACTCTGTGGAGAGTGGAGTGGAGTCTGCGGGGAGCATCTTTTGCAGGGGGAGGAGGGATGGGCATGCTTGATCAGGCTCTGGGCTTCTAGGGGAGCCTGGACTACTCAGTTTACTTTCCACATTGTTATCAGACAATGTTTTTAATCATCTAACATAATACGACTTCTGTGTGGTTTTTGGATTTGTTTGTCTTTGCAGGGAATAGAACTGGATGGCCCATGATCCTTTGGATTAGTAGCTCAAGTCAACAGCTGACTTGGGAGCCCCTAAGTTTCATTTATTTTATAACTGTTCAATATTATACAGCCACAAGAGTACCAACCGATGCCATTCTGATGCTTCCCATAAGCTCATTTCAAAACAGAAAACTTTACAAAACTTATGGTCCTGAACTCAGAAACACTCGCTTAACAACCCTGTAAATTTTCATGGCTATACACAGAACAGTCAGAAAGAATAGAGTGTTCAAAGTGTAAAAGAGTGAGAGAAACCCCAGAGCCCTTTTGGAGTTCTTTCTGTGAGAGAACAGATGTTGAAATTCATTTAAAAAATCAACCATATTCACAAAGTACCTGTAATCCTATTACTGAACTTGCCCCATACTCTGACGTTCATCTTCTGCAGTTTAAAAGTTAAAAAAAATGCCTGGATTATTTTTAATTAATTTAAGAAATGTTGCATTGAACTGAATGATAGTTTAGGGCATGCTCAGTAAGAACCAATTGTCAAGAGTTCTAAAAGCCAGACTCACAGCTGCTGGGCTTGCCTAATCAGGGGGCCACACCCACACCAGGCTTCAATTTCACGTGAGACAGTCATGGCTTCCCCCAGAGAATCCTGGGAAGTGCAGTTTGTGAAGGGTGCTGAGATGAGACTGCTATTCCCCTGACAGAGCTCCAGTGGCCAGAGCCTCTCGGATTGAAGGTCTGTGAGGGGAACAGGGCTTCTCCTAGCAACTCTCAGCACCCCTACACTTTAATGTATATCCCGCCCTTTCTCCCAGCAGAAGTCCAGGGCAGGAAACAAAGTGCTAAAATCACTTTAAAACATCATAAAAACAGATCTTAAAATACATTAAAATGAAACAGCGTTAAAAACATTGTTTAAAAAACAAATTTAAAAAAGGGTTAAAAACATTACTAAAAAACATATTAAGCAATTCTGACACAGATGCAGACTGGGATAGGTTTCAACCTTAAAGGCTTGTTGGAAGAGGAGTCTTCAAAGGTGCCGAAAAGGTAGCAGAGATGTCTCCTGCCTAATATTCAAGGGGAGGGAGTTCCACAGGGCAGGTGCTGCCACACTAAAGGTCCATTTCCTATATTGTGCAGAATGAACCTCCTGATAAGATGGTATCTGCAGGGGGCCTCACCTGCAGAGCACAGTGATTGACTGGGTATATAAGGGGTAAGACGGTCTTTCAGGTATTCTGGTCCCGAGCTGTATAGGGCTTTTTACACCAAGATTAGAACCTTGAACTTGGCCCAATAGCAAATGGGCAGCCAGTGCAGTTTTCAGCAGTGGAGTCACATATTGGCGATACCCTGACCCAGTGAGCAGTCTCACCTCCGCATTTTGCACAAGCTGCAGCTTCTGGACCAATCTCTAGGGCAGCCCCACACAGAGTGCATTATAATATAATAAATAAAATTTTATTTGTTAGTTGCCTATCTGTCTGAATTAACGGACACTCTAGGCAACTTACAGCAGCATAATAAAATACAATACACAATACAATAAAAAACAATACACAATACAATAAAATACAACCACATTCATCAATTAAAACTAACATCAAAAACATCAGTTAATACATCACAAACTAATCTAGCTCGAAGTTCCTGTAGGCCTGCCTGAATAGCCAGGTCTTTAAAGCTCGGCAAAAACTCATCAGGGAGGAGGCATGTCGAAGATCGTAGGGGAGAGAATTCCAGAGGGTGGGAGCCACTACCGAGAACGCCCTCTCTCTGGTCTGCACCAGCCGAGCTGTTTTGGCCGGTGGGACCAAGAGGAGATCCTGCGTGGCTGATCTTGTGAGGCGGCTTAATTGGTGATACTGGAGGCGGTCCTTTAGATAAACCGGGCCGAAACTGTATAGGGTTTTAAAGGTCAATACCAACACCTTGAATTGGGCCCAGTAAACCACTGGTAGCCAGTGAAGATCTATCAGCACCAGGGTGATATGTTCCCGGCGACTGCTATGTGTAATCAAGCATGCCGCCACATTCTGTACCAGCTGGAGTTACTGGAACGTCTTCAAGGGTAACCCCACATAGAGCACATTACAATAGTCTAAGCGAGAGGAGACCAGGGCATGTATCACTCGTGGGAGTAGGTATACAGGAAGGTAGGGTCGCAGCCTCTGTATCAGATGTAACTGATACCAAGCTGCCCAGCTCACTGCCGAAACTTGAGTCTCCATGAACAACTGGGAGTCAAGAATGACCCCTAGACTGCGGACCTGGTCCTTCAGGGGTAGTCTCACCCCGTTAAACACCAAGTCGATGTCTCCCAACCTTCTCTTATCACCCACGAGTAACACCTCGGTCTTATCGGGATTTAGCTTCAGCCTGTTCTCGCCCATCCATCCACTAACGGACTCCAGGCACTTGGACATGGTCTCCACAGCTAACTCTGGTGAGGACTTAAATGAGAGATAGAGCTGAGTGTCATCCGCATATTGGTGACACTGCAGCCCAAAACTCCTGATGATGGCTCCCAGCGGCTTCACAGATGTTAAATAGCATGGGGGAGAGGATAGAACCCTGTGGCACTCCACAAGTAAGAGGCCAAGGGTCTGAAACCTCATCCCCCAATGCTACCCGTTGGTACCTGCCTGAGAGATAGGAGTGGAACCACCGTAAAACAGTGCCCCCCATCCCCAATCCCTCTAGGCGGTTTAACGAGATACCGTGGTCAACGGTATCAAAAGCCGCTGAGAGATCCAGGAGGGCGAGGAAGGTATCTTCTCCCCTATCCAACGCCCTCCTCATATCATCTACCAGGGCGACCAAGGCTGTTTCCGTTCCATGTCCAGCCCTGGAATCCAGCCTGGAAGTTACCAGTGCGTGGACAACAGTGGTCAGGCTATCCCGGTCCAGAAATGGCTGTAGCTATCTCACCAGCTGAAGCTGGTAAAAGGCACTCCTACGCACAGAGGTCACCTGGGCCTTTAGCGACAAAGATGGATCCAGGAGCACCCCCAGACTATGGACCTGCTCTTTCAGAGGGAGTACGACCCCATCCAAAGCAGGCAACTAACCAATTATCCGAATTCAGGAACCACCAACCCACAGCACCTCCACCTTGCTAGGATTTAGACTCAGTTTATTGGCCCTCATCCAGCCCACCACCGAATCCAGGCAGCGGTCCAGGGCTTGCACGGCAGCCTCTCCCGATTCAGATGTTACAGAAAAATAGAGCTGGGTATCGTCAGCATACTGCTGACACCTTGCCCCAAATCTCCTGATGACTGGCTGATTCCCATAACCAGGCCTGAACCCAGACTGGGATGGGTCAAGATAATCTGTTTCATCCAAGAGTACTTGCAACTGGTGCGCCACAACCCTCTCAATCACCTCCCCTGAAAGGGGAGATTTAGATTTTACACATGGGCAGTTTGATTTCCTATTTATTTTACTGACATGTTTGTTTCCAGTTTAATAACTGGCATCTTATTTCGGTCTATTAACTACACTTCCCAGGATTCTTTTGAGAGAAGCCATGACTGTCCAAAGTGGAATAAAGGCCTGGTGTGGATGTGGCCAGGGACAGATTTGGTTTAAATTTGGGTGGGAGGCTACATGTGCCTGCTGTAGAATAAAAAGGTGGGGGAAACGCAGAAAAGCAATGATACTGTTCACAATGTTTCCCTTTTGCTCTCTGCTATCTTTTTGGTGCCTTTTCAAGATTTTTCCTCTTAACATGCCTTTTGTTGTGACCTATCCCAGTCTGCATCTGTGTTAGCATTGCTTTTAATATGTTTTCTTTAATAATGTTTTTAACCCTTTTTAAAAAAAGATGTTTTTAAACCTTTTTAAAACATGTTTTTAATGTTGTTTTGTTTTAATGTATTCACTAATAGGCAAAAAACCTTGCGGTTTAAGAATGTACCTATAGCCCACAGCAATTTCTATCAAATGTTAAAAAGCAGGGAAATTGATATTTTGATGACTTTAAAATTTTATGATGTTTTAATGGTTTTACTTTACCTTGATGTTTTGTATCATTTGGAAGTTTATAATTATTCCAATAAAATATACTTCATTTAAAAAATGCAGCCAATCCCCAATAAATTAGCAGCAAAAGCTTCAGCAGCAACAAATCATCAAGGTCAGCCACCAACAAACAGCAATATGAAACATGAAAAGAAGCTACTCCAGCTCACAGCTCTTCCATGCACAAATGGAAATTCCCAAGCAAATGCGCGTTTACTCCCTCGAAGCAAACCAAAACCAACCCAGATCCTGTGGAAAGATCCCCAGGGCAGGGCGAAAGACAAATCTCTTTCAGAGTAAACATGCCAGGGAGTGAGTGAGTTGCCTTCACGTCCCTTGCCTTAACTTACAGCTAAGCAGCGTCTTGTTCCTTTAATTGCCGCCCGAGCGGATTCTAATCACTGCAGGAGGGGTGAAGGTCAGCGTGGGCTGGGAACCAGTGCACGCTGCATGGGGTGGGGCTCGCTGAGCTTCGATAGCTGGTTAAGGGCTAGAAAAGGCCACCCGGGGCTCCCGTTTGAGATCCATTTGCAGAAACTTTCATGTGCGGGCTGGATGTTCAGCTAGGAGCACTCTACCTCTACCCAGGAAGGCACTGCCCAGTTTGGGCACCCGAATACTGGGAGCGGCAGATCAGCACAGCAATATCTGCTGCTCCACCCTACCCGACCCACGCTGGCCTTTTGGAGTCCAAAAGTCTAGCCGCCCAGCCCTGCTCACCAGAATCACGGCGCTGCCTGCCCGCCTGCTCGCTCTGGGGCCTCCCTCCACCTGTTGCGCAAGAGCTGATCTTGTTGCCTCTCTGAGGGAAGGCCAGGAGGGGCCCACAGAGGCTGGAGCTGGAGGTAAACAAGCACCACTGTCTCTCGCCTGGTCAAAGTTCCGGGGCTCTTTACATCCCGCCGCCCTGGCACCTTTCCTTGCCAATCCAAGCCCGGGCTAACGAGCTGGTGCAGTTTGGCCATTTTAGGGGCGGCTCTGAGTGTCACTCCCCTCTCGGTGTCACCCGGGTGTGGTCCACACTCCCCGCACGTGCCTAGTGATGCCCCTGCACTGGGTGACCTTGGGCCAGTCACTGCCTCTCAGCCTCAGAGGAAGGCAATGGTGAACCACCTCTGAATATCACTTACCATTAAAACCTATTCATGGGAATCGACTTGTGAAGGCAGTATATTTGCATTTTTACCAGAGCACAGAAATACACGAAGATGATCTTGGTAGCTCCACCGAAAATATCTGGATTAAAATTAATGGGGCAAGTAATAAAAGGAAAGTGGTGCTTGGAGTCTATTACCGACCACCCGATCAAGGAGAAGACGAGAGAGTAACTTTTGAAAAGCAAATTGCCAATGCTTCGAGGAGGCGTGATGTACTAGTAATGGGGGACTTCAATTATCCCGATATCCGTTGGGAGATAAATTCTGCCAAACACGGCCCCTCCAAGAAATTTCTGCCTGGTGATGGAGATAACTTCGTCCTACAGAAAGTGGAGGAAGCAACCAGAAGATTATTTATTTATTTTTTATTTATTGAATTTCTTAGTCGCCCATCTGGCTGGCTATCCAGCCACTCTGGGCGACGTACAAAATAGGCATACAAATATAACAGACATTAAAAATCTGAAAACAATAATGATAAAATACAGATAAATAACGATACAGATAACAATTTAACATAATGTTCATAAAATACCCCAAAGTAGACAAGCCGTGAAAACAAAAGCAACGAAGTCTGAGTCCCTCTGAAACATGACGAAGTTTCCATCTGGGAGATCTGCTCAAATTCAGCCATCAGTTAGCAGGCTTGACACCCAATACAGCCTTGAAGATCTTCACAAAGGACCCTCATCCACAGAAGTGCTGGGCCACATTCCCTGACGCTATGCATTTCAGCAACCTCTCACACACCTCTAACACACAGCCTCTGCACTTATTTAAGAGACTATCTACTATCCTGGACTTGATTCTAACCAATAGAGATGATTTGGTGGATGAAGTGGCTGTTACTGGAACTCTGGGGGAAAGTGACCACACCATACTTGAATTCTTGATTTTAACAGAAGAGAAAGCTGAGTAGCCATACGTACACCCTCGATTTCAGGAAAGCTGATTTTAATAAACTCAGAACAATTGTAAGTACGGTTCCATGGCAAGCCACCCTAATGAGAAAAGGAGTCGAAGATGGTTGGGAGTTTCTAAAAAAGGAAATTCTAAAAGCGCAATGGCAAGCAATTCCAACAAGGAAAAAAAGGGGGGGAAACAGCAGAAGAAGCCAGTGTGACTTCATAAAAAGCTTAGAGATGACCTGAAAGCAAAAAAGGACACATACAGGAAGTGGAAAGAAGTCCAGGCCACAAAGGAAGAGTACAGGCAGATATCACAGAATTGCAGGGATGGTGTCAGGAAGGCTAAAGCAGAGAATGAGCTGAGGCTAGCGAGGGATGCTAAAAGCAACAAAAAAAGCTTTCTTCAGGTATGTCCATAGTAAAAGACAGAGAAAATAAATGGTGGCACAGCTACTCAGTGAGGATGGCAAAATGATAACAGATGACAAAGGCAGAATTGCTCAATTCCTACTTTGGCTCAGTCTTCTCCCAAAACAGGGTCTATGACCCTCCTGGGAAACATGAAGTAGAAGGGGCAGGATTGGAGCTTGAGCTTGACAAATGGTCAAAGAATACCTAATCACTTTGAACGAGTTTAAATCGGCAGAGCCCGACAAACTGCATCTTAGAGTATTGAAGGAACTGACTGAAGAACTCTCAGAACCGCTGTCTATTATCTTGGAGGACTGGTGAAGTGCCAGAGAGCTAATATTGTCCCTATGTTCAAAAAGGGCAAGAAGGAGGAACCGGGGAACTACAGACCACTCAGCCTAACATCAATATCTGGAAAAATTCTGGAGCAGATTATAAAGCAGTCAGTCTGTAAGCACCTTGAAAACAATGCAGTGATTACTAGGAGCCAACATGGATTTATGAAGAACAAATCCTGCCAAACTAATCTCATCTCATTTTTTGATCGGGTAACTCCCTTGTAGACTGTGGGAATGCTGTGGACATAATATATCTCGACGTCAGCAAAGCTTTTGACAAAGTGCCCCATGATATTCTGATTAGCAAGCTAGCTAAATGTGGTCTGGATGAAACAACTATCAGGTGGATTCACAGTTAGCTCCAGAATCGTACTCAAAGAGTGCTTTTCAATGGTTCCTTCTCAAACTGGGTGGAAGTAACAAGTGGGGTACCATAGGGCTCAGTCCTGGGCCCAGTGCTCTTTAACATTTTTATTAATGACTTGGGTGGAGGTACAAAGCATGCTTATCAAATTTGCAGATGATACAAAGTTGGGGGACATAGCAAATACCGTGGAAGACAGAAACAAAATTCAAAGGGACCTTGATATGCTGGAGCATTGCGCTGAAAACGACAGAATGAAATTCAACAGGGATAAATGCAAACTTCTACACTTAGGGAAAAAAACACCCGGCTTCCATATATGGATCCTTTGATGCACAGAAAGAGTTGAACTCTGCTTAAAGCTTTTTCCACATTCAAAGCATTTATGCATCTCTTCCCTTAAAAGGATCCTTTGATGTGCCTGAAGGTAGCCATTCTGATGAAAGGTCTTTCAACACTCCAAGCATTTATAAGGTTTGTCCCCTGTGTGACATCTTTGATGCAAAGAAAGGTTGTTACTCCGACTGAACCTCTTTCCACACTCCAAGCATTTATAAGGTTTTTCTCCTGTGTGACATTCTTGATGTTTACTAAGGGTGCTACTCTGACTGAAGCACTTTCCACACTCCAAGCATTGATAAGGTTTGTCCCCTGTGTGAGTTCTTTGATGCGAAGTAAGGTGGCTACTCTGTCTGAAGCTCTTTCCACACTCCAAGCACTGATAAGGTTTGTCTCCTGTGTGAGTTCTGTGATGAGAAATAAGGTGACTACTCCAAATGAAGCTCTTTCCACACTCCAAGCACTGATAACATTTGTCCCCTGTGTGAGTTCTTTGATGCTGAGAAAAGTCACTACTCCACCTGTAGCTTTTTCCACACTCAAAGCATTTATAAGGTTTGTCCCCTGTGTGAATTATTTGATGCGAAGAAAGGTTTCTACTCTGACTAAAGCTCTTTCCACATTCCAAGCATTTATAAGGTGTGTCCCCTGTGTGAGTTCTTTGGTGCAAAGTAAGGGTGCTACTCCGACTGAAGCTCTTTCCACATTCCAAGCATTTATAAGGTTTGTCCCCTGTGTGAGTTCTTTGATGTGAAGTAAGGTGGGCACTCTGACGGAAGCTCTTTCCACACTCCAAGCATTTATAAGGTTTGTCCCCTGTGTGAGTTCTTTGATGCGAAGTAAGGGTGCTATTCTGACTGAAGCTCTTTCCACACTCCAAGCATTTATAAGGTTTGTCCCCTGTGTGAGTTCTTTGATGCAAAGTAAGGGTGTTACGCTCACTGAAGCTCTTTCCACACTCCAAGCATTTATAAGGTTTGTCCCCTGTGTGAGTTCTTTGATGCAAAGTAAGGGAGCTACTGTGACTGAATGTCTTTCCACACTCCAAGCATTTATAAGGTTTGTCTCCTGTGTGAGTTCTTTGATGTTGAGTAAGGGTACTACTCCACCCGAAGCTCTTTCCGCACTCAAAGCATTTATAAGGTTTGTCTCCTGTGTGAGTTCTTTGATGTTGAGTAAGGGTGCTACTCCATCTGAAGCTCTTTCCACACTCAAAGCATTTATGAGGTTTGTCCCCTGTGTGAATTCTTTGATGTTGAGTAAGGGTGCTACTCCACCTGAAGCTCTTTCCACACTCAAAGCATTTATAAGGTTTGTCCCCTGGGTGAGTCTGTCTTTCCTCTTGTCTCTTTGCTCCATCTTGACTCCTCAGTTTCTGCTCCTGCATCTGCTCCTCAGCTTTTTCCAGTGATACTTCAGATACTTCTCCGTCAGCTTTGACCCCCCAGATGTATCCTGATAGAATGAAAAGAAAAGGTGATAAAATGATGTGGAGACATCCTGTGAATATATTACAATTAGTACTTTGAAAACATATTTCTGGGAGCTCTGTTGGTATCAGAGTTTAGCTGTCAAAGTTTGAGGCCTTGTACGGAGTAATTTTAGCAGTAGGTGCTTGGTAACAGGTTGTGAAAGAGTCACAGGGAGAGACAATTTTAACAAAAATCTGCTCTGTTCTTCCTCCATTTAAGTTGGATAGCCTAGTACTTATGCACAGCTAGAATTTACAAGCCTAGGATGGATCCTGTCTGACAGGAACATGGCCCTTTTCACTCCCCAGAGGGCAGCTGGCATCCCCTCCCTCCAAAATGTTAGCCCCCTGTTACCTGCAACATGAGAAAGTGCTGGAAGATGAGACCCCCAGGGCAGAAGGCACTCACCGAGCTACTGGGGAAGAACAAAGGACAAGTACGAGTAGCGCTATGACACAGCTGGGTCAAAGCCAAAAGGAAGCCCAGTGGCTGATGCGCAAAGATGCAAAAGAAGTGTCTGGAGTTGTGCAACGTACACAATAGGAACATGGAATGTGAGAAGCATGAACCAGGGAAAGTTAGGAATTGTTAAGCAAGAAATGGAACGCATTAACATTACAATAGTTGGCATGAGTGAATTAAAATGGATAGGAATGGGCCATTTTCAGGCAACTACAAAATATATTAAAGAGGAAATGTTAAATTAAGAAGAAACAGGGTTGCTCTAATATTTATTTATTTATTTCATTTGTATACCACCCCATAGCTGAAATTCTCTGGGTGGTTCACAATAATTAAAAACATTAAAAACAAATATACAAATTTAAAAACACATTTTTAAAAAGCAATTTAAAAATGCATGCTAAAATGTTCAAGCACCTTGTCAATGTCCTCAAACTGTACTAAATGAAACTCATCCAAGAAATCAGGACAAGGCTGTGCTCTGAATTTCCTGCTTGATTCACCTGCTACAACACTGGAGTCTAAGTCCTGGCAGATGCTAAGGATTTTATTCTGGAAGTGCCCAGCAAATTCATTACAGCAGGCCTCAGATGGTCCTACCATGTCCCTGGGGCCAGAGTGTAATAGCCCCCGGACAATTCTGAAGAGCTACGCTGGGCAGCAGAGTGATGATTTGATAGTGGCAGTAAAATATTGTTTTTTGCTGCCCGCACTGCCCCTAAATACAGCTGACCAGTGTGTAATCGCATCCACCAGGAGTTTGTCTCCATCTGCACTCAAGTCGTCTCCTATATTGTTTCATCGCTCTCAGCTCTGGGGTATATCATGGAGCCATACGAGCTCTGCACAGGAGAGGGCACTCAGGAGAAATCATGTCAACCGCCTGGGTCATTTCTGTATTCCAAAATTCAACAAGGGTTCCGGAAGGAGCACCAGCCCTATCAGCCGGAAAACTCCTCAGAGCCCTTTGGAAACCATCCGGATCCATTAGTTTCTGGGGCGGACCAACTAATAGTAAGAGGTGATGTAGCAAAAGCAATTAGGAGCTATAAGGCAAAGCCTGAGTGATTCTATGCTCCAACAGCAAAAATGGAAGAAGAGGAAATTAAGAGATTTTACACAGAAGTACAGGAAGAAATTAAAAGGAAATTTAGACAGAGGGATGTTGAATAATCAACAGGGGAACACACTGATTGATTGAGGTAAAATAAAGGGAGGATGGAAGCAATATACTGAAGAATTCTCTAAAAGAGATGCAAGGATGACAGATTCATTGACGGAGGAAACATATGATAAAGAACCAGCAATTGTAGAATGTGAGGAGAAAGCTGCTCTTAAAACAATCACCAGGAACAGATGGCATACCAATAGAGCTGCTACAAGCTACTGAGACTGAATCTGTCCAAATCTTCACAAAACTTTGTCAACAAATATGCAGGGAATGCAGTAATTTTTGAACTATTGCCTTAATATCCCATTCAAATAAAGTAAAGGCTCTTACCGTATATGAAGCGAGAAGTGCCAGATGTCCAAGCTGGATTTAGAAAGGGAAGCGGTACCACAAGTCGTATCGCAAACATAAGTTAGATAATGGAACGGACGAAGGAATTTCAGAACGAAATCACCCTGTGCTTTATAGATTATAGTAAAGCCTTTGACTCTGTAGATTATGAAAAATGATGGAATGCTTTAAAAGTAATGGAGATGCCACAGCATCTGATTGTCCTGATGCGCAACCTATACTGTCCACAAGAGGCTATTGTAAGGACAGAATATGGAGAAACCAATTGGTTCCCCATCGGAAAGGGTGTGAGACAGGGGTGTATTTTATCACCCTATTTATGTAATCTATATGCAGAACATATCATATGGAAAGTGGGATTGGACCAAGATGAAAGAGGTGTGAAATTTGGAGGGAGAAATATCAGTAATTTAAGATATGGAGATGATACCATACTCCTAGCAGAAACCAGTAATGCTTTAAAACGAATGCTGATGAAAGTTAAAGAGGAAAAAGCACAAAAGCAGGACTACAGCTGAACATCAAAAAGACTAATGACAACATGACATTGAACTTGTCAAGGATTACAATACCTTGGCACAGTCATTAACCAAAATGGAGACAATAGTCAAGAAATCAGAAAGCAGCTAGGACTGGGGAGGGTAGATATGAGAAAAGCTCCTCAAATGCAAAGATGTATCACTGAACACCAAAGTCAAGATCTTTCAGATACCAAGTAGAAGGATTTTGAGGTGCAAAGAAAAACTGACTCTTCAGATTGAGGGAGAGTGTTGTTTGTAGACCTTACAGTAAGTTAAAGAGGGCTCTGGCTGGGAAGCGCAGGGTGTGCTATCCTGCGTTCCTAGAATTATCAGTACTAAATTGGCCCCCCAGAGTCTTCCTGTTTGGGAAAACAGGTTACAGTAAATGATGGCAGCTCTACCGGATAATCTGAAATGCATAGTGGGTCAGGTTTGCGAAGCAGGGGTGCCAGGAAGGGAGTAAGAAGGCTATCCTTAACCTCTCCTAATTCTAACAGAACAGGTCGCCATCTCAGGAATCTCCTGCATGATCTCCTTGTACCGAGCTCTCTAGTCTGGATCCAGCTGAGCCCGTTCCTCCTGGGTGAAGTGCAAGGACACCTCCTCAAATATGTACCTTCTCCCAAAGACTTGCTACCATATGGACTGGCAAATGTATTACAATTTGAAAGCCAAAAGGACACAGAAGGTAACCGGGAAATCAGAGGGCTATTAGCTGTTCCTCGAAAAGTAGTGGGAAATATTATTAAAGACAGAATTACCAAACATGGAGTGCAACAAAACAATTATGGGATACGAGGGAAGGAGAAAGCAGGAATAAATGAATAGTTCTCCCAATGGAGGGATGTAAGAAGTGCCCTCCTGCCAATCATCAGGATTAGGACCTGTGCTTTTAAACTTGTTTCTAAATGACATGGATTTGGGGTGAGAAGTGAGGTAACTAACTTTACTGTTGATATCAAGTTCAGGGTGATTGAAATAAAGAGGGATTGTGAGGAACTCCAAAAGGAACTCTCCAAGCAGGCTTGGGTATTAAAGAGCAAATGCAATTAAATTTAAGGAAGTGTAAAGTGATGCACAGAAGTGAAAAATCCGAACTGAACTGGTGGTGACTGACAGGAGAGAGACCTTGAGGTCATAGCGGATGCCTCAATTAAGATACTGACGTTATTGCTATGAAATTGGTGAATTCCATGTGAGGGATCATTAAGACACAGATTGAAAATAAAACTGCCAATATCTTAATGCCATTATAAACATCTAAGATGTGATCCCACTTGGAATGCTGTCTGCAGTGCTGGTTGCCTGACTGCAAAAATAGCATTCTAGGGGTGGAAGAGGTAGAGAAATGGGAAACCAGAATGCTCAAGGGTCACAACATTTGGGGATTTTTGCTGTAGAAAAAAGGCTTAGAGGACACACGATAGAAGTGTATGATCACACCAGACATTTAAAGCACATTCAACACAAATGTAAAGCACATGGCTTCCCCCAATGAATCCTGGATAATAGTTTTTCCTCAGTGCGCTACATTCCCAGCACCCTTCATAAACTACAACTCCCAGGACTCTTGGGAGGAAGCCACATGCTTTCAATGTACACTGTGGATGTGCCATAAAGGTGTGTGGTGTGGAGAAACTGGGTAACACCCTCCGATTTAGCAGGGAACTTACACCTGGCGTGTAGGAAGAGGGAGTGGGAAGTAGCTCCCACCAATTTGCACCAGTTTCAGGAAAAACATCACTCGCTAAACAGTTTGTCTGTGAGGCTACCCTAAAACAAGGAGGGCAGAGCCATGTTTCGGCTTCCCTAAATTAAACGGCGACCTTAATTCTAACAGACTAGGAAACTGGGGAGGACTGGCAGGGTTGGAAGTGGGGCAAGAGCAACTCCTGTTTTGCTCTTTTGTTTAAGCTCCAGAAGGAAGATAGAGCTAGGGTCCTCCAGATGGAGAGGCTTGTTTACCTTTACCTGTGATGCTCTGACTGACTTCCTTCTGTTGCTAGACTGTGATGTCTTTAGGGAAGCTTACCTGCCCCTCTTCCTTCCACCCTTTCCACTCCTTTGTCCTCTGACTGTCCGGGAGAGATGAGACATCCCTTTGTCTCTGCTCTCCCCAAGCCATGAGGCTAACCCCTACACCTGGGCGTTATGCCTCCAACTTAGCTAGTTAGTTAGAACTTGGTTTGCTTTTCTATCTACTATGTATTTCTACAAATAAAGTAGCTTTTCTTATCTTACTAAGTCTCCAGTCTCAGTGATGTTGATGCAGGGTAAAAGCCTGCTTTCTTAGGCAAACACACGCACACGCTGGCACACTTGCATTTCAACATCTGCTCCTACTCTGCTGCTGTTGTGTTGCTTTAAATGAAACTAAGGACACACAAATACACACAGCGCAACTAGGGTTACGGGCCCAGCAAACTAAGTTGAATGCAAGTTGTAGCTGAAGCTAAAAGTGCTTGTGTGTAACTTACAAGGGAGACTTTAAGTTAGAAAGAAAAGCAGAACAGAAATAGAAAGGATGACTGAAGTTTCTTTGCTCGAGAGACGCGTTCCAAGGCTTGAAAAAGATAACTTCGGACTATGGGATTTAAAATTTAGAGCCCTCCTGGAACGAGAAGAGTTGGAAGGAATACTGACTGAGAGAGAACCCTCGGCTGATGATGAAGACGCAACTGCTTCATGGAGAAGTAAGCATGCAAAAGTAAAATCTCTGCTTATTTCTGCTCTATCAGATGAACCACTGAATCTGTGTACAAGTTGCAACAGTGTAAAGGTAATTTATGAAAAGCTGCAGGGAGTCTATAACAAGAAAACAAAGAGCCATATCTTATATCTTTACAAAGAGTTATTTTCCCTGAAAGAGACTATTGAAAGAGGTAGTCTGAATAAATATATAGAAAAGTTTTCAGAACTTATAGCTAGATTGAAAAGATGTGGCAGATTTTTGGATCAAGAATTAAAGAAAGGATTGCTTTTAAGCTCTCTTAATCAGGATCATAAATTAATTTCCTACGTATTAGAGAATTCTGAACAAGACCTGTATCAGCTTAAATCATATTTAAGAGATCAGGACTTTAGTGGAAAGCGGGAAATGCAGGCTGTGTCAGAGCAACAGGCAAACCTTGCTAGAGGCAGAAATGAAAGGGACAAAGGAATGAGTCATCACCCCAATCCACACAAGAGCCAAGACAGATGGGATTTGTGTTTTGAGAGGAAAACCAAAAAGCCTCTAGAGTTAATTCACACTGATCTTTGTGGGCCAATGAAAGTGCCATCCCAAGGTGGAAACTTGTACATGCTGACTTTTATAGATGACTACTCCAGATATACTGTACTATAAAGTATTTAATAAAGGAGAAAAGTCAAGTACTTCAAAAACTGAAGGACCATGTTACGATTGTCCAATAAATTTGCAGAGAGCCACAGATCATAAGATCTGATAATGAGGCTAGGGCTATGCAAGCCTTTCTCCATGAGGAAAGCACAGAGCACCAGACTACAGTTGTGTACAACCCAGAGCAGAATGGGGTCTCAGAGAGAATGAACAGGACCCTTGAACAAATGGTTTGTTACTTGTTAGATGATGCACAGTTACCAAAGGAGTACTGGGGAGAAGCTGCGGTTACTGCCACTTACCTGCAGAACCGACTTCCTGCATCTGCAACCAATAAAACACCATTTTAACTATGGCGTGATAGGACACCAAGTGTGTCTCACCTTCATGCATTTGGGTGCAAGGCCTTTGTGCACATCCCAAAGCAAAAGAGATCCAAACTTCACAACACTGCCAGGGAAGTGATATTTATTGGATATTCTCCAACGCAGAAGGGATACAGAGTAATAGATCCCAAAACTGGCAAAGTTGAAGTATGCAGAGCTGTCTATTTTGATGAAAGAAAGAGCGCACACCGACCAGAAGGGGTGCCACACCAAACAGATGACAGCGACATGGAAGAAGAAGCTGAGTTATTCTTCCACCACAGAAGGTATAACAATATACCTGCAGAGGAAGGGGAGGAGTCTGAGCCAGAAGAGGCAACTGAGCCAGAAGAGGCATCAGAGCCAGAAGGGGCAGCTGCAGCGCCAGCACCCAGACGCTCTGAACGCACCAACAGAGGTGTACCACCAGACAGTTAGCTTGTAAGAGATGAACTTCCAGAACCAGAGACCCGGAAAGAGGTTGATTCCTTACCCAAAGCCGAAGCTGAGAGCTGGAGGCAGCCAGCCAAGCAAGACCTGGAATCTGTACACCAAAGTAAAATTTGGACACCAACCAAGCTTCCTCAAGGAAGGAAAGCTGCAGGCTACAAGAGGAAATTCAAGAAGAAGCCAAATGCTAAAGAAAACCTTCATGTGACTACTGTTACCAAGCCAGTTGTGGTGGTAGCCGTGGGATACCTGTGCTGAAGAACCAGCTCGCCATCCAAAAGGGACTGGGAAGCAAGCAAGGATGCAACAGACTCTTGGAGTCAGAAGGGGTGAGTTCACGCACCAAGTACATAGACGTGAAGCACCATTTCATTAGAGATACCTACCGCAGAGGACTACAGAAGATGGAGTATTGTCCAACAGAAGGCATGACTGCAGACGCTCTCACGAAGGCATTGGGCAAAGTCAGACATTGCAAGCTGCGAGAGAAGTTGAATCTTGTGGACTGAACCAAACACTCATTGAGAAGGGGTGCTGGAAGTCGGGCAAGAGCAACTCCTGGTCTGTTCTTTCGTTTGTGCTCCAGAAGGAAGACAGAGCTAGGGTCCTTCAGATGGATAGGCTTGTTTACCTTTACCTGTGATGCTCTGACTGACCTCCTTCCGTCGCTAGACTGTGACGCCTTTAGGGAAGCTTACCTGCCCCTCCGCCTTCCGCCCTTTCCATTCCTTTCTCCTCCGACTGTCCGTGAGAGAGGAAACATCCCTTTGTCTCTGCTCTCCCCAAGCCATGAGGCTAACCCCTACACCTGGGCATTATGCTCCAACTTAATTAGTTAGTTCGAACTAGGTTTGCCTTTCTATCTACTATGTATTTCTACAAATAAGGTAGCTTTTCTTATTTTACCAAGTCTCCAGTCTCAGTGATGCTGATGCAGGGTAAAAGCCTCTCTTTTCTGGCTGGTGACCCTTTTCCACATTAAAAATAAACATGGCATGCACATTTTTAAAAAAAGGTTTTGAGGCAACAGATTAGGTTAGCCTAAACCCTGTTTCCTTTACCTGTTAGATTTGTCTTTTAATTTCTATTTTTATAATGCATATTTTAAATTGTTCTTTGTGAACCACTTAGAGGCTTTCTGTTGAGTAAGCAGTATATAGATTTTGTTAAATAAATAAATACAGGTTGCATTTCAACCTGCCAGATTCTCTTTCTCTAGAGCAGTAACTCTGGCTAAACTTGCGTGTCCCATCCTTCTATGCCAAGTATGTAAGCATTGAGAATCATTGGTTTCCTTGACCACATTTGCATGCATAGGTTCCAAGCAATCAAGAACTAAAAGTCCATTTTCCACCTTTGCAGTGCAACTTATTACTCCTTTACTTAGAACATGACAAAATTCTCCATTTATATGGAGTTCAGCTCCAAATCGTAACATCCTAGTAACACTGATTAGATTGTCCCTAAAACTTGGAACAAATAAACATTCCTTCAGTTCCACCGATGTTTGTCCATTTGGCACTTTACACAATAATTTCACTGTCCCTTTTCCTTCAGAGAAAATTTCCTCTCCAGACGCTGTCATTATCTTTTGCTTATGATTTTCAAAACTTTTAAACAGACTTCTATCATTTATTACATGTGAGGTCGATCCTGAGTCCATTAAAAATCTGCCTTTAGGATCACTCTTCCCTTCGTGAGGCACATAGAAGCTAAAATCCTCTTTTTCCGCCTTTCTCTGCCTTTGTTTAAAGGTTTGCCTGGAGGCATCTCTCACTTCAGCTGGCCTCTGTTTAAAGTCAGGCCTTTCTCTCGTCTGCCCCCTATCGCAATTTCTTTGAAAATGGTTTTGAGAGCCACACTTGAAGCACAGACCCCGTCTGTCTTGGCTCTTTTGTGGATTGGGTTGATGACCCATGCGGCTTCCTTTTGTTTGCTTGTCTCTCCCCACAGTAAGGTTTGCTTGCTCAGAGACAGCCTGCATTTCCTTCTTTTCCCTCAAGTCCTGATCCTTTAAATACGACATGATCTGATTCAGGCTTTGTTCAGAATTCTCTAGTACACAGCAAATTAATTTATGATCCTCATTAAGAGAGCTTAAAAGCAATCCTTTCTTTAATTCTTCATCAAGTACTCTGCCACATCTTTCCAATCTTGCTAAACGTTCTGAAAACTTTTCTATGTATTTACTCAGGCTTCCTCTTTCATTAGTTTCTTTCAGAGAAAACAACTCTTTGTACAAATATAAAATATGGCTCTTTTTTCTTGTTATAAACTTCTTCCAGCCTTCCATACATTTGTCTAACATTGCTACAATCTGTACAGATATTCAGAGCTTCATTTGATAGCGCGGAAATAAGCAGAGACTTTACTTTTGCGTGCTTACGTGTCCATGCAGCCCTTGCGTTTGCATCCTCAGCCGAGGGTTCTCTCTCAGTCAGGATTCCTTCCAGCTCTTCTCCTTCCAGGAGCGCTTTGAACCTTAAATCCCTTAGTTCGAAGTTATCCTTTTCAAGCCTTGGAACACGTCTCTCCAGCAAAGTTACTTCAGCCATCTTTTCAATCTCTGTTCTGCTTTTCTTTCTAACTCAAAGTCTCCCTTGTAAATTACACGCAGCACTGTCAGCTTCAGCTACAACTTGCATGCAACTTAGTAGGCTGGGCCCATAACCCTTGTAGCGCTGTGTGTAGTTGTGTTGCTTAATTTCGTTTAAAAGCAGCACCACAGCAGCAGAGAGTAACAGCAGATGTTGAAATGCGAGTGTGCCAGTGTGTGCGTGCGTTTGCCTAAGAAAGCAGGCTTTTACCCTGCAACAGCATCACTGAGACTTAGTCAAATAAGAAAAACTACTTTATTTAGAGAAATACATAGTAGATAGAAAGGCATACCTAGTTCTCACTAACTAGCTAAGTTGGAGGCATAACTCCCAGGTGCAGGAGTCAGCCCCATGCTTAGAGAGAGAGCAGAGACAAAGGGATGTCTCCTCTCTCCTGGTCAGCCAGAGAAGAAAGGAATGGGAAAGGGCAGAAGGAGGAGGGACAGGTAAGCTTCCCTAAAGGCGTCACAGTCTAGCGACAGAAGGAAGTCAGTCAGAGCATCACAGGTAAAAGGTAAACAAGCCAATCCATCTGGAGGACCCTAACTCTATCTCCCTTCTGGAGCATAAACAAAAGAACAAAACAGGAGTTGTTCTTGCCCCACTTCCAACACTTAGTGACATGATACTTGGACCTGAAATGAATTCATTTTGCTGTATGAGACTGTAGAATATTCAGACAACCTTGGTTGCAGGAAAAGGGGAGAATTGTGGAGATGCAGATATTGAGAAACAGCTAATTGGGCTCGATCCGTGCTGAGATCCTTTGTTTTTGCCTTGGAATGCCAATGTTATTTTTTGTCTTCCTCCTCCCCCTCAGCAGATGATGGACAGAAGAGTGAGAATTATAGGCAACCACCCATGGTGTCATCGGTAACGGCCAGGTGTGAAGCACAAAAAGAGATGCTTGGAAATCATGTGGGCACGAAAACATCTAAAAAAAGCCAGTCAACGAATGGGAGAAAGAAATCTTCTACTTCTCAGAGTTTGTCTCGCAAAACGCACAGAGGGAAGAAATCATTTAAATGCATGGAATGTGGAAAGAGCTTCTCTGTAAGCAGTAAACTTACGGTACATAAAAGAACACACATAAAGGAGAAACCATTTGAATGTATAGAGTGTGGAAAGAGCTTCAGGCAAGGCACTAGCCTTTCTTTACATCTTAGAACACACACAGGGAAGAAACCATTTAAATGCATGGAGTGTGGAAAAAGCTTTCATTTGAACGCTCAACTTATTAGTCATAAAAGAGTCCACACAGGGGAGAAGCCATTTAAATGCATGGAGTGTGGAAAGTGCTTCAGTAGAAGCAGTAACCTTAATACTCATCAAAAATGCACACAGGGGAGAAACCATTTAAATGCATGGAGTGTGGAAAGAGCTTTAGTTTGAACGCTCACCTTATTTGTCAAAAAAGAGTCCACACAGGGGAGAAGCCATTTAAATGTATGGAGTGTGGAAAAAGCTTTAGTTTGAATGCTCACCTTATTCGTCATAAAAGAGTCCACACAGGGGAGGAGCCATTTGAATGCATGGAATGTGGAAAGTGTTTCAACGAGAACCATACCCTTACTGCACATCAAAGAGTCCACACAGGGGAGAAGCCATTTACATGCATGGAGTGTGGAAAAAGCTTTCGTTTTAACGCTAACCTTATTCATCATAAAAGAGTCCACACAGGGGAGAAGCCATTTAAATGCATGGAGTGTGGAAAGACCTTCAGGCAAGGCACTAGCCTTTCATTACATCTTAGAACACACACAGGGGAGAAGCCATTTAAATGCATTGAGTGTGGAAAAAGCTTCAGTTTGAACGCTGACCTTATTCGTCATAAAAGAACCCACACAGGGGAGAAGCCATTTACATGCATGGAGTGTGGAAAGAGCTTCCGCCAGAGCAATCACCTTAATGTACATCAAAGTACACACACAAAGGAGAAACCCTTCTAATGCAGTGAGTGTGGGAACAGTTTTAGTGTAAGGAGTAACCTTACTATTCCTCAAAGAATACACACATTTAAAGGAATGGAATGTACAACAAACTTCCGTGTGAGCCTTGCTGTACATCTTTAAACCAGAGGACTGATGGAATTTAGGTAGGCTAAGATAGTATTTAGCAATATTAAGTTTGTAGTTAACTTTAATTTGGGGGCTACAAATATTTAAAGCCCTACATAGCTTGGACCAGGATACCCAAAATATTATCTCACCTGATATATACCAAACTAGTCACTTAGGTCTGCAGCAGAGGGCTTCTTGGCTTATACCATCTCATCAGTAGGTCCATTCTGAATGATGAAGGAACCCAGTATTTAGTGTGGTGGCACCTCCCCTTTGGAACTCTCTGCTGTTACATATCAGACAGGCAGAGTCTATTTTTCTTTTTGATGCCTCTTGCAGACCTTCCTGTTTCCACAAACCTTTTCAGGGGAGATCTTTATCGCAATCTGTATCTGTATTGGATTTAAAAAATATTTTAATTGTTTTGTGTGAAACGTCAAATTGTTTTTATTAGTGGCACTTTTGATATACAGTATTTTATGGGAAGCTCTTAATAATTATATATAAAGAATTAAAAAAGCTAATCCTTCTATGTTCTGTCCTTCCACTTTACCAGGTGCTTTCATATAGTTTTGCATACTTTTTCAATGTTTTTATTTTCAATTTTAAAATTTGTTTTCAAATGATTTTATTTACAGTTTTAATATGTTATTTGGTTTGTAAATCTCTTCAGTACTATACAAATTTTGTTAAATAAATAACTAAATAAAGTTTGTTTCAGTTTATTTGCTCATCTAATCATTGTTTCGCAATACTTTTTATAATGTGGTTTTGATTTTGCTTTATATTTTTATGTGGACTATGCTAACATATTTAATAAAGTGTGTTATTCACTTGTCTTCTGCTGATGTATTTTAAGTTTATTTTTCAAACTGATTTCACTCTTCGATCATCTGGTCACAGCCCTCTTGCCCAGAGGGGCAAACGAAGTATTTTAAGAGTAATTGGTTTTAACATCTTAATAGTTTAATCCTGTTTTAATGCTGATTTTATATCTTTATAGGTTTTATATTTTTATAGGTTCTTAATGATATGTACATTTTTATCTGGAAGCCGCCTTGAGTTCCAGTCTGGAAAACGGGTGGGGTATAAATAAAGATATTATTATTAATAATAATAATAATAATAGTAATAATAGTAATAATAATAATAATGAAGGACCTCACATTCATCTGGTTCTCATACCAGGAAGGGAGTGAGAATTGGCAGGCAAGGCTCAGCTGCAAACCTGGGTGCAGTCCAGGGGTCTGTTTTGGTTTGTTTGCAGCCCTTGAAAGCAAAGGCATCAGGCAGAAAGGCCTCTTAGGCAGAAAGGACCCCGGAAGGGGAAGAGCTGGAAAGGCCAGGCGGTCTGGCCCAGTGGTTTCCCTGACTGCCGAATTCTGGGGGAAAGAGGCCTTGGTGCAGAGGAAGAAGCCCTATGGGGGGCACCTCCTGGGGGGGCAGTGCTAAAGACCTGGAAGAGGGACACATTTTGATCCCGAGAAATGAGGGAGGTGTTAAATTGGGGGGAGAGGGATAGACAGGCACTGGGGGAGGGAAAGCGGCCTAGTGAGATTCCTTGGCAATGAAAAGCACCCAAAGGTGGGGCAGATTGCAAAAAGCAAGAATGTGCTTTTTGGGGGGAGAGAAGAGCCCCCCCATCTTTCTCCTCTTGGAATCCACAGATAATGGGCTGATTTAGTGGGGTTGCCTTGGCAAAAATGCAGCCTTATGGGTGGGTAATATCTGGGGGAGAACGGGGGAAGGTGACTTGATGCCTCTGTGCCCCAGAGCTGGCAGAAAGAGCATAAGGGGTGGAGGGCATTCATCCTGACCAGGCCCTTCGTGGCCTCAAAAGTCTCCAGGCAGAGGCTGGAGGGAAGGAAGGAAGGAATGCCCCCTCCCTGGCTGGACTTGGGGGGTGGGAGGGCCTTCGCAGCCAGGATGGAAGCAGATGGGTCTTGTCTTCTGCTGATGTATTTTAAGTATATTTTCCAAACTGATTTCACCATCTGATCATCTGGTCACAGCCCTCTTGCCCAGAGGGGCAAATGAAGGACCTCACCTTCATCTGGTTCTCATAGCAGGAAGGGAGTGAGAATAGGGTTTTGTCTACAGTCTATCAGTGGTCTGATTAACTAGAAGGCAAATTCAGACATGCAGAATTTTCAGGAGTAACTGATCCATATTGTGAGATTGTTAATTATATTTTCTAATTATACTGGCCTTTCTGGGCAAGATTCTTTAGAGGGTGGTGGCCAGCCAGATCCAGGTACTCTGGGAGGAGATAGATGTTCTAGAGCCATCTGTTGGGAATGCTTTGATTTAGATTTCTGCATTGAGCAGGGGGTTGGACTTGATGGCCTTATAAGCCCCTTCCAACTCTACTATGATTCTATGATCCATTTCAGTTGGGATTCACACCTCTCTTTGGTACAGAAACATAAGAACATAAGAGCCAGCTGGATCAGGCCAGTGGCCCATCTAGTCCAGCATTCTGCTCTCGCAGTGGCCAACTGGATGCCCCAAAGGGAAGCCGGCAAGCAGGACCTGAGTGCAGGAGCACTCTCCCCTCCTGCGGCTTCCAGCAACTGATTTGCCTTAGCTTCCATGAATTTGTAAATGAGATTCTAAGGGGCGAACAGGAGGGCAGCCTTTGGGAGCGATACCACATTCAGACCATACATTTATTCCACCATTATTCCACTTTAAACAGTCATGGCTTCCCCAAAAGGATCCTGGGCACTGTAATTTGTGAAGGGTGCTGAGACCTCTACTCCCCACACAGAGATATAATTTGCAGAAATCTCTGGGAAGAGGTGTTGATTGTTAAAGCGCTTTGAGAATTGTTTCTCTGTGAAAGGGTCTGCTCTCTGCACTTTTCATGAACTACACAGTTCATTTGCCCAATTGGGAGCAGTCACCATAGTGAGTTTGAACTAGAAAAGGTCCTCAAATGCAAAGATGTATTACTGAACATGGACCGCGAAAAAAACAAATAATTGGGTGTTAGAACAAATTAAACCAGAACTGTCACTAGAAGCTAAAATGATGAAGCTGAGGTTATCATACTTTGGACACATCATGAGAAGACCTGATTCACTAGAAAAGACAATAATGCTGGGAAAAACAGAAGGGAGTAGAAAAAAAGGAAGGCCAAACACGAGATGGATTGATTACAAGATCTGAACAGGGTGGTTCATGACAGATGCTCTTGGAGGTCGCTGATTCATAGGGTCGCCATAAGTCATAATTGACTTGAAGGCACATAACAACAACAACAATGCTTATGTTCTTATACAAATTCATAGAGGACAGGGCTATCAATGGCTACTAGCCGTGATGGCTGTGCTCTGCCACCCTAGTCAGAGGCAGCATGCTCTGAAAACCACTTGCCGGAAGCCTCAGGAGGGGAGAGTGTTCTTGCACTCGGGTCCTGCTTGCGGGCTTCCCCCAGGCACCTGGTTGGCCACTGTGAGAAGAGGATGCTGGACTAGATGGGCCACTGGCCTGATCCAGCAGGCTCTTCTTATGTGTAGCTTCCTGATTGGGATACGCTAATGCCTTTGTCCTATAATGTATGAAATACCCTGGCAAGCAGTGGCATGTTGCAGAGCTCCACCAACATCAAGGGAGTCTAACTAAAGAAAGGCCTATCTTTGCTGCAAGCCTGTATCTTCAACTTTCTCAAGGACCCCCGGGCCAGTGGATCTGGCCCTGCAGCCGCGCTCTTTGTAACTGCTTTGCGCGGATCAGAGGCGGGAAGCCAAAATGCATTTCTTTGAAACTCATCAGCAGGAGACCAGGGGAGCCTTTCAGTCCCTCGGAGGCGGGAGAGAGGAGGGGACCCTCCCCGAGAGCAAATCCTCTCCCCCCCCATTGCAGCTCTTTTGGGCGCCACTGCCACCCCCAATTCAATTTCTGTCTCTCCTCCTTTTCATGGCAACTTCCTGCCGGGGGGAGAAAGGCATCTCAGTCCTGCAGAGGGCCAGTGAATTGCGCTCTGGATCCCAGACAGGTAGGACGTTTTAATCACAAAGGGAGGGGGGGATACAGTACTGAATGGGGGAGGAGGGGGGCAGCCTCCCTCCCTCCCTCCGGGAAGAGAAGCCCGCCTTGGGGCGCAGGAGGCTGACGGCTGCAGAGGACCACGAGGTGCAGCAAGCGGAGCGAACAGCCTTATTTCCTGGGGGGGGCACTTCCTGGTCTGTGTGGGGTTTGTGCCCCAGAGTCGGAGCGGTCCCGAGGGAGGGAGGAGATCGTAACTCTCCGCTCCGAGCAGGAAGGGAGAAGTCAGAAAACGCGCGTCAGTCCCGCTTCGTGCTTTCTCTTCCGCTCTCTGCCCTCCGCAAGCATCCGTGGCGGGCTCTTGCCATCTCCCACCATGCTCCATTTCTCCCACAATGCTCCATTTCATTCCCTCCCATGCCATCCATATGCAGAAGACAGTCCTTGTTCAACAAGTGCTCCATTTTGCAAGTTGGATTCCTGCATGACTACTCAGAAGGAATAACCTTGTGGAACTTACCCCTAAGTTAATTATACATAGGATTGCAATTGTAGAATCAAAATGTATTGTTGGGAATCGCAGGCAGTCAGCTTTTTAAAATCATTGGAATATACAGTAGGGCCCCACTCATATGGCAGGTTAGGTTCCAGACCCCTGCCAGAAAGCGAAAACCGCCGAAAAGTGGATCAGGTGTAGCGTGGGGGTCTGGAACCTAACCCGCTGATAGCACCAGAAGAGGAGATCAGATCGTCCCCTTCTCTGGCAAGATCAGCTGGGGTGCGGGGAGTTCCAGCCCCCCTCCAGCTGATCACCCCGCTGGTGCCGTATTAATGGAACACTAAAAAGCAGGGCCCTACTGTAGTGGATTTCTCCTATCCACCCCCTTTGAAACAGAGATCCTTTATTCTGTATTTCCTTTTTTAAATAAACTTTTTGGGCTCATGGGTGTGTTAAATTCTGGCAATCAATGTAAACACCTTTGGCAGCTGGCCAATTTTCTCACTAGGCCCTTAAAGAGCAAAAGAGATTCCATTTCTCACAGAGGCTTTTGAAGGAGAAACAAATCCCCGTCCTCTGAACGAAGGACCTGCCGCTCCTGCCAAGAGTTTGGTTTCCATCGTGCAATCCGATTAAAAATAAAGAAGTCCCCTTTTGCTTTTCGGAACCCCAAGGACAGACAGCTAGAGTGATCTGACCCATAACAGTGCCTCAAGTCCACCCTCCTGCCCCACATCCTGGGGCGTGGGGGTGGGGACCATTTCAGCCTTCACAACCAAAGGTCTGCTGCTGTAGAGGAACTCCAAGGAGGGAAATTCTTAATTACTGTTTTTATGATCCTTTTTAGGTCTTATATTCTGTTTTTTTATACATATAACTGCTGGTTTATAATTCAGTTATATTTTTTTTATATATATATTTTATTTTTCCAGTGAACTTTGGCTTTTATTGGAAATGGTAAGTTGTTCTGAGGAGAAAGCTCCTCGAAAAGGGAGCTATAATTGTTTTAATAAACCAGTAAATATGCTGTCGATTGAGTCTTGGGTTAAAAAAGGGTTCACATAAAAACCTGTGCAAAACCTGAGCTATTTTCCGAGGAGGGAATATTGTGAGATGTTGGATGAAGGGAAGGAAATTGTGCCCTGATGGGTCCGTCTGTTCCAGATGATATTACACAGGAATGGGGCGGGCGAGGGGGGAGAAGTTTCAGCTCCTCAAAGGGCCCCAACACACAGCTAAGCATGTGGGCTCCTGCTGGAAGGGCGGGATATACATTAAATAATAAATAAGTAAATCTACCTGCTGAGGTCTCCTCTTCTTTGGGTTCCTGCATCACCGGATCTTCTCCTTCTTCCCAACAAGAAATGAGGTCTGGTTCTTTTTAAAAAAAGGAAATCAGGCAAGATTAGTTACTTTTGACCACAAAGTATTTGGGCATTCCAAACCAAATCTGAACGCTCAAAACATTTTGAACGAGAGCAAAGGGGTGAAGCCTTGCCAACAGCACATGACTCGGGCCACATGCTTTCAGCGCTGTGGAGCCAGTTCTTTGGAGTTCTCTTCCCTTTCAAGAGAAACAAGCCCAGATGTTGTTACGCTTTCCAAGTTTGTTGAAAGGTTTTTGTCTTCCCCCAAAGAATTCTTAATTACTGTTTTTATGATCCTTATTAGGTCTTATATTCTGTTTTTTATACATATATATTGTTTTTCCGGTGAAGTTTGGCTTTCATTGGAAATGGTAAGCTGCTGTGTGGAAGAAGTTCCTCGAAAAGAAAATGGCAATGGACTGCTTTCAACTCGATCCCGACTTATGGCGACCCTATGAATAGGGTTTTCCTGGTAAGCAGTATTCAGAGGTGGTTTACCATTGCCTTCCTTGAAAAGTGAGGCACAAATTTTAAAATAAACCAATAAATATGCTATAGAATGTGTCTTGGGTTTTAAAAGAGTTCATATAAAAACCTGTGCAAAACCTGAGCTGTGTGGCTTTGCCAGATAATATCTGTGCTGAGAAGCTTCTAGCTCCATTTGATGAAGGGCTTAATGAGAAGCAAGACCCGCTTTTGTTCAGAGGGGCTCATTTTTACAACTAATGCTGAATTTGGCTTCAGGCAGGTGCAGCCTGGCAAGATCTCAGCTGCATGACTGCGAGACGGGGACCCTCTTGCAGAGCATGCATAGCCTCGCTTTTACTTTGGGCTTCAAGGAAATAAAATCCAAGAGCTGGAAAAGGAGGTATGAAGAAGCCCTCTTCGACTGTCTGCCCCCTTTCTTAAAGGAAGGACCAGCCATCAAGTAGTCTGCACGATCCACAACCAGAAAAAGGAGTCTGTGGTACAAATAGTCCCTGACAACGAAAGCAAGTAACCCAAAGTACACACACCACAGAGAATGGGAAGAATCCGGGGCTGCTGCAACTATTACCTATTCAAATTTTAATAGTCTTTAACTTGGAAATTAAGTGCCAGATATACAAGTTTGGGACAGAAGCTTTAGGTTTGAATGTTTGGGGCTCCTGCGTTCCAAAATTTACCACTGCGCCTCTTCTTAAGATCAATGGTCCACAGTCCTGCCCAGAATCCTGGGTGAGATGGGACCATTTCATCCTTCGCAACCCAAGGTCTGTGGAGGAAGAGAAACTCCGAGGAATGAGATGTTGTGAGATTTTTAGGTGCAGAGGAATGGAGAGGGCAAAACCATGAGAAGAGCTCGTAGCCTAATGGTCAGTCTGCCCTGGATGACATTATTCAGGAACAAGAGGGGTGGGTGGGGAATCTTCAGTTCCACAAAGAGCCCCACAACACTACCTGCTGATGTCTCCGCCTCCTCTTCTTTGTGACCCTGGACAAGTGGATCTTCTTCTCTTCCTTCCGAAAAGGAAATGAGGCCTAGCTCTTTCAAGGAAACACACAAGTTACTTTCGGTACAAAACTACCTGGGTCTCCTTCAGACTGTCAGGATCTGGAAGCCAAGCCAGATATTTTAATTTGGGGAATCTCTCAGTGGATGGAAGGAGAACTTCCACCTGATGGCCAACCTTCCTCTTTATAGCATGAGATGAACTTGATCAAACCAAATGCCTGTCTAGTCCAGCATCTCCACAGGGCCTGAATCAATGTGCATGGGAATCCCACAATCAGTCCTAATAATACTAATAAAATTTATATCCTGTCCTTCCTTCCAAAGGGAATCCAGGGGGGCAAAAAAAGGATGAAGGACCAAAATCACCTTTAAAACAAAACATCTTTTTAAAAAAACAAGGACAGAAGGCTACAGCCATCATGACTTGTAGCCCTTGAGAGCCTTCTCTTCCATGCATTTCTCCAGCTCCCCTTCAAGCCATCCAAGATGTCCACCAGGAGAACTCACTGCCTGATGGACGACTCTCCACTGGATGACATTACTCAGGAACAGAAAAATGCTTCCATCCCCAAACCAAAAGAGACTCCACAGCACAGCTAAGCACCAACCTGCTGAGGTCTCCTCCTCTTCTTTGGGGACCTGGATAAACAGACTTTCTCCTTCTTCCTTACAGGAAGTGAGGTCTCGTTCTTTCAAGGAAACAGACAAGATGACTTAAATTTAACAACATAAAAAGTCAGTGATTCCATATCAAACCATTTCTACAACCTCGAAGCTAAGAGGAGGAAGAATTTTGATTTTTAATTCTGGGAGCGGGACAGGAAGAACCCCATTTAGAATCGAGGTAAAAGGATGAGATCCCTTGCCGCTGTGGATGTACATTACCCCAATAAATGTTGCACCCATTCAGAAGTCAGCCCCAATGAGTCCAATGGGACACCCTCCCTGGTAAATGCAGATTAAATTATACCAGGTGTGGGGATCCTGTGGCCCTCCAGATGTTGCTGAACTCCCATCACCCCTAATCATTGGCCATCCTTGCAGGAGCTGATGGAATTTGCAGTTCACCAACGTCTGGAGGGCCAAAGGTTCCCCTCCACTTTTTAGGGGGTCACCATATTATTTTATATTAAAGGGCTGGGGCCAAGGGGAAAGAGGAGTGCAGTCTGAGGAAGAAAGGGAGGGAATAAGGGCCTCATTGATACCCTGTCCCCAAGACCCCCCAAAAAAGCCTGGAGCCAGCCCGGCCCATAGGGGCCAACTAGACACACATGGGAGGCCCTCAAGCCAGAGAGAAAGGCAAGAGTGCATCTCCTGCTGCTGTCCCCGATTCTGGAGGTGGCCCATAAACATCAGGACTGGTGGCCCTTGAGAGCCTTCTCTTCCATGCATTTATTTATTTATTTAGATTTATATCCCACCCTTCCTCCCAGTAGGAGCCCAGGCTGGCAAACAAAAACACTAAAAACACTCTCAAACACATCATTAAAAACGGGCTTTACAATATATTAAAACAAAAACATCTTATTTATTATTATTTATTTTATTTATTTATTGTACTTTTAGACCGCCCTTTAGCGACAACAGAATAAAACCACATTAAAATACAGGTGAGTGAGGGTACAATACAACAATAAAAACATTTTAAAAGCAAGGTGAAGACAAAGATTAAAATAAGATTACAATTAAAATTAAGATTAAAATTAAAATGCCTGGGCAAAGAGGTAGGTCTTTACCTGGCGCCGAAAAGATAACAAAGAAGGCGCCAGGCGTATCTCGTCAGGGAGGGCGTTCCATAATTCGGGGGCCACCACTGAGAAGGCCCTAGATCTAGTTATTGCTCTCTGGGCCTCCCTATGAGTTGGAACCCGGAGAAGGGCCTTCGACGTCGAGCGTAGCGAACGGTTAGGTACATAGCGGGAGAGGCGTTCCACCAGGTATTGCGGTCCGATGCCGTTAAGGGCTTTATAGGTAAGAAAGTAATTCCAACAGACACAGACTGGGCATGAAGCCATTTTTCTTAGCCCCTTTTAAAACCATCCAAGATGTCCACCAGGAGAACTCACCACCTGATGGGTGACTCTCCCCTGGATGATATTACTCAGGAACGGAAAAACGCTTTCATTCCCAGACCAAAAGAGGCTCCGCAGCACAGCTAAACACAGACCTGCTGAGGTCTCCTCCTCTTCTTTGGCGACTTGGATAAACAGACTTTCTCCTTCTTCCTCTCCGTCTTCCGAACAGGAATTGAGCTCCGATTCTTCCAAGGAAACAGACAGGACTAGTTACTTTTGACCACAAGATATTCAGCCATTCCAAGTCAAGCCATTTGCAGCTAAGAGGAGAGATTGTTTGTTAACTCCTGCACCCCTTGAAGAGGACAGGGCCCTGTGGTCCCAGCAGGGTCAGCCTGGCACTTGGGAACATGCGCTCACTGGATATGACACTCAACCTGAACTGCCTGTTGGGGAGGGCACAGTGGAACTCAGCCAACCCAGCTGTTTTCATTTGGACAACATCATCTCTTCACAAAGAAAGTGAAAACCAGCCCTGAGAGCCCCACCCTCCTCCTCCTCCTCCTCCAAGATGGAGCCAAGGCTGCATGTCACATTTACACTTCTGAGGAAACCTTTCTCCATGGAGATTAAGAGTGAAGCCACTGCAAGATATTCCTGTAGCCAGAAATGCTCCCATAAGCTTTTCAGTGTCATAGGTTGAGAATGTATATGCAAATATCAATGCTGTTGTCGGGAAGACACAGAAAAGGGCCAGAGTATATGGTTTGGATCTCTGAAAGGGAAATGATGGTGTGTTGCTTATAAATAAATGCTCCCTTCCTAAATGCATTTTCTCTGAAAAACGTCCTATTGATTTTGATGGAGTCAACTTTGACGCAGTGAGAAATTTGTCAGAGATAATTTTTCTCCCCCCACCCCCTACTCCCCATAATCCATCTCTGGTACCAACCATGCAAATGCTGAATTAGACAAAATAGGCAAACACACATAAAGTGAAGGTCTAAGTCATGGTATGATTCTGAAAAATATATGTAGAAATGAATGATGGAAAATATATTCTATGTCTGAGTATACAATAATGCCCAATTTATAATGCACCTGCAATTTACCGCACAGAGTGTGATGTGAACTGCTAGCTTTGTAGACAAGATGTGCATACACTCCCAATGACAACACAGCAATGAAAGGCAGAGGTGTGCTAATGCAGAAATATAAAATGCAAGGATAAAATGCACAACATATCTCAAATAATTTGCCAAACGCGTTTCGACTTAAGAACATAAGAACATAAGAAGAGCCTGCTGGATCAGGCCAGTGGCCCATCTAGTCCAGCATCCTGTTCTCACAGTGGCCAACCAGGTGCCTTCTTCTTCAGTGGCATCTATTTGGAGAGCTTCTCCAGAGAATCTTCCTCAACCGAAAGGCACAACAACATGCGGAATGCAGGAACGTTCTTGCAGAAACTGCACTAGGGCTGTCTTGAGAACTGGCAAGGATTTCAACTCCAATGCATGGGGGCAGGATCCAGGCAGGCACTAGCCCTGCTCACAGACTGGTGCAAGCACAGGGGTGCCTAGGCCCCAAAGGCTAACACTGGGCAGAGGGAGGGTGAGGGAGAGAGGACTCTCCCAAGCTCCAACAGAGCAGCAATTCCCACTGTGGAATTTGGACTACAGCTCCCAGAATCCCTAGTGAGAAACTGACTTTCCACTCCACGCATCATTGGCACAAATGCCCTTCAACATCTATCAGTTAAGAAAACGTGTCTCCTTACTGAAAGAGGCTCCAATCTCATAATTCTCCTCCATGGCTTCCCTGCGTGGAACACTTTGGCCCGGATCCAGGAGACCCACTCCTCCTCCGTGAAATGCACAGCTACTGCCTCCTCCTCCTCCTCAAAGGTCACCGAACCCTGGAAGAAGAAAATGCCCTCTGCTCAAGAGATGGCCTCTTCCACACAGACCATTGCATCCAACTGGAAAGGGGAAGGGGAACAGGGTGTGCTTGAATCATTCACAGCATTCAAAGAGCTCCTCCCACATGTCAAAGTTGGATCCTGAGGCGAGGGTCCAGTAAGGATCTGGCCCGCAGTGCCAGAAAGGGTTCCCACGGCTGGTTTTGAAACTGGAGGGCTGTGGATGCCGTAAGCAGAAAGGGCATTTACCTTGGCCCATTCCCCAAAAGAGCAAAAGTTTAGGATCAAATCCAGAACTTCTCAACACGGCCATTTAGGTGAAGGACATCTGCCTTGCCTGCAAAAAGTCCTGGGTTCAAATCTCAGCAACATCTCCAGGCAGGACTTGGAAAGGCTCCCTGCTTGAAACCCAGGACAGCACTAGTGTAGACAATAGTGAGGTAAGTGGACCAAGTCAACATAAGGTACCTTCCTATGTTTCCACGAAGCTCACAAAAATGCAGCCAATTTTCAATAATATCATTCCTGGCCACTCTTCCCAGTTCCTCAAGTAAATGACTTCCTGATCATTAATTTATAATGAAAGAAATAAAACTGGCCTCTTCTCTAAAGTGAGCAGCTGGGGTGCAAAGCGGGAGGCTGACACCACTCTTGCCTACCTTGCAGGGCTGCAGTTTGGACGATTGGGAGCAGTGACCACAGTGCTATTAAACTAAACATACATGTAACTGGCCAATTGCCAAGAAAATCCAACATGGTCACATTTGACTTCAAAAGAGGAAACTTCACAAAAATGAGGGGATTGGTAAAAAGAAAGCTGAAAAACAAAGTCCAGAGGGTCACATCACTCAAAAATGCTTGGAAGTTGTTTAAAAACACTATATTAGAAGCTCAACTGGAGTGCATACCGCAGATCAGAAAAGGTACCGCCAGGGCCAAGAAGATGCCAGCAGGGTTAACGAGCAAAGTCAAGGAAGCTCTTAGAGGCAAAAAGTCTTCCTTCAAAAAATGGAAGTCTTGTCCGAATGAAGAAAATAAAAAAGAACACAAACTCTGGCAAAAGAAATGCAAGAAGACAATAAGGGATGCTAAAAAAGAATTTGAGGAGCACATAGCTAAGAACATAAAAACCAACAACAAAAAATTCTATAAATACATTCAAAGCAGGAGACCATCTAGGGAGGCGATTGGACCCTTGGATGATAAGGGAGTCAAAGGTGTACTAAAGAACGATAAGGAGATTGCAGAGAAGCTAAATGAATTCTTTGCATCTGTCTTCACAGTGGAAGATATAGGGCAGATCCCTGAACCTGAACTAACATTTGCAGGAAGGGATTCTGAGGAACTGAGACAAATAGTGGTAACGAGAGAGGAAGTTCTAAGCTTAATGGACAATATAAAAACTGACAAATCACCGGGCCCGGATGGCATCCACCCGAGAGTTCTCAAAGAACTCAAAGGTGAAATTGCTGATCTGCTAACTAAAATATGTAACTTGTCCCTCGGGTCCTCCTCCGTGCCTGAGGACTGGAAAGTGGCCCATGTAACGCCAATCTTCAAAAAGGGATCCAGAGGGGATCCCGGAAATTACAGGCCAGTTAGCTTAACTTCTGTCCCTGGAAAACTGGTAGAAAGTATAATTAAAGCTAGATTAACTAAGCACATAGAAGAACAAGCCTTGCTGAAGCAGAGCCAGCATGGCTTCTGCAAGGGAAAGTCCTGTCTCAGTAACCTATTAGAATTCTTTGAGAGTGTCAACAAGCATATAGATAGAGGTGATCCAGTGGACATAGTGTACTTAGACTTTCAAAAAGCGTTTGACAAGGTACCTCACCAAACATCCTCTGATTTAGTAGGGAACTTACACCTGGAGTGTAGGAAGAGGGAGCAGAAAGTAGCTCCCACGAATTTGCACCCATTTCAGGAGAAACGTCACTCGCTAAGTAGTTAGTCTGCCAGGCTACCCCAGAACAAGGAGGGCAGGGCCACCTTTCTGCTTTCCTGAATTAAATGGCTTCTGAGGAAGCTTAGCAGTCATGGAATAAGAGGAGAGGTCTTCTTGTGGATAAGGAATTGGTTAAGAAGCAGAAAGCAGAGAGTAGGAATCAACGGACAGTTCTCCCAATGGAGGGCTGTAGAAAGTGGAGTCCCTCAAGGATCGGTATTGGGACCTGTACTTTTCAACTTGTTCATTAATGACCTAGAATTAGGAGTGAGCAGTGAAGTGGCCAAGTTTGCTGATGACACTAAATTGTTCAGGGTTGTTAAAACAAAAAGGGATTGCGAAGAGCTCCAAAAAGACCTCTCCAAACTGAGTGAATGGGCAGAAAAATGGCAAATGCAATTCAATATAAACAAGTGTAAAATTATGCATATTGGAGCAAAAAATCTGAATTTCACATATACGCTCATGGGGTCTGAACTGGCGGTGACCGACCAGGAGAGAGACCTCGGGGTTGTAGTGGACAGCACGATGAAAATGTCGACCCAGTGTGCGGCAGCTGTGAAAAAGGCAAATTCCATGCTAGCGATAATTAGGAAAGGTATTGAAAATAAAACAGCCGATATCATAATGCCGTTGTATAAATCTATGGTGCGGCCGCATTTGGAATACTGTGTGAAGTTCTGGTCGCCTCATCTCAAAAAGGATATTATAGAGTTGGAAAAGGTTCAGAAGAGGGCAACCAGAATGATCAAGGGGATAGATCAACTTCCTTACGAGGAAAGGTTGCAGCATTTGGGGCTTTTTAGTTTAGAGAAAAGGCGGGTCAGAGGAGACATGATAGAAGTGTATAAAATTATGCAAGGCATTGAGAAAGTGGATAGAGAAAAGTTCTTCTCCCTCTCTCAGAATACTAGAACTCGTGGACATTCAAAGAAGCTGAATGTTGGAAGATTCAGGACAGACAAAAGGAAGTACTTCTTTACTCAGCGCATAGTTAAACTATGGAATTTGCTCCCACAAGATGCAGTAATGGCCACCAGCTTGGATGGCTTTAAAAGAAGATTAGACAAATTCATGGAGGACAGGGCTATCAATGGCTACTAGCTGTGATGGCTGTGCTCTGCCACCCTAGTCAGAGGCAGCATGCTTCTGAAAACCAGTTGCTGGAAGCCTCAGGAGGGGAGAGTGTTCTTGCACTCGGGTCCTGCTTGCGGGCTTCCCCCAGGCACCTGGTTGGCCACTGTGAGAACAGGATGCTGGACTAGATGGGCCACTGGCCTGATCCAGCAGGCTCTTCTTATGTTCTTATGTTCTTATGACTGAGATGAGTTTATTTGCTGGCCACACATGTTTATTCAGACCTTTCTCCAAAGGCCACAGAGTGGGAAATGGAGACTGATTTCCTCGTCCCCAACCTTCAGCAGCAGCAACGATGTTGTAAGGTCAGGAAGGCAAGGAGATGATTGTCCTAACCTCTCTCTCTCTCTCTGTGTGTGTGTTGTGTGTGTGTGTGTGTGTGTGTGTGTGTGTGTGTGAGAGAGAGAGAGAGAGAGAGAGAGAGGGAGAGAGGGAGGGAGGGAGGGAGAGTCTACAATGGGGGGAAAGGTTTGAGGAGATCCCAAGAAGGGGCAAAGTGCATTTGGGGGAGAGGGTAAGCACTGAGCTGGGGGTTCGACTGGATGGTCTTACAGGCCCCTTACAACTCTATGATTCTACAAAAAGCGTGTTTCCTCCCAGGAACTACAGCAGTGCAGAAATGGGCTCACAGAAACACACTGTGGACAGAATGAACAATAAAACAGACCCCGTTTGTACGTGGGGAAAATAATGCTTACCTATTCGCTTGCTTACTCTTTTATTTTTGGTCTGCTTTCTTGTCCAAGGCTTTTAGGGAGGCTCACACAGCAGCCCAGTGAGGTAGGCCGGCTTTCTTAGCCCCGACACCCGGGGGTCTTTTCCCACTCTCACTCCTGGGGGAGAGGGCGCTTCAAAGAGGATCGTGCAATGGAAGCGCTGCAGCTGTTCGGCCCCCAATGTTGCCCCTAGGTTGCATGCATGCCACTCCCCCCCATAAATTCCCGGGGGAGATGTGGGGGGAGGATCTTCCCCTTTTTACACCCCACAAAGGCAAACTCCTGACCCTTTCGCCCCCCCACTGCTGCACCTCTCTCTTTGTCTTCCGTCCTCGCCACGATCCAGCCTCCAGCCTCCTTCCTCCTCCCTCCTCCTCCTCCTCCTCCTCGGAAATCAATCAATCCTCTTTGCTTCCTTACTTCACTCTTGTCTCCCTCCCTCCCATTGTCATGACAACATCCTGCCTCTCTAGGAAACAGAGCTCACTTCCTTTCCCCGCTGGAGGAATGAATCTCAGCTGCGCTCTGGGCAAACGTCTTGCAGGCTCTGCCCCTTGTGCAAATCCAGGGCGCAGGCGCGGAGGTTCCTGCTTCGCCCTGTCGCCAAAGCGCTTTTTGCAAACAGCGTTTCCATGGTTTCTCCCCTGCATGCATCCTTTGATGTGACCGGAGCAGGGAGAGGCGACTGAAGCTCTTTCCACACTTGGAACAGGATTACTTGTATATGTAAAACACACACACACACACACGAATGAGAGAGAGAGAGAAGGTGCCCTCCAACTTTTAAAGTACCTGCAGAGGGTAAATGAACATCTTGTAGTAATATACAGTGAAGTGAACGCTGTAAGTCATTTAAGTCAATTTAATTTATTTTTTCTTGATTTGTATTATGCACTTTTTTCACTGTCCAACTTTCACATCCACACATAGAGATTGGAAGTATCATGGTCTGAATGATCCTGACTTTAGGATTCAGTGATACATCTTTGCAATTGAGGACCTTTTCTAGTTCTCTCACAGCTGCCCTCCCCAGTCCTAGCCTTCTTCTGATTTCTTGACTATTGTCTCCTGTTTGGTTAATGACTGTGCCGAGGTAATTATAATCCTTGACAACTTCAATGTCCTCACTGTCAACTCTAAAGTTGCATAAATCTTCTGTTGTCATTACTTTAGTCTTTTTGACATTCAGCTGTAGTCCTGCTTTTGTGCTTTCCTCTTTAACTTTCATCAGCATTCATTTCAAATCATTACTGGTTTCTGCTAAGAGTATGGTATCATCTGCATATCTTAAATTATTGATATTTCTCCCTCCAGTTTCCACACCTCCTTCTTCTTGGCCCAATCCCCCTTTCCGTATGATATGTTCTGCGTATAGATTAAATCAATGGGGTGATAAAATACACTCCGGTCTCACACCCATTCTGATAGGGAACCAATCGGTTTCTCCATATTCTGTCCTTACAGTAGCCTCTTCTGCAGAGTATAGGTTGTGCATCAGGAAAATCAGATGCTGTGGCATCCCCATTACTTTTAAAGCATTCCATAGTTTTTCATGATCTACACAATCAAAGGCTTTGCTGTAATCTATAAAGCATAAGGTGATTTCCTTCTGAAATTCCTTTGTCCATTCCATTATCCAATGTATGTTTGCAATACAATCTGTGGTACCTCTTCCCTTCCTAAAACCAGCTTGGACATCTGGCATTTCTCTCTCAGTACAGGGCCAACTTATCCATTAGGCACAGGAGGCACAGTGCCTACAGCCCATGATAATTTTAGGGGCCCATGAAAATGTTTTAATTTCTTTTAAAATCACAAGAAAAAATAGACTTTTAGGGTTGAAGAAAATGTTTTACTTTTTTTCTCACATCCAAAAAAAAATGAAACTTTTAGGGCCCACGAAAATCTATTAAATTTTGCCTAAAACAGAAAAAATAAAATGTTGAAGTATTTAAAGTTATATAAAAATAATTTTTAATATTGATATTATTATGGTGGGAGGGGCCCACAAAAGGAAAAGTGCCTAGTGCTCACAAAAGTCATAATGCGGCCCTGGCTCCATATATGGTAAGAGCCTTTGTTGTAGAATCTTGAGCATTACTTTACTTGCATGGGATATTAAGGCAATAGTTTGATAATTACTGCATTCCCTGGGATCTCCTTTCTTTGGAATTGGGATATATATTGGACACTTCCAGTCTGTAGGCCATTGTTTTCTTTTCCATATTTGTTGACAGATTTTTGTCAAAATGTGGACAGATTCAGTCTGCTTGCTTGTAGCAACTCTATTGGCAACTCTATTTCTATGCAGTTTCTGTAGGAAAACATGCATGCATGGGTCACGTGACATGGTTGCTTAAAATACTAACAGGACATGGTCTCAGGGCAGCGGATTCAGCTGCCATGCTGGTGTTTAGCAAGCAATATAGGAAACTACCTTACTCAGTGCTGGCTACACCAGGGGTGTCTAGCCTGTGGCCCTTAGGCTGATGCGGCTGAGCTATGGCATCCATCATCCCTGACCATTGGTCAAGCTGACTGGAACTGGAGTCCTTTAACATCTGCAGGAACACAGGTTTGCCATTCCCTGCTCTGTACTGACCGGCAGTAACTTTCCAGGATTTCAGAAAGGGTCCAGCTTGGGACTTCATGGTCTCCATGATAACCATGGGGATGTCTCAGTACCCATTTGGATCCATTGAGATGGTCCGCCCTTATGGAATCTGATGGATTCCTCAATACCCTGGGCGATTTCCTGGCTGACATGGCAGGTGCTTCTCTCCAAGCTTTTCTCTCACTGTGGAACAGTGAGATGCATTGAGCCATTGACACGATTGCTTGTGAGTGCCCTCACCATCACTGTGGAGCACATAGGTTATCTTGGTACTCCAATAACATGTGTGTGATGAAACAGGAGGGTTGGTGGCTGGAGCTCAGGTGGCATAAATCTTGGTCTGAACCTGACTGAACACGATTAAGGTTGCACCATCATGCCTACCACATGGTAGATAATTCTAGATGTAAGTGAGGAAACATGGATGCTAAAATAACTCTTCTTCTCAGATGCAGACCATTGCATAAAATGTCTGGAAGACCAGCATCCAAGCAAGGACAGAGATCAATGTGTCCCCTAGATTATCACTTCCCTGTCCTATGAGGAATATTTGCTGGATCGTCACCTTGCAGTAGTGAGTGGGCTTGCATGTTCCAATGAACCCTGTGAGCGATGCTGTCGGGAGTCATGTACTCCCAGCAGGGTCACCCATGGTGGTAAGGTCAAGGGAGAGCAACCAGACAAAAATGATCCAAGAAAGTTCCTCAATGGCAGAACAGGCAGAGGATAACAAGAGATATTGAATATTATACATGAGAGTCATCTTGGTGTTGAATTATGTAAAAAGGGGGCATGAGATCATGTACCACATGTCACACCTTCAGAAATAAAAACCAAAAAGAACCAATGTTACCTCATCAAATTCCAGGAAGACCTTGGCAGAAGCCAGGAATGGACTTGTTTGAATTTCAAAGAAAGGACTATCTACTTTTGGTTGGTTATTATTCAAAATATGTGGAAATATGTTTGCTTGAAGACACTACAAGTAGATCAGTAATTTTACACTGCAAATCTATAGTTGCAAGACATGGTATACCTGAAGAGGTTGTCAGTAATAATGGCCCTCAGGTTTGCTCTAGAGACTTTAAAATGTTTCCCAAAGACTGGGACTTTGTTCACACAACATCCAGTTCACAATTTCCTCAATCAAATGGAATGGCAGAAAGAGCGATCCAAACAGTAAAGAGCATTCTTAAGAAATCTAGTCTGAATAACACAGATCCTTAGTTTATTGGATTACAGAAATACACCTACAGTAGATACAGCCTCACCTGCACAACTTTTAATGGGGAGACGTTTAAGAACCAGGTTGCCTACCTCAGCACCGTTGTTACTACCTCAGCAGTTAAAAGGTGACATACAGACACATCTGAAGACAAGAAAAACAGAAGCTTTCCTTTGACAAAGGTTCAAAGCCTTTACCTCCTTTGCAGGTTGGTGATTCTGTTAATGTTCAGCAAGATTTATTTATTTATTTATTTATTAAATTTCTATACCGCCCCATAGCCGAAGCTCTCTGGGCGGTTCACAACAAATAAGCATCTGAAGTACAAGTAAAAAGCCATGTATAACACAAGTTAAAAATGAATTAATTAAACAAAAAATGTAAACATAATGAAACACATAACTAACTGCAAAACTCAATACTAAATATAAAAATGTAAAAGATATGGAATTGGTAAGAATGTTAAAGCGTTAAGATAATTAAAAGTCAACATATTAAATAATTTAGATGTTTAAATGTTTGAGATGTTTAAAATTTTAAAATGTTTAAAATGCCTGGGAGAAGAGGAAGGTTTTTACCTGATGCCGAAAAGATAGTAGTGTTGGCGCCAGGCGTACCTCATCAGGAAGGGTATTCCAGAGTTCGGGGGCCACCACTGAAAAGGCCCTTTTTCTCGTTGTCACCCTCTGGGCTTCTCTCTGAGTAGGCACCCGGAGGAGGGCCTTTGATGTTGAGCGCAGCGTAAGGGTAGGTTCATATCGGGAGAGACGTGGAAACCAGCGAGAGTGACTGGACAAAAGTTCAGACTGATGATTTAGCTGTCTACAGAAGGAACAGAAGAGATCTTCAAAGCACTCCAAGTTGTGAACCAAAAATGGATGAGACTACTGAGACTGCAACTGCAGAAGAGGTAGACCTATCAGTGTCTCAAGACAACAAAAGTGGGAACAGCTGTAGCACAAAGTGCCAGAGATATACCAGAAAAGATTTTGGACTCTCAGTTACCTGTAACTGCATCAAGAGGCAGAGTGATCAGAAAACCAATTCGATATAGACAGTAGTTTCTATCTTTTTTCTTTAAAAAAAAAAGAGAGAGAGAGATGTAATGTGAGTAGGAACTCAAGTGAATTAGATACAGTTGTATGGGGGAATCAGTTGGGGATGGGACCAGTTGGAAAATGAAACTAGAGCTCTTGGTTCTGAGCAACAGACTGTTCAATAAAGTTTGTTCCTTCTAAACACTGTTTGGAGTTCATGTCAACTCTTACAAATATTACAAAAGCTGGTCTTAAAATTCTTGGAAGAAACAAATCACCAGAAATAGATGGCATATCAATAGAGTTGCTACAAGCTACCGAGACTGAATCTGTCCAAATTTTGACAAACATTTGTCAAGAAATATGGAAAACTAAACAATGGTCCACAGACTGGAAGCGTTCTATATAGATCCCAATTCCAAAGAAAGGGGATCCCAGGGAACGCTGTAATTATCGAACTACAGGCATACCCGGGTTTAATGTACGCAATGGGACCAGAGCATGTATGTTAAGTGAAAATGTACTTAAAGTGTACTGCACTGCAATAGCCACTAGATGGCAGCAGCGTCATGCCATGAAAGTGTCCATTATTGCGAAGTGTGTACGTTAAAGTGGGGTATGGTGGAGTACGGAGCATGTACTTTATAGCGAGGCGACTTTAAGTGAAGCGACTTTAAGGGGGTTATGCCTGTATTGCTTTAGTATGCCATGAAAGTAAAGTAATGCTCAAGATTCTACAACAAAGGCTCTTACCATATATGGAGCAACAAATGCCAGACGTCCAAGCTGGATTTAGAAACAGAAGAGGCACCAGAGATCATATCACAAACATACGTTGGATAATGGAACGGAGCAAGGAATTTCAGAAGAAAATCACCCTGTGCTTTATAGACTACAGCAAAGCCTTTGACTGTATAGATCATGAAAAACTATGGAATGCTTTAAAAGAAATGGGGGTGGCACAGCATCTGATTGTCCTGATACACAACCTATACTCTGCACAAGAGGCAACCGTAAGGACAGAATATGGAGAATCCAATTGGTTACCCATCAGAAAGGGTGTGAGACAGGGGTGTATTTTATCACCCTATTTATTTAATCTATACGCAGAACATACCATATGGAAAGCAGGATTGGACCAAGGTGAAGGAGATGTGAAAATTGGAAGGAGAAATATCAATAATATAAGATATGCAGACGATACCATACTACTAGCAGAAACCAGTAATGATTTGAAACGAACGCTGATGAAAGTGAAAGAGGAAAGCACAAAAGCAGGACTACAGCTGAACGTCAAAAAGACTACATTAATGACAACAGAAGATTTATGCAACTTTAAAATGCGATGGGAGGCAGGAAGCCCTTTTCTGGCCGGTGACCCTTCTCCACATTAAAAATAAACATGCCATGCACATTTTTTAAAGAAAGGTTGTGAGGGAACAGCTTAGGTGAGCCTAAACCCTGTTTCCTTTACCTGTTAGATTTCTCTTTTAATTTCTCTCTTTTAAATGCATATTTTAAATTGTTATTTGTGAACCACTTAGAGGCTTTCTGTTGAGTAAGCAGTATATAGATTTTGTTAAATAAATAAATAAATACAGGTTGCATACAGAAGCGCAGGGTATATTAATGATAGTGACAGCCTCCCTCCTGCCTGTTTTTGCTGCTGGGGTGAGAATGAGATGCTTTTTAACACCTTCTCCAACAACAGACATTCCTTGGAGTCAATAAGCATAAAAGAGGATGTTAGCTGCTTAGAAGAGTCTTCTCATTGGCAGAATTAACTCCTTTCACCTTGGCTCCAATAGCAGGAAAGTACAGGGGGCATCAAGACTGCTACGGAGGTGAGCAACTTTACCCTCAAAGTGTCTTGCAAACAATTCACAGTGGGCCTGCAAAGGGTCTAAGACTCGAATTCCTGGGGTTGATGTTGGACGGCTGCCCCTTCTGGCTCTGTTGCCTCTTGTGGCTCAGACACCTCACCTCCCTCTGCAGGTGTATCATTGTTATACCTTCTGTGGTGGAGGAATAACTCAGCTGCTTCTTCCATTTTTCTGTCATCTGTTTGGTGTGGCGCCCCTTCTGGTCGGTGTGGGCACTTTCCTTCCTCAAAGTGGAGAGCTCTGTATACTCCAACTTCGCCGGTTTTGGGATCTATTACTCTGTATCCCTTTTGTGTTGAAGAATATCCAATGAATATTACTTCCCTGGCAGTGTTGTCAAGTTTTGACCTCTTTTGTTTCGCGATGTGCACAAAGACCTTATACCTAAATACACAAAGGTGAGACACGCTTGGTGTCCTATCACGCCATAGTTCAAATGGTGTTTTGTTGGTTGCAGATACAGAAAGTCGGTTCTGCAGGTAAGTGGCAGTAACCGCAGCTTCTCCCCAGTACATCTTTGGTAACTGTGCATCTTCCAACAAGGAATTAATCATTTGTCCAAGGGTCCTGTTCATTCTCTCCACAACCCCATTCTGCTCTGGGTTGTACACAACTGTAGCCTGATACTCTATGCCTTCCTCCCGGAGAAAGTCTTGCATAGCCCTAGACACATATTCCCCTGCATTGTCAGATCTTATGATCTGTGACTTTCTGCCAAATTTGTTGGACACAATTCTGACATAGTCCTTCAATTTTTGAAGTACTTGAGTTTTGTCCTTTATCAGGTACATTGTAGTATACCTGGAGTAGTCATCTATAAAAGTTTGCATGTATAAATTTCCACCCTGGGATGGCACTTTCATTGGCCCACAAAGATCAGTGTGAATTCTAGAGGTTTTTTGGTTTTCCTCTCACTTTCCTTAGGAAATTTTGGTTTCACACTCTTTGTCTTAATACAGCATTCACATGTCTGTGTCAATTTGCACTGTCCCATTTTAATGCCTCTTGCCAATTTCTCCTTTTCTAGAGCCGTGACTCTAGCTAAACTGGCATGTCCCATTCTTCTATGCCAAATATGCAAACATTCAGAATTACAGGTTTCCTTGACCACATTTGCATGCATAGTTTCAAGATATTCTAAATGTAAAAGTCCATCTTTCAATTTTGCAGTGCAACATATTTCTCCATCTAGAACGTAGCAAAATTCTCCACTCATATAAAGTTCACCTCCTAATTTCATTATCTTAGTAGCACTTATTAAGTTGTCTTTAAAATCTGGAACATATAGGCAGTTTCTAAGTTCAAGTTGTCTTTGGCCATCTGGCGCTTTGCAAAGCAATTCTACTGCACCTATTCCTTCACAAAAGAATATTTGTCCAGGTGCTGTCAATATTTTTGCTTGTGACTTTTAAAACTTTTAAACAGGTTTTTATCAATTACAAGATGTGAGGTGGATCCTGAACCAATTAAAAATCTTTTTTTTCAGTCATTTCTCCTCTCATCAGACACATGGTAACTTGAAGCCTCTGTTTTTGCCTTTTCAGTCTGCCTAGGGCAGCCTTTCCCAACCAGTGGGCCACCAGATGTTGTTGGACCACAATTCCCATCTTTCCTGACCATTGGCAATGCTGGCTGAGGCTGATGGGAGTTGTGGTCCAACAACACCTAGTGGCCCACTGGTTGGGAAAGGCTGGCCTAGGGGCTTCTCTCACTTCAGCTTGCCTTTGTTTAAAGTCAGGCCTCGCTGTTGTCTGCCACCTATTGCATTTTCATTGAAGATGATTTGGAGAGCTGCATTTAAAACAGAACTTCTGTCTGTGTTTGTCTGTGCCCTTTTGTGGATTCGGGCGATGACTGATGTCACTACCCTTTCTTTGTTTGTTTCTCCCCATAGTAAAGTTTGCTTGCTCCGGCACAGTCCCCAGTTCCTGTCTTTCTTTAAGATCTTGGTCTTTTAAATTTGATATAATCTGACTCAGGTTTTGGTCAAAATTTTCTAGCACACAGGAAATTAATGTATGATGCTGATGAAGAGAGCTCAAAACCAGCGCCTTTTTCATATCATCATCTAGATCTTTCCCACATCTCTCAAGTTTAGCCAGGAGTTCTGTAAAAATTTCTATGTGTTTATTCAGGCTGCCTCTCTCTGCAGTCTCCTTCAGAGAAAATAACTCCTTGTAAAGGTACATTATGTGGTTCTTTGTTTTCCTGTTATATATTCCTTCTAGCTTCTCCCACATTTGTTTTACATTGTTAAATCCTATGCAAACATTTAGTGCCTCATACAATACAATACAGTTTTATTACGGTCATAGACCCATATAGGTATTGGATAAAATACAAAGAGCAACATTGTGCAAAGGTAAAATGAATAAAAATATAAAACAAGGAAAGATTGGTTAATTAATAAGCATGAAAGTAAAACATAGGGATGAGAGACTCTCATTATGTGTCAAACTTGTTTTGACGCTTATATTGAGCAACATAGAGAAATTTGGCCACCAACTCGGTTTGAGATCTATTGGAACCACTCAGGAGGTAGATTATCAAACGTTCAGGGGGTAGATTGGGAAATTTCGTTATAAGTGGGCTGATACATCGTTCCTGTTGATAAAAGGGACAGGCAAACAAGACATGGGCGAGGGTTTCCAGAGCATTCATTTTACACGGGCAAAAACATTGATCGTGTGGGATACCGTGGTATCTACCATCCATAAGTGCTGAGTCCAGACAATTAAATCTGGCTTTTGAGAAGGCGTGTCGGAGTTTGGGTGTTGTTAGGTATTCAAGATATAAAAGATATTTTGATGGATTTAAAGGCAGCTTGTAATGTAGGGGAGAGCAAGTTTTGAGGGCTGCAGTAGTAGAAATTTGTCGGTCTAAATCTTTGAGTCTGGTTCAAATGGAGAGACTGGCTGACTTAGAATCTAATAGGGTTAACTGTTCTAAGGAGAAGCCTAATCGGGGGGGTTGTTCATGGTAGGATTTCATCCATGAGGAGAGATAAGGGTCATCCCAAAGGGAAGTTAAGTACCCAGGGGGACAGTTATAGGAGAGTTTAATCCAATAGTTAAAGGCAATTGTCCAAGCTTGGTATTCAATCGATGGTACACATGCTTCCAATCTAAGGGCTGCATTCGGAACAGATCTTGGCAACCCAAAGATTTGCCTGAGAAAAATTGATAGAACAGCCTCTATGTGGGGTTTGTAAGCCAAGATCCATAAAGGGGCACCAAACAGTAATTGAGGGATAATCTTGGATTGAAAGACTTGTATTGCTGCGGGGATGTAGTGCCCACCTTTGATGTAAAAATAACGTAGGATGTTCTTGGATGTGGTACGAGCAGTACACACCGCCCCATGAATATGTGGGGGCCAGGAGAGGGTAGAATGGAAGAGAATGCCTAAGTATTTATAGGAGGAGACTTGAGCAATTTCTTGCCCTCTAGTTGTCCAATGAGAAAGTTTACGACTCTTGGAAAAAGCTACAATTTTAGTTTTGTTATAATTGATAACTAAGTGATTTTCCAAACAGTAGGACATAAACACTTTCAGCAATCGTTTGAGGCCTACTTTGGAGTAGGATAGAAGGGCTGCGTCATCCGCATAAAGCAGGACAGGACATCTGTGCAGACCAATTTTGGGTGAGTGAAAATCTGGAGAAAGACAGTTGGATCTTAGATCATTCAGGAATAAGTTAAAGAGAAGGGGAGCCAGAACACAAGCTTGCCTAACCCCTTTTGTTGTGAAGATGGTATTGGTCAGTTCCCCGTTTCGGCCACAACGGACCCTAAGGGAAGTGTTCAGATGTAGGTTGTAGATAAGGAGCAATAGTCTTTTGTCTATTGTAGTATTTGCCATTTTTGACCATAGGAATTCCCTGGAGATGGAATCAAAGGCGGATTTTAGATCTACAAAGGCTGTGTATAATCCGCTTCCCACCTGATTCCTGTATTTTTCTGCTAGGTGATATAGAACAATGCAGTGATCTAAGACAGAACGTCCGCGTCTAAATCCTGTTTGTTCCCATCCTAGAATGTTCTCATCCTCAATCCAGGATGAGAGTTTAATTTTCAAGTAGCTGGCGTATAATTTCCCTGTAACTGAAAGGAGACTAATTGGGCGATAGTTATTAGGGTCGTCTCTGGGACCTTTTTTATGGATAGGAATGATTATGGCTTCCCTCCAAGCTTGGGGAATTAAGCCCGTGTTGTTGATAAGGGTAAATAGGTTGGCCAAAATAGGAGCCCACCAATCATTGTGGTTCTTCAATAACTCAGGAGGTATATTGTCGATTCCTGGTGCTTTGGCAGATTTTAATTTAGTAATTAAATCGGCTATTTCTTCCTGAGAAACAGGGGGCCATAATATTGTGTTTGAGAGGTCAAAGGTGAAAGGGTAATGCAAAGTATCAGGTTGTATAACAGTATAATAATGTTCCCATATATGGGCAGGGATGTTACATGGCGCAAAATAGGCAGGTCTCGTTATGCTCGAAATAATAGACCAGAAACCTTTAGAGTTTTTGGTTTTGGAGGCCAGCACTAGGGATTTCCAGCCCTCCATTTGAGCTTGTCGTTTTTTGGTGGCTAGAATTGTCTTATATTTCTTTTTTGCTATGTAGTATTCCGGGGGGAGGTTGCTGCTATTACGTTGTCGGTAGTATGTATATACCAGATTTAGTTCCTTTTTAGCAGTTCTGCACTCTTGATCAAACCAGATAGGCAAGCCAGCTCTGGGGTTTGCCCTGTTATTATTCGAATTAGGAGCTAATATCAGATTTAGTGACTCTATCAAGGATTCATATGTGATTAGGGCTGTTGGGATATTTGGGGTATTTTTTAAGTGCTGTTGGATAAGTTTAGCAGGAGGTGAAGCGATAAATGCAGCTATCTTAGAAGCTATTAGTGGAGACCAATTTTGTCTTTTGTGTGTGAGTTGGGCTGTATTGGATCCCGGTTGATGTTTCGTCGGTAATCTAGTTCTCTCATTTAGCTGGATTGAAAAAGTTAGCGGGAGGTGATCGCTGTCAAGTCTCGTTCCCACAGAAAAGTTAACAATAGCATATAATAGATGGTGAGGGATGATAGCATAATCTATGACACTGCCACCTCTGCTGGATAAGAAGGTATATTCAGCACATGCATCCCATGGTTTTAGACCATTAAGAATGTTAAGATTACGGTTTCCTATTAGACGTGTTAAGCATATGCCCGGGTAGTTTACCTTATGATCTTTAGAAGCCCTGTCAGGTAAGTGAGCATATTGATCATTATCCTCCCCACCCCACAATTTCGAGGCCATAAGGGTATCATTATTAGGGCCCATTCTAGCATTGAAATCACCCATTATGATTAGGAAGGCTTTAGGATGACTTGCCTCCAACTTTGTTATATAAGCCTCTAATTCGTCCCATTTTTTATCAACTTCAGCCCTTGAGGTTAATGGAGGCATATAAACGTTAATTAATAACAATTCTAAAGTAGGCAGGGACAACAAAAGAGACACAGCAATGTTCGTACAAGGGGAGATATTGTACAGGTGTGCAGTCAAGGCGGTAGATATTAAGATTGCCAATCCGCCTTTGGCTCTGCCTTTACTGTCCCCATCAGGGGGATTAGCTGGAAGATCAACCGTATAGTAGCCGTCAATGAGTAAAGTATGTGTGTACCATGTCTCCTGTAAAAATATTATGTCATAATGCTGTAAATAGACGAGTAGTTCAGAATTGTTAAGCTTGTTGTTCCACCCTGCTATATTCCATGATGTAATTTGCAGAGGCAGCTGGGTTAATGAAAGATTTCGATTACATCCTAGAGGGGATGGTGAAGGAGCAGTTGTGGGACTGCAAAGTGGCGATAATTTGTGGGTAGGGTGTCACTGTATTTCTTCTATGCGGTTTAGAGAGCCAGAAGGGTCTGCAAAAATTGCTCCGGATTTCTTGATGGGGATAAAGTTCGATTTCTTCGTATTGAAAGGGTTGACTTTAGAATGTTCCTTAGCTGTGCAGGGAGAATTTGGCCGGAGTTCCGGAGGGCTCTCTGCGTCATTCATATCTTTCAGTCGGAGGATTAGATTATGAAGATTATCGATTATCTGCGTACGTTCTGAGTTTGGAAGTTGAAAGTATAGATCCTTGAGATGTTGCTCCTCCAGATCCAGTTCATTCATTAACAACGATGGGGTGTGTGGCCGGGAAGAGGGGGCATGTGTAATATCTTCCAATTGAGGGCTGCACAGACACCGAGTTGTCATAAGATGGGGTTGTCTGGATTTTCAAGATGGACTCCTTGGAAGGTTGATGGAAGGATGTAACTAAAGGTATGGGAGGGGCAGAATTAACATAATATCTTTGAATTGTTAAGCCTAGGTCCATAAAATCCTCCCTTCTGTGATAAATCTGGTTGGCAAGCATTGATGAGTCCAAAGTGACTATCAGACGAGTATTTTTAGTATCTATAGATATATTGTTCAAGGACTTAATGTAGCTTGTGCTGTATAAAGGATGAAGCAGGCGGGCAAAACATTTGTCAAGAAAAGGGATACTTGGAAATGGAGGACATCTAGCCAAATACCTTTGGTTATATGACAATACTAATTTGTCTGTTTGTAGAGCAAGGTTCCAGGGATGTCTCTGGGTGTTGATAGTAAGAGTCTTTGTATTCTTATGTGTTGACATTCTCAGTTTGCTGAAATGTATATCGCAATTTGGAGGGTCTGGAATATCATTGTTTCCCCCAAGTTTTGAGTGGGCATCATTCTTTTGTAGACTGTTTGTGTTGGTGAATTTAGAGTTGATCTGTTTCTTAAGAGTGGAGTTAGTAGTCTGAGAGTCGAGGAGCTTAAATAATGGCTTGAAGTTAAGTTTATTGCTTGGGGAAATTTTGGTGGCTTTGAGATTTTTTGATTTCTTAAATTTGGTCTTTTGTTTTTGTTTCTTGCCCGTTAAAGGTTTTTTAGTTGATTTGTTGTTGTTGTTATTCTTTGCTTCAGATGTATCGCTTAAGTTTGAGTCCTTTTGCACCTTAGCATCTAACAGGGTTTCTGGGGTTCCTTGCTCTGTCGACTCCTGGGAGAGGTGAGTCCAAAAGGATTTCACCAGGGTGGTGAGTAGGCTATTTGTTTCTGCAAGGAATCCTTTCACCAAAGTCAATTCCTCAAGCAGTTCTAATGGCCAACCGGAGTTGGAAATCATAGGTACCGGAGGGGGAGTAGAGGTTTGGATGTAAGATGTTGGAGACAGTTCTGATAGCATAAATGCTTGTCTTGGTGAGTCATGAACTGAGTCAATGGTTATCATTTCAGTGTATGCGCTCTCAAGGTCTGTGTTTGACATACAATTAAAACCAGCGTCTTGTAGTTCATCTGCCAGGGATTTTGCAGCTACGCTTGCAGCATAAGCTTTGACTGAAAAGGGGTGTTCTAAAGTCCATTCATACGTCTGTAGGGAAAGAGGGTTAAGTGCCGGGTTGTTAGAAAAGCCTGTTGAAGTGTGCAGTGAATCCTGTGCATAAGGGAAGTAGTTTGTAATTTTTGTTTGCATTTTGCTCTTTGGACTAGCTCCCTCCATTGCCCCTCTCACTGCTTATGCTGGTAATCACTTGTGGGCAGAAGCCGTAGAGCTTAGAGTGATTTATAGAGTCGTTTACAGTAAATAGTTCAAAGATCGGAAGAAGATCTCAGCTGGAAGTCCAAGTGCCTCATCTTTTGCATGCTTATGTCTCCAGGAAGTTGTAGCACTCTCATCCTCTGCCGAGGGTTCAGGACCAGTCATAATTCTGTACAAATTTCCCCCTTCCAGCAGCGTTGTGAAGCGCAAATTCCACAAGGCATAATTATCCTTCTCAAGTCTCGGGATTCATATCTCAAGCATTGATATTTCAGCCATCCTTTTCTCTCCTTTCTTCTGCTTTTCCTTTTAACTTAAAGTCTCCTTTGTAAACCACACACAGCACTTAGCCTTTTACAGCTTCTAGCCACAACTTGCAATTCATGTTAGTTTGCTGGGCCCATAACTCTTGTTTCTGGTGCTAAATTAGTTAAGCAGCACAACAGAGAGTAACAGCGGTCTGAAATGCGAGTGTGCCAACGTGTGCATGGGTTTACCTAAGAAAGCAGGCTTTTACCCTGCATCAGGATCATTCTTGAGACTTAGTAAATTAAGAAAAGCTACTTTATTTATAGAAATAGATAGTAGATTGAAAGGCATACCTAGTTCTAACTAACTAAGTTGGAGGTGCAATACCCAGGCATGGGAATTGCCCTCATGGCTAGCAGAGAGAGAGAGCAGAGACAAATGGTGTCTCCTCTCTCTCAGACAGTCGGAGAAGAGAAAAGAAGAAAGGGCGGAAGGAGGAGGGGCAGGTAAGCTTCCCTTAAGACGTATCAGTCTAGCGACGGAAGGAAGTCAGTCAGAGCATCCCAGGTAAAGGTAGCCAAGCCCATCCATCTGGAGAATCCTAGCTCTAACTCCCTTCTGGAACATAAAAAAAGAACAAAACAGGAGTTGCTCTTGCCCCACTTCCAACATTAACAGCCATCTGACTGTGGGCTACCCCTGACCCACCTCAATCTAGCAGCAAATACACAGCCTTGACATGATTTCTTCTGAATTGTACCAATAAAGATTTTTACAACTGCCCTCCAGTGGCATCACTAGGAGGGTGCGGGGGGTGCGGACCGCACCAGGTGACACCATCAGAGGGGGGTGACTCTCAGCTTTAATTTTAAAAATATTAAGTTTCTAGGTGGTCCGGTTCTCGAGATGTGCATAAAAACATCAGCTGCCCTCCAGTGGCGTTACTAGGGGGTGCAGGGTGTGTGGACCACACTAGGTGACACCATCAGAGGGGAGTGATTCTCAGCTTTAATTTTTTTTAAATATAGTTTCTAGGTGGTCCGGTTCTCGAGATATACATAAAAACGTCAGCCCACCCATTAACTCTTTTTTAAACTACTGTATAGCACTTTGTAGCTTTAATCCGGTCCATTCAGGATTGCAGCCAATCAGTGAAGTGTTTGTTTGACCTGTGGCAGTGTTTAGTAAACCTCATTGCAAGGCCAGAAAATGGTGGTTCCCCCCCCCCCCGTTTATCTGAAAATCTCATAAATTGGGTAAGTATATACATTTCAGCTTTTTCCCCTCTTGTGTATAAGAGTCAGATCCTGGGCAGTGTTTTCAAAACCTTCCCAATACTTGCTTTTGTGGGGGTAAAAGCATTGCTAATCCCATATCTCCAGAGTAAATACCACTGAATTCAATAGGATTTACTTTTGAGTAGACAAGATTATGAATGTGCTGAAAATCAATGGGACTTTGGAGTGAATGTAAAAAAGAATTGTGTTTGTGTTGTCTTTCTGTTCACCCCTCCTCCAGTCCTATTTTAAAGCAAGTAGGCAGGGCTTACTTAGGTATTACAGTTTTTATTCTGTAGGAAACGAATATTGATTTTTTAAAAACTAATACTGATTTTTCTGCAATGACCAACTGGTTTGACAATAAACTATGATATGGGCTGTATGTATTTATACATCTGCAGTGTGTGTGTAGTCTTTCCAACAACCCTGTGAGGTAGGGTTGGAAACCAAAGCAGCTCACAACAAGAAATAAAGCCATTTAAAATCCAATAACCATAAAGCAAGAATAAACAGTTGGAAAACAGCCTAAAGAGCATGATTCTGAATTTTGGGTTGGGTGAATGAAGTTTATTTATTTTTATTTGATTTATATCCCGCCCTTCCTCCCAGTAGGAGCCCAGGGCGGCAAACAAAAGCACTAAAAGCAATTTAAAACATCATAAAAAACAGACTTTGAAATATATTAAACCGTCTTTGAAAACATTTTTAAAAACTTTAAAAAAACATCTTTCTTTTAAAAAAAGAAAAGGCTTAAAAACATATTAAAAAGCAATTCCAACACAGACTCAGTCTTGGATAAGGTCTCAACTTAAAAGAACAAGTTCCTTATCTCTTGAGGCTGTAGTTCTCTGCACACTTCCCAGTTTGAGTAAGCCCCATTGAATACATTGGGATTTGCTTCTGAGTAAACAAACATCGGATTGCACTATAAATATATTTAAAGATTGTGTAATTGATAAACATAGTTGATAGTCATGTTTATATAAATATTTCTTCATACTGTGTCCCAATAAGTATTTGATTTCACACTATGGTTGTAGATGATTTTTTCCTCTACATTTTAAGTGTGCCCTTCTTCCTGGGGGTGGTCGTGGTTCTCCATTGTTTTCATCCTGAGGGGAGGATAGGCTGAGAGATGGTGAGTAGCACATTTAAGGTCTCTTCACCTCCCCCCCTTTTTTATTTGTATTTATTTTATATTTCTCCAATATCTTCCCCTGGCTGTTTTTATGTATTTTAAATATTTTTAGATTAAATAAACAGGAAATCATAATTGTGAACCTCCCTAAAAGCAATTTACCTATCCTTATGTTTTGGCAAAGTGATGGTGTGAAGGCCTGCTGGTAGAACAAGAGACCATGTTTGAGGCATGTTATAAGGTGTTTGAGGACTTTGTCACACATTACTTTTTGAGACCTGTAGATTCATGTTGGAAAGAACAGGTGCACGTATTGAATGGTGGCTTGGGTGCTGTTTTTTCAGTCTACGCTGCATGCGTAGGGAAGGTGATGCATCATCTGGCAGCTAGCTTCATAACGTGAGAATGAAAAACATTTGGATCACCATTCACTTGTTTACTTTTCTCACTATTGAGACCACTTCATATATTACTTTTTCGTACACACAAATTTAATCTTTGTATAGGAAAAAGTATTTTGTAAAATGTGAAGGACAGTGCCTGCCCAGTCAGTATAACCACTGTACAAGATCTACTCAGCCACTGTAATTACCTTTTTGTTTTGAGTGCCCTTTTGCCTGGGTCTTGGTTCAGGGGTGTATCCAACTTTGATGTGCTTATGGAAGGGGTGTGCAAGTAGTGCCCCCCCCCAAGTGTGGAGGCTTGGACAAACATCAATGTAATCCTAAACACACTTAATAAATAATATCAAACTTGCACGTCACAAAATATATTACGGTCATGTCCATAAGCACCAGGAGGGTAGTCACCCAGGGGGTCTTAGTCCCTCTGCGTTTTGGGGAGCAGGGTCCCTATGTCTCCAAGCATCCTACAGTCAGCATGAAAAGGGAGTGTGTTAGTCACTGAGAAGAGACTTCTAATATGCTTCCTTGCCTTTTCTGCAGATTGGAGCCAATCAGAGTGAAAGGAGGTGAGTCAGCCACTGAGAAGACTCTTCTCAGTTGCTAACGCTCTCCACTTTCGTGCTGATTGGCTCCTAGAGATGTTTGTTGTTGTGAGAGAATGCATTAACAAAGATCTCATTCTTAATCCAGGAGTAAAAAAGGGTGTACATGGCTGTAACTATCATGAAGGGACCCTGCAGCTCTGAATGTTCTACTAAACAACTGATAAATACCTATGTAACTTTGTGTCTGGAGATTTATTATTAAGAATCACTTTCCATAACTGTAAGGAGGTATGTCCACACGCATGCATCCCAGGCACCTAAATGATTGGTGGGAGCAGCATAGGGACATAAGCAGGTGTCTTATTCCAGGGGTTCCCAAACTTTTCTTCTACATAGACCACTTGAAAATTGCTGAGGGTCTGAAAGTATCTGAAAATTTACTATGGGCATATGCAAGATAATTAACTCCCATTAGTGATAAGAGCAAGAATTTGAGCTGTGCGTATAATATTGTAATTTAAAGGTGTAAGTTTAATTTTGCTAGTTTATGTCACTACTATTGCCATTACATTCAGTGATATAAGGGAATTACGATTTACAAGTAACATTAGTACAAAAAACACTACTAAGGATTCTGTTGTTGGCTTACTAGGCCTTACTACCAAAGTGTGTTTTTCATCAAGTCTGAAAATGACTCATGAAGTTTGGTAAAGGAGAAGCAGCCTTAACTGCTGTGCCTGGCCTGAGAGAGAGCAGACATTCAAGGCCAGACAGTAGTTGTCATGGTAAAGGGAGATAATAGCTGGGAAAGTTGTAACAGCCTGCTGTTAGTTCTTCCTTCTTCTGTGTGTGTCTTTGAAGCAAGCAGTTCTATCCTTGAAGGGGGGGGAGAATTCTACTTGTAACTATCCTCTTAAGCCTTTGGTCATAATGTCTTAGTAAAGACTCTTAAAACTTTCTCAAGCCCCTGTGAAGTTTCTTGCTCAACTTAACTCCAAAGTAACGTGTTGTTTCACGCAACAATGCTCACACATCAACAGGGTTATGGGCCCAGATCCACAGCACGTTACACAGGAGTAAGTGGCTGGTCTGAACGGCAGACAGAGTTCCAGAGAGGGCAGCTTGATTGATTGTGCCAGACAGAGGTGAGCAGGATGGCTACTGTAAACATGTCTGGAGGCTTGCCGATGGAACGACTTAATGAAAAGAATTATGGAAGCTCAAGGCCATGTGTGCTTTGTTGGTAAAAGAGGATTTATGGGAAGCTATTGATGGAACACCCCCTGGACCCCTTACAGCGGCCTGGACTCAGAACGATGAGAGGGTGCAGGCTTTTATTACTCTGGCTCTATCAGACTCTCAACTGCTACATGTGAGAGATGTTACAAACGCCAAACAGATGTGGGACCGGTTGGAAGGCATTCATGTGCAACAGACCGCAGGATCTAAATTGTGTTTGGCACGGAAGCTGTACCAGATGCGCTTCACGGGTGAGTGCGACATGAGTGAGCATCTCACGGAATTCAGGCGCCTATTTGCTGAGTTACAGGATCGAGGCATGGAACACTCTGTCCTTCAGAAGACCTATCTGATCCTGGCTTCACTCGATGGGACTTGGAATAATTTTGTCATGGGAATTGAAGCCATGCCCGATGGGGGGCTGAATGTAGCCTTTTTTGAAGAAAAGCTGACCCAGGAATGGCAGCAGAGGCAGGAGGTGAAAAGTGCCGTGCCGAAGGAGGCAGCCGGAAACAAGCAGGAGCAGCAGCGGCTAAAGGCTTGTTATGTTTGCGGAGCTCGTGGGCATCTTCAGCGGGACTGTGCAGTCAAGCGCAACTCCAGGGACGGAGGCTGGAAACAGAGCAGCAGTGTGAACTTTGTTTGTAAACAGAAGTCTCAAGATTTAGGACCTGTTGACTGGATTCTTGACAGTGGGGTGACCCATATATTAATCAAAGACAGGAGTTTGTTTTACACGTTTACTGATGAGCAGGACTTTGTGCAACTGGCGGATGGATCGCGTAAGAATGTGGAGGCTCGTGGACTGGTGAGATTTGATAAACTTGGAATACTGTCAGATTGTTTGTTTGTACCAGAACTGTCTCATAACATATTGTCTGTGAGAAAACTGACTAGTTGTGGATTTTCAGTGTTGTTTGACAGAGACAAATGTTATGTAATGAGGGGAGATCAAGTGTGCTTGCAGGGAAGCCTGAATGATTCTCAGTTTGTAATAAAGAGCAGTCAAGCAGGGTGTGCTGTGTTGGACTTCCGGGAAGGGTGACTTAGCCTGTGCCTGCTTTTGAGACGGGCTCCTGCCTCAAAAGAAGCTTATTCAGATATATCAGTCAGTTTTTTCTTTTTTTTTGACTGATTAAACTTCTCCCGGGTAGGGAGAAACGAAGAGATTAACCTCAAAGCCTATTTTTGTTGGGACGACCAGATCTCATTAATTTATGGGACGAGGTCCAGCCGACGAAGGTGGGACGGATTTTCAACAGCAAGCTCTATCTGTTAAAGCGAACGTTCATCTTATCTTCTAAGAGAGAACGCATTAACAGGCAAGCACCCTTCTTTCTATATTTTTCTTTTACTTGACTTAAATTGTTGCTGTTTAAAAGAGATTTGCCAGATTGATCGGTTTTTGACATCTCACTGGGGAGCCGTAACTTCTCTCTGCTACGCACTAATTAATAGCTTATCTCTGTTTTTGTTGCAAAAAGCTGTCCTGGATTTGCATTCTAAAGATACACACAGAAGAGGGATTTCTATTCCAGATTTTTATTTTGAAAAATATTATACTGTTTTGAGACTACTCTCTTTTTGGTCTATTTTATTTTGACGAATCTGTTTCTTGACGATTGCCATTAATTGTTTCGATCCTGGGAACTGCATTTTGTTTACTTAACTATTGGAGAGATAAGGCTGTCTGCTCTGTTTATACTGTGATGTCACCAAGTTTGGAGTATTAACCCAATTGTTGCTGAAATAAGAAGTGGTTTTCCTATATTTTTCTTTTAAAATGGCAATTAAGAAAGTGGCTGAGAATCTGGAAATAACTATGTTTCAGAAAATAATGGATGAGATTGAGATAACGAAAATTGAATTGAGTAAAATGAAGCAGGAGATTAAAGATATAAGGGTCCCTGTGAGAGAGGTGACCCTGGAAGGGGTCCCTGTGAGAGAGGAGACCCCGGAGATTGGAACAGGGGTCCCTGTGAGAGAGGAGACCCTGGAGACTGGAATAGGGGTCCCTGTGAGAGAGGAGATCCCGGAGATTGGAACAAACGTGGAACAGGAACAAGATTTGGAGTCTATGGACTTTAGAAATAAAATCTATTGTTTGGAACTCAATGTTATCTCTGAAGAAATTAATGAAGATTCTAGAGATAAAGTTATCAATGGCATGGTTTATCTTCTGGACTGGAATGATGTGATGGAGCCCAATATAGAGAAAATCTATGGAATTAACTGCAGCCATGTGACAATGGAAAAACTTTTAAGAGATGACCCAGTGTATTTTGAAAAAAAGAACAGAGATATGATTTTACAGCAGTATTTCAGCAACCTATTCAGAATGGATGGCAAGAAAATATTTGGGATAGAGGTAATTCCCATCAGACTCTTACTATATGACTATGGCTTTGACAGCAAGATTATTATGGAATACTGATAATGGAAGATTGGATATTGAAATTACTGGACTTAACAAGACTACTGAAGATGGAAGATGGAAAATGGAACTAATAGAGATAATAGAACAATGGCTACTGAAATTACTGAACCTAACAGATTCTGATGTGATGGATTAATTGAAATGTTTATTTTGACTATGGTTATGACAATAAGATTATCATAATTAGTAATGAGATGGATTAATCGATATGCTTATCTGGAAAAAAAAAATTGATAGATATATTTCTTAAAGAATTGAAATCTCTCTTTGACTTTTTGTGGAAAGAATAAAGTAATGTTTATGAGATTTGATGATTAAGTAAGATAACTACTGGAGGAAAGTGATTTTATAATATGACTTAAGAGACAGGATTGCTATATACTATAGACTTATAACTGATTTGATCTTTGACAAATGGGAAGTCAATATTTTACTCTTTATTTTTTATTTTTTTTTCTTTTTTTCTTTTTGTTTAACTATTTTTGATTTTGTTTTTTGTCTTTGAATGTTTTATGATTTTGTCTTGTATGTTTTATGAAAATTTGAATAAAAATTATTGAAAAAAAAAAAAAAAAAAAAAAAGCAGGGTGTGCTGTGTTAAACGCTGAGGCACAGACACATCAAGGCTGCGTCCATGAATGGCATCAGAGGCTGGGGCATGCAAACTTTGACACGATAAAGAAAACCCCAATGCATAGTGAAAACATGCGTTTGAAAAATTGTGGACAGTTAATGTTGGATTGTGATGCGTGTCATAAAGCGAAAATGACAATTGCACCAATAAACCGGGAGACTGAGAGAACCACAACAGCTCCCTATCAGCTAGTTCATGTTGATTTATCAGGGCCAATAAACACTTCACGAGGAGGTGTGAAATTCTTTATGGTAATCGTAGATGATTTTTCTAGATACACTAATCTTTATTTGCTCAAGCATAAAAGTGAAGCTGAGCAGAAGCTGAAACTGTTCATTAAGAGAATCAAAACTCAACATGGCACCACGGTGGGGGCTATACACTCAGACCAGGGAGAGGAATTCACGAGTAAAGCATTGAGTGACTTCCTTGAGAGTAAGGGAATAAACCAGAATTTCACTGCTCCTTTTAGCCCGTTTTCCAACGGGACTGCTGAGAGAAAAAATAGGGTGCTTCAGGAAGCAATGAGAGCCATGTTAATGGATTCCAGTTTAGGGAATTCTTTCTGGGGAGAGGCAATTTTGTATGCAAATTACATTCACAACAGGGTGTTACATAGTGCCATTGGAATGTCACCTTATGAGAAACTCACTGGGAGAAAGCCGAAAATACAACACATTCAGAAATTCGGGGCACGTTGCTGGGTACACATTCCACAGGGAAAAAGAAGAGGCAAACTTGCACCCAGAGCACAACAAGGATTTGTTTTGGGATTTCAGAATGCATATTTCAGAGTTTGGTTACCAGAAACACAGCAATTAATTCTGAGCAGAACCATTAAAGTTGCAGAAAACCCTTGGGATCAAAGGCAAACAGTCATTCTTACAGGATCAGCTGACACACAAGCACAAACACAAGCACAAACATTCAAACCAAACTTTGACATAAAAGTAGAAGGCACACAAATTCCTCTCAGGGATGCGTTAAATGAACTCATGTGTGGGAAACGTAGAAATAAGAAACGCAAGGCTGAAGAAATGGAATTTCCTGATCAAGCTGTGCCAAGTACCAGCTCAAATGGGGGGGCTGAGAGAGCAGAAGCTCTAGTTCCTTTGAGACGCTCTACAAGAGCAAACATTGGCAAACCGCCTGAAAGATTTACTGTGGGGGTAATTACCAGCCCAGGTATGCATAAACAGGTTGAGATGGATCCAGAGACACTATATTTGACCTGTGTTCAGCCGAAATTTGATTGAATAAAGTTATGAAATGTACTGAGATGTTCTGAAATGTACTGAAATGTAAACTGGATCTGTATGATGCAACGTATTAAAATGTATTATCTTTGTATTGTAGAAATGTGTTATTGTTATTATTGTAATGAATTTACAGACATGATGAAAGGGGGGAATGTTGGCTTACTAGGCCTTACTACCAAAGTGTGTTTTTCATCAAGTCTGAAAATGTCTCATGAAGTTTGGTAAAGGAGAAGCAGCCTTATCTGCTGTGCCTGGCCTGAGAGAGAGCAGACATTCAAGGCCAGACAGTAGTTGTCATGGTAACGGGAGATAACAGCTGGGAAAGTTGTAACAGCCTGCTGTTAGTTCTTCCTTCTTCTGTGTGTGTCTTTGAAGCAAGCAGTTCTATCCTTGAAGGGGGGGCAGAATTCTACTTGTAACTATCCTCTTAAGCCTTTGGCCATAATGTCTTAGTAAAGACTCTTAAAACTTTCTCAAGCCTCTGTGAAGTTTCTTGCTCAACTTAACTCCAAAGTAACGTGTTGTTTCACGCAACAACGCTCACACATCAACATCTGTATGGTCTGGTACAGGAGGAGTTCCATTGGGGTGACACCATGAGTTACCGCACCGGGTGACACCAACCCTAGTGACGCCACTGCCGCCCTCTGTTGTCTTTAAACAGCTTTCTTCCCTAAAAATTAATTTAACTATATGCTGTGTGAAGAATGTTCTTTTCTCTCTCTTGAATCTCCCAACATCCAGCATCTTTCCATGTCCATGAGTTCTAGTGCCATGAGAGGTACTGAAAACTCAGCCCCTGCCTTATTTCTGTATGTGTATTGTCATGGTAGGCACCACCACAGAAAAGGCCCTGCCCTGTTTGTCACCGGATGAGGGGGCCTCATCCTGAAATCTCCATTTTCTGGGGTTTGGTTATTATTAGGACCCTGCAAGCAGCCACTGATATAGATATGTCACTTTTCTCATTTTATTCCTCCCAAAAAATTTAAAAGAGCTAATGCTGGTGTAACATGCATAGTTTGATCTGCCATAAATAAAAGAAAATGACCACCTGAAATGAGGTAAAGGCAGAACTAAAACATTTGATTTTCATTGGTGCAATTTGATCTCATCTACAAACTGGGGACATCTTCAGTAACATTTATCCAAGCCTTTCCTCAGCAGTAATATTAGGATGGAATACATAGAATATCACCTCGTTTCCAGTGGATCTTGCATATATGCTGACCTGCACATAAGCAGAAAACATCTCTTAAATGCTCTACCTTTTATTATTAATTAGCAAGATGTAATTCTGATTATTTTGGGTTTCCTTCTTTGTATTTTGGAAAGAATCTTAAAAACAACGGCCACAACTGGAGAGGACTGGTTATATGTGTTAGCCGAGCAGCAAAAACAGCAGATGCGTTGAGCTGTGTGTGTGAATATTGATGTGAAGTAGCTGACCTTTTCCTGGATAAAGTCACACTGAGAATTAAGACAAGAAGAAAGGTTCTTTATTGTTGGATGTGCATGCTTGATGGGAACATGGTCTATCTCTAACGAACTAGCTACCATTGAGGTGTAAGACTTCATGCTGAGGGAGAGGGAGACTAGATGAATATGTCTTCTTGTGGCATTCAGGAGGCAGCTGGACAGTCACCGTTCAGGAATGCTTTAATTTGGATACTTGCCTTGAGCAGGGGGCTGGACTGGATGGCCTTTTAGGCCCCTTCCAACTCTATGGTTCTAAGGATACTTGGTGGGAAAGGGGGCAGAATAACAAGCTTTGCAACAGGACAAAAGTGGGTCTCTCTCCAGAAGAGTGGTGAGGCAGGGTCCCCCCCAGGATGGGCAAACAAAACCTGCTAGTTAGTGGGGCAGTGAAATCCACTCCAGGTTTTCCCAGCAGGTGTCCAAGGAGCTGAAACCTCCGCTGCTCCCAGCTTTCTAAGCGGCATCCCAGTTGATGCCTGCTGCAATCCCTGCAGCTGGCCTCAGACCTCTGCTCTGGCAGACACCTGCTGGAAAGGCTGATCCCTCTGGGGAGGGAGTTGAAAAGGACTGGGTGGCAGGTGGCGGAGAGGAGATCCTGGTCTTGGAGGGTGCAGGCAGGAAGGGGGAGCAGCATAGCTGGGATTGGAGGGAGGAACTTATGGCAGCCCAAGTTTCCCGCTCCGAATAGCTCCACTCATCCCTGCGCCTGTGTCTTGGCGCGCTGCCTCTCCTGTGGGACCCAGACCGACCTCCCGGAGAAGACCTTGACAACCATTTGCCTCTGTTGACACCACAATCCCAAATCCAATGACAACTCTTTTCCCGACAGAACGCCTAACCCTTCTTCGAACACAAAAAAAATAAGGGTGGACGCATTGAATCGCTGCTCATGGCCATGATGGAGCAGTCCAAAAAAGAAGCAGCAGTTTCCTCTAGGCAGCGACAGCAGTTCCTTGATTTAATGCGTGTGGACCAACAAATGAATGCAAATATGATGCGGTTGCTACGGAAAGAGTTCTCGGAAGCAAGGAAGGAGAGATTGCTCTATGAACAGCATATGAATGCAAAGGAATCTGCACTTGAGGGACTCCTTCAGAGTATTAACCTACTGGCAGATTATGTGTGCCAGGAAAAGGTCTAGACCAGAACAATGACAGCTTCACCAAATAGACCCATTGACATCCCCCCATGTCTGACCCAACTCCCTTATCCAACCATAGGGACGTCACTCACTTGCAGATGACAAATTTTACATCTGAAATTGCATTAAACACACAGAAATAGAGAGAGAGCACACTTGACAATAGGCAACCACAAGTGGACAACTGTTTGTCAACCTCTGAGGATAAGAAAGAGATTATTCCATCATCATAGTGCATACTTTCTGGCAATCCTCCAGGAACGACATGCGACCCTTCTGGGTTAGATAACAACTCCATGGGAGTACATAGCCCTATTCTACCCACTTCCCACTCACAAATGTATACTATTGACAGCCAAAGCTCATCAAGCATTGCGGCACCCCCAAGGCAGCCACTGGGTTCAACACAGACCATGTCCCTCCCCTCATGCACAATTTGCAAAAGGGTCCCTTACAGTCCATAAGCAGAACACTTGCAACTCATAGCAGTTAGAGGCACTCGAAGGACCACATTGGCAGTCTCGAAATACCGGACGATATAGGGAAGGAACCAGAAACTGCAGCTCAGATCTATCTGATTGGTTTTTGGTGGACTATCAACGGACAGGAGAAATGCACAAAGTTGTTGTGTAAATGCAACTGAAAAGAGTGTGTTCTTTGCTGTATCAAGGAAGTTGTATGGGGGTATTTAGGCAAAAAGTTACAGTACCAATTTATGGTGGTCCTGTGCAGATGGGCATGGTCCGTAAACAGCAACATTGGCGGGCCATGTTTTTGGCATAAAAGCGAAGGCATTTTCCATCAGGAGAGTCAAAAAAATGAAAACAACTAGGATTATTGTTGTCAGTTATACATGCTGGACACTTAGAACGAGCTGCAAACTAACCGTTTTTTACGCAAGGGCAATATGTAATATTCATGTGAATTATATTTTATAACTGTGATATTCTTTTTTTGTTTTGTATGATTCACTTTGTTTTCATTTTATGTACATTGTTTAGAGATTTATTACTCAATTATGTTACTTAAAATGTGGATTATTGTTTTTATGATTAGCAACTGTATTGAATGTAGAATTTATACTGATTTTTGTTGAAATGCAAACCACTTTGAGATTTTTTGAAATATAAAGTAGTATACAAATTAATACAAATACATACAATAGGAATGGTGCTTTGTGTCAGCTGAGTCAGTTTTTACTGATGTGTCAAATAATGGCACACCAGTAAAAGTTCCTGACATCAATAACAAATGGCATTCAGTCAATGTGCCCACAGAAGCATCATCAGCTTCAAAATAGGCACAAGGGGGCATGGAATACTGTGTACAGTTCTGGTCGCCTCATCTCAAAAAGGATATTATAGAGTTGGAAAAGGTTCAGAAGAGGGCAACCAGAATGATCAAGGGGATGGAGCGACTCCCTTACGAGGAAAGGTTGCAGCATTTGGGGCTTTTTAGTTTAGAGAAAAGGCGGGTCAGAGGAGACATGATAGAAGTGTATAAAATTATGCATGGCATTGAGAAAGTGGATAGAGAAAAGTTCTTCTCCCTCTCTCATAATACTAGAACTCGTGGACATTCCAAGAAGCTGAATGTTGGAAGATTCAGGACAGACAAAAGGAAGTACTTCTTTACTCAGCGCATAGTTGAACTATGGAATTTGCTCCCACAAGATGCAGTAATGGCCACCAGCTTGGATGGCTTTAAAAGAAGATTAGGCAAATTCATGGAGCACAGGGCTATCAATGGCTACTAGCCGTGATGGCTGTGCTCTGCCACCCTAGTCAGAGGCAGCATGCTTCTGAAAACTAGTTGCCGGAAGCCTCAGGAGGGGAGAGTGTTCTTGCACTCGGGTCCTGCTTGCGGGCTTCCCCCAGGCACCTGGTTGGCCACTGTGAGAACAGGATGCTGGACTAGATGGGCCACTGGCCTGATCCAGCAGGCTCTTCTTATGTTCTTACCCGGCCCAGGCAGGCAGCTCACTGGTGGGATAAGAGCAGGAGCATGGCCACTGGATTGGGCTGATGGGAGTTGTAGTCCCAAAAAGTAACTTTTCCAAGCTCTGAGCAGGAGTGGCCTCCGCTGCTGGGCAAGGACGATCCGTTCAGCCCGCTGGCAGAGCAGCCTCAAGGGAAGGTTCAACCGTCCAGAGCCAGCCGCTGGCCGACCGCAAAGGGCTCAAGGCTCCGGAGTGGAGCCTGACAACTTCCCCAGGCCCACCCGTGAAGAAGCCTCTCTCTGCTGGGAGCTCTTGAAGGGTTAACAAACGACGACAGAGCCGAAGGAAGGAGCGCAAACGAGGGACTTCCCTTTCCTGCCTCGCCTCTCTGCGAGAAACGGAGGCTGGAAGCGCCGGAGGAGCCCCTCTTCGTGCGCAGCGATGTTGGCCAGCGGGGTTGCGCGGGGGGAGCCTGGAGACAAAGGTAGGCAAGGAGGGGAGGGGGAAGGGGGCGAGGACCCCCTGAAGCGCCCCTCCCCACAGACCCTCCACATAGGAGGCTGCAGCTCTGCCCGGGGAACATCGTTCCTTTTAGTGATGGATTTCAGGGCCTTAAGCTTTGCAGATGTGGAAGCTTGATCGTTAGAACAGAGCTAAGGAGACACCAGTGCGCTAAATGGGCCGCTTCTTCATGTGTCCTCCTTTCTCCTTTGGTTCAGCTGGGATAGTTGAATAGTGAGGTTATTCTGGCATTAATTCCATTCTGCCAGCCCTCCCCAGTTTCCTGTTCTGTTAGAATTAAGGTCGCCATTTAATTCAGGAAAGCAGAAAGGTGGCCCTGCCCTCCTTGTTCTGGGGTAGCCTGGCAGACTAACTACTTAGCGAGTGACGTTTCTCCTGAAATGGGTGCAAATTCGTGGAAGTTATTTTCTACTCTCTCTTCCTACACTCCAGGTGTAAGTTCCCTACTAAATCAGAGGATATTACCCAGTTTCTCCACACCACGCTTCTTTATGGCATATCCACAGTGTACATTGAAAGCATGTGGCTTCCTCCAAAGAGTCCTGAGAGTTGTAGTTTGTGAAGGGTGCTGGGAATGTAGCGCAGTGAGGAAAAATTATAATCCAGGATTCGTTGGGGGAAGCCCTGTGCTTTACATTTGTGTTGAATGTACTTTAAAGGTCTGATGTGATCATATACTTCTATCGTGTCTCCTCTAAGCTATTTTTCTATGGCAAAAATCCCCAAATGTTGCAACCCTTGATCACTTTGGCTGCCCATTTCTCTACCTCTTCCACCTCTACAATGCTATTTTTGCAATCAGGCAACCAGAACTGAAGACAGCATTCCAAGTAGGATCACATCTTCGATGTGTATAATGGCGTTAAGAAATTGGCAGTTTTATTTTCAATCTGTGTCTTAATAATCCTTCACATGGAATTCATCGATTTCATAGATATAACAAATCTTAACTGAGGCATCCGCTATGACCTCAAGGTCTCTCTCCTGTCAGTCACCACCGGTTCAGTTTGGATTTTTTTACTTCTGTGCATCACTTTACACTTGCTTTCATTTAATTGCATTTGCTCTTTGGAGAGTTCCTTTTGGAGTTCCTCACCATCCCTCTTTATTTAATCACCCTGAACTTGATATCAACAGTAAATCCATGTCATTTAGAAACAAGTTTAAAAGCACAGGTCCTAATCCTGATGATGGGGGGGGGACACTTCTTACATCCCTCCATTGGGAGAACTGTTCATTTATTCCGACTTTCTCCTTCCTGATCTTTAAACAATTCCTGATGCATGAGAGCATATTTCCCGATATCCCATCATTGCTGAGTTCCACTCCATGTTTGGTAATTTTGTCTTTAATAATATTTTCCACTATTTTTCCCAGAACAGCTAATAGGCCTCTGATTTCCCTGATACCAGTCCATATGGTCACAAGTCTTCGAGAGAACATACATATTTTTGTTAGAAGATCAGATTCCATCTGGACCTGAGGTGATTTGTGAACTCTAAAGGAAAAGATCCCGCTTGCCCCATCTCTCTCAGAGCGTGAGTGGAGGGCAGATAATGTCTATGCCTTGCCTGGAAGTATCAATGAAGAAGGCAATGGTTTTCTTCTTCCAGGGATTGGTGATCTTTGAGGAAGGGTCCTTGCACTTTACCCAGGAGGAACGGGCTCAGCTGGATCCAGACTAGAGAGCTCTGTACAAAGAGATCATGCAGGAGATTCATGAGATGGTGATTTATGCTGTTAGAATTAGGAGAGGTTAAGGATAGTCTTCTTACTCCCTTCCTGGCACCCCTGCTTCACAAATCTGACCCACAATGCATTTCAGATTATCCGTTGGAGCTGCCATCATTTCCTACACCCCCTTTTCACAGACAGGAAGGCTCTGGGATGCCAATTTAGTACTGATAATTCTGGGATCCTAGGACAGCACTCCCAGTGCTTCCCAGCCAGAGCCCTCTTTAACTTACTGCAAGGCCTACAACCAACACTCTCCCTCTCTTGCTGCCACCAGTCCGAAGAGTCAGCTTTTCTTTAGCACCTCAAAATCCTTTTACTCGGTAGTGGGGAACCCACGTTTTAGCTCAAGTATCTACCTGAGCCTAAGTCACTACTTACCTCCAGGATATTGGTCCTGTCAGGTGTAAAGCTGTTTGGCTGGTCCACTGCAGGCTTTTTCCTGATGGTGGATGAGGGACAAAGGCTGCATATCTCAGCCCATCTTTTAAAGATATTTCCTCCTAGATAAGTTTATGGCATACTGGGCTCTCTTGGATCAATGAAAGCCGAACTCACATAGTGTGTGTGTGTGTGTGTGTGTGTGTGTGTGTGTGTGTGTGTGTGTGTGTGTGTGTGTGTGTGTGTGTGTGTGTGTGTGTGTGTGTGTGTGCCTTTAAGTCAGTTACAACGTATGGCGACCTTATGAATCAGTGGCCTCCAATAGAATCTGTCATGAACCATCCTGTTCAGATCTTATAAGTTCAGGTCTATGGCTTCCTTTATGGAATCAATCCATCTCTTGTTTGGCCTTCCTCTTTTTCTACTCCCTTCTGTTTTTCCCAACTTTCTCATCTTTTCTAGTGAGCATGTCTTCTGATTATGTGTCCAAAGTGTCATGGAAACTTGAATTCAAGATGGTTGTGTAGCAAAGAATTGTGGGGTTTCATTTGTTAATGTGGGATCTTAACAGGTTAACATTTGGTTTCTGTATTAGAGCTCTGAGTTGGCAGTTTTATTTCCCAGCTGCGGGTAATCAGAGGCCCACCCTTGTTGTTGTTATGTGCCTTCACGTCGAGTACAACTTATGGCAACCGTATGAACCCGTGATCTCCAACAGCATCTGTCGTGAACCACCCTGTTCAGATCTTCTAAGTTTAGGTCTGTGGCTTCCTTTATGGAATCAATCCATCTCTTGTTTGCCCTTCCTCTTTTTCTACTTCCTTCTGTTTTCCCCAGCATTATTGTCTTTTCTAGTGAATCAGCTGTTCTCATGATGTGTCCAAAGTATGGTAACCCCAGTTTCATCATTTTAGCTTCTAATAGTAGTTCTGCTTTAATTTGTTCTAACACCCAATTATTTGTCTTTTTCACGGTCCATGGTATACACAAAGCTCTCCTCCAATACCACATTTCAAATGAGTTGATTTTTCTTTTCACTGTCCAACTTTCAAATCCATACATAGAGAACAGGAATACCATGGTGTGAAAGATCTTGACTTTGGTGATCGGTGATGCTGTGATGTTCCCTCCTTTCTCTGTGACCACTAGTGATGTCTCACCTCTGTCAGGCCCACCTTATGAGGTGTAGCCTACCTCTGGCCACCCTGGTCAGGATCATCATGTTTATTTTACCTCTCTCTGCTCTAGCACAGATCTCAAAAGATCCCCCTGCTAGGCCACACTACCCAACACTCTGTGTACCCAATATAGCCTCTAGACCAGTGTTTCTTAACCTTTTTATTTTTTTGTTGCTGGACTACAGTTCCCATAATTCCTGACCATTGGCCATGCTGACTGGGGCTGATGGGAGTTGTAGTCCAGCAACAACAACAACAAAAAAGTTGAGAAACACTGCTCTAGACTGTGCCTTAGTCTCTTCCTGGCTATTTTGATACCCTTTGTCTGTGTGTATCGGTAATTCCCAACCCCCCTGAAGCCTCTTGCCTATGAAGCTCACAGCTCTGGGTTGCTCTGTGGTACTGGATGTTAATACAATATCTCTTCCTTTGCTGCTGCCACCATTCGATACCATTTCTTCTTCAGCCTTGGTTACTCTGCCTCCCCCCCTGGTCTGCTAAGGAATCAGGCTTTAAGTAAACCAAGAAAATGTATATTGATAACACTAGGAATAACAAGATTACTTATAGATTTCGTTGACAAGAATATGGTTTCATATATGTTTCTCTTATGTTCCTAATTCCTAATATTTGCTTCAGAACTCCTAATCCAATCTCTCAACAGCCATCTCTTACTCTCCACATCAACCTCCCTGTCTACAACCACCCTGTCCAACCCCCACCACCATGACTCAACTGTCATCCTCTCATTTATACCTTCAGCCATTCAAACACACAGCCAATCATCCTCCAGCATTCTACAGCCCATGTACTCACCCTTCTCACTCACTCCACTTACCATATTTCCTATAATAAACCTGCACTTACCATATTTACATTACATTCACATACAGGAACATCACGAATGCATCTTTGCATTTGAGGATCTTTTCTTGTAGCTACCCTTGCCAGTCCAAGATTTCTTGACTATTGTCTCCAGTTTGGTTAATGACTGTGCCAAGCTATTGATAATCCTTGACAAGTTCAATGTCCTCGTTGGCAACTTTGTTTTTCTTATGTGCCTTCAAGTCAATTATGACTTATGGTAACCCTATGAATCAGTGACCTCCAAGAGCATCTGTCATGAACCACCCTGTTCAGATCTTGTAAGTTCAGGTCTGTGGCTTCCTTTAAGGAATCAGTCCATCTCTTGTTTTGTCTTCCTCCTTTTCTACTCCCTTCTGTTTTTCTCAGCATTATTGTCTTCTCATGAGGTGTCCAAAGTGTCATGAAAACCTGAATTCAAGATGGTTGTATAGCAAAAAAATGTGGGGTATCATTTGTTAATGTGGGATCTTAACAGGTTAACATTTCATTTGGGTATTAGAGCTCTGAGTTGGCAGTTTTATTTCCCAGCTGTGGATACTCAGAGGCCCACCCTAAGACCACCTTGTCAGTAGAAGCTGGGCTCCATCAAGGTTGTAATGTCTGGGAAGTTTTAGGGAAGGTGTTTCATTTGGCCGGTGATTGATGGGCCCTTTTTTCATGAAGAAATTTCCAGATTGGTTAATTGGATCCGGCCTGTTGCTGGGCAGTTTGCCATAAGTATGGGGCTGAAACCTTAGCGTTCGTTCCTCTCCTGGGTCCCATCATGCCTACCTGATGTTTCCTGCTGAGGTTCCATTTTGCATCAACTCTCCTTCCTGTTCCTCTCTCTGAGAAGAGGGAGTCTGTGCAACTGCCTACCTGTATTAGACTAGGTTAGATAGTTTTCTTGTTTTTTTCTTGTGGCTGAACTCCCTAGGTTTTACCTTGCCCTTTTTGGATGTTGATATTAAGGACCTATTTTGCTGCTGTAACTGTGCACCTCTTTTATTCTTTCATAAAGTTATTTCTACTGACCAGTGTGTGTTCATACAGGAGAGGTTTGGCTCTGAACCGGTACCTTGCCAATGACCACGACGACAATTTTAGCTTCTAGTGATAGTTCTGGTTTAATTTGTTCTAACACCCAATTATTTGTCTTTTTCACGGTACATGGTACCCACAAACCTCTACTCCAACACAACATTTCAAATGAGTTGATTTTCTTTTCACTGTCCAACTTTCACATCCATACATAGAGATGGGGAATACCATGGTCTGAAAGATCTGGACTTTGGTGTTCGGTGATCCATCTTTGCATTTGAGGATCTTTTCTCAGAGCTACCCTCCCCAGTCCAAGACTTATTCTGATTTCTTGACTATTGTCTCTGTGACTATCCCAGCTTTTGGCTCCACCTGTCAGATTCCCACCTGCTTGTGGCTACCACCTTTCACTAGGCACCACCTCAGGACACCACCGGTCAGGATTGTCCTTTTTATTTTTTCTCACTCCGCTCTAGCACAGATCTCACAAGATCCCACTGCTAGGCAGCACCACCAGCCACTCCCTGTAAACAAGACTGCTAGAGACCTTGCTTCAGTCTCTCTATAGCTTGTTACTTTGTGTCTGGGTGCCCTTGCTGTCCACAACCCCCCTGTATCTTTGTCTATAAAGCATACAATCCTGGGTTGCTCTGGATACTTGACGATGTTACAATATCTCCCTTCACTGCTGTCACCATTAGATACAGTTTCCCTTCAGCCTTGGTAATTACCCCGTCCTCCCTTCTGGTCTGTATATTTCCCCAGCCAAGGATCAGGCTTTTGGTAAACCAATAAAATATTTATTTGATAACACCAGGAAATAACAAGATTCCTTTAGGAATGTTTAACAAGTGTATGGTTTCACATAGTGTCACTCTTTATGTTTCTGTTCATATATATACTGTCTAAATATCAGCCAAATATAATCCAACCCTCCGTCAGAGCTCTGCCAACCAACCCATCCAAATAACTCCTCATCCAGCATTCTCCAGCCTTCCAACCCATGCTCTCCCCCCTCTCATTCAATTCACTGACCATATATGCCTTCATAAACCCGCACTTACCATATTTACAGGTTTTAACATAAGGACAACACAGTCTCCACTTTGGTTAATGACTGTGCCAAGTTCAGTGTCCTTGTTGACAACTTTAAAGTTACATAAATCTTCTGTTGTCCTTACTTCAGTCTTCTTGATGTTCAGCTGTAGTCCTGCTTTTGTGCTTTCCTCTTTCACTTTCATCAGCATTCTTTTCAAATCATTACTGGTTTCTGCAAGTAGTAAGTTATCATCTGAATATCATAAACTATTGATATTTCTCCCTCCAATTTTCACACCTCCTTCTTCTTGGTCCAATCCGCTTTCTGTATGATATGTTCTGCATATAGATTTAAACAAATGGGGAACCAATCAGTTTCTCCATATTCTATCCATGCAGTAGCCTCTTGTCCATAGTATAGGTTGCGCATCAGGACAATCAGATGCTGTGGCACCCCCATTTCTTTTAAAGCATTCCATAGTATTTCATGATCTACACAGTCAAAGGCTTTATTATTGTTGTTACTGTCTTTATTTATACCCCGTTGTTTTCCAAAACTGGAACTCACGGCGGCTTCCAGATAAAAATACATATAATGAAAAACATACAAAGTCTACATTAAAATAAAATTAAACTATTTCCAGTATTAAAACCATACACAAATATAATGTTTGCTATAATCTATAAAGCACAGTGTGATTTCCTTCTGATATTTCTTGGTCCGTTCCATTATTCAGCTTATGTTTGCAATGCAATCTGTGGTCCCTCTTCCCTTTCTAAAACCAGCTTCAACGTCTGGCCCTTCTCACTCCATATATGGTAAGAGCCTTTACTTTCCTTGCATGGTATATTAAGGCAATAGTTCAAAAACTACTACAGTCCCTGGGATCCCCTTTCTTTGGAGTTGGGATGTATACTGAACGCTTCCAGTCTGTGGGCCACTGTTTTCTTTTCCATATTTGTTGACAAAGTTTTCTCAAAATTTGGACAGATTCAGTCTCAGTAGCTTGTAGCAACTCTACTGGTATGCCATCTATTCCTGGTGATTTGTTTCTTCCAAGTGTTTTAAGAGCAGCTTTCACCTCAGATTCTAAAATTTCTGGTTCTTCATCATATGGTTCCTCCGTGAATGAATCTGTCATCTTGGCATCTCTTTTATAGAGTTCTTCAGTGTATTGCTTCCATCTTCCTTTTATTTCCTCTCAGTCAGTCAGTGTGTTCCCATGTTGATTATTCAACATCCCTACTCTTGGCCTAAATTTCCCTTTAATTTCTTCCTGTACTTCTGCATAAAATCTCTCAGTTTCCTCTTCTTCTCTGTTTGCCGTTGGAGCATAGACTTAGATGATGGTTACATTGATAGGTTTCCCATGAAATCTCATTGATATTACTCACTCAGCCTTTGCATTATAGCTCCTAATTGCTTTTTCTACATCACTTCTCACTATTAAAGCAACCCTGTTTTTTCTTAATTTATCATTTCCTACATAAAATATTGTATAGTTGCCTGAAAATGTCCCTTTCCCATCCATTTCAATTCAGTCACACCAACTATTGTAATGTTGATGTGTTCCGTGTCTTGCTTGACAATTTCTAACTTTCCCTGGTTCATGCTTCTCACATTCCGTGTTGCTATTGTGTATGTTGCACAAGTCTGGACTCTCTTTTCACATTGTGTGCATCAGCCTCTGGGCTTCCTTTCAGCCATGACCCAGCTGCATCCTTAGTCATAGCACTACTCGTACTTGTCCGTTGTTCTTCCCCAGTAGCTCACAGAGTGCCATCTGTCCTGGGCGTCTCATCTTCCAGCACTATCTTGTGTTGTAGGTAACAGGGCGCTAACATTTTGGGAGGGAGGGAGAGAGGGGATGTGAGCTGCCCTCTGGGCAGTGGAAAGGGCCATGTTCCTGTCAGACAGGATACATCCTAAGTTTGTAAATTCCAGCTGTGCATAACTGTTGGAGAAATTTTCCTCCATTGGGATCTTTTGCTGTGGGTCCTTGTCTATAAAAATTGAAGACAGAGGCTTGGAGCAAAAAGGTAGGCCTTTATTCGATGACAAGTGTAAAATTGGTCAGTCTCCCACCTAGTGGGACAAAGACTTTACCATCTACCAATCAGGATTTAACACATCAGTATGACACAGGATGACATAGGCATTCTAGTATTGCACAGTTATTTGCATAGGCATTGCATAGGCAATGCATAGGTACTTGCATAGGTACTGTGCTTTCTGCATCATGTTCTAGTGAATTTGGCAACGTACAGTGTTTCACATGAAAGTACCCTTTCACCATGAGCTGAGTGCTCCAGCAAATGAGTAAAGAAATTTAGCTAAGCATTTTACTGCAATTCTTTTTTTACATCATCAATTTTTACAGTATTATCACTTGTTTTGAATTCCAGTAGTTCCGAACATAAGAAGAGCCTGCTGGATCAGGCCAGTGGCCCATCTAGTCCAGCATCCTGATCTCACAGTGGCCAACCAGGTGCCTGGGGGAAGCCCGCAAGCAGGACCCGAGTGCAAGAACACTCTCCCCTCCTGAGGCTTCCGGCAACTGGTTTTCAGAAGCATGCTGCCTCTGACTAGGGTGGCAGAGCACAGCCATCGTGGCTAGTAGCCATTGATAGCCCTGTCCTCCATGAATATGTCTAATCTTCTTTTAAAGCCATCCAAGCTGGTGGCCATTACTGCATCTTGTGGGAGCAAATTCCATAGTTTAACTATGCGCTGAGTAAAGAAGTACTTCCTTTTGTCTGTCCTGAATCTTCCAACATTCAGCTTCTTTGAATGTCCACGAGTTCTAGTATTATGAGAGAAGGAGCAGAACTTTTCTCTATCCACTTTCTCAATGCCATGCATAATTTTATACACTTCTATCATGTCTCCTCTGACCCGCCTTTTCTCTAAACTAAAAAGCCCCAAATGCTGCAACCTTTCCTCGTAAGGGAGTCGCTCCATCCCCTTGATCATTCTGGTTGCCCTCTTCTGAACCTTTTCCAACTCTATAATATCCTTTTTGAGATGAGGCGACCAGAACTGTACACAGTATTCCAAATGCGGCCGCACCATAGATTTATACAACGGCATTATGATATCGGCTGTTTTATTGGCAATACCTTTCCTAATGATCGCTAGCATGGAATTTGCCTTTTTCACAGCTGCCGCACACTGGGTTGACATTTTCATCGTGCTGTCCACTACAACCCCGAGGTCTCTCTCCTGGTCGGTCACCGCCAGTTCAGACCCCATGAGCGTATATGTGAAATTCAGATTTTTTGCTCCAATATGCATAATTTTACACTTGTTTATACTGAATTGCATTTGCCATTTTTCCACCCATTCACTCAGTTTGGAGAGGTCTTTTTGGAGCTCTTCGCAATCCCTTTTTGTTTTAACAACCCTGAACAATTTAGTGTTGTCAGCAAACTTGGCCACTTCACTGCTCACTCCTAATTCTAGGTCATTAATGAACAAGTTGAAAAGTACAGGTCCCAATACCGATCCTTGAGGGACTCCACTTTCTACAGCCCTGCAATGGGAGAACTGTCCGTTTATTCCTACTCTCTGCTTTCTGCTTCTTAACCAATCCCTTATCCACAAGAGGACCTCTCCTCTTATTCCATGACTGCTAAACTTCCTCAGAAGTCTTTGGTGAAGTACCTTGTCAAACGCTTTTTGAAAGTCTAAGTACACTATCTCCACTGGATCACCTCTATCTATATGCTTGTTGACACTCTCAAAGAATTCTAATAGGTTACTGAGACAGGACTTTCCCTTGCAGAAACCATGCTGGCTCTGCTTCAGTAAAGCTTGTTCTTCTATGTGCTTAGTTAATCTAGCTTTAATAATACTTCCTACCAGTTTTCCAGGGACAGAAGTTAAGCTAACTGGCCTGTAATTTCTGGGATCCCCTCTGGATCCCTTTTTGAAGATTGGCGTTACATGGGCCACTTTCCAGTCCTCGGGCACGGAGGAGGACCCGAGGGACAAGTTACATATTTTAGTTAGCAGATCTGCAATTTCACATTTGTTTTTCAGCTTTCTTTTTACCAATCCCCCCATTTTTGTGAAGTTTCCTCTTTCGAAGTCAAATGCGACTGTGTTGGATTTTCTTGGCAATTGGCCATTTACATGTATGTTTAATTTAATAGCAATATGGTCACTGCTCCCAATCGGTTCAACAACACTTACATCTCGCACCAGATCCCGGTCCCCACTGAGGATTAAGTCAAGGGTTGCCATCCCTCTCGTCGGTTCCATGACCAACTGGTCTAGGGCATAGTCATTTAGAATATCTAGAAATTTTGCTTCTTTGTCATGACTGGAACACATATGCGGCCAGTCTATGTCTGGGTAGTTGAAGTCACCCATTACTACCACATTTCCTAGTTTGGATGCTTCCTCAATTTCATATCTCATCTCAAGGTCTCCCTGAGCATTTTGATCAGGGGGATGATAGATCGTTCCCAATATTAAATCTCTCCTGGGGCATGGTATCGCCACCCACAACGATTCTGTGGAGGAGTCTGCCTCTTTTGGGGTTTCGAGCTTGCTGGATTCAATGCCTTCTTTCATGTATAGAGCGACTCCACCACCAATACGTCCTTCCCTGTCCTTCCGATATAGTTTATATCCAGGGATAACCGTATCCCACTGGTTTTCTCCATTCCACCAGGTCTCAGTTATGCTCACTATATCAATGCTCTTTTCTAAGACCAAGCACTCCAGTTCTCCCATCTTGGTTCGGAGGCTCCTAGCATTAGCGTACTGGCACTTGTAAGCAGTGTCTCTCTTCAAGTGTCTTTGGCACTTGTGGTTAGGCCTGTGGTAATTTTGCCCTTCTGAATTGATATCCTGTGCCCCTGCTCTCACAATGCCTACTTCTAGGCCTACCCCTTTTAAAATTTCATCATTTCTTTGGTCTTTATCCCAGGGGTGAGGTTTATTCCAAACCGGACCTTCCTCATCTCTTGTCGGGTTTCCCCCCTCAGTCAGTTTAAAAGCTGCTCTGCTACCTTTTTAATTTTAAGTGCCAGCAGTCTGGTTCCTTTCTGGTTCAAGTGGAGCCCGTCCCTTTTGTACAGGCCCGGCTTGTCCCAAAATGTTCCCCGGTACCTAACAAATCCAAACCCTTCCACCCAACACCATCGTCTCATCCACGCATTGAGACTGCAAAGCTGTGCCTGTCTGGCTGGTCCTGTGCGTGGAACCGGTAGCATTTCCGAGAAAGCCACCTTGGAGGTCCTGGCTTTCAGCATCCTACCAAGCAACCTAAATTTTGCTTCCAGGACCTCACGGCTGCATTTCTCCATGTCGTTGGTGCCAACGTGCACTACGACCACTGACTCCTCCCCAGCACTGTCTACCAAACTATCTAAATGACAAACCAGCACAGTCAGGGAAGACTGCTCTAAAAGAAAAAAAGAGTCTTGCTTGCTACAAAACTATTAATATGTTATGAACCTTTTTGAATACAAGTAGTTTTATAGAAGAATATATCTTGCTTATGTATATTTTATTCCCTGTCATATGGATATATAATATTTCCCCATTATAAGTACTGGGCTGTCCACCTTAAATGGAGGAACAAGAGAGCAGATTTTTATTACAGTCGTCTCTCTCTGCATCTCTTTTCACAACCTGTGTTCTGTCATGCCAGCTTGCCAGCTTTACCCTGGCCTGCATTTAAAATGGCTGAACACCAAAGCCTTGTGGGGATTTTTCCCCTTGACATCTTTTTTGTTAACCTGCTGGCAAGCAGTTAAACATTTGGTTCCCCCCCATCACTGTGACTTGGTAATTTTACAACACAGCGCTATTGGCTTACAGTTAGCTGAGCACCTCCTGATCAGCAGAAGGGGCCTGGTTCTGTCAAGGCTGTCAAACTCCTTGAGTTTGTTATGGGAAACCAAGAGGAGGCGCCAGGTGCTGTGGGAACATAGTTTTTTCCTCCTTTTGATGAAAATGTCAATTGGTTAATTGTCTCCAGCTGAGCCAAGATTTCTTCCTTAACAAGGGGCTCAGAACTTTGGGTTTGTGTCCCACTTCGGAGGATCAGCCTATTGCACAGGTGATGTTCTGTTGTGGCTCCATTTTCATCCCGACACGCAAGTTCCCTGAGGGGAGGAAAGCTATTCATCTGTAGATCTTATGGTCTGTAAGTATAGCTTAGGGTAGGAAGCTTTTGTGATTGTAATTTGTGCCAAAAGTCTCTTACTGTATTCCTTTTTAAACCTAACTTTTTGGGCGTATGGTAACAGGATCTAAATTGCTACTAAAATTTATTGTGTGTACCTCTTTCTTATTTGTAAAACTTTTATGCTTTTCTTGTTTTCTTTTTAATAAATTTTAATTATCTTAACCAATGTGTGTTCACTCCAGAGAGGGGGTTTAGTTCCTAACTTCAGTCCTTGCCATTCGACTACAACTACCGTGTAACAGAGGAAAGTTTTACCTGAGACTTTAGATGGGACAAGAAGTGCATCCATACTCTTGTCCTGAGAAGCTCTGGTGTTTTAACTGGGCTCTGCAGTTCCCTTCGCCCCAGAGTGCTAACTAGCTACAAGGGTGGTGGCAGTTACTACCTTGCAGGGTTGGTGTGAGCATGCACAACCTTGTCAAAGCAGGACTTGCTGGGATCAATTGCCCAAAGCTGGGGATTGACTCCTGGGATGGTGAAGGCAGACAGCTGGTGGGCTCAAGCCTTTCACTACATAGTGACAGTGGGTGGGAGTTGCCCTCCCTGCTTTCACTACATGTCCAAGCACCTCCTGCTAAAATAACTCTGTACAAGGTGTCGAACTTCGACAGTTAAACTCTGATGTCAACAGAACTCCCAGAAATATGTTTTCAAAGAACAAATCATAATATATTCACAGGATTTATCCACATCATTTTATCTCCTTTCCTTTTCATTCCATCAGGATACATCTGGGGAGTCAAGGCTGAGGGAGAACCATCTGAAGTATCACTGGAAAAGGCTGAGGAGCAGATGCAGGAGCAGAAACTGAGGAGTCAAGATGGAGCAAAGAGACAAGAGGAGAGACAGACGCACACAGGGGACAAACCTTATGAATGCTTGGAGTGTGGAAAGAGCTTCAGTCGGAGTTACAGCCTTACTTCGCATCAAAGAACTCACACGGGAGACAAACCTTATGAATGCTGGGAGTGTGGAAAGAGCTTCAGTCAGAGTAGCTCCCTTACTTCGCATCAAAGAACTCACACGGGAGACAAACCTTATAAATGCTTGGAGTGTGGAAAGAGCTTCAGTGACAAGAGCACCCTTAGTAAACATAAAAGAACTCACACAGGGGACAAACCTTATGAATGCTGGGAGTGTGGAAAGAGCTTCAGTCAGAGTAGCTCCCTTACTTTGCATCAAAGAACTCACACAGGAGACAAACCTTATGAATGCTGGGAGTGTGGAAAGAGCTTCAGTCAGAGTAGCTCCCTTACTTTGCATCAAATAACTCACACAGGGGACAAACCTTATGAATGCTGGGAGTGTGGAAAGAGCTTCAGTCAGAGTAGCTCCCTTACTTCGCATCAAAGAACTCACACAGGGGAAAAACCTCATAAATGCTTGGAGTGTGGAAAGAGCTTCAGTGTCAAGAGCACCCTTAGTAAACATAAAAGAACTCACACAGGGGACAAACCTTATGAATGCTTTGAGTGTGGAAAGAGCTTCAGTCAGAGTAGTGCCTTTAGTAGTCATAAAAGAACTCACACAGGGGACAAACCTCATAAATGCTTGGAGTGTGGAAAGAGATTCAGTGACAGTAGTGCCTTTAGTAAACATAAAAGAACTCACACAGGGGACAAACCTCATAAATGCTTCGAGTGTGGAAAGAGCTTCAGTCGGAGTGGCCACCTTACTTCGCATCACAGAATTCATACAGGGGACAAACCTTATAAATGCTTTGAGTGTGGAAAGAGCTTCAGTCAGAGTAGCCACCTTAGTTCGCATCAAAGAAGTCACACAGGGGACAAACCTTATAAATGCTTCGAGTGTGGAAAGAGCTTCAGTCAGGGTAACACCCTTACTTTGCATCAAAGAATTCATACAGGGGACAAACCTTATAAATGCTTTGAGTGTGGAAAGACCTTCAGTCAGGGTGGCCACCTTACTTTGCATCAAAGAAGTCACACAGGGGACAAACCTTATAAATGCCTGGAGTGTGGAAAGACCTTCAGTCGGGGTGACCAACTTACTTCACATCACAGATCTCACACAGAGGACAAACCTTATAAATGTTTGGAGTGTGGGAAGACCTTCAGGTGGAGTAGCTCCTTTACACAACATCAAAGAACTCACAAGGGACAAATGTTATCGATGCTTGGAGTGTGGAAAGAGATTCAGTCAGAGTAGCCACCTTAGTTCGCATCAAAGAAGTCACACAGGGGACAAACCTTATAAATGCTTTGAGTGTGGAAAGACTTTCAGTCGGGGTGACCAACTTACTTTGCATCACAGATCTCACACGGTGGACGAACCTTATAAATGTTTGGAGTGTGGAAAGACCTTCAGGTGGAGTGGCTCCTTTACACAACATCAAACAACTCACAAGGGACAAATGTTATCGATGCTTGGAGTGTGGAAAGAGCTTCAGTCAGAGTAGCTACCTTACTTCTAATCAAAGAAGTGTTACGATTGCTTGGCTAACCCCATTATGATTCAAGTGGAACCCAGGAGGTGCAAGGCCAGGAACTATAACTCCCACCCCCACCTCTCAGACCCCTGCCCTGCTGGTATGGCTGGTTATGAGTTCCATAGGTGTTGTGCGAAGAACAACAAGGGCAGCGTTAAGAAACAAAATTAACCAAAAGCTACGGCATAAATGTTATCTTCCTATTTGGCAGACTTCCCTCACTCACCGTAGAATCCTCCATTGTTCATTCTAAGGAGCCTTAGTTTTTCAGGGTCAGTAAGAAACTCTCATGCAGGCACACACACACGCACAAAATCAGCAGATTCCCAGTCCCCTCCTTTGCAGGAGGGGGAAAAGTCTTTTAAAAACGAGGCTTGAATCTAGAGAGAGAAGGAGAAGGGGGGGCAGAGAGATCAGAGCTCCACCCTGTGTACTACGCTGTCAAGGAATGCATGGAGGGACTGCAGGGACAGAACCGGGCAGACTCTGGGTCTTGGTGCAAACCCTTGAGACCAAGAGATTCCTTCCTGGTTTTGGACCAGAGCTCTTCCACATAGCTTCAGCTGTATTCAGTCGCCCACTCAGGGCCTAGGAGAGGTAATCATTCCTACTTTTAATAGGAATAGGGTCCTTTAATCTCTTTAGTTTAAAGTTATGAATGGGTTAGGATATCAATGATTAATGCTGCCACGCACCCAAGTAATTCTGTAACGCTGTTCTACTCTTTTTCTCAATAAAATCAAGCTTTCCTTTAGTCTGGTTTGGACCTGCATTTCTTGGGTTAAATATATATATACGCACCATTTAGGCACACTTCAGGGCAAAGTGCTTGTTCTTACCCCTAGCAAGAGATCCCCCTCCTCTCAAGGAGGTGTGTTTCATGGGACAGGTGTGTGGCAAGTTCACACACTCAGGTTCCCAAGAGCAAATGTAACAGACTGGCGGAGACTGGTGGGCAGCAAGGGTTGCAGGAAGCAAAGTAATGTGTGAACAGTCCTGCAATGCAGGGAAACAGGTAGCCAAGTTCTGAATGTGTCTGGAATGGGTGTGATTTCCTTTTCCTTTATTATTCTGTTTTACTGTCTCTTGGTTTAAAATAAGTGGGGAAATGTCCTTTAAATGCTGTGGTAATTTAGAGGTTAAGGTATAGAAATTCCCTGCCACACTGTTATCTCTCTCCTCTTCTGTCCTGGCAACAAAGCTTTGGCAAACAGTGGCAGCAATGGTGGCACTGTGTTTCACCAAAGTTGATACCGGATAGAGAAGGTAAACCCACGAGTGGCCAGAAGCTACTAAGGGGGTTCCCTAAACTGGGTCCCATCCATTCTGAAAGCCCCTGATAACACTTGTGTCTCCATCCCCTTCCGCAAAATCCTGGGGAACGAAGCCTTGCAAGTGGCTTGAGCCGGTGGTGCTAGGCACTTGGGAAAAGTGGAAATTTGCACTGAGAAGGTTCAGGGCTCTGGCTGGCAGAGACTCCCAACTGGTTCCTGTCCCTTTAGAAACCTCCGTCTTGTTTTTCCTTTTGAGAGTCAATCTGGGAGAAAAAGCTGGTGGGCAACAGCCTTCCTCATGAGTGACTTGATCTGGGAATGTGGCATTTGAAGTTGGCTCATCCCTGAACTTATTTTGAAACTAGGTTTGGCTGTTTTGTGTGCGCATTGTTGAACTCTTTGCATTTGGCTTTTGGTGTTGGAGATTTCTAAGCTATGGCAAAAGTGCCAGCCATGGAGGGAACCAAATGCTTTATGAATCCAGTAGAGCGCCTAACGAAAATAGAGAAATCATTGATTAATAAGGGAAGGTGCGTGTGAGGTAATAGTTGTTTTAAAAGAGAGAACCCCATGCAAATCATGAATGGGGCCTATGAGGAATATTGCCAAGAATACAAGCCTTCCAAATCAAAGGAAAATGCTGCAGCAGCTTGGGGATTTTATAATGCATGTCAGGATTTGTCAGATCTTTGAAAGGAGTCAAGGAGTAAGTTGGCGCAGGCAGAGGAGACATTTGATAAGGAAAGAGGTTTATGCCAAAGAGTGAAGGAGTTGGAAACTTTTGATAAGGAACAGGTAGATTTGAATGAAGGATGGAGAAATGACTGATAATTTTGGCCTTGAACAAATGAATATGGTAGCAGAAAAATCAGGTGGGCTTTTTCGTTAAGACAAATGGAGAGGGTGAGATATGAGGCATTAGCTCAGGCTGAGATGGCTTGTAAGGAGTTGAAAAAGAAAGAGGATGAATGTACCAGGGCAAAATTAATTACTGAACACCTATTGGTTAGAGCACGAGAGCAACGGTTGAATGTTAGCCATGGTAAGTGTAAAGCTCAAATTCAAGAACTGGAAAAACAGTTGCAGGTCCAACAGAGGCTGGTGGCCACAGTCATGCATGTTTCGGGTGATGGGGAGGAGGAATGGGGCCTTCCCCCTCTCTTCCCCCCTCCCAGAAGAGGCTGTATCATCTGCTCCTTTAAATCCTGAATGGAAGGAGTCACAGCTACTTGCACCCATTATAATGAAAAATGTGGTGGAAACCACTGGGATGGGGCCAGCTCATAATAAAATTGTCCAAGAGATTGTATGTTGGTCCCCTCCCAAGGCAAAGGCAGTGGCTGATATTTTGGGTTCTTTGAATTAGGACACAGTTTGGACTTGGTTAACTAGGCAGATGAAATGTATTCTATGGCTGATGCTCAAGATCTAATGCAGGTGGCAAGATATTGTGCAAATTGGAAGAAATCCCTTGCATGTTTATCAGGCCATGTGAGACGTCAGGAAGATGGCCAGTGTGAGTATAACAGAGACTTTCTGGAAGCCGTGCACATGGGGTTAAATGCTCAAACGAAGTTAGCAATAGGGAGGATGGATCTTGAATGTGTTATCTGGTGGGAACTGATTTTGGCTATTTCGCAAGTCTCTGAGCTCTTTCGACAGGTTGGGGGGGGGAAAGCCGCCACTGCACAGAAGAAGGTTCAGCTCGAGCCAATTCAAACTGTCACATAGACCAATCAAGGGCCTCATTCATCTGTTGTACCCAATGCAAATTGGGGACCCCAGGGGAGAGGAACTTGCCACCCTCTCTTGTCCCCTGGTTCCAATCGGGGTAATTTCACATCAGTGGGGGGGGGGAGACAGGAGACCTGGGTTCAATAACTCCAGCAGCAATCACGGCAACTTTTCTCCCTCCCACCAAAGTAATGACCCTACTCAGACCCGGCAGGGGAATGAACTGGTGGGTTTTGGGGATCCCCTCCGTAATCAGCTTTGGTCCACGCTTAGAAATCTGGGAAAAAATATGGATCAGTTCCATAAGCAGCCCACTGAAGTTTTGGCAGAGGCCTAACACAGGAGATTGAAGGCACAGGCTCCTGATATGGCCCCCTCCACCTCTGCTTCTGTTCCCCCCACACACACTGCCCCCACTGCTCCTATCCAGCTTGGCTCAGAAGAACAGAGGCAGGCCCTACAAGATGTGCACAATCGAACCCAGGGCTGCCCAGTTCCTGCTGCTCCAGTCACAACTGTGTCAATGTTAGAGCCAGCTTTGTGGGGCAGAATGAATGTGGAGGCCACAGCTTGGGGACGGAAGAGTGGCCAGAAAACCAAGCTTGGTTTTTTCAAATGAATCCAGTGTGGTGGAATTTTTCCCCAAGCAGCTGAATCTTCCATTGCTCCCATCTTTCTCAGCAGCGTCTCAGTTGATGCCTCCTGCGATCCCTGCAGCTGCCATCAGACCTCTGCGAAGGCAGACAAGTGCCGGAAAGGCTGATCCCTCTGGGAAGGGAGGGAGGAAATGACTGGGTGGTGGGTGGAGTGGCAAGGAGATCCTGGTCTTGGAGGCTACTGGGGGGAAGGGGGAGCAACGTAGCTGGGATTGGAGGGAGGAACATACAGCAGCAAAAGTTCCCCTGCTCTGAATAGCTCCACTCATCTCTGCCCCCATTTCTTGACACCTCTCTCTGCTGCGGGACCCAGAGCGACCTCCCGAGAAAAAGAGGAGAAAAGCAGGGGTGGCTGCCACTGCTGGGCCAAGGACGATTTGTTCAGCCCACCGTAAGAGCGCCTCAAGGGAAGGGTCCCCTGCCCAGAGCCAGGCGCTGACAGACCGCACGGGGCTCGGGGCTCCAGAGCAAACCTGATAACTCCCCAGCCCCACCCATGAAGAAGCCTCTCTCTACTGGGGGCTGCGGAATGCATATCATAAATGCATAATGATGTCATGAAATCATAAAGAATTAGTAATTGGGATGTCCACCCCAAACTCTGCTCTGTGCTAGGACAAATCATACACCCCAGGAAAGGGGAGGGTGCCCTCTATGAGATACCAGTGCATGCTGCCCGGCCCAAAGTGTCTGCTAGGCACAGAGTATGGATGAGGGCATCCATGCAAAAAAAAAAAATCAACAAAAAGAGGCAGAAAAAAAAATAAGTAACTGGTGGTACCCACCCCACAATCTGCTCTGGGCCAGGACAAATCATATGCCCCAGGAAAAGGGAGGGTGTATTCTAGGAGATGCCAGTCTTTCCCAGCTAAAATAATGAAAATAGGGGAAAATATGTAATTTGCGGTGACCACGCAAAATCTACTGTGGGCTGTGAAAAATCATTCACTTCAGAGAAGTGGATATTGTTCTCTGAGAGATACCACTGCCTCCTGCCTCGAAAGGTTTTTCTTGTGGACCCTCAGTTACTTATTTTTTTATACACACTGTTATGTTAGAGAGGACACCCTCCCCTTTCCTGGGGTGCATGATTTGTCCTGGCCCAGGGGAGATTTTAGGTGGGCACTCCCAGTTACTTATTTTTTCCTTTGTGTTTTTGTCTATGTTGGTTTTGCGAAGATGCCCTCATCCATGCCCTGTGGCCGGCAGAACCTCTGGGGTGGATGGGATGCACTGGCATCTCCTAGAGGACACCCCCCTTTCCTGGGGTGCATGATTTGTCCTGGCCCAGAGCACATTTTCAAGTGGGCACCATCAGTTACTTATTTTTTTTGTTTTTATGATATCATTATGAATTTATAATAATATCAGAAGCCTGATGATTTTGAATGCATAAATGTATTGGTATTCTTGATGGGGGGAGTCCCCCGATCGCAGTGATATATCACACAGGGTACCCCAACATACATTTTGGGGTTCAGAGACATGTTAACTTTCGCTTCAAGTGGCTGTAGCTGTCAACTTTTCTTCTTTTTAGTGTTTTGAATTTTCAAGCCGTGGCCTCCGCTGCTGGGCCAAGGACGATCCGTTCAGCCCGCTGGCAGAGCAGCCTCAAGGGAAGGTTCAACCGTCCAGAGCCAGCCGCTGGCCGACCGCAAAGGGCTCAAGGCTCCGGAGTGGAGCCTGACAACTTCCCCAGGCCCACCCGTTAAGAAGCCTCTCTCTGCCGGGAGCTCTTGAAGGGTTAACAAACGACGACAGAGCCGAAGGAAGGAGCGCAAACGAGGGACTTCCCTTTCCTGCCTCGCCTCTCTGCGAGAAACGGAGGCTGGAAGCGCCGGAGGAGCCCCTCTTCGTGCGCAGCGATGTTGGCCAGCGGGGTTGCGCGGGGGGAGCCTGGAGACAAAGGTAGGCAAGGAGGGGAGGGGGAAGGGGGCGAGGACCCCCTGAAGCGCCCCTCCCCACAGACCCTCCACATAGGAGGCTGCAGCTCTGCCCGGGGAACATCGTTCCTTTTAGTGATGGATTTCAGGGCCTTAAGCTTTGCAGATGTGGAAGCTTGATCGTTAGAACAGAGCTAAGGAGACACCAGTGCGCTAAATGGGCCGCTTCTTCATGTGTCCTCCTTTCTCCTTTGGTTCAGCTGGGATAGTTGAATAGTGAGGTTATTCTGGCATTAATTCCATTCTGCCAGCCCTCCCCAGTTTCCTGTTCTGTTAGAATTAAGGTCATAAGAACATAAGAACATAAGAAGAGCCTGCTGGATCAGGCCAGTGGCCCATCTAGTCCAGCATCCTGTTCTCACAGTGGCCAGCCAGGTGCCTGGGGGAAGCCCGCAAGCAGGACCCGAGTGCAAGAACACTCTCCCCTCCTGAGGCTTCCAGCAACTGGTTTTCAGAAGCATGCTGCCTCTGACTAGGGTGGCAGGGGAAGCCCGCAAGCAGGACCCGAGTGCAGGAACACTCTCCCCTCCTGAGGCTTCCGGCAACTGGTTTTCAGAAGCATGCTGCCTCTGACTAGGGTGGCAGAGCACAGCCATCATGGCTAGTAGCCATTGATAGCCCTGTCCTCCGTGAATTTGTCTAATCTTCTTTTAAAGCCGTCCAAGCTGGTGGCCATTACTGCATCTTGTGGGAGCAAATTCCATAGTTTAACTATGCGCTGAGTAAAGAAGTACTTCCTTTTGTCTGTCCTGAATCTTCCAACATTCAGCTTCTTTGAATGACCACGAATTCTAGTATTATGAGAGAGGGAGAAGAACTTTTCTCTATCCACTTTCTCAATGCCATGCATAATTTTATACACTTCTATCATGTCTCCCCTGACCCGCCTTTTCTCTAAACTAAAAAGCCCCAAATGCTGCAACCTTTCCTCATAAGGGAGTCGCTCCATCCCCTTGATCATTCTGGTTGCCCTCTTCTGAACCTTTTCCAACTCTAGAATATCCTTTTTGAGATGAGGCGACCAGAACTGTACACAGTATTCCAAATGCGGCCGCACCATAGATTTATACAACGGCATTATGATATTGGCTGTTTTATTTTCAATACCTTTCCTAATTATCGCTAGCATGGAATTTGCCTTTTTCACAGCTGCCGCACACTGGGTCGACATTTTCATCGTGCTGTCCACTACAACCCCGAGGTCTCTCTCCTAGTCGGTCACCGCCAGTTCAGACCCCATGAGTGTATATGTGAAATTCAGATTTTTTGCTCCAATATGCATAATTTCTGCCCATTCACTCAGTTTGGAGAGGTCTTTTTGGAGCTCTTCGCAATCCCTTTTTGTTTTAACAACCCTGAACAATTTAGTGTCGTCAGCAAACTTGGCCACTTCACTGCTCACTCCTAATTCTAGATCATTAATGAACAAGTTGAAAAGTACAGGTCCCAATACCGATCCTTGAGGGACTCCACTTTCTACAGCCCTCCATTGGGAGAACTGTCCGTTTATTCCTACTCTCTGCTTTCTGCTTCTTAACCAATTCCTAATCCACAAGAGGACCTCTCCTCTTATTCCATGACTGCTAAGCTTCCTCAGAAGCCATTTAATTCAGGAAAGCAGAAAGGTGGCCCTGCCCTCCTTGTTCTGGGGTAGCCTGGCAGACTAACTACTTAGCGAGTGACGTTTCTCCTGAAATGGGTGCAAATTCGTGGGAGCTACTTTCTGCTCCCTCTTCCTACACTCCAGGTGTAAGTTCCCTACTAAATCAGAGGATGTTATCCAGTTTCTCCACACCACGCTTCTTGATGGCACATCCACAGTGTACATTGAAAGCATATGGCTTCCTCCAAAGAGTCCTGAGAGTTGTAGTTTGTGAAGGGTGCTGGGAATGTAGCGCAGTGAGGAAAAACTATTATGCAGGATGCGTTGGGGGAAGCCATGTGCTTTACATTTGTGTTGAATGTGCTTTAAAGGTCTGATGTGATCATATACTTCCATCATGTCTCCTCTAAGCTATTTTTCTATGGCAAAAATCCCCAAATGTTGCAACCCTTGATCACTTTGGCTGCCCATCTCTCTACCTCTTCCACCTCTAGAATGCTATTTTTGTGATCAGGCAACCAGAACTGAAGACAACATTCCAAGGAGGATCACATCTTCGACGTGTATAATGGCGTTAAGATATTGGCAGTTTTATTTTCAATCTGTGTCTTAATAATCCTTCACATGGAATTCATTGATTTCATAGATATAACATATCTTAACTGAGGCATCCTCTATGACCTCGAGGTCTCTCTCCTGTCAGTCACCACCGGTTCAGTTTGGATTTTTTTACTTCTGTGCATCACTTTACACTTGCTTTCATTTAATTGCATTTGCTCTTTGGAGAGTTCCTTTTGGAGTTCCTCACCATCCCTCTTTATTTAATCACCCTGAACTTGATATCAACAGTAAATCCATGTCATTTAGCAACCAGTTTAAAAGCACAGGTCCTAATCCTGATGATGGGGGGGAACACTTCTTACATCCCTCCATTGGGAGAACTGTTTATTTATTCCGACTTTCTCCTTCCTGATCTTTAAACAATTCCTGATGCATGAGAGCATATTTCCCGATATCCCATCATTGCTGAGTTCCACTCCATGTTTGGTAATTTTGTCTTTACTAATATTTTCCACTATTTTTCCCAGAGCAGCTAGTAGGCCTCTGATTTCCCTGATACCAGTCCGTATGGTAGCAAGTCTTCGAGAGAACATACATATCTTTGTTAGAAGATCAGATGCCATCTGGACCTGAGGTGATTTGTGAACTCTAAAGGAAAAGATCCCAATTGCCCCATCTCTCTTCAGAGCGTGAGTGGAGGGCAGATAATGTCCGTGCCTTGCCTGGGAGTATCAATGAAGAAGGCAATGGTTTTCTTCTTCCAGGGATTGGTGATCTTTGAGGAAGGGTCCTTGCACTTCACCCAGGAGGAACGGGCTCAGCTGGATCCAGACTAGAGAGCACTGTACAAGGAGATCACGCAGGAGATTCATGAGATGGCGATTTATGCTGTTAGAATTAGGAGAGGTTAAGGATAGCCTTCTTACTCCCTTCCTGGCACCCCTGCTTCACAAATCTGACCCACAATGCATTTCAGATTATCCGTTGGTGCTGCCATCATTTCCTACACCCCCTTTTCACAGACAGGAAGGCTCTGGGATGCCAATTTAGTACTGATAATTCTGGGATCCTAGGACAGCACCCCCTGTGCTTCCCAGCCAGAGTCCTCTTTAACTTACTGTAAGGCCTAAAACCAACACTCTTCCTCTTTTGCTGCCACCAGTCGGAAGAGTCAGCTTTTCTTTAGCACCTCAAAATCCTTTTACTCGGTAGTGGGGAACCCACATATTCCTAATATTCGCTTCAGAACTCCTAATCCAATCTCTCAACAGCCACCTCTTCCTCTCCACATCAACCTCCCTGTCTACAACCACCCTGTCCAACCCCCACCACCATGACTCAACTGTCATCCTCTCATTTATACCTTCAGCCATTCAAACACACAGCCAATCATCCTCCAGCATTCTACAGCCCATGTACTCACCCTTCTCACTCACTCCACTTACCATATTTCCTATAATAAACCTGCACTTACCATATTTACATTACATTCACATACAGGAACATCACAAATGCATCTTTGCATTTGAGGATTTTTTCTTGTAGCTACCCTTGCCAGTCCAAGATTTCTTGACTATTGTCTCCAGTTTGGTTAATGACTGTGCCAAGCTATTGATAAACCTTGACAAGTTCAATGTCCTCGTTGCCAACTTTGTTTTTCTTATGTGCCTTCAAGTCAATTATGACTTATGGTGACCCTATGAATCAGTGACCTCCAAGAGCATCTGTCATGAACCACCCTGTTCAGATCTTGTAAGTTCAGGTCTGTGGCTTCCTTGATGGAATCAATCCATCTCTTGTTTGGCCTTCCTCTTTTTCTACTCCCTTTTGTTTTCCCCAGCATTATTATCTTTTCTAATGAATCATGTCTTCTCATGGTGTGTCCAAAGTATGAGAACCTCAATTTCATCATTTTAGCTTCTAGTGACAGTTCTGGTTTAATTTGTTCTAACACCCAATTATTTGTCTTTTTCGCAGTCCATGGTATCCGCAAAGCTCTGCTCCAACACCACATTTCAGATGAGTTGATTTTTGTCTTATCCACCTTTTTCACTGTCCAACTTTCACATCCATATTTAGAAATCGGGAATACCATGGACTGAATGATCCTGACTTTGGTGTTCAGTGATGCATCTTTGCATTTGAGGACCTTTTCTAGTTCTCTCATAGCTGCCCTCCCCAGTCCTAGCCTTTAGCTTTACTCTGATTTTTGATACGACCAGTTCATGATCTGTATAGCAGTCTGCTCCTGGTCTTGTTTTCGCAGAAAGTATGGAACTTCTCCATCTTGTGCTACCAATTGTATAATCCATTTGATTCCTATATTGACCAGCTGGTGATGTCCATGTGTACAGTCGTTTTTTCGGTTGCTCAAAAATGTGTTTGCAAGGAACAAATCATTGGCTTCACAGAATTCAATCAGTCTTTTTCCTGCTTCATTTCTGTCTCCTAAGCCCCATTTCCCCACACTTCCTAGTTCTTCTCTGTTCCCTACTTTTGCATCCCATTCCCCCTTGATTATCAACATATCTTGCTTTGGTGAGTGATCAATTTCCTCCTGTACTTCTGCGTAAAATCTCTCCAATTCTTCTTCTTCTGCATTTGACGATGGAGCGTAGATTTGGATGATGGTTATGTTAATAGGTTTCCCATTTAATCTCATTGATATCACTCACTCAGACCTTGCGTTGTACCTCCTAATTGCTTTTGCTACAACACTTCTCACTATTAAAGCACCCCGTTTCTTCTTAATTTCTCATTTCCTGCATAAAATATTTTGTAGTTGCCTGATTGAAAATGTCCCATTCCCGTCCATTTTAATTCACTCCTGCCAAGTATTGTAATGTTGATATGTTCCATTTCTTGCTTGACAATTTCTAACTTTCCCTGGTTCATGCTTCTGACATTCCATGTTCCTATTGTGTGCATTGTTCAACTCTGGACTCTTCTTTTGCATCTGTGCGCATCAGCCTCTGGGCTTCCTTTTGGCTTTGACCCAGCTGCGTCATTAGTCACAGCTCTACTTGTCCTTGTCCTTTGTTCTTCCCCAGTAGCTCGTTGAGTGCCTTCTGACCTGGGGGTTTCATCTTCCAGCACTATCTCAGGTTGCATTTTGGATACTCTGTTCATAGGGTTTTCGTGGTAAGAGATTCCTCTGAGTTTGGATGCATCTTCGTCTGGTGTCTCAGCTTTGACCATTCTGCCTTGAGTGGCCCTGCTAGGAGTCTAGCCTCTTGGTCTAGACTCCTGATGGCATTGCTTTCAGCTTCTTCAACACGCTCAAACCCCCTCCCCATGTTAAGGTGTGCGTCTTACAGGGGGGCAGGCAACATAGCAGGAGCCAATCCAATATTTTGGCAATACTTTATAGGCTTTATCTCCACAGACCCAATTATGTCCTACTAGAGCTTCCCATGGGCCTTTGTGGAAGGGGGAAAGACCATGTTTTCCATGGCTGAACTTACTAGCTTTGGTAGTAGGGTCAGCTATTCCCCACAAGGGACACCACCACCTGGATCATGAGGGTTGCTAGTCCTGTTCCGAAAACACGCTCCCCAGTTCTTGAGGCATTTACAGTCCCATGCTTGATGACCACCAGAATTGATAAAGGCAAAACAATAGATCATGTCATCAATGGAATAGTTACAGGAAGCATGAAAATCATGATAATGTTGGCAGAAAGTGGGATTCTGGGTATGGTTATAATGAAGAATTTTATACATCCACACATATAAACATAGATGTTAGAAGGTTTATGTTTATGAAATATAATAATATCACAAGGAACTAAGCAAAAAGGCCCATGGTCCTATGAGACCCTAAAATCTAGTCTCATAGAGAAGCAAGTTCAGCTTGAACTTCTCAACTCATGAAATGAAGCAAACAGGCCTATGTGTGTGATTAACTTTAATTAACGAGTATATTGTTCAGAAGCAAATGAGCATGTAACTCATGACTGATATTTTAAACTGATCCTGAGCAATTAATTATTAGTGAAATAGTTGGCAATCATATATATTTTATTCTTGATTTTGTAGAAGCAATGGCTCCAACTAGTGGAAAACTTTGTAACATTCTCAAAGTAGGAATGAGAGAAACTTTGTGTTTTAACTCTCATTTTTTCGATGTCCCGGTGTGTTTAATTTCCGTCTTGATTGGTAGAATACAAACTTTGTCAGTGGGTTTTTGTGGTAAAAGGTATTCTGAAGTCGTTTGCCTTTTCTATTCCTCTGAAGCTGAGAGATAGTGGCTGGGTGGCCCTCAGTAGCTTTAGGAAAGGCTGACAAGGCTCCCGCTTCCCTGCACCCTGGTCCTGGACTGCATATCCCACCTCACCCTAGAGGGCCCTGCCTCAGTCTTCAGTGGGTTAAGGTGGGGAGGCGGGAGAGTGGGTGGTGGGCGTCATCTTCCCTGGTCAGCTCAAATCATCGCTTGTGGTCGGGTTTGTCCACCACACCTATTCCCCAGAGGAATAATGTCAGTCACTGGGCAGCCCCAGTCCAGCCCTCTTCTTCACTGCCTCGGCATTTTCCCCACTCAAAGTCACCATCATCCCTATGGCTTCCCTAATGTAAACCGCTCAGGGAGCTTCAGCTATGGGGCAGCATACAACTGGAATGAATGAATGAATGAATGAATGAATGAATGAATGAATGAATGAATGAAAGAAAGAAAGAAAGAAAGAAAGAAAGAAAGAAAGAAAGAAAGAAAGAAAGAAAGAAAGAAAGAAAGAAAGAAAGAAAGAAAGAAAGAAAGGCTGCCTGGGCTTAACCACGAAGTGGCAAGTCCTTCACGTTTATTGCATGAATTCTTGGGGACTTCTGCACTTTCAAAACCTGAATTTAAGATGGTTGTGTAGCAAAGAATTGTGTTTTGTTAGTGTGGGATCTTAACAGGTTAACATTTGGCTTCTGTATTAGAGCTATGAGTTGGCAGCTTTATTTCCCAGCTGGGGGTAATCAGAGGCCCACCCTAACACCCCCTTGTCAGGAGAAGCCGGGCTCCTTCAAGGTCGTAAAGCCCTTGAAGTTTCAGGAAGGATGTTCCATTTGGCCAGTGATTGCTGGGCCTTTATGCCATGAAGAAATTTCCTGATTGGTTAATTGGTGCTGGCCTGTTGCTGCGGAGTTTGCCATAAGTAAAAGGTTAGAATTGCTTTTAATACGTCTTTTAATAATATGCCGGTCTTCCACTTTGGACTGGAGGCTCCAGGGCCTGCATTGGGGGAGGGGAACTGGGCCTGAGGGAAAGGCAGAGCTTGGAAGATTACTTTTAAAAAGTAATAAATTACAGGTACAGTTACATGGCCCCCCAAAAGTAGTAATGACCATTACAATTACAGTTGCTCTGAAAGTAACTGCTTACTTTACTTTTACTCAGAAGTAATTGCTACAATTACATTTTAGTTACTTTTCTAAAAAAAATTGCCTACAAGGTGCTGGCCTTGGCTGCTGCACATCTAAGTAGCCTAAAACAACATTAAAAATAAGCACACACACAGTGAGGGTAGTAGAATACATTTTTTATCCATAAGATTAACAGAATGGCATAACAGAATCTCACATCCCCTCACCCCACCCCCAGCAATGATGATACGCCAACACACATTTTTTTGTGTAGATATATTGCCTCCAGCTCTTTTCTCCTTCCACTCCCGTCAATTTTAAAACAATTGTTTTCTCCACCCCGTCTCGCTCTCCACCTCCTCCCTTGTTGCCTCCTAAGCACCAAAAGAGCATGAAGGAAGAACAACACTGCACAGAAGCCCAATTTGAAGCATATGATTTTTATTCACAAATCAGAGAAGCAGAAGAATCCCAAGTAATGCACAAAAGTAATGCTGGAAACATTACAATTATGCCTCAAAAGTAATGAAGTCACTACTTGTTCTATTACCAGCAAAATGTAATGAAGTTACCCACTCGTTCCTCAAATAAAGTAATAGATTACAAGTAATTTGTTCCTTTTAACTAGTTACTTCCAAGCTCTGGGGAAAGGACTAGGCAGTTCAGCATCAGGCTCTGGAGGTTGGTCCAGAAGCTGCAGCTGGTGCAAAACGCAGCAGCAAGACTGCTCAGTGGGGCAGGATATCCCCGACATGTCGCTCCTGCTGCTGCTGAAAGAATTGCACTAGCTGCGCATTTGCTACTAGGCCAAGTTCAAGGTCTAGTCTTGGTGTACAAAGCCCTACACAGCTTGGGAACAGCTTGGGACTGTGTGCAGAGCGGGGTTGTGCGGGGAGAGCCTTGAGACAAAAGTATGCAATGGGGAGCAGAGGGGAGGGTGGGAGAGGGCTAGGACCCCCCTTAAGCAGCCCTTCCCACTGTTACGCCAAAAGGCTCTTTACATCTGGAGGAAACTCCAATAATCACCAGATGAGAAACCAGGATATAAAACAACACCTTTATTGATTGATTACCAATATCTTTTGCAAAAGAGAGATGAAGCATTCGGCTAATGCCCGAATCCTGCTCTGAAAGCATAGCTACACAGATTACATTGATATATGGCTTCAAATCCTCCTCACACACAGCCCCTCCCTTATTGCTTGTTAGCAACAGTTCTCAGTGTGCTCCATTGTCTTGCGTTGGGCTAGCTTCCTAACCTTGAGCACTCTTCGTGCCTTACCTCCCCCAGGCACAGCACATTCCAGCTTGAATGTATCTTGTTACATGGGATGAACAAGTTAGCAGAGTGTTCAGCCTGCACAGGCACTTTTAGTATCCACAGATAAATTTTGTTTTCTGCTGTTTCTATGTTGATCAGGTTAACTCATTTTCTGCTGTGTCAAATCAACACTACATACTATAGTTCCCAAACTATATATCTCATTTATCACACCATGGACCATCCAGATCGGAGGCTGCAACTCTGCCCCATCCCATCTGCTTCTCCCCTGAGCTGGGCTGGCTGTGTTGGGCCAGATCGAAGCATCCCTCGGAACATCTGTGGGTCTGATGATGAATTTCAGGGCCTTCAGCTTGGAGATGGAGGCGCCCCATAGTCGGAACAGAGCTAAGGAGACACCAGTGCGCTCAATGGGCCTCCTCTTCATGTGTCCTCATTTGTCTTAGAGGCAAAAAGTCTTCCTTCAAAAAATGGAAGTCTTGTCCAAATGAACAAAATAAAAAAGAACACAAACTCTGGCAAAAGAAATGCAAGAAGACAATAAGGGACGCTAAAAAAGAATTTGAGGAGCACATTGCTAAGAACATAAAAACCAACAACAAAAAATTCTATAAATACATTCAAAGCAGGAGACCATCTAGGGAGACAATTGGACCCTTGGATGATAAGGGAGTCAAAGGTGTACTAAAGAACGATAAGGAGATTGCAGAGAAGCTAAATGAATTCTTTGCATCTGTCTTCACAGTGGAATATCTAGGGCAGATCCCTGAACCTGAACTAACATTTGCAGGAAGGGATTCTGAGGAACTGAGACAAATAGTGGTAACGAGAGAGGAAGTTCTAAGCTTAATGGACAATATAAAAACTGACAAATCACCGGGCCCGGATGGCATCCACCCGAGAGTTCTCAAAGAACTCAAATGTGAAATTGCTGATCTGCTAACTAAAATATGTAACTTGTCCCTTGGGTCCTCCTCCGTGCCTGAGGACTGGAAAGTGGCCAATGTAACGCCAATCTTCAAAAAGGGATCCAGAGGGGATCCCGGAAATTACAGGCCAGTTAGCTTAACTTCTGTCCCTGGAAAACTGGTAGAAAGTATGATTAAAGCTAGATTAACTAAGCACATAGAAGAACAAGCCTTGCTGAAGCAGAGCCAGCATGGCTTCTGCAAGGGAAAGTCCTGTCTCAGTAACCTATTAGAATTCTTTGAGAGTGTCAACAAGCATATAGATAGAGGTGATCCAGTGGACATAGTGTACTTAGACTTTCAAAAAGCGTTTGACAAGGTACCTCACCAAAGGCTTCTGAGGAAGCTTAGCAGTCATGGAATAAGAGGAGAGGTCCTCTTGTGGATAAGAAATTGGTTAAGAAGCAGAAAGCAGAGAGTAGGAATAAACGACAGTTCTCCCAATGGAGGGCTGTAGAAAGTGGAGTCCCTCAAGGATCGGTATTGGGACCTGTACTTTTCAACTTGTTCATTAATGACCTAGAATTAGGAGTGAGCAGTGAAGTGGCCAAGTTTGCTAACGACACTAAATTGTTCAGGGTTGTTAAAACAAAAAGGGATTGCGAAGAGCTCCAAAAAGACCTCTCCAAACTGAGTGAATGGGCGGGAAAATGGCAAATGCAATTCAATATAAACAAGTGTAAAATTATGCATATTGGAGCAAAAAATCTGAATTTCACATATACGCTCATGGGGTCTGAACTGGCGGTGACCGACCAGGAGAGAGACCTCGGGGTTGTAGTGGACAGCACGATGAAAATGTCGACCCAGTGTGCGGCAGCTGTGAAAAAGGCAAATTCCATGCTAGCGATAATTAGGAAAGGTATTGAAAATAAAACAGCCGATATCATAATGCCATTGTATAAATCTATGGTGCGGCCGCATTTGGAATACTGTGTACAGTTCTGGTCGCCTCATCTCAAAAAGGATATTCTAGAGTTGGAAAAGGTTCAGAAGAGGGCAACCAGAATGATCAAGGGGATGGAGCGACTCCCTTACGAGGAAAGGTTGCAGCATTTGGGGCTTTTTAGTTTAGAGAAAAGGCGGGTCAGAGGAGACATGATAGAAGTGTATAAAATTATGCATGGCATTGAGAAAGTGGATAGAGAAAAGTTCTTCTCCCTCTCTCATAATACTAGAACTCGTGGATGTTCAAAGAAGCTGAATGTTGGAAGATTCAGGACAGACAAAAGGAAGTACTTCTTTACTCAGCGCATAGTTAAACTATGGAATTTGCTCCCACAAGATGCAGTAATGGCCACCAGCTTGGACGGCTTTAAAAGAAGATTAGACAAATTCATGGAGGACAGGGCTATCAATGGCTACTAGCCATGATGGCTGTGCTCTGCCACCCTAGTCAGAGGCAGCATGCTTCTGAAAACCAGTTGCCGGAAGCCTCAGGAGGGGAGAGTGTTCTTGCACTTGGGTCCTGCTTGCGGGCTTCCCCCAGGCACCTGGTTGGCCACTGTGAGAACAGGATGCTGGACTAGATGGGCCACTGGCCTGATCCAGCAGGCTCTTCTTATGTTCTTATGTTCTTATGTCCTTTGGTTCAGCTGTGAGAGCTGAATAGTGAGGCTCTTCTTTCAATACTTTCATTCTGCCAGTCCTCCCCAGTTTCCTGTTCTGTTAGAACTCCAAGAGCATCTGTCATGAACCACCCTGTTCAGATCTTGTAAGTTCAAGTCTGTGCCTTCCTTTATGGAATCAATCCATCTCTTGTTTGGCCTTCCACTTTTTCTACTCTCTTCTGTCTATCCCAGCATTGTTGTCTTTTCTAGTAAATCATGTCTTCTCATTATGTGTCCAAAGTATGATAACCTCTGTTTCATAATTTTAGCTTCTAGTGACAGTTCTGGTTTAATTTGATCTAACACCCAATTATTGGTCTTTTTCACAGTCCATAGTATGTGCAAAGCTCTGCTCCAACACCACATTTCAGATGAGTTGATTTTTCTCTTATCCGCCTTTTTCACTGTCCCAACTTTCACATCCATACATAGAGGTCAGAAATACCGTGCTCTGAATGATCCTGACTTTGGTGTTCAGTGATACATCTTTGCATTTGAGGATCTTTTCTAGTTCTCTCACAGCTGCCCTCCCCAGTCCTAGCCTTCTTCTGATTTCTTGACTATTGTCTCCATTTTGGTTAATGACTGTGCCAAGGTATGCATAATCCTTGACAAGTTCAGTGTCCTCATTGCCAACTTTAAAGTTACATAACTCTTCTGTTGTCATTACTTTAGTCTTCTTGACGTTCAGCTGTAGTCTTGCTTTTCCACTTTCCTCTTTAACTTTCATCAGCATTCGTTTCAGCTGGTTTCTGCTAGTAGTATGTTATCATCTGCATATCTTAAATTATTAATATTTCTCCCTCCAATTTTCACACCTCCTTCATCTTGCTCCAATCCCACTTTTTGTATGATATGTTCTGCACATAGATTAAGTAAATGTGTGATAAAATATACCCCTAGGGCCGCATTATGACTTTCGTGGGCCCTAGGCTCTTTTGCCTTCTTGGGCCCCTTCCTTCATAATAATATCAATATTAAAAATTATTTTTGATATAACTTTAAATACTGCAACATTTTTTTTTCTGTTTTAGGCAAAATTTAATAGATTTTCATGGGCCCTTAAAGTTTCATTTTTTTCTTCTGATTTTAAAAGAAATTAAAACATTTTCATGGGCCCCTAAAAGTATTGTGGGCCCTGGCACTGTGCCATAAGTTGGCCCTGCTAACACCCCCTTATCCGTAGAAGCCGGGCTCCATCAAGGTCATGAAGTCTGGGGAGTTTTAGGGCGGATGTTCCATTTGGCCACTGATTGGTGAGCCCTTATTCCATGAAGAAATTTCCTGATTGGTTAATTGGATCCGGCCTGTTGCTAGGCAGTTTGCCATAAGTATGGGGCTCAAACCTTGGCTTTTGTTCCTCTCTTGGGTCCCATCATGCCTATCTGATGCTGCCAGTTGAGCTTCCATTTTGCATCAACTCACCTGCCTGTTCCTCTCTCTGAGGAGAGGGGACTGTGCAACTGTCTACCTGTGTGTAAGTAGAGACTAGGCTAGATAGCTGGTTTTTCTCTTGGGACTGAACTCCGTATGTTTTACCTTGTCCCTTTAGGGTGTCGATATTTGGGTGGATTTTTATGGTTTGATGACTTATGCCTGGAATTGGACCTGATTTGTGGAAGTGTCCCTTTTTTCTCATCCTTTTATTCACTTTTATAACCAGTTAGACCACTTTTTAGGAACCTTTTACTCCTATGGTATTTTAATAGTTTTTTACTTGTTTTGGTAAGGATTTCTGAATTTTATCTTTTTGGAAGGCATAGGTTAGAAGGAACAGATCATGCTTGGGGATTTAAATTTAATGATTTGTTGGAGTAAGTTTTGTTACTCTGCTTATTGACCATCTTCACTTGAAGCAGCGATGAAATAAGAGATCTTTCAACAAAGAGGAACATGTCATGAAAACCTGAATTCAATATCGTTCTGTAGCAAAGAATTGTAGGGTTTCATTTGATATTGTCTCACATTCTCACATTCCACGTCCCTATTGTGTGCATCTCACAACTCCGGACTCTCCTTTTGCATCTATGCATATCAGGCTCTGGGCTTCCTTTTGGCTTTGACCCAGTTGTGTTCTTAGTCACAGCGCTACTCGGACTTGTCCTTTGTTCTTCCCCAGTAGCTCGGTGAGTGTCATCTGTCCTGGGGGTCTCATCTTCCAGCATTATCTCGTGTTGCAGATAACAGGGGACAAACCTTTTTGGGAGGGAGGGGATTTGAGCTGCCCTCTGGGCACTGGCAAGGGCCATGTTCCTGTCAGACAGGATCCATCCAAGGTTTTTAAATTCCAGCTGTGCATAAGTACTGGGCTGTCCACCTTAAATGGAGGAACAAGAGAGGAAATTTTTGTTACAGTTGTCTCTGTGTGTGTCTCTTTTCACAACCTGTTACCAAGCACCTACTGCTAAACTAACTCTGTGCAAGGCCTCGAGCTTTGACAGTTAAACTCTGATATCAACAGAGCTCCCAAAAATACGTTTTCAAACTACAAATCATAATATATTCACAGGATTTCTCCACAGCATTTTATCTCCTTTCCTTTTCATTCCATCAGGATACATCTGGGGAGTCAAGGCTGAGGGAGAACCATCTGAAGTATCACTGGAAAAAGCTGAGGAGCAGATGCAGGAGCAGAAACTGAGGAGTCAAGATGGAGCAAAGAGACAAAAGGAGAGACAGACTCACACAGGAGACAAACATAAATGCCTGGAGTGTGGAAAGAGCTTCAGTCGGAGTGGCCATCTTACTTCGCATCAAAGTACTCACACAGGGGACAAACCTTATAAATGCTTTGAGTGTGGGAAAAGCTTCAGGTGGAGTAGCGCCCTTACGCTGCATCAAAGAACTCACAGAGGGGACAAACCTTATGAATGCTTTGAGTGTGGAAAGAGCTTCAGGTGTAGTAGCAAACTTACTTTGCATCACAGAACTCATACAGGGGAAAAACCTTATAAATGCTTGGAGTGTGGAAAGAGCTTCAGTCGGAGTTGCAGACTTACTTTGCATCACAGAACTCATACAGGGGAAAAACCTTATAAATGCTTGGAGTGTGGAAAGAGCTTCAGTCGGAGTTGCAACCTTACTTTGCATCAAAGAACTCACACAGGGGAGAAACCTTATAAATGCTTGGAGTGTGGAAAGTGCTTTAGTCAGAGTAGCACCCTTACTTCGCATCAAAGAACTCACAAAGGAGACAAACCTTATGAATGCTTGGAGTGTGGAAAGAGCTTCAGTCGGAGTTGCAACCTTACTTTGCATCAAAGAACTCACACAGGGGACAAACCTTATAAATGCTTGGAGTGTAGAAAGAGCTTCAGTAAGAGTAGCCACCTTACTTCACATCACAGAACTCACACAGGGGACAAACCTTATAAATGCTTCGAGTGTGGAAAGAGCTTCAGTCAGGGTAGCACCCTTACTTCGCATCAAAGAACTCACACAGGGGACAAACCTTATAAATGCTTCGAGTGTGGAAAGAGCTTCAGTCAGGGTAGCACCCTTACTTCGCATCAAAGAATTCACAAAGAACAAACCTTATAAATGCTTGGAGTGTGGAAAGAGCTTCAGTCAGAGTAGCACCCTTACTTCGCATCAAAGAACTCACAAAGGAGACAAACCTTATAAATGCTTGGAGTGTGGAAAGAGCTTCTGTCAGAGTAGCACGCTTACTTTGCATCACAGAACTCATGCTGGGGACAAACCTTATAAATGCTTGGAGTGTGGCAAGAGCTTCAGGAATAGTTGCAAATTTATTTCACATCAAAGAACTCACACAGGAGACAAACCTTATAAATGCTATGGGAAAAGCTTCAATGAGAGATGTGCCCAACAAATGCCGCTCTCCTCTCCATTCGTACCTGTGGGATTTATAGTTGCTCAAAATGCTTGAAATCTGGATGGAATTTTGAGAGTCAGCCCCTTCAAGAACAGCCAGTAAATAATTCCGTCTTCCACAGTTGTAATTTGGAACATTTCCATCCCCAGTAGACATCAGCTCTAGCAAAGCATCATACATCACCGTATTTTTACAAATAAATTTCTCACCGCAAGTGAAGTTTGGATTCAAGGACAAGGGTTGCAAGCAACAAGTCATTCTTAGCCCAAAGCATTAAGTGACCTTGCGTGGTAAGAACATGAAACCCACCACTAACCCCCAGTTCCATCACTGCTGCTAAGAGACCCAGTGCCTGCAGGTAGAAGAGACCATCGCCCAAGGGAAGGAGAGGCCGCTGCTGCTGTGCTGCTGCTGCTGCTGCTGCGGGACCTCCACCTCCACCTCCCTTCCCTGAGGGACTTCTGCCTGGCAGGACCAGGCCCCAGGTACCCAGCCAGCTAGGACTGATTATCACCATCTGTCCCTCTCTGGAGGGATACATAAGCTGGCTGGCTGAGGTGGCCTGGGAGACCCAGTGCCTGCAGGATGAAGAGACCATCGCCCAAGGGAAGGAGAGGCAGCTGCTGCTGCTGCTGTTGTTGGACCACCACCTCCACTACCCTTCCCTGTGGGACTTCTGCCTGGCAGGACCAGGCCCCAGGTACCCAGCCAGCTAGGACTGATTCTCACCACCTGTCCCTCTCTGGAGGGATACATAAGCCGGCTGGCTGAGGTGGCCTGGGAGACCCAGTGCCTGCAGGAAGAAGAGACCATCGCCCAAGGGAAGGACAGGTGGCGGCTGCTGCTGCTGCTGCTGTGGGACCACCACCTCCACCACCCTTCCCTGAGGGACTTCTGCCTGGCAGGAGCAGGCCCCAGGTACCCAGCCAGCCAGGACTGATTCTTACCACCTGTCCCTCTCTGGAGGGATACATAAGCCGGCTGGCTGAGGTGGCCTGGGAGACCCAGTGCCTGCAGGATGAAGAGACCATCGCCCAAGGGAAGGAGAGGTGGCTGCTGCTGCTGCTGTTGTGGGACCACCACCTCCACCACCCTTCCCTGTGGAACTTCTGCCTGGCAGGACCAGGCCCCAGGTACCCAGCCAGCTAGGACTGATTCTCACCACCTGTCCCTCTCTGGAGGGATACATAAGCCGGCTGGCTGAGGTGGCCTGGGAGACCCAGTGTCTGCAGGAGGAAGAGACCATCGCCCAAGGGAAGGAGAGGCGGCTGCTGCTGCTGCTGCTGTGGGACCACCACCTCCACCACCCTTCCCTGAGGGACTTCTGCCTGGCAGGACCAGGCCCCAGGTACCCAGCCAGCCAGGACTGATTCTTACCACCTGTCCCTCTCTGGAGGGATACATAAGCCGGCTGGCTGAGGTGGCCTGGGAGACCCAGTGCCTGCAGGAGGAAGAGACCATCACCCAAGGGAAGGAGAGGCGGCTGCTCTTGCTGCTTTCTTTCTGGGTGCTTATATGAATGCATGTTGTGAGAGTGTGTATTTTATGTATTTGAGTCTTTTGTATTTTTCTTTCTGTATTTATAGTTTATAATGTGCCTGGGGAAGAGATCTTTCCATCTAGCGGGGAGACATGAGGGGCCCCCAATTGCCGTAGTGACAGGCAGAGGGAGGTATGGTGTTATGAGAAGGACGTGCCAGGTAAGGGGAACGCGGCCCAGACATGTTGTGGCTGTGCCTTGTTCCGGTCCTTCTCATACCCGCAGGGTTGTTGGTTGTCCTCTCAGCCAACTCTCAGATCTCCAGCTGCTGCTTTTTAATGCCAGATCGGTTCATAATAAAAAACCCCTCGTCCATGATTTGATTATGGACGAGGCAGCCGATCTGGCATGCATAACCGAGACCTGGATGGGCGAACAGGGAGGAGTTAGTCTCTCCCAGATCTGCCCACCGGGGTATTTGGTTCAGCATCATGGTAGATCTGAGGGTCGGGGAGGTGGGGTTGCTGTGGTCTATAAGAGTTCCATCTCACTCACCAAGCACCATGTCCATACAACTACTGGTCTGGAATGTCTGCACCTTGTGTTGGGCCAGAGGGACAGACTAGGAATCCTTCTGGTGTACCGCCAACTGAGTTGACGGAAGTGGTCTCGGAGGTATTGTTGAGATCCCCCAGACTATTAGTACTGGGGGATGTCAACATTCATGCCGAGGCTACTTTGTCTGGGGCGGCTCAGGACTTCATGGACTCTATGACAACCATGGGGCTGTCTCAATATGTTAGTGGCCCAACACATATATCGGGGCATACACTCGACCTTATTTTTGTTACTGGACATGGGGATAGTGATCTGGATGTGGGGAGTTTTACATCTCTCCCTTTGTCATGGACAGATCACTGCTTGCTGAAGTTTAGACTTTCAGCGACCTTTTCCCTCCGCAAGGGTGGGGGACCTATTAAATTGGTCCGCCCCCGGAGACTAATGAATCCTGAAGGTTTTCAAAGGGCTCTGGGGGATTTTCCGGCTGATAGGACCGGTGCTCCTGTTGAAGCCCTGGTTAATCTGTGGAATGCGGAGATGGCCCGGGCTGTCGACACGATCGCTCCTGCGCGCCCTCTCCTTTGCAGAACTCATTCAGCTCCTTGGTATACTCCAGAGTTGAGGGCGATGAAGCAAGATAGGAGGCGGCTTGAGCGGAGATGGAGACGAACTCCAGATGAATGCAACTATACGCTGGTTTGTGCTTTCACCAAGCGGTATATAGGAGCGGTGAGGGTGGCGAAAAAACAATATTTCGCCGCCACTATTAAGGCATCTCTCTCCCGCCCAGCGGAGCTTTTTAGAGTTGTCCGAGGGCTGCTCCATCTAGGCCTTCAGGACACTGTAGATACTTCGGTGGCCCGCTGCAATGAGTTTGCTGAGCACTTCCAGCATAAGATCTTACGCATTCGTCGGGACCTAGACTCTCATTTTATAGCAGTTAACCCTAGTGAGGTGTCTGGAGCACAGTCTTATCATGTTTTGTTGGATGAGTTTCAGTCGGTTCAGTTCGAGGACGTGGACAAGGTGCTTGGACAGGTACGTGCAACCAATTCAGTACTAGATCCTTGCCCCTCTTGGCTAATAAAAACTGGCAAGGAGGGAACAGTTGGCTGGGCCAAGGAAGTGATAAATGCCTCCTTGCGAGAGGGAGTGGTCCCTGGCTGTCTGAAGGAGGCAGCAGTGAGACCACTCCTGAAAAAGCCTTCCCTGGACCCAGAGGATTTCAGCAGCTACAGACCAGTGGCAAATGTTCCATATCTCGGCAAGATCTTGGAGCGAGTGGTTGCTGGCCAGCTCCAGGCGCTATTGGATGAAACCGATTATCTAGATCCATTTCAGTCGGGTTTCAGGCCCGGTTTCGGCACTGAGACGGCCTTGGTCGCCCTGTTTGATGATCTATGTCGGGAGAGAGACAGAGGGAGTGTAACTCTGTTGATTCTCCTTGATCTCTCAGCGGCTTTTGATACCATAGACCATGGTATCCTTCTGGAGAGGCTTGCGGAGTTGGGAGTTGGAGGCACTGCGTGGCAGTGGTTCCGCTCCTACTTGGCGGGCCGTCTCCAGAAGATAGTGCTTGGGGAACATTGCTCGACACCGTGGGTACTCCAATGTGGGGTCCCGCAGGGTTCGGTTTTGGCTCCCATGCTTTTTAACATCTATATGAAGCCGTTGGGTGCGGTCATCAGGAGTTTTGGAGTGCGTTGTCACCAGTACGCTGATGACACACAGCTCTACTTCTCCTTTTCATCTTCCTCAGGTGAGGCGGTCAATGTGCTGAACCGTTGCCTGGACGTGACAATGGACTGGATGAGAACTAACAAACTGAGACTCAATCCTGATAAGACTGAGATGCTGTTGGTGGATGGTATTTCCAATCAGATGGTGGATACATATCCTGTCCTGGATGGGGTTACACTCCCCCTAAAGGAACAGGTTCGTAGTCTGGGAGTCGTTCTAGACTCTTCCCTGTTATTTGAGGCTCATGTAGCCTCGGTGGCACGGAATGTGTTCTACCAACTTCGATTGGTAGCCCAGCTACGTCCCTACCTGAGTAAGGAGGATCTTACATCAGTAGTGCATGCTCTGGTAACCTCACGTTTGGATTACTGTAATGCGCTCTATGTAGGGCTACCTCTGAAGACGGTTCGGAAGCTACAGCTGGTGCAAAATGCGACGGCCAGACTGCTAACAAGAACGAAGTGGTCTGACCATATAACACCTGTTTTGGCCCGCTTGCACTGGCTTCCAATACGCTTCCGGGCCAAATTCAAAGTGTTGGTATTAACCTATAAAGCCTTATACGGCGCGGGACCTCGATATCTGTCGGAACGCCTCTCCCGCTATGAACCGGCTCGTACACTATGGTCTGCTACGAAGGCACTCCTCCGGGTCCCGACTCATAGGGAGGCCCGGAGGGCAGTGACAAGATCAAGGGCCTTCTCAGTGGTGGCCCCCGAACTATGGAATAGTCTCCCTGAGGAGGTTCGCCTGGCGCCGACACTATCATCCTTTCGGCGCCAGGTTAAAACCTTTCTCTACTCCGAGGCATTTTAATTCTTTGTTAACGATTGTAATGTTTGTAATTTGATTTTAGCCTTTGCTGTTTTTAGATTGTGAAATTAGATTTTAGACTGATGTTTTTGTATTATATTGTATTTTATTGTATCTATGTTCACTGCCCAGAGAGCTATTGCTAGTCGGGCGGTATATAAGTTTTAAAAATAAATAAATATAAAGGGTGCATGCTGCCACAGCCACCTCCCCCCCCCCTGCTTTCTGCTTCATTAGGCCTCTCCTTGTGGGATTCTTATAGCATTAATAAAGCCTTGATCATTGTCACTGGCTTCCCTGTCTGAGAAGAGTCATGGGGGCAGCGGCTAGAGCAAAGCGAGAGGCTCTTAATAATGCTGCTCAGAATTTGTTGCCTGCGCTGTAGGTAAAGGGGGATGAGGGGTGTGTGTGTGAGAGAGAGAGTGAAAGAGACAGTGTGTGACTCTGTGTCTATGTGAGAGACTGTGTGTAAGAGAAGACACAGAGTATGTGAGAGAGAGAGCAGACAGAGAGACTGAATGAGAGAGACTGTGTAGGAGAGAGACAGAGATAGTGTGTGTGTGTGTGTGTGTGGCTGAGAGAGCAGACAGACTGTGTGTGTGAGAGTCTGTAAGAGAAGGGAGGGATTTCTTGGTTCTTCAGAGTCCAAATCCAGGAGGGGGGCCAGACACAGTAGGTTCAGCTAAGGAAATGCTATTGTAGGCATTGAGGCAAGCTCCACACTCCCAATCGCCACATCATAGCCTCAAGCCACAGCTGCACATGCAACCCTCTTGAGCAGAATAAACAAACACCGAAAGGATGAACGGTCCAATAAAAGAGTTATTCTTTTTGTATGTGAGAATACGTGTGTGTGCAAGCTGAAGGGGGTGGGCCTCATTTTGCACCACCTTAAGTCTAGCCTGCAGCCTGCCCATCCAAATATATACAGCTTCTGGTTAGTAAAAGTCTCAGCATCCCATTTAGAATCGTGGGAGCATCTCTGTCACCTGTGCACTTCCTCACTCAGTTCCTTCAGAGCAGAGTGTGGGGGGTGGGGGAGCAGGCGGGGGAGAGAGGGGGGGTGGGGGGCCGGGCGAGTGTCAATACAGCTATGGTAGAAGTGACATGGGACTGCTAGTATTATGACTCCCACGTCCCAATTCTGCTCCAGAAATGGCATCAGAATAAAACCGTTGGGAGGGGGGCACAGGCACTAGAAAAAAAATTGCATGTGGGCACAGAAGGAGCAAACTCTAGTTGGGCAAAATAAACTAGGTGGGGGCAAGCTCTCTGTTAGGGGGATAGCTTTCTTCTTTAGAAGCACTGTTTTCCACATTTGTAAATTTAGGTATATGTACTGTAATTATCCAACTAAAACTACTTTTGTTAATTAACTAATATTTCTTTAATTGGGTGACAGGTTTAGATTTGAGTCTACCTTTCTAAATGTTAGAAAGTCTGGTGGATCTCCCCAGCAATGGAATTCCATAACATGGATGCCACCACTGAGAGAGCTTGCACCCAGTAGCCACCAGCAGCTTCTCTAAATGTTGGGATCCAGACCAGGACTTGGAAAATGTGAGGAAATTGTGGGAGTGGCTTGTAAAGGAGGAAGTACTCTTCTCCAGACGTTAAAGTTTTCCAATTCAAAACTAGTACCATTAATTGGATGCAGAGAACCCAAATGGTAACCACTACAAATCCTTTAATACTTCTAGGATGGGTTCTAGATCACCTGCACAAGCCAAGAATCACCAGGTGCATTTTGGATCTCTCATAGTTCTGAACATTCTTCAAGGATGTGGAATGCATCCAGAAATTCAGAAACAGAGCTGGGTTTTATCTTTACATTGATGACACTATACCTGAGACAGCTTCTCCCAGCAGTTATGTGTAAAAATGCAACTCAAACTTTTCAGTACTTTTATTTATAACTTATACTTCATTAAGATCTATACCAGAGTGGGATGCAACATAAACATATAAAATAAATAAAGCAATCTGAAATATAATACCATGGAGCAGAGCAGTTGCAAGTCTGTGCCCCTTTTGGAGACCTGCCCTTTCCTATTGCCTTATATGGAGCTTGTTTTCTTACAGAAAATAATGGCCATGTGCACTACTAATCAGTTCATATGTGGGGCTGAATTGCAGTGAAATACTTACTGTGTTTCAGGAAGTGTGAAAGTTGAACTCACCTGCCCACGGGAGCTGGTATATTGCCTAGAGTGTGTGAAAGGTTTTGTGCTTCACAATCATAAAGAGATACATATGATGCAGGTGGGGGGGAGAGAGTGGGGCGGGGGGCAGGGCAATTAAGCGAGTAAGCGGGCAGAGGGAGAGAGCAGGGGTAGGGGCAGGGCGATTGAGTGAGTGGAGAGGGCAGGCAGGGGGAGATAGCAGGGTGGGGCAGGGTGATTGAGTAAGCCAGTGGAGACAGGTAGAGGGAGAGAGCAGGGGTGGGGGCAGGGCTATTGAGTGAGCGAGTGTAGAGGGCAGGTGGGGGAGAGAGCGGGGATGGGGGCAGGGCAATTGAGCAAGTAAGCAAGTGGAGACACAGGTAGAGGGAGAGAGCGGGGTAGGGGTAGGGCAACTGAGCAAGTGAGTGAGCGGAGAGAGCAGGCAGAGGAGAGGGGGAGTGGGGGCGGCAGGGCAATTGAGTGAATGAGCGAGTGGAAAGGGCAGGCGGGGGTGTATAAAGAAGATATATCTTTATGAAATATAAAATCAGAAGGAACTAAGTAAAAATGCCCACAGGCCTTTGGGGGACCCTAAAATCCAGTCTCATAGAGAAGCAAGTTCACCTTGAACTTCTCATGAAATGAAACAAACAGGCATGTGTGTGTGATCAACTTTTAATTAATTAATGAGTATAATGTTTATGAGCAAATAAGCATGTAACTCATGTTTGATGTTTTTAACCCTTTGATCCTGGGAAACTAATTATTAGTGAAACAGTTGACAAACATATATTTTATTCTTGATTTTGTTGAAGCAATGGCTCCAACTAGTGGAAAAAGTTTGTAATTGACCCTGCGTGCACTTGTAAAGAATAACGCCCTACTTTTTGCTTCAAGCCTGTGTCTTCAAATTTGTTCAAGAACCCCCAGTCCAAGATCCCAAAAAGAAAATTCTCCATCATCTGTGCAGGCAACTCTTCAAGATTGCATTGGCTACTGATTCACTTTTCTTCCTCAATCCAGCAGGAATTTTAGGCCGAGGAACACGAGCCAAATTCCACTGTAGCACCAGAACACCTCTTCCATTCAGTGTCTAAGGTGCCTGGGAATCCAGGTGCCACAATGAGTGTGGAAGATGCAAGGTCAACAGGGAAATTGTTTCATGGGTCAAAGTCACAGCTGCCTGTCAGCGCTAAGGCTCACAAGAGGACTTTTCTGAAGGCTTTGTTCCGGCCTGTAGCTACTGTCTGCTATCAGTCTGCCAATATGCACCCCAGGTGCTAGTAATTGGGCTGTTAGGACTCAGGACCAGCTGTCGCTCTTCTAGGTCCTGGGTCATGGGAACATAAGAACATAAGAAGAGCCTGGTGGATCAGGCCAGTGGCCCATCTAGTCCAGCATCCTGTTCTCACAGTGGCCAACCAGGTGCCTGGGGGAAGCCCGCAAGCAGGACCCGAGTGCAAGAACACTCTCCCCTCCTGAGGCTTCCGGCAACTGGTTTTCAGAAGCATGCTGCCTCTGACTAGGGTGGCAGAGCACAGCCATCATGGCTAGTAGCCATTGATAGCCCTGTCCTCCATGAATTTGTCTAATCTTCTTTTAAAGCCATCCAAGCTGGTGGCCATTACTGCGTCTTGTGGAAGCAAATTCCATAGTTTAACTATGCGCTGAGTAAAGAAGTGCTTCCTTTTGTCTGTCCTGAATCTTCCAACATTCAGCTTCTTTGAATGTCCACGAGTTCTAGTATTATGAGAGAGGGAGAAGAACTTTTCTCTATCCACTTTCTCAATGCCATGCATAATTTTATACACTTCTATCATGTCTCCTCTGACCCGCCTTTTCTCTAAACTAAAAAGCCCCAAATGCTGCAACCTTTCCTCAGGGAAATGATGGGTGGGATCCCGTGGCTAGATAGACTAAAGAAAAAAGGAGCCCAAGAAGCGTGGGAGTTCATGAAGAACGTATTACAAAAAGCGCAATCGCAAACAATTCCAAAGAGGAAGAAAAATGGAAGACATCGGAAAAAGCCAATGTGGCTACACAGAAGACTGGTGGAGGAGGTAAAAATAAAAAAGAGCATGTATAAAGAATGGAAGGAAGGATGCATCACCAAGGAAGAGTACCAACGAGCAGCTCGGGCTTGCAGGAATAGCGTAAGGAAAGCTAAAACCCAGAATGAGCCGAGGCTGGTGACAGAAGAGAGGAACAACAAAAAGGGGTTTTTCAGATATGTTCGAAGCAAGAGAAAGACCAAGGAAATGGTGGGACTGCTGCTCAATGAAGACTTCAAAATGTTGACAGATAACGAGGAAAAGGCAGAACTGCTCAACGCCTATTTTGCCTCTGTTTTCTCCCAAAAAGGGAACAGTGTGCAACCTTGCATCGGTAGCAATCTCAGTAAGTGGTCAGGATTGCACTTCAAGATTGATAAGGAGCTAGTCAGGAAATACGTAGTAGCAGTGGCGTCACTAGGGTTGGTGTCACCTGGTGTGGTAACTCATGGTGTCACCCGCCCCATGGACCTCCTCCCGTATCAGACCATACAGAATCCTTAGTAATGTTTTTTGTACTAATGTTACTCGTAAATCGTAATTCCCTTATATCACTGAATGTAATGGCAATAGTAGTGACAAACTAGCAAAATTAAAATTACACCTTTAAATTACAATATCATACGCACAGCTCAAATTCTTGCTCTTATCACTAATGGGAGTTAATTATCTTGCATATGCCCATAGTAAATTTTCAGATACTTTCAGACCCTCAGCAATTTTCAAGTGGTCTATGTAGAAGAAAAGTTTGGGAACCCCTCATCTAAGACATCTGCTTATGTCCCTATGCTGCTCCCACCCCTCATTTAGGTACCTGGGATGCATGCGTGTGGACATACCTCCTTACAATTATGGAAAGTGATTCTTAATAATACGTCTCCAGACACAAAGTTACATAGGTATTTATCTGTTGTTTAGTAGAAACTTCAGAGCTGCAGGGTCCCTTCATGATAGTTACAGCCACGTACACCCTTTTTTGCTCCTGGATTAAGAATGAGATCTTTGTTAATGCATTCTCTCACAACAACAAACATCTCTAGGAGCCAATCAGCATGAAAGTGGAGAGCGTTAGCAACTGAGAAGAGTCTTCTCAGTGGCTGACTCACCTCCTTTCACTCTGATTGGCTCCAATCAGCAGGAAAGGCAAGGAAGCCTATTAGAAGACTCTTCTCAGTGACTAACACACTCCCTTTTCATGCTGACTGTAGGATGCTTGGAGACATAGGGACTCTGCTCCCAAAAAAGCAGAGGGACTAAGATCCCCTGGGCGACTACCCTCCTGGTGCTTATGGACATGACCGTAATATATTTTGTGACGTGCAAGTTCGATATTATTTATTAAGTGTGTTTAGGTTTACACTGATGGCATTCCCAAATATGTACTTTCACACAGACTTTGGTTTTCCATAACACGATGTTTGTCCAAGTCTCCACACTTGGGGGGGCACTACTTGCACACCCCTTCCATAAGCACATCAAAGTTGGATACACACCTGAACCAAGACCCAGGCAAAAGGGCACTCAAAACAAAAAGGTAATTAGTGGCTGAGTAGATCTTGTACAGTGGTTATACTGACTGGGCAGCCACTGTCCTTCACATTTTACAAAATACTTTTTCCTATACAAAGATTAAATTTGTGTGTACGAAAAAGTAATATATGAAGTGGTCTCAATAGTGAGAAAAGTAAACAAGTGAATGGTGATCCAAATGTTTTTCATTCTCACGTTATGAAGCTAGCTGCCAGATGATGTATCACCTTCCCTACGCATGCAGCGTAGACTGAAAAAACAGCACCCAAGCCACCATTCAATACCTGCACCTGTTCTTTCCAACATGAATCTACAGGTCTCAAAAAGTAATGTGTGACAAAGTCCTCAAACACCTTATAACATGCCTCAAACATGGTCTCTTTTTCTACCAGCATGCCTTCACATCATCACCTTGCCAAAACATAAGGATAGGTAAATTGCTTTTAGGGAGGTTCACAATTATGATTTTCTATCGATTTAATCTAAAAATATTTAAAATACATAAAAACAGCCAGGGGAAGATATTGGAGAAATATAAAATAAATACAAATTAAAAGGGGGGGGGGGAGGTGAAGAGACCTTAAATGTGCTACTCACCATCTCTCAGCCTATCCTCCCCTCAGGATGAAAACAATGGAGAACCATGACCACCCCCAGGAAGAAGGGCACACTTAAAATGTAGAGGAAAACATCATCTACAACCATAGTGTGAAATCCAATACTTATTGGGACACAGTATGAAGAAATATTTATATAAACATCACTATCAAATATGTTTATGAATTACACAATCTGTAAATATATTTATAGTGCAATCCGATGTTTGTTTACTCAGAAGCAAATCCCAATGTATTCAATGGGGCTTACTCAAACTGGGAAGTGTGCAGAGAACTACAGCCTCAAGTGATAAGGAACTTGTTCTTTCAACTTGTTCTTTTAAGTTGAGACCTTATCCAAGTCTGAGTCTGTGTTGGAATTGCTTTTTAATATGTTTCTAAGCCTTTTCTTTTTTTAAAAAAATGTTTTTTAAAGTTTCAAAAAAATGTTTTCAAAGATGTTTTAATAGATTTTAAAGTCTGTTTTTATGATGTTTTAAAGTGCTTTTAGTGCTTTTGTTTGCCGCCCTGGGCTCCTACTGGGAGGAAGGGCGGGATATAAATCAAATAATAAATAAATAAACTTCATTCACCCAACCCAAAATTCAGAATCATGCTCTTTAGGCTGTTTTCCAACTGTTTATTCTTGCTTTATGGTTCTTGGATTTTAAATGGCTTTATTTCTTGTTGTGAGCTGCCTTGGTTTCCAACCCTACCTCACAGGGTTGTTTGAAAGACTACACACAGACTGCAGATGTATAAATACATACAGCCCATATAATAGTTTATTGTCAAACCAGTTGGTCATTGCAGAAAAATCAGTATTAGTTTTTAAAAAATCAGTATCATTTTCCTACAGAATAAAAACTGTAATACCTAAGTAAGCCCTGCCTACTTGCTTTAAAATAGGACTGGAGGGGGGGCAGAAAGAGAACACAAACACAATTCTTTTTTACATTCACTCCAAAGTCCCACTGATTTTCAGCACATTGATAACCATGTCTACTCAAAAGTAAATCCTATTGAATTCAATGGGATTTACACTGGAGATATGGGATTAGCAATTTTATTTATTTATTTATTTAATTTAATTTATATGCTCCCCTAAGCCCGAAGGCTCTCTGGGCGGTGTACATCAAAGATAAAACCAGTACAATATCAAAATACAATAAATACAATAAATCAAAAACCAAAAACACACAAAACAATAACAAAACAAAACAACATCTAAAATACTGTTAAAATACACTTTAAAATGCCTGGGAGTATAAAATGGTTTTCACCTGGCGCCGAAAAGATAGTAGCGTCGGCGCCAGGAGCACCTCATCAGGGAGACTATTCCACAGTTCGGGGGCCCCCACAAAAGCAAGTATTGGGAAGGTTTTCAAAATACTGCCCAGGATCTGACTCCTACACACAAGAGGGGAAAAAACTGAAATGTATATACTTAACCCAATTTATGAGATTTTCAGATAAATGGGGGGGGAAACCACCATTTTCTGGCCTTGCAGTGAGGTTTACTAGACACTGCCACAGGTCAACCAAATGCTTCACTGATTGGCTGCAATCCTGAATGGGCGGGGTTAAAGCTACGAAGTGCTATACAGTAGTTTAAAAAAAGATTTAACAGAGGCAGCTGACGTTTTTATGTATATCTCGAGAACCGGACCACCTAGAAACTTAATTTTTTAAAAAAAGTAAAGCTGAGAATCACCCCCCTCTGATGAATGAATGAATGAATGAATGAATGAATGTTTATTGTTACAGTCATAGACCAGCCAAACAATTACCAAATAAAATATTCCTTAATACATATTAAAAGCAAAGAAAATGGGACATAAACAATTAGTCAATACAATCAAGTACAAAACTCAGTTGGGTCAAAAGAAACTAAAACTTCTATATGGATTAAAATTCCTGGGACATCAATTTTCTGCGAATTTCTAGCTCTGCCACAAAAAAGTTAGCAACCTTGCATGTAATAAAAGAATCTTTATCTGCCAGTAGGTACTGGGCATAGAAGGATATATCTCTACCTTGAAATTTCTGAATAAGGGGCAAGATAAAACGACCTCTTGGGGCATCATAAAATCTACGTTCCAATAGGACATGCTCGACAGTCTCAATGGCTCCCGAATCACAGGGGCAGAAACGTTCTGAAAAGGGGATTTTTCTATACCTGCCCTCTAAGAGAGCAGAGGGTAATACGTTTAATTTAGCCAGAGTGAATGCCCTTCTGAGTTTCGGCATATATAGATGGAGTAAATGTTGAGCCATGGTGAACGGTTTCGGGTACAGATTAGAGACAAGCCGGTGTCCAGAAAGAGACACAAGGGACTGATAGTCTACATCTAAAATTCTCTGTCTAATAGTGTCCAGAGCTTTCATATAGCCCAGTGCCAAAATACTTGATGGAGAAAATCCCAGTAACGCAAGATGAATAGTAAGGGATTTCCTCCAATTTGATTGGAAGTTGTCTACTAGTACCAGGGGGGAGATACCTATTGGTTCAAAATTTAGCTTCAGCCAGTATTTGTATTTGAGGATCCATATACGTGACTCAATAGTGGGCATACCTGTAACAAAACGAAGTTTAATGTTCGAAACACGGGGGGGGGGTACCTAATATACTTCTCAGAAATTTAGACTGAATTTTCTCAAAAGAGGAAAAGGTTCTATAGGTGCTTACTTGAGCCCCATAGAGCAATTTTGTGATAACCTTAGCAGAAAAGACCCTGACAGCTGAAGGAATATATTGACCTCCGTTTGAACAAAAAAAGGATAGCAGGGCCTTGGAAGTTCTAGCTGCTGTCGCACAGGCACTCAACTCCTGCAAGTGCCAATGGCCGGAGGAATGAAGAGAGATTCCTAGATATCTATAAGTTGAGACTTGCTCAATAGGGGAATTGTTTATCATCCAGTGATATTTTAACCTCCTTCGAGAAAACACTACTATCTTGGATTTACTATAGTTAATCTCTAGTTGGTCTTTCGAACAATGGGAAAGAGCTCTTAACAGGCAGCGAAGACCCACACGGGTGAGAGACAGTAGAATTGCATCATCCGCGTACAATAGATTCGACACCGGTCTGTTAGCTAAGGAGGGGTGGTGGGAAGAGCAATGCGACAGGGTTGAAATTAAGGAGTTAATATACAGATTGAAAAGGGTGGGAGCCAAAATACAACCTTGTTTGACTCCTTTATGTATGGAAATAGAACTAGAGAGTAAACCGGCACGATTACATCTGATCCATATGGAGGTGTCATAGTGAAGAGCACGGATCAGGGCCAGTAGACGTCTATCAATGGAAGTGGCTTCTAGTTTATCCCAAAGGATCTCTCTAGAAATAGAGTCAAAAGCCGCCTTAAAATCTATGAAGGCGGCAAAAAGGGAGCCTCCTGAACGAGCTGTATATACCTGGTGTGGTTCGCACCCCCGCACCCCCGTAGTGACGCAACTGGGGGGCAGCTGATATTTTTATGCATATCTCAAGAACCGGACCACCTAGAAACTTTAGTTTTTAAAAAATTAAAGCTGAGAGTCACCCCCCTCTGATGGTGTCACCTGGTGTGGTCCACACACCCCGCACACCCCTAGTGACGCCACTGATACCTAGTTAACCTAAGTGAGTTCAAATCTCCAGGGCCTGATGAACTGCATCCCAGAGTATTGAAGGAACTTGCTGATGTACTCTCGGAACCTCTTGCCATCATCTTTGAGAAATCCTGGAGAACGGGAGAGGTGCTGGAGGATTGGAGATGGGCAAACGTCATCCCGCTCTTTAAAAAGGGTAAAAAAGAAGATCCGGGGAATTACAGGCCGGTCAGTCTGACTTCAATACCGGGAAAGATATTAGAACAGATAATAAAAGAGTCCATTGGCAACTATCTAGATGACAATGCTGTGAATATTAGGAGCCAGCATGGGTTTGTCAAGAAAAAATCCTGTCAAACTAATCTCATCTCTTTTTTTGATCGGGTCACTAGCTTAGTAGATGGTGGAAATGCTGTAGATGTCATCTATCCAGAGTTCAGCAAAGCGTTTGACAAAGTCCCCCACGACCTTTTGATTAGCAAACTAGTCAAATGCAGACTAGATGGAAATACTGTCAGGTGGATTCACAACTGGTTGGAAAACCGTACTCAAAGAGTGGTTGTCAGTGGCTCTGCTTCGGACTGGAAGGAGGTCTCGAGTGGAGTGCCACAGGGTTCTGTCCTGGGGCCGATACTCTTCAACATTTTTATCAGTGCCTTAGATGATGGGGTGGAGGGAAGCCTTATGAAGTTTGGGGATGATACGAAACTGGGAGGGATAGCTAACACAATGGAAGACAAGAATAAAATCCAAAGGGACCTGGATAGACTAGGAAATTGGGCTGAAATTAATAAAATGAAATTCAATAAAGACAAATGCAAGATTCTGCATTTAGGCCACAAAAACAAAATGCATGGGTACAGGATGGGAAATACCTGGCTTAGCAGTAGTGCGTGTGAGAAGGACCTTGGAATTGTAGTGGATCGCAAGTTGAACATGACCCAGCAGTGTGATGCTGCGGCAAAAAAGGCAAACGCCATTTTGGGCTGCATAAACAGAGCTATAGTTTCCAGGTCGAGGGAAGTAATAGTCCCACTATATTCTGCATTAGTCAGGCCTCATCTGGAATACTGCATTCAGTTCTGGGCGCCTCATTTTAAGAAAGATATAGACAAGTTGGAGCGGGTTCAGAAGAGGGCAATGAGGATGATAGCCGGTATGGAGAACAAGTCTTATGAGGAAAGGTTGAAGGAACTTGGCATGTTCAGTCTGGTGAAGAGAAGGCTGAGGGGTGACATGATTGCACTCTTTAAGTACCTGAAGGGCTGTCACATAGAGGAGGGTACAGATTTGTTCTCTGCTGCCCCAGAGGGTAGGACTAGGTAAAATGGTTTTAAGTTGCAGGAGCGTAGATTCGGATTGGACATTATAAGGAACTTCTTGACAGTAAGGGCAGTTCGGCATTGGAACCGACTGCCTAGGGAGGTGGTGGGATCCCCTTCGCTGGATGTCTTCAAGCAGAGGCTGGACAGCTATCTGCGGGAGATGCTCTAGCTGTGGATTTCCTGCTGTGAGCAAGGGGTTGGACTCGATGGCCTACAAGGCCCCTTCCAACTCTATGATTCTATGATTCTATTCTATGATTCTACCTTCTATTAGTATTTCACAAGATGTAATTCTGATTATTTTTGGTTTCTTCCTTTGTATTTTGGAAAGAATCTTAAAAACAACCACCACAACGGAAGAGGACTGGTTATATGTGTTAGCCGAGCAGCAAAAACAGCAGATGTGTTGAGCTCTGTGTGTGAATATTTATGTGAAGTAGCAGACCTTTTCCTGGATAAAGTCACACTGAGACTTAAGAAAACAAGAAAGGATTTTTATTGTTGGACGTGCATGCTCGATGGGAACATGTTCTACCTCTAACTAACTAGCTACCATTGAGGTGTAAGACTTCATGCTGTGGGAGAGGGAGACTAGATGAATATGTCTTCTGTTGGCATTCAGAAGGCAGCTGGACAGCCACCGGTCCGGGATGCTTTAATTTGGATTCTTACATTCAGCAGGGGGGTGGACTGGATGGCCTTTTAGGCCCCTTCCAACTCTATGGTTCTAAGGATACTTGGTGGGAAAGGGGGCAGAATAACAAGGTTTGCAACAGGACAGAAGTGGATCTCTCTCCAGAAGAGTGGTGAGGCAGGGTCCCCGCCAGGATGGGCAAAAAACCTCCCAGTCAGTGGAGGCAGGGGGCTTCATGTCAGTGGGGCAGTGGAATCCACTCCGGGTTTTCCAAGGAGCTGTTCAAGGAGCTGAACCCTCTGCTGCTCCCAGCTTTCTAAGCGGCATCTCAGTTGATGCTTCCTGCGATCCCTGCAGCTCGCATCTGACCTCTGCTGAGACAGACAGCTGATCCCTCTGCAGAGGGAGGAGAAAATGACTGGGTGGCGGGTGGAGGTGAGAGGAGATCCCGGTCTTTGATGGTGCAGGTGGAAAGGGGGAGCATTGCAGCTGGGATCAGATGGAGGAACTTAAGGCAGCAAAAGTCACCATTGTCCCCGTGGCTTCCCTAATGGCCGCCTGGGCTTAACCTCAAAGTGGCAAGTCCTTCACATGCATTACATAAATTCTGGGGGCTCCTGCACTTTGTCAAATCTGACCAAAGTACCTGAACATATCATTCCAAGGGGGTTCCCTCTTTCATGAAACCCTCAATTCAAGATGGTTCTGTAGCAAAGAATTTGTCGGAATTTCTCCATTGAGATGCGTAGCAGAGTTGCGTAGCGCTGCGGAACGGTGAGTATTGAGCGAGCTTAGTGTGTGTGTGTTTGAATCTTTGCTAAGATTCTACCTTCCCTGCAAATTAGTCAGAGACTTTAAGCTTTAAAATAAGAAACAACTACTTCATTCTGGAAGTACATGCTTGATCGGAAAGAGTTCTATATCTAGCTTAACTGGCTAGGCTAGAGCTACGAGCACTGGTCCCAGTACTCGCCCTCATCCTGGTTGAGAGGAGAGACAAAGAGAAGATGTCTGCTCCCCTCTCGAGAGAAAAAGAAACAACAGAGAAAGGTGGGAAGGAACTGGGATCAAACATCCTGTTGCTTATCAGTCTAGCAGGAAGGGAAGAGAAGGCAGGATCAAAAGGATAGGTATGGCCTCATAGGTATGGCCTCAACCAGCAAGAGGTCTAGCTCTCTCTAGCTACCCTTATTAACCCCGTGCAGCCTCAACCCACCAAGCTGGAGTTGAACCTAAACATTCCAATAGAATTGTGGAATATACATGCCCCTCATGTCATGAGCAAATGTGCACCCTCTTTTGCAGATAGATGCCTGACAAATACAACATCAAACAGGGGAAGCTTTCCCCATAATCTTAGTTCTGGACTAGAAAAGGCTTGCTCTGTTTAATATCTGCCTGCCACTCAGCTGTTAAAGGCATGAGAGCCCTGCTCTCCTTCAGCGCCAACCGGAACCCATGCCAAGAACTCCAATTCTGCTTTCAGGCTACCATCTTCAAGCACACTTAGGAAGCAGCAGAATTCGACTCTCTCATGTCTTTATTGCGCATTTGTTCTGATTTCTTTATGGGCTGGTAATGCGACCACTCCTTTTTTTTTTTTTTACAATAATTTTTATTCAAATTTTCATAAAACATAGAAAACAAAATCATAAAACATTCAAAGACAAAAAACAAAACAAAACAAAAATGATTAAACAAAACAAAATAAAATGTTGACTTCCCATTTGTCACATATCAAATCAGTTATAGGTCTACAATATATAACAATCCTGTCTCTTAAATCATATTATAAAATCACTTTCCTCCAGTAGTTATCTTAATTAATCATCAATTCTCATAAACATTACTTTATTCTTTCCACAAAAAGTCAAAGAGAGGTTTCAATTCTTTAAGAAATATATCTATCAATTTTTCTCCAAATAAACATGTCAATTAATCCATCTCGTTAATAATTATAATAATCTTATTGTCATAACCATAGTCCAAATAAACATTTCGATTAATCCATCTCATCAGAATCTGTTAGATCCAATAATTTCAATAGCCATTATTCCATTATCCCTATTAGTTCCATCTTCCATCTTCAATAGTCCTGTTAAGTCCAGTAATTTCAGTGTCCAATCTTCCATTATCAGTATTCCATAATAATCTTGCTGTTGTAGCCATAGTCATATAATAAGAGTCTGATGGGAATTTCCTCTATCCCAAATATTTTCTTGCCATCCATTCTGAATAAGTTGCTGAAATACTGTTGTAAAGTCATATCTGTGTTCTTCTTTTTTACAAAATGCACTGGCTCATCTCTTAAGAGTTTTTCCATTGTCACATGGCTGCAGTTAATTCCATAGATTTTCTCTATATCAAGCTCCATCACATCATTCCAGTCCAGAAGATTATCCAAGCCATTGATAACTTTATCTCTAATATCTTCATTAATTTCTTCAGAGATAACGTTAAATTCCAAACAATAGATTTTATTTCTAAAATCCATAAACTCCAGATCTTTTTCCAATTCCACATTTGTTCCAATCTCCAGGGCTTGTATCTTCCCTTTATTTTTTCTTTTCTCATCTCTGATCTCATTCTCCTCTCTCACAGGGTCCCCTATTTCTTTAAACTCCTGCGTCATTTTGCTCAGTTCAATTTTCAGCTCCTTACTACCCTGTCGCAGGGTTTGTTTCGTTATCTCAATCTCATCCATTATTTTCTGAAACATAGTTACTTCCAGATTCTCAGCCACTTTCTTGATTGCCATTTTTAAAACCACGAAAACAAAGCAAAACAAAAATAAAGAAAAACCACTTCTTATTTCAGCAACAATTGGGTTAATATTCCAGGCTTGATGACATCACAGTATAAACAGAGCAGCCTGCCTTATCTCTCTATGTTCAAGAATGCAAAACAAATTTAGTTCCCAGCATCAAAACAGTTAGTGGCGTCGTGAAGAAGCAGATTCGTCAAAATAAAATAGACCAAAAAGAGAATAGTCCCAGACAATATAATATTCCTTGGAACAGAAATCAGGAATAGAAATCCCTCTTCTGTGTATATCTTTAGAATGCACTTCCAGGACAGCTTTTTGCGACAGAAACAGAGATAAGCTGTTAATTTCGTGGATAACAGAGAATAGTTATAGCTCACCCAGAAGCTGTCCAAAGCCGATCAATCTGACAAATCTCCTTTGGCTGCAACAATTTAAACCAAGTAAAAAAAATAATAGAAAGAAGGGTGCTTGCCTGTTAGTCCGTTCTCTCTTTAAAGAAAAGATAAACGTATCGCTTAAGCAGATAGAGCTTGTTCGAAAGTCCGTCCGGCATTGTTGGCTGGACCTTATCTCATAAATTAATGAAATCCAGTCCTCCCAACAAAAACAGGCTTTTGAGGTTGATCTCTACGTTTCTCCCTGCCCGGGAGAAATTTCATCAGTCAAAAAAAAAATGTTCTGACTGATTTATATCTGAATAAGCTTCTTTTGAGTCGGGAGCCCGTCCCAAAAGCAGGCACAAGCGAAGTCACCCTTCCCGGAAGTGGTAATGCGACCACTCCTGATCTGCTTGCAGGATGTTCACAGGTCTTAGTAGTGCACTGTAACACGAGAGTGCCAGAAGGAAGGCATTACCATCTCCCCTCGCTCTCCGCTGGAAGCAGCCGAGGAGCTTCAGCCACTTTGCTCTTTAAGGGTTAACAAACGACCACGGAGCTGAAGGAAAGAGAAAACTACACGTTTATTTTATCCAGGAAGCGGCTTTCATGATGGTGCTTGTTGGAATTAAGCAAGGAAACTAAGTAAAGTTTTTTGACCAGCCTTCTGGTCCCTGCACAGAGAAATCTAACAGGTAAAGGAAAGGAGCGTGTAGGCTACCCTAAGCTGTTCCCTCGAAGTCTTTTTAAAAATATGTGTATGGCATTTTGATTTTTAGTATGGAGAAGGGTCACCGGCCAGAAAGGGGCTTCCCCCTCCCCTCTCGCTCCCCCTCACGTTTTCTAGCAACTGGGGTTCAGAGATGCCTCTGATCATGCAGGAAGTGCACTCAGCCATCTTGACCGGCAGCTTTGCCTCCATGAATTTCTCCATTCCCTTTTAAAATCTGTTTTGTACACCGCCCAGAGAGCTACCACCTATGGGCGGTCTAAAAACGAAACAAATACAAAAATAAATAAAAAAAATCATCTCGGTTGGTAGCCATCAGCAAATCTTGTGGCAGGGAATTTCATACTTTACATAGTGCCTGTCATAAAAATGGTGTACCGCACAAGGCTCGGGGCTCCGGAGTGCAGCCTGATTGCTCCCCAGCCCTTTAAGAAGCCTCTTTCGGCTGGGAGCTCCAGGAGAGCGAAGTGCAAGCGAGGACTGACCACCTCCCCGCGCTCTCCCTGCGAAGCAGCCGAGGAGCTTCAGCCACTTTAAGGGTTAACGAAGGACCGCGGAGCGGAAGGGAAGAGCGCAAAGGAGGGACGTCCCTTGCCTGCCCCGCCTCTCGGCGAGACATGCAGGCTGGAATCATGGAGCCCTCTTCTCGCGCAGCGATGCTGGCGAGCGGAGTTGCAAGGGGGGAGCCTGGAAACAAAGGTAGGCAATGGGGCGGAGGGGAAGGGTGGGAGGGGGCGAGAACCCCCCTGAAGCGCCCCCTCCCAGCAGACCCTCCAGATCGGAGGCTGCAGCTCTGCCCTGTCCCGTCTGCCTCTCCCCTGGGCTGGGCTGGCTCTAGTGGGCCGGATCGAAGCATCCTTAATTTCTCTGCCACTTCCACCTCTACAATGCTATTTTTGTGTTCAGGCAACCAGAACTGAAGACAGTATTCCAAGTAGGGCTCCGAAACAAAATTAAGGTACAGACATAGAATGTGTTATTATAAAATAATATCAAAAATTTAATATATATATAAACAATCAATATAAAATCTTTATGTATACTCATATAGTAATAAAAAGATGCCCCAAAATATGTAAAAATATCAGTGCCCAAACACAATAAAATACAGAATATATCATATAATCAAGGCAATATCAATGTGGAAATCAAGGGCAACTTGTAATTAGTGGCCGATGTACATAAATCAATCCCCGTAGAATGCACAATGTATACCATAGCCAGACGCGTTTCAACAATTAGTCTTCTTCAGTGGCTTTCCTGGTGAGTATAGACATTTCTTTCTGTCAATCAGTTATAAAGAATATATTGAGAATTTTGCCAATGTATTCCAAGTAGGATCACATCTTAAATGTGCATAATGTCTTTATGATACTGGCAGTTTTATTTTCAATCTGCGTCTTAATAATCCCTCACATGGAATTCACCAATTTCATAGCTGTAACATCAGTATTTTAATTTAGGCATCCTCTATGACTGCTATGACCAGAAAGGGGCTTCCCGCCTCTCCACACTCTCCATGCGAAGCAGTGGAGGAGCTTCAGCCACTTTGCTCCTTAAGGGTTAACAAAGGACAACGGAGCCGAAGGAAAGAGCTCAAAGAATTTCATAGCTATAACATCAGCATCTTAACTGGGGCATCCGCTATGACCTCAAGGTCTCTCTGCTGTCAGTCACCACCAGTTCAGTTTGGATTTTTCACTTCTGTGCATCCCTTTACACTTGCTTACATTTAATTGCATTTGCTCTTCAATACCGAAGCCTGCTTGGAGAGTTCCTTTTGGATTTCCTCACAATCCTTCTTTATTTTAATCACCCTGAACTTGATATCAACAGTAAACTTGGTTACCTCCCTTCTCACCCCAAATCCATGTCATTTAGAAACAAGTTTAAAAGCACAGGTCCTAATCGTTTTGATTGGTGGGGTGGCACTTCTTACACCCCTCCATTGGGAGAACTATAAATTTATTACAACTTTCTCCTTCCTGATCTTTAAACACTTACTGATGCATGAGAGCACATTTCCTCGTATCCCATGATTGCTATATTTCACTCCATGTTTAGTAATTCTGTCTTTAATAATATTTTCCACTACTTTTCTTGGAACAGCTAATAGGCCTCTGATTTCCCGGATATCTTCTGTGTCCTTTTGGCTTTCAAATTGTAATGCATTTGCCAGTCCATATGGTGGTAAGCCTTTGAGAGAAGGTAATTATTTTTTGGTAGAAAGTCAGCAATGTCACATTTGGGTTCTTTTAAGACCTCTCAGGTAGATGCCATCTGGACTTGAGGTGATTTCTAAACACTAAAGGAAAATATCCCGCTTGTCGCATCTCTCTCCTGAGAGCGTGAGTGGAGGGCAGATTATGTCCACACCTTGCCTGGGAGTATGAATGAGGAAGGCAATGGTTTTCTTCTTCCAGGGACTGGTGACCTTTGAGGAAGGGTCCTTGCACTTCACCCAGGAGGAACGGGCTCAGCTGGATCCAGCCTAGAGAGCTCTTAACAAGGAGATCATGCAGGAGATTCAGGAGATGGCGATTTACGCTGTTAGAATTGGGACAGGTTAAGGATAGCCTTACTCCCTTCCTGGCACGCCTGCTTCACAAATCTGACCCACTATGCATTTCAGATTATCCGGTAGAGCTGCCATCACTTCCTACACCACCTTTTCCCAGACAGGAGGACTCTGGGATGCCAATTTAGTACTGATAACTCTGGGATCCTAGGACAGCACACCCTGTGCTTCCCAGCCAGAGCCCTCTTTAACTTACTGCAAGGCCTAAAACCAACACTCGCCCTCTATTGCTGCCACCAGTCTGAAGAGTCAGCTTTGCTTTAGCACCTCAAAATCCTTCTACTTGGTAGTGGGGAACCCACGTTTTAGCTCAAATATCTACCTGATCCTAAGTCAGATATTGGTCCTGTCAGGTGTAAAGCTGTTTGGCTGGTCCACTGCAGGCTTTTTCCTGTTGGTGGATGAGGCACAAAGGCTGCATATCACAGGCCACCTTTTAAGGATATTTCCTCCCACAGAGGTTTCCGGGGCACTGGGCTCTCTTGGATCAATTCACGCTGAACTCACTTAGTGCAGGTGTGTGTGTGTTATGTGCCTTATAGTAGATTACCAGTTATGGCGACCCCATGAATCAGCGCCCTCCAACAGCATCTGTCATGAACCACCCTGTTCAGTTCTTGTAAGTTCAGGTCTGTGGCTTCCTTTATGGAATCAATCCATCTCTTGTCTGGCCTTCCTCTTTTTCTACTCCCTTCTGTTTTTCCCAACTTTCTTGTCTTTTCAAGTGACTCATGTCTTCTCATTACGTGTCCAAACTGTCATGAAAACCGGAATTCAAGATGGTTGTGTAGCAAAGAATTGTGGGGGTTCCTTTGTTAATGTGGGATCTTAACAGGTTAACATTTGGCTTCTGTATTAGAGCTGTGAGTTGGCAGTTTTATTTCCCAGCTGTGGGTAATCAGAGGCCCATCCTAACACCCCCTTATCAGGAGAAGTTGGGCTCCATCAAGGTTGTAAAGTCTGGGGAGTTTTAGGGCGGATGTTCCATTTGGCCACTGATTGGTGAGCCCTTATTCCATGAAGAAATTTCCTGATTGGTTAATTGGATCCGGCCTGTTGCTAGGCAGTTTGCCGTAAGTATGGGGTTCAAACCTTGGCTTGCGTTCCTCTCCTGGGTCCCATCATGCCTACTTGATGTTGCCTCCTGAGCTTCCATTTTGCATCAAGTCTCCTGCCTGTTCCTCTCTCTGAGGAGAGGGGGCTGTGCAACTGTCTACCTGTGTGTAAGTAGAGACTAGGCTAGATAGCTTTCTTGTTTTTCTGTTGAGACTAAACTCCCTATGTTTTACCTTGCCCCTTTTGGGTGTGGATATTGACTATTTTGCTGCTGTAACTGTGCACCTCTTTTACTCTTTCATAAAGTTATTTCTATTTACCAGTGTGTGTTCATTCAGGAGAGGGTTGGCTCTGAACCGGTACATTGGCCACTGACCACAACCACTGTGTGAATTGGGCATTTTGCCTAAAGGCTTCAGAGCAAGGAGTGTCTGGCTCTTGCTTCTCATAATCTTTGGCAGTTTTCTGGTCTCTGAGTTTCCCCTTGGCAGAGAAGGATATTTTGCCAGAGTCAATTGCCCTGGGTGGGGAATTCGCTTCTGGGACGATGGAGGGTGTCCTGGGACGGCCCCCCTCCATCACACAAAGTATGATAACCTCAGTTTCATCATTTTAGCTTCTAGTGATAGTTCTGGTTTAATTTGTTCTAACACCCAATTATTTGTCTTTTTCATGGTCCATGGTACCCGCAAAGCTCTACCCCAACACCACATTTCAAATTTATTTATTTATTTATTTATTGCACTTGTATACTGCCCCATAGCCAAACTTCTCTGGGTGGTTTACAGCAATCAAAAACATTAAAACAAATACACATTTTAAAAACATATTTTAAAAGCAATTTAAAACACAATTTTAAAATTCAAAACAATATAAAAAAAATTAAAAACACATGCTAAAATGCCTGGGAGAAGAGGAAAGGCTTGACCTGGCGCCAAAAAAATAACAGTGTTGGCACCAGGTGCACCTCATCAAAAAGATCATTCCATAATTTGGAGACCACCACTGAGAAGGCCCTCTCCCTTGTTGCCAGACTCCCAGCTTTCCTCACAGTAGGCACCCGGAGGAGGGCCTTGGATGTTGAGCATAGTGTATGGGTGGGCTCGTGTCGGGAGAGGTGTTCCATCAGGTATTGTGGTCCCAAGCCGTGTTAGGCTTTATAGGTCAAAACCAGCACCTTGAATCGAGCTCGGAAACATACAGCAAGAGGGCCAGAATTGGTTTTATATGTTCGGACCGTCTGGTCCCTGTTACCCATCTGGTTGCTGGATTTTGCACAAGCTGCAGTTTCCGAACCATCTTCAAAGGCAGCCCCACATAGAGTGCATTGCAGTAATCTAATTTGGAGGTTACCAGAGCATGGACAACTGATTATCCCTGTCCAGATAGGGACGTAGTTGGGCCACCAACCAAAGTTGGTAGAAAGCACTCCGTGCCACTGAGGCTACCTGAGCCTCAAGTGACAGAGATGGTTCTAGGAGAAACCCCAAGCTACGAGCCTGCTCCTTCAGGGGGAGTGCAACACCATCCAGGACAGGTTGGACATCCACCATCCGGTCAGAAGAACCACCCACTAGCAGCATCTCAGTCTTATCTGGATTGAGCCTCAGTTTATTAGCCCTCATCCAGTCCATTGTCGCAGCCAATTGATTGGTTTTGATTGATTGATTGCCCAACTTTCACATCCATACATAGAGATGGGGAATACCATGGTCTGAAAGATCTTGACTTTGGTGTTTAGTAAAGGATCTTTGCATTTGAGGATCTTTTCTTATAGCTACCCTCTCCAGTCCAAGATTTCTGATTTCTTGACGATTGTCTCCAGTTTGGTTAATGACTGCGCCAAGGTATTGATAATGCTTGACAAGTTCAGTGTTCTCGTTGCCAACTTTAAAGTTACATAATCTTCTGTTGTCAATACTTTAGTCTTCTTGACGTTCAGCTGTAGTCCTGCTTTTGTGCTTTTTTCTTTGACTTTCATCAGCATTCTTTTCAAATCATTACTGATTTCTGCTAGTAGTATGGTGTCGTCTGCATATCTTCAATTATTGATATTTGTCCCTCCAGATATCACACTTGCTTCATCTTGGTCCAATCCAGCTTTCTATATGATACATTCTGCATATAGATTAAACAAATAGAGTGATAAAATACACTCCTGTCTCACACCCTTTCCGATGGGGAACCAATTTCTGCGTTCTGTCCTTGCAGTAGCCTCTTGTTCAGAGTATAGGTTTTGTGCATCAGGACAATCAGATGCTGTGGCACCCCCATTTCTTTTAAAGCATTCTATAGTTTTTCATAATCTACACAGTCAAAGGTTTTGCTGTAATCTATAAAGCACAGGATTATTTCCTTCTGAAATTCCTTGGTCTGTTCCATTATCCAACTTATGTTTCTGATACGACTTGTGGTACCTCTTCCCTTTCTAAAACCAGCTTGGACATCTGGCACGTCTTGTTCCATATATGGTAAGAGCCTTTACTTTACTTGCATGGGATATTAAGGCAATAGTTCAAAAATTACTGCATTCCCGGGGATCCCTTTTTCTTTTCCACATTTGTTGACAAGGTTTTGTCAAAATATGGACATATTCAGTCTCAGTTGCTAGTAGCATCTCTTGGGATGTCATCTGTTCATGGGGATTGTTTCTTCCAAGTATTTTAAGAGCTGCATTTACCTCACATTCTAAAATTTCTGGTTCTTCATCATACAGTCCCTCCATGAATGAATCTGTCATCCCTGCATCTCTTTTATAGAGTTCATAGAATGATAGAATAATAGAATAGTAGAGTTGGAAGGGGCCTCTAAGGCCATCCAGTCCAACCCCCTGCTAAATGCAGGAATCCAAATCAAAGCATTCCTGAAAGATGGCTGTTCAGCTGCCCCTTGAATGCCTCCAGTGTCGTATGGCTGTAACAGAAAGCTTTTCCTGATGTTCAGTCAAAATCTGGCTTCCTGCAACTTGTGCCCATTATTCCGTGTCCTGCACTCTGGGACGACCGAGAAGAGATCCCGCCCCTCCTCTGTGTGACAACATTTCATGTACTTCAAGAGTGCTATCGTATCTCTTCTCAGTCTTCTCTTCTCCAGGCTAAACATGCCCAGTTCCTTCAGTGTCACCTCATAGGGCTTTGCTTCTAGTCCCCTGATCATCCTTGTTGCCCTCCTCTGAACCTGTTCCAGTTTGTCTGCATCCTTCTTGAAGTGGACATAGTATTCAAGATGAGACCTAACCAGTGCTGAATAGAGGGGAACTAATACTTCACGTGATTTGGAAACTATACTTCTGTTAATGCAGCCTAATATAGCATTTGCTTTTTTTGCAGCCACATCGCACAGGCTCATATTCAGCTTGTGATCAACGACAATTCCAAGATCCTTCTCGCATGTCGTGTTGCTGAGCCAAGTATCCCCCACCTTATAACTGTGCATTTGGTTTCTTTTTCCTAAGTGTAGAACTTTGCATTTAGCCCTGTTGAATTTCATTCTGTTGATCTCAACCCAATCCTCCAGCCTATCAAGGTCCCTTTGAATATTTTTTCTTTCTTCCACAGTTCTTCAATGTATTGCTTCCATCTTCCTTTTATCTTGGTCATTCAGCGTGTTTCCCTGTTGATTATTCAACATCCCTACTCTTGGTCTAAATTTCCCTTTAATTTCTTCCTGTACTTCTGTGTAAAATCTCTCAATTTCCTCTTCTTCTGTATTTGCCGTTGGAGCATAGACTTAGATGATGGTTATGTTAATAGGTTTCCCGTTTAATCTCATTGATATCACTCACTCAGACTTGGCATTATAGCTCCTAATTGCTTTTCCTACATCACTTCTCACTATTAGAGCAACCCCGTTTCTTCTTAATTTATCATTTCCTGCATAAAATATTATGTAGTTGCCTGAAAATGGCCCATTCCCATCCATTTTAATTCACTCATGCCCAGTATTGTAATGTTGATGCATTCCATTTCCTGCTTCACAATTTCTAACTTTCCCTGGTTCATGCTTCTCACATTCCATGTTCCTATTGTGTACGTCGCACAACTCTGGACTCTCCTTTCACATCTGTGCACATCAGCCTCTGGGCTTCCTTTCAGTTTTGACCCAGCTGCGTCATTAGTCACAGCGCTACTCGTACTTGTCCTTTGTTCTTCCCCAGTAGCTCGCAGAGTGCCGTCTGACCTGGGGGTCTCATCTTCCAGCACTGTCTTATGTTGCAGGTAATAGGGAGCTAACATTTTGGGAGGGAGGGAGGGGATGCGAGCTGCCATCTGGGAAGTGGAAAGGGCCATGTTCCTGTCAGACAGGATCCATCCTAGGTTTTTAAATTCCAGCTGTGCATAAGTACTGGGCTGTCCACCTTAAATGGAGGAATAAGAGAACAGATTTTTATTACAATTGTCTCTCTGTGTGTCTCTTTTCACAACCTGTTACCAAGCACCTACTGCTCGAATAACTCCGTACAAGGCCTCGAGGTTTGACAGTTAAATTCTGATATCAACAGAGCTCCGAGAAATATGTTTCCAAAGTACAAATCATAATATATCCACAGAATTTATCCACAGCATTTTATCTCCCTTTGCATTTCATCAGGATACATCTTGGGGGTCAAGGTTGAGGGAGAACCATCTGAAGTATCACTGGAAAAAGCTGAGGAACAGATGCAGGAGCAGAAACTGAGGAGTCAAGAAGGAGCAAAGAGACAAGAGGAGAGACAAACTCACACAGGGGACAAACCTTATAAATGCTTGGAGTGTGGAAAGAGCTTCAGTCGGAGTGACCACCTTACTTTGCATCAAAGAACTCACACAGGGGACAAACCTCATAGATGCTTGGAGTGTGGAAAGAGCTTCAGTCAGAGTGGCAACCTTACTTCGCATCAAAGATGTCACACGGGAGAGAAACCTTATAAATGCTTGGAGTGTGGAAAGACCTTCAGGTGCACTAGCCACCTTACATCACATCAAAGATGTCACACAGGGGATAAATCTTATATATGCTTGGTGTGTGGAAAGAGCTTCAGTCAGAGTGGCACCCTTACTTCGCATCACAGAACTCATACAGGAGAGAAACCTTATACATGCTTTGAGTGTGGAAAGAGCTTCAGTCAGAGTACCACCCTTACTTCGCATCGAAGAACTCACACAGGGGACAAACCTTATAAATGCTTTGAGTGTGGAAAGAGCTTCAGGAGTAGTAGCACCCTTGCTTCACATCACAGAAGGCACACAGGGGATAAACCTTATAAATGCTTGGAGTGTGGAAAGAGCTTCAGTCAGAGTAGCACCCTTACTTTGCATCGAAGAACTCACACAGGGGACAAACCTTATAAATGCTTGGAGTGTGGAAAGAGCTTTGGGAGTAGTAACAACCTTACTTTGCATCACAGAAGTCACACAGGGGATAAACCTTATAAATGCTTCGAGTGTGGAAAGAGCTTCAGTCAGAGTAGTTCCCTTACTTTGCATCAAAGAAGTCACACACGGAATAAACCTTATAAATGTCTCGAGTGTGGAAAGAGCTTCAGTCAGAGTAGCAACCTTACTTCGCATCACAGAACTCATACAGGGGACAAACCTTATAAATGCTTTGAGTGTGGAAAGAGCTTCAGTCGGAGTGGCAAACTTACTTTGCATCACAGAACGCATACAGGGAACAAACCTTATGCATGCTTTTAGTGTTGAAAGACCTTTTGTCAGAATGGCTACCTTCAGGCACATCAAAGGATCTGTACAGGGGAAGAGATGTATAAATGCTTTTAATATGGAAAAAGCTTTAAGCAGAGTTCAACTCTTTCTGTGCATGAAAGGATCCATACAGGGAAGCCAGGCTACAAACAGGCTTTTTATGGGGACATGCAGATAGGCTCACACGCACGTCCGTTCCTCCTCTCCTCTAGATTCAAGGACCTGGCTCTCATTCCCAAGATGGCCGAGAATGCGCTCTGCAGCCTGGGCTTGTCCATTGGCCTTCTGGGCATCATCGCTGGCCCCATCATCTTCATCAAGGCCCTGAGGATGAAAGAGGGCAGCAACCATCGCAGGGGCCCAATGTGAGTCAGAAAGAGAGATCATCCCACCAGACGGACGTTGCCGCAGATTTCAGCTGAACATCAGGAAAAACTCTCTTAACAAGAAGTTAATGGTTGTTTTGTTTTAATATATTTTAAAGTGTGTTTAATGATGTGTTAAATTGTTTTAGTGCTTTTGTTTGCCGCCCTGGGCTCCTACTGGGAAGAAGGGCAATATATAAATCTAATAAATAATAATAACTGTTAGAGTCGCACAACAATGGCACCAATGACCTAGGGAGGTGGTGGGCTCTCCAACACTGGAGGCATTCAAGAGGCAGCTAGAGAGCCAACTGCCTGGGATGCTTTAAGCTGGATTATTGCACTGAGCAGCGGGTTGGACTGGATGGCCTTTTAGACCCCTTCCAACTCTATGGTTCTAAGGATACTTGCTGGACAAGGGGGCAGAATAACAAGCTTTGCAAGGGGAAAGAAGTGGGTTTCTTTCCAGAAGAGTGGTGAGGGAGGGTCTCCACCAGGATGGGCAAAGAAGCTTCCCAGTCAGTGGAGGCAGGGGGCTTCATGTCAGTGGGGCAGTGGTGTTGGAGTGTATGAGGTTCAACTCCAGCTTGGTGGGTTGAGGCTGCATGGGGTTAATAAGGGTAGCTAGAGAGAGCTAGACCTCTTGCTGGTTGAGGCTATAGCTGTCCGTTTGATCCTGCCGTCTCTTCCCTTCCTGCTAGACTGATGAGCAACAGGATGTTTGATCCCAATTCCTTCCCACCTTTCTCTGTTGTTTCTCTTTCTCTCGAGAGGGGAGCAGACATCTTCTCTTTGTCTCTCCTCTCAGCCAGGATGGGGGCGAGTACTGGGACCAGTGCTCGTTGCTCCAGCATAGCTAGTTAGCTAGATATAGAACTCTTCCCTAGCAAGCATGTACTTCCAGAATAAAGTAGTTGTTTCTTATTTTAAAGCTTAAAGTCTCTGTCTGACTAATTTGCAGGGAAGGTAGCAAAGATTCAACACACACAGCTCGCTCAATATGCAATTCTGCTACGCATCTCAACAGAGAAATTCCAACAAGTGGAACTCTTGAGTTTTCACAGGAGCTGAACCCTCCGCTGCTCCCAGCTTTCTAAGCGGCATCTCTGTTGATGCCTCCTGTGATCCCTGCAGCCAGTGGCATCACTAGGGGTGTGGGGTGTGTGTGCAGACCGCACCAGGTGACACCATCAGAGGGGGGTGATTCTCAGCTTTAGTTTTTTTAAAAAATTAAGTTTCTAGGTGGTCCGGTTCTCGAGATATACATAAAAACGTCAGCCGCCCCTGTTAAATCTTTTTTTAAACTACTGTATAGCACTTCGTAGCGTTAACCCCGCCCATTCAGGATTGCAGCCAATCAGTGAAGCATTTGGTTGACCTGTGGCAGTGTCTAGTAAACCTCATTGCAAGGCCAGAAAATGGTGGTTCCCCTCCCCCCCATTTATCTGAAAATCTCATAAATTGGGTAAGTATATACATTTCAGTTTTTTCCCCTCTTGTGTGTAGGAGTCAGATCCTGGGCAGTGTTTTGAAAACCTTCTCAGTACTTGCTTTTGTGGAGGTAAAAGTATTGCTAATCCCATATGTCCAGAGTAAATCCCATTGAATTCAATAGGATTTACTTTTGAGTAGACATGGTTATGAATGTGCTGAAAATCAATGGGACTTTGGAGTGAATGTAAAAAAGAATTGTGTTTGTGTCTTTCTGTCCCCCCCCCTCCAGTCCTAAAGCAAGTAAGCAGGGCTTACTTAGGTATTTCAGTTTTTATTCTGTAGGAAACGAATACTGATTTTTTTAAAACTAATACTGATCTTTCTGCAATGACCAACTGGTTTGACAATAAACTATGATATGGGCTGTATGTATTTATACATCTGCAGTGTGTATTTGTGTAGTCTTTCCAACAACCCTGTGAGGTAGGGTTGGAAACCAAGGCAGCTCACAAGAAGAAATAAAGCCATTTAAAATCCAAGAACCATAACGCAAGAATAAACAGTTGGAAAACAGCCTAAAGAGGCATGATTCTGAATTTTGGGTTGGGTGAATGAAGTTTATTTATTTATTATTTGATTTATATCCCGCCCTTCCTCCCAGTAGGAGCCCAGGGCGGCAAACAAAAGCACTAAAAGCACTTTAAAACATCATAAAAACAGACTTTAAAATCTATTAAAACATCTTTGAAAACATTTTTTTGAAACTTTAAAAAACATTTTTTTAAAAAAAGAAAAGGCTTAAAAACATATTAAAAAGCAATTCCAACACAGACTCAGACTTGGATAAGGTCTCAACTTAAAAGAACAAGTTGAAAGAACAAGTTCCTTATCACTTGAGGCTGTAGTTCTCTGCACACTTCCCAGTTTGAGTAAGCCCCATTGAATACATTGGGACTTGCTTCTGAGTAAACAAACATCGGATTGCACTATAAATATATTTAAAGATTGTGTAATTCATAAACATATTTGAGAGTCATGTTTATATAAATATTTCTTCATACTGTGTCCCAATAAATATTGGATTTCAGACTATGGTTGTAGATGATTTTTTTCCTCTACATTTTAAGTGTGCCCTTCTTCCTGGGGGTGGTCGTGGTTCTCCATTGTTTTCATCCTGAGGGGAGGATAGGCTGAGAGATGGTGAGTAGCACATTTAAGGTCTCTTCACCTCCCTCACCCCCTTTTTCTTTATTTGTATTTATTTTATATTTCTCCAATATCTTCTCCTGGCTGTTTTTATGTATTTTAAATATTTTTAGATTAAATCAATAGAATCTCATAATTGTGAACCTCCCTAAAAGCAATTTACCTATCCTTACGTTTTGGCAACGTGATGGTGTGAAGGCATGCTGGTAGAAGAAGAGACCATGTTTGAGGCATGTTATAAGGTGTTTGAGGACTTTGTCACACATTACTTTTTGAGACCTGTAGATTCATGTTGGAAAGAACAGGTGCACGTATTGAATGGTGGCTTGGGTGCTGTTTTTTCAGTCTACGCTGCATGCGTAGGGAAGGTGATGCATCATCTGGCAGCTAGCTTCATAACGTGAGAATGAAAAACATTTGGATCACCATTCACTTGTTTACTTTTCTCACTATTGAGACCACTTCATATATTACTTTTTTGTACACACAAATTTAATCTTTGTATAGGAAAAAGTATTTTGTAAAATGTGAAGGACAGTGGCTGCCCAGTCAGTATAACCAGTGTACAAGATCTACTCAGCCACTGTAATTACCTTTTTGTTTTGAGTGCCCTTTTGCCTGGGTCTTGGTTCAGGTGTGTATCCAACTTTGATGTGCTTATGGAAGGGGTGTGCAAGTAGTGCCCCCCCAAGTGTGGAGACTTGGACAAACATCGTGTTATGGAAAACCAAAGTCTGTGTGAAAGTACATATTTGGGAATGCCATCAGTGTAATCCTAAACACACTTAGTCCCTCTGATTTTTGGGAGCAGGGTCCCTATGTCTCCAAGCATCCTACAGTCAGCATGAAAAGGGAGTGTGTTAGTCACTGAGAAGAGTCTTCTAATAGGCTTCCTTGCCTTTCCTGCTGATTGGAGCCAATCAGAGTGAAAGGAGGTGAGTCAGCCACTGAGAAGACTCCTCTCGGTTGCTAACGCTCTCCACTTACATGCTGATTGGCTCCTAGAGATGTTTTTTGTTGTGAGAGAATGCATTGACAAAGATCTCATTCTTAATCCAGGAGCAAAAATGGATGTATGTGGCTGCAACTATCATGAAGGGACTCTGCACTTCTGAATTTTCTACTAAACAACTGATAAATACCTAGGTAACTTTGTGTCTGGAGACTTATTATTAAGAATCACTTTCCATAATTGTAAGGAGGTGTGTCCACATGCATGCATCCCAGGCACCTAAATGAGGGGTGAGTGCAGCATAGGGACATAAGCAGATGTCTTAGATGAGGGGTTCCCAAACTTTTCTTCTACATAGACCACTTGAAAATTGCTGAGGGTCTGAAAGTATCTGAAAATTTATTATGGGCATATGCAAGATAATTAACTCCCTTTAGTGATAAGAGCAAGAATTTGGGCTGTGCGTATGATATTGTAATTTAAAGGTGTAATTTTAATTTTGCTAGTTGTTTATGTCACTACTATTGCCATTACATTCAGTGATATACGGGAATTACCATTTACGAGTAACATTAGTACAAAAAACACTACTAAGGATTCTGTATGGTCTGATACGGGAGGAGGTCCATGGGGGTGACACCATGAGTTACCGCACCGGGTGACACCAACCCTAGTGACGCCACTGGCTGCAGCTGGAGCAGCGTAGCTGGGATCAGAGGGAGGAACTGAAGGCAGCCAAAGTTTCCCTGCTCCGAATAGCTCCATTCATCCCTGCGCCCGTTCCTTGGTGCGCTCCCTCTGCTGCGGGACCGAGAGCGACATAGAAACCTAACAGGAGAAGGAAAGGAGGGTTCAGGCTACCCTAAGCTGCTCCCTCGAAGCCTTTTGTAAAACATGTGCCTGGCAATTTTGTTTCTACTATGGAGAAGCATCCCCGGCGGGAAAGGGGCTTCCCGCTCCCCGCTCGCTGTCCGTGCGAAGCAGCCGAGGAGCTTCAGCCACTTTAAGGGTTAACACAGGCGGAGGCAGGAGCGCAAAGGAGGGACGTCCCTTTCCTGCCCGCCTCCCTGCCAGAACTGCAGGCTGGGAGCGCCGGAGGAGCCCCTCTTCGTGCGCGGCGATGTTGGCGAGCGGGGCTGCGCGGGGGGAGCCTGGCGACAAAGGTAGGCAATTGGGGCGGGAGGGAGGCTGGGAGGGGGCGAGGACGCCCTGAAGCGCCCCTCCCCGCCTCAGAGTCGGAAGAGAGCGAAGGAGACACCAGGGCGCTCCATGGGCCGCTTCTTCACGTGTCCTCCTTTCTCCTTTGCTTCAGCTGCGAGAGTTGAATAGAGAGGCGACACTTTCAATACTGCCATTCTGATTCAATACTGAAGGGAATAACCTCAGCAGGTCGGTGCTTAGCTGTGCTGTGGGGCCCCTTTTGGTCTGGGAACGGGAGCATTTTTCCATTCCTGAGTAATGTCATCCAGGGGAGAGTCACCCATCAGGCGGTGAGTTCTCCTGGTGGACATCTCGGCTGGTTTTAAAAGGGGCTAAGAAAAATGGCTTCGTCCCCAGTCTGTGTCTGTTGGAATTACTTTTTAAGACGTTTTGTTTTAATATATTTTACAACGTGGCCCTGCCCTCCTTGTTTTAGGATAGCCCAGCAGACAAACTGTTTAGCGAGTGATGTTTCTCCTGAAACAGGTGCAAATTGGTGGGAGCCACTTCCACTCCCTCTTCCTGTACCAGGTGTAAGTTCCCTGCTAAATCAGAGGGTGTCATCCAGTTTCTCCACACCACGCACCTTTCTGGCACATCCACAGTGTACATTGAAAGCATGTGGCTTCCTCCCAAGAGTCCTGGGAGTTGTAGTTTGTGAAGGGTGCTGGGAATGTAGCGCAGTGAGGAAAAACTATTATCCAGGATTCGTTGGGGGAAGCCGTGTGCTTTACATTTGTGCTGAGTGTGCTTTAAATTTCTGGTGTGATCATACACTTCTATCATGTCTCCTCTAACCTTTTTCTCTACAGCAAAAATCCCCAAATGTTGTGACCCTTGACCATTTTGGTTTCCCATTTCTCTACCTCTTCCACCTCTAGAATGCTATTTTTGCAGTCAGGCAACCAGAACTGAAGACAGCATTCGAAGTAGGATCACATCTTGGATGTGTATAATGGCGTTATGATATGGGCAGTTTTATTTTCAATCTGTGTCTTAATGATCCCTCACATGGAATTCACCAATTTCATAGCTTTAACATCACCATCTTAATTGAGACATCCACTATGACCTCAAGGTCTCTCTCCTGTCAGTCACCTCTGTCTCAGTTAGGATTTTTCACTTCTGTGCATCACTTGACGCTTGCTTACATTTAATTGCATTTGCTCTTCAGTAGCCAAGCCTGCTTGGAGAGTTCCTCTTGGAGTTCCTCACAATCCCTCTTTATTTTAATTTCTTTAAAAAAAATAATTTTATTATTTTTATACAGATTTAAACATTAATTACAGCCTCCAAACACGAATACTCCGTGACATAAAAAGAAAAATTATATAACTACAACAAAGCTGAAACTTCCCCTCCCATTTCCTGCAGAATATTGAATTTAAAGCCCATATATAACAGAGATAAGAAAATTCATAAGATAAATGTAAAAAAACAATTATGGGACACATACATATATCAATATGAGTTTTTAAAGCCCCTATAATTATCTATGAACTAATAAATACTAAAACAGAAAAGACAAAATTAACACACATACAATGTTAGGCATTCCAGATTCGAGCGTAATGTGGTGGTGGCTCTCTACCATGTTCTTTTGATTCACATAGACTATAAATGGATACCAAGTTTCATAGAAATTCTCTTTCTTGGTGATACCTTGGGATATTCTCAATTTGATCATTAATTCTGAACTTGATATCAACAGTAAAGCTGATTACCTCGCTTCTCACCCCAAATCCATGTTATTTAGAAATAAGTTTAAAAACACAGGTCCTAATCCTGATGATTGTCAGGGGGGCACTTCTTACATCCCTCCATTGGGAGAACTATTCATTTATTCCTGCTTTCTCCTTTCTGATCTTTAAACACTTACTGATGCATGAGAGCGTATTTCCTTGTATCTCATGATAGCTGTGTTCCACTCCACGTTTGGTAATTCTGTCTTAAGAACATAAAAACATAAGAAGAGCCTGCTGGATCAGGCCAGTGGCCCATATAGTCCAGCATCCTGTTCTCACAGTGGCCAACCAGGTGCCTGGGGGAAGCCCGCAAGCAGGACCCGAGTGCAAGAACACTCTTCCCTCCTGAGGCTTCCGGCAACTGGTTTTCAGAAGCATGCTGCCTCTGACTAGGGTGGCAGAGCACAGCCATCATGGCTAGTAGCCATTGATAGCCCTGTCCTCCATGAATTGGTCTAATCTTCTTTTAAAGCCATCCAAGCTGGTGGCCATTACTGCATCTTGTGGGAGCAAATTCCATAGTTTAACTATGCGCTGAGTAAAGAAGTACTTCCTTTTGTCTGTCCTGAATCTTCCAACATTCAGCTTCTTTGAATGTCCATGAGTTCTAGTATTATGAGGGAGAAGAACTTTTCTCTATCCACTTTCTCAATGCCATGCATAATTTTATACACTTCTATCATGTCTCCTCTGACCCGCCTTTTCTCTAAACTAAAAAGCCCCAAATGCTGCAACCTTTCCTCGTAAGGGAGTCGCTCCATCCCCTTGATCATTCTGGTTGCCCTCTTCTGAACCTTTTCCAACTCTATAATATCCTTTTTGAGATGAGGCGACCAGAACTGTACACAGTATTCCAAATGCGGCCGCACCATAGATTTATACAACGGCATGATGATATCGGCCGTTTTATTTTCAATACCTTTCCTAATTATCGCTAGCATGGAATTTGCCTTTTTCACAGCTGCCGCACACTGGGTCGACATTTTCATCGTGCTGTGCACTACAACCCCGAGGTGTCTCTCCTGGTCGGTCACCGCCAGTTCAGACCCCATGAGCGTATATGTGAAATTAAGACTTTTTGCTCCAATATGCATAATTTTACACTTGTTTATATTGAATTGCATTTGCCATTTTTCCGCCCATTCACTCAGTTTGGAGAGGTCTTTTTGGAGCTCTTCGCAATCCCTTTTTGTTTTAACAACCCTGAACAATTTAGTGTCGTTAGCAAACTTGGCCACTTCACTGCTCACTCCTAATTCTAGGTCATTAATGAACAAGTTGAAAAGTACAGGTCCCAATACCGATCCTTGAGGGACTCCACTTTCTACAGCCCTCCATTGGGAGAACTGTCCGTTGATTCCTACTGTCTGCTTTCTGCTTCTTAACCAATTCCTTATCCACAAGAGGACCTCTCCTCTTATTCCATGACTGCTAAGCTTCCTCAGAAGCCTTTGGTGAGGTACCTTGTCAAACGCTTTTTGAAAGTCTAAGTACACTATATCCACTGGATCACCTTTATCTATATGCTTGTTGACACTCTCAAAGGATTCTAATAGGTTACTGAGACAGGACTTTCCCTTGCAGAAGCCATGCTGGCTCTGCTTCAGCAAGGCTTGTTCTTCTATGTGCTTAGTTAATCTAGCTTTAATAATACTTTCTACCAGTTTTCCAGGGACAGAAGTTAAGCTAACTGGCCTGTAATTTCCAGGATCCCCTCTGGATCCCTTTTTCAAGATTGGTGTTACATTTGCCACTTTCCAGTCCTCAGGCACGGAGGAGGACCCAAGGAACAAGTTACATATTTTAGTTAGCAGATCAGCAATTTCATCTTTGAGTTCTTTGAGAACTCTCGGGTGGATGCCATCCGGGCCCGGTGATTTGTCAGTTTTTATATTGTCCATTAAGCTTAGAACTTCCTCTCTCGTTACCACTATTTGTCTCAGTTCCTCAGAATCCCTTCCTGCAAATGTTAGTTCAGGTTCAGGGATCTGCCCTATATCTTCCACTGTGAAGACAGATGCAAAGAATTCATTTAGCTTCTCTGCAATCTCCTTATCGTTCTTTAGTACACCTTTGACTCCCTTATCATCCAAGGGTCCAATTGTCTCCCTAGATGGTCTCCTGCTTTGAATGTATTTATAGAATTTCTTGTTGTTGGTTTTTATGTTCTTAGCTATGTGCTCCTCAAATTCTTTTTTAGCATCCCTTATTGTCTTCTTGCATTTCTTTTGCCAGAGTTTGTGTTCTTTTTTATTTTCTTCATTCGGACAAGACTTCCATTTTCTGAAGGAAGACTTTTTGCCTCTAAGAGCTTCCTTGACTTTGCTTGTTAACTATGCTGGCATCTTCTTGGCCCTGGCGGTACCTTTTCTGATCTGTGGTATGCACTCCAGTTGAGCTTCTAATATAGTGTTTTTAAACAACTTCCAAGCATTTTCGAGTGATGTGACCCTCTGGACTTTGTTTTTCAGCTTTCTTTTTACCAATCCCCTCATTTTTGTGAAGTTTCCTCTTTTGAAGTCAAATGTGACTGTGTTGGATTTTCTTGGCAATTGGCCATTTACATGTATGTTTAATTTAATAGCACTGTGGTCACTGCTCCCAATCGGTTCAACAACACTTACATCTCGCACCAGGTCCCGGTCCCCACTGAGGATTAAGTCCAGGGTTGCCGTCCCTCTGGTCGGTTCCATGACCAACTGGTCTAGGGAATAGTCATTTAGAATATCTAGAAACTTTGCTTCTTTGTCATGACTGGAACACATATGTGGCCAGTCTATGTCCGGGTAGTTGAAGTCACCCATTACTACCACATTTCCTAGTTTGGATGCTTCCTCAATTTCATATCTCATCTCAAGGTCTCCCTGAGCATTTTGAACAGGGGGATGATAGATCGTTCCCAGTATTAAGTCCCTCCTGGGGCATGGTATCACCACGCACAACGATTCTGTGGAGGAGTCTGCCTCTTTTGGGGTTTCGAGCTTGCTGGATTCAATGCCTTCTTTCACGTATAGAGCGACTCCGCCACCAATACGTCCTTCCCTGTCCTTCCGATATAGTTTATATCCAGGGATAACCGTATCCCACTGGTTTTCTCCATTCCACCAGGTCTCCGTTATGCTCACTATATCAATGCTCTCCTCTAAGACCAAGCACTCCAGTTCTCCCATCTTGGTTCGCAGGCTCCTAGCATTAGCGTACAGGCACTTGTAAGCAGTGTCTCTCTTCAAGTGTCTTTGGCACTTGTGGTTAGGTCCGTGGTGATTTTGCTCTTCTGAATTTATATCCTGTGCCCCTGCTCTCACAATGCCTACTTCTAGGCCTACCCCTTTTAAAATTTCATCATTTCATTGGTCTTTATCCCAGGGGGATAGATCGTTCCCAGTATTAAGTCCCTCCTGGGGCATGGTATCACCACGCACAACGATTCTGTGGAGGAGTCTGCCTCTTTTGGGGTTTCGAGCTTGCTGGATTCAATGCCTTCTTTCACGTATAGAGCGACTCCGCCACCAATACGTCCTTCCCTGTCCTTCCGATATAGTTTATATCCAGGGATAACCGTATCCCACTGGTTTTCTCCATTCCACCAGGTCTCCGTTATGCTCACTATATCAATGCTCTCCTCTAAGACCAAGCACTCCAGTTCTCCCATCTTGGTTCGCAGGCTCCTAGCATTAGCGTACAGGCACTTGTAAGCAGTGTCTCTCTTCAAGTGTCTTTGGCACTTGTGGTTAGGCCTGTGGTGATTTTGCTCTTCTGAATTTATATCCTGTGCCCCTGCTCTCACAATGCCTACTTCTAGGCCTACCCCTTTTAAAATTTCATCATTTCATTGGTCTTTATCCCAGGGGGGAGGTTTATTCCGAACCGGACCTTTCTCAGCTCCTGTCGGGTTTCCCCCCTCAGTCAGTTTAAAAGCTGCTCTGCTACCTTTTTAATTTTAAGTGCCAGCAGTCTGGTTCCATTCTGGTTCAAGTGGAGCCCGTCCCTTTTGTACAGGCCCGGCTTGTCCCAAAATGTTCCCCAGTGCCTAACAAATCCGAACCCTTCCACCCGACACCATCGTCTCATCCACGCATTGAGACTGCGAAGCTGTGCCTGTCTGGCTGGTCCTGCGCGTGGAACCGGTAGCATTTCAGGGAAAGCCACCTTGGAGGTCCTGGCTTTCAGCATCCTACCTAGCAACCTAAATTTTGCTTCCAGGACCTCACGGCTGCATTTCCCCATGTCGTTGGTGCCAACGTGCACCACGACCACTGACTCCTTCCCAGCACTGTCTACCAAACTATCTAAACGACGGGCGATATCCGCAACCTTCGCACCAGGCAGGCAAAACACCTTGCGGTCTACACGCCCATCACACACCCCACTGTCTATGTTCCTAATGATTGAATCACCCACTACAAGGATCCCTCCACCCCCTGGAGATATATCCTCGGCATGAGAGGATAGCTGCTCATCCCCCAAGGAATGGGTCCCTTCTAAGGGATCGTTTCCCTCTTCCTCAGCTGGATGCTCTCCTTCCCCGAGACCATCGTTGTCCATGATAGCAGGAGAGCTATCATCGTTGGAGTGGGACTCAGCTATAACGTCCCTGAAGGCCTCCTCCACACACCTCTCTGCCTCTCTCAGCTTTTCCAGGTCAGCCACCTTGGCCTCAAGGAAATGAAGTCGTTCCCGGAGAGCCAGGAGCTCATTGCACCGAGAGCACACCCACGACTTCTGTCCAACAGGCAGATAGTCGTACATGCTGCAGGCAGTGCAAAACACTGGAAAGCCCCCACACCCCTGCTGGCTTCTTACCTGCATAGTTTTGTTTAAGGTTTAATACGTCAATGCGTTGGAGACTGCGGTTTAGTTGAGGTCAGGGAACAGACGGGCAGAGTAGGTGGCCCTGGCCTCCTCGCCCTGCTGCCGAACTCGCTCTGCTGCTTAACTCGCCTTGACGCTTTGTCAGCTGGGGCCTTGATGCTTCATCAGCTGGGGCTCCCTCTAGCTCGTGGAGCAGGCTCCCTCACTAGGGTGCTCTGACTTTATATGTGTGGATGGTTCCTCTCAGCTACTGCTGCCAGCCAATGATGTGTTACTTGAGGCTGATGGCTATCAGCTGGGGCTTAACTCTTTAGTATTCTCTCAGGCTTCCTTCCTTTGAAGGCAGGAAGGCAGGCTTCCTTCCTTCCTGAGCGAGGGGCGGGGCTGTTTAAGCTTTTGGCTGCTTTTAATCTAATCAAGGGGCTGCGCCTTCCAGGCAAGTCTTTTGTGTTTGTTGTTTTCCCACCTAGAACAGCCTGACCTTTCTTTAACCTAGGGAAACAGAGCTTGTGGTTGTGTTTCAGGAAGGCTGAAGCTGCCCTTTTTAGCAAGGACTGAGCTGACTCTCTCCCTGTATGTGTCGGTGGAGTTTCCTTTTCCCCCTTCTCTCCGACTGGAATTTAGCCTTGTTTACAGTGTCCCCTGAAGCTTTCCTGCTAGGGTGGTGTTGAAAACTAGCTTTCTATGGGCTTCCTTCTCCTAGGATCTGTCTCCTAAGATATAGGTTCTTTCAGGATTTGGCTCCTAGCTCAGGGTGACCTTGGGCTGCCCTTATTACTTATTGTTCTGAGCTGTTTTACTTCAATTAAATAATGGAATAAATGGGAGCTACTTACCCTCTTTTCGCTCTGCTGCTTAACTCGCCTTGACGCTTTGTCAGCTGGGGCCTTGACGCTTCGTCAGCTGGGGCTCCCTCTAGCTCGTGGTAAATAATATTTACCACTACTTTTCCTGGAACAGCTAATAGCCCTCTGATTTCCTGGTTACCTTCTGTGTCCTTTTGGCTTTCAAATTGTAATACATTTGCCAGTCCATATGGTAGCAAGTCTTTGGGAGATGGTACATATTTGAGGAAGTGTCCTTGCATTTCACCCAGGAGAAATGGGCTCAGCTGGATCCAGACTAGAGAGCCTGTACAAGGAGATGATGCAGGAGATTTAGGAGATGGCCACCCACTATGCATTTCAGATTATCCGGTAGAGCTGCCATCACTTCCTACACCACCTTTTCCCAGACAGGAGGACTCTGGGATGCCAATTTAGTACTGATAACTCTGGGATCCTAGGACAGCACACCCTGCGCTTCCCAGCCAGAGCCCTCTTTAACTTACTCTAAGGCTTAAAACCAAAGCTCTCCACCTGTTGCTGCCACCAATCTGAAGAGTCAGCTTTGCTTTAGCACCTCAAAATCCTTCTACTTGGTAGTGGGGAAGCCACGTTTTAGCTCAAGTATCTACCTGATCCTAAGTCAGATATTGGCCCTCTCAGGTGTAAAGCTGTTTGGCTGGTCCACTGCAGGCTTTTTCCTGTTGGTGGATGAGGCACAAAGGCTGCATATCACAGGCCACCTTTTAAGGATATTTCCTTCCACATAGGTTTCTGGGACACTGGGCTCTCTTGGATCAATTCACGCTGAACTCATTTAGTGCAGGTGTGTGTGTGTTATGTGCCTTCAAGTACATTACCAGTTATGGCGACCCCATGAATCAGCGCCCTCCAACAGCATCTGTCATGAACCACCCTGTTCAGTTCTTGTAACTCCAGGCTGTGGCTTCTTTTATGGAATCAATCCGTCTCTTGTTCGGCCTTCCTCTTTTCCTACTCCCTTCTGTTTTTCCCAACTTTCTTGTCTTTTCTAGTGAGTCATGTCTTCTCATAACGTGTCCAAACTGTCATGAAAACCGGAATTCAAGATGTTCATGTAGCAAAGAATTGTGGGGTTTCCTTTGTTAATGTGGGATCTTAACAGGTTAACATCTGGCTTCTGTATTAGAGCTCCGAGTTGGCAGTTTTATTTCCCAACTGTGGATAATCAGAGGCCCATCCTAACACCCCCTTATCAGGAGAAGTTGGGCTCCATCAAGGTTGTAAAGTCTGGGGAGTTTTAGGGAGAATGTTCCATGTGGCCAGTGATTGATGGGCCCTTATTCCATGAAGAAATTTCCTGATTGGTTAATTGGATCTGGGCTGTTGCTGGGCAGTTTACCATAAGTATGGGGCTCAAGCCTTGGCTTTCGTTCCTCTCCTGGGTCCCATCTTGCCTACTTGATGTTGCCTGCTGAGCTTCCATTTTGCATCAACTCTCCTGCCTGTTCCTCTCTCTGAGGAGAGGGAGGCTGTGCAACTGTCTACCTGTGTGTAAGTAGAGACTAGGCTAGATAGCTTTCTTCTTTTCTGTTAGGACTAAACTCCCTATGTTTTACCTTGCCCCTTTTGGGTCTTGATATTAAGGAACTATTTTGCTGTTGTAACTGTGTACCTCTTTTATTCTTTAATGAAGTTATTTCTATTTACCAGTGTGAGTTCATTCAGGAGAGGGTTGGCTCTGAACCGGTACATTGGCCACTGACCATGACTACTGTGTGAATTCGGTATTTTGGCTAAAGGCTTCAGAGCAAGGACTGTCTGTTTGGCTCTTGCTGTCTGTAATCCTTGGCATGTTTTCTGGACTCTGAGTTTCCCCTTGGCTCAGGGTGTATAAAGGGTGGTGGCAGTCTACTACCCTGCAGGGCTGTTGTGAGCAGGCACAGCCTTGGCAGAGCAGGATATCGTGCCAGAGTCAATTGCCCTGGGTGGGGTATTGGATTTTGGGACGGTGGAGGGTGTCCTGGGAGAGTCCTCCTCCCTCATACAAAAAATTTGATAACCTCAGTTTCATCATTTTAGCTTGTAGTGATAGTTCTGGTTTAATGTGTTCTAACATCAAATTATTTGTCTTTTTCACAGTCCATGGTACCCGCAAAGCTCTAATGCAACACCACATTTCAAATGAGTTGATTATTCTTTTCAATACTATGGTCTGAAAGATCTTGACTTTGGTTTTCAGTGATGCATCTTTGCATTTGAGGAGCTTTTCTTGTAGCTGCCCTCCCCAGTCCAAGACTTCTTCTGATTTCTTGCCTATTGTCTCCATTTTGGTTAATGACTGTGCCAAGGTATTGATAATCCTTGACAAGTTCAATGTCCTCATTGTCAACTTTAAAGTTACATAAATCTTCTGTTGTCATTACTTTAGTCTTTTTGACGTTCAGCTGTAGTCCTGCTTTTGTGCTTTCCTCTTTAACTTCCATCAGCATTCGTTTCAAATCATTACTGGTTTCTGCCAGTAGTATGGTGTCGTCTGCATATCTTAAATTATTGATATTTCTCCCAGCAGTTTTCACACCTCCTTCATCTTGGTCGAGTCCCGCTTTCCATATGAAATGATAATAATAAGAAGAAGAAGAAGAAGAAGAACATAAGAAGAGCCTGCTGGATCAGGCCAGTGGCCCATCTAGTCCAGCATCCTGTTCTCACAGTGGCCAACCAGGTGCCTGGGGGAAGCCCGCAAGCAGGACCCGAGTGCAAGAACACTCTCCCCTCCTGAGGCTTCCGGCAACTGGTTTTCAGAAGCATACTGCCTCTGACTAGGGTGGCAGAGCACAGCCATCACGGCTAGTAGCCATTGATAGCCCTGTCCTCCATGAATTGGTCTAATCTTCTTTTAAAGCCATCCAAGCTGGTGGCCATTACTGCATCTTGTGGGAGCAAATTCCATAGTTTAACTATGCGCTGAGTAAAGAAGTACTTCCTTTTGTCTGTCCTGAATCTTCCAACATTCAGCTTCTTTGAATGTCCACGAGTTAGCAATAGTAATAATAGTAATAATAATAAAGCTTTTAAAAATGTTTCTTAAAGATGTCTTTAAAATCTTTTTAAAGATGTTTTAATATATTTTAAAGTATGGTATCCTCTGCATATCTTTAATTATTGATATTTCTCCCTCCAGTTTTCACACCTCCTTCATCTTGGTCCAATCCTGCTTTCCCTATGATATCTTCTGCATACAGATTAAATAAATAGGGTGATAAAATACACCCCTGTCTCACACCCTTTCCGATGGGGAACCAATTGGATTCTCCATATTCTGTCCTTACAGTTGCCTCTTGTCCAGAGTATAGGTTGCGCATCAGGACAATCAGATGCTATGGCACCCCCATTTCTTTTAAAGCATTCCATAGTTTTTCATAATCTACACAGTCAAAGGCTTTGCTGTAATCTATAAAGCACAGTGTGATTTCCTTCTGAAATTCCTTCATCCGTTCCGTTATACAACTTATGTTTGTGATACGATTTGTGGTACCTCTTCCCTTTCTCAAACCACCTTGGACATCTGGCACTTTCTCGCTCCATATACGGTAAGAGCCGTTACTTTACTTGCATGGGATATTAAGGCAATAATTCGAATTTTACTGCATTCCCTGCGATCCCCTTTCTTTGGAGTTGGGATGTATATCGAACACTTCCAGTCTGTGGACCATTCTTTTCTTTTCCATATTCGTTGACAAAGTTTTGTCAAAATTTGGACAGATTTGGACAGAGTTGACAGTATCAACTCTATTCAGTATCAGCTTCTATCACCTCTATTGGATTTTGACTTTGGTGTTCAGTGATGCATCTTTGCATTTGAGGACATTTTCTAGTTCTCTCACAGCTGCCCTCCCCAGTCCTAGCCTTCTTCTGATTTCTTGACTATTGTCTCCATTTTGGTTAATGATTGTGCCAAGATATAATCCTTGACAAGTTCAGTGTCCTCATTGTCAACTGTAAAGTTACATAAATCTTCTCTTGTCATTACTTTAGTCTTCTTGACATTCAGCAGTAGTCCTGATTTTGTGCTTTCCTCTTTAATTTTCATCAGCATTCGTTTCAAATCATTACTGGTTTCTGCTAGTAGTATAGTATTGTCTGCATATCTAAAATACAGCAATGTCAGCTGGTGGGCCAAGAGTTGCAGGAGTAATTTGGACAGATTCAGTCTCAGTAGCTTGTAGCAACTCTATTGGTATGCCATCTGTTCCTGGTGATTGTTTCTTCCAAGTATTTTAAGGACCAGCTTTCACCTCACATTCTAAAATTTCTGGTTCTTCATCATATGGTTCCTCCATGAATGAATTTGTCAGCCTTGCATCTCTTTTACAGAGTTCATAGAATCATAAAATAGTAGAGATGAAGGAGTCTATAAGGAAATTGACTCCAACCCCCTGCTCAATGCTGGAGTCCGAATCAAAGCATTCCTGACAGATGGCTGTCCAGCTGCCTCTTGAATGCCTCCAGTGTCAGAGAGCCCACTACCTCTCTAGGCAATTGGTTCCATTGTCGTATGGCTCTAGCAGTTACGAAGTTTTTCCTGATGTCCAGTCAAAACCTGGCTTCCTGCAACTTGAGCCCATTATTCTGTGTCCTGCACTCTGGGACGATCGAGAAGAGATCCTGGCCCTCCTCTATGTGACAACCCTTTATGTGCTTGAAGAGTGCTATCATATCTCCCCTCAGTCTTCTCTTCTGCAGGCTAAACATGCCCAGTTCTTTCAGTCTCTCCTCGTAGGGCATTCTTTCTGTCCTCTGATCATCCTTGTTGCCCTCCTCTGAACCTGTTCCAGTTTGTCTGCACCCTTCTTACAGTGCGGATAACAGAACTGGGTGCAGTATTCAGATGAGACCTAACCAGTGCTGAATACAGGGGAACTAGTACTTAACGTGATTTGGAAACTATATTCTGTTAATGCAGCCTAATATAGCATTTGCCTTTTTTGCAGCCACATCGCACTTTTGGCTCATATTCATCTTGTGATCAATGACAATTCCAAGATCCTTCTCGCATGTCGTATTGGTGAGTCAACTCTTCCCCATCTTATAACTATGCATTTGGTTGCTTTTTCTTAAGTGTAGAACTTTGCATTTATCTCCGTTGAATTTTATTCTGTTGTTTTCAGCCCAATGCTCCAGCCTATCAAGGTCCCTTTGAATTTTCTTTCTGTCTTCCACAGTTCTTCAGTGTATTGCTTCCAACTTCCTTTTAATTTAAATTGGTCAGTCAGGGTGTTTCTCTGTTGATTATTCAACATCCCTACCCTTGGTCTAAATTACCCTTTAATTTCTTCCTGTACTTCTGCGTAAAATCTCTCAATTTCCTCTTCTTCTGTGTTTGCCGTTGGAGCATAGATTGAGATGATGGTTATGTTAATAGGTTTCCCGTTTAATCTCATTGATATCACTCACTCAGACCTGGCATTATAGCTCCTAATTGCTTTTGCTACGTCACTTCTCACTATTAGCGCAAGCCCGTTTCTTTTTAATTTATCATTTCCTGCATAAAATATTTTGTAGTTGCCTGAAAATGTCCCATTCCCATCCATTTTAATTTACTTATGCCAAGTATTGTAATGTTGATACGTTCCATTTCTTGCTTGACAATTCTAATTTTCCCTGGTTCATGCTTCTCACATTCCATGTTCCTATTGTGTGCATTGTACAACTCTGGACTCTCCTTTCACATCTGTGCTCATCAGCCTCTGGGCTTCCTTTCGGCTTTGACCCAGCTGTGTCATTAGTCACAGCGCTACTGGTACTTGTCCTTTGTTCTTCCCCAGTAGCTTGGTGAGTGTCATCTGTCGTGGGGGTCTCATCTTCCATCACTGTCTTGTGTTGCAGGTAACGGGCTAACATTTTGGGAGGGAGGGAGGGCATGCGAGCTGCCCTCTGGGCACTGGAAAGAGTCATGTTCCTGTTAGACAGGTTGCATCCTAGGTTTGTAAAATCCAGATGTGCGTAAGTACTGGGCTGTCCACGTTCAACGGAGGAACAAGAGAGATTTTTGTTACAATTGTCTTTCTCTGTTTCTCTTTTCACAACCTGTGACCAAGCACCTACTGCTTGAATAACTCCGTACAAGGCCTCGAGCTTTGCCAGTTAAACTCTGATATCAGCAGAGCTCCCAGGAATATGTTTTCAAAGTACAAATCATAATATATCCACAGGATTTCTCCACAGCATTTTATCTCTGTTCTTTTTCATTCCATCAGGATACATCTTGGGGGTCAAGTCTGAGGGAGAACCATCTGAAGTATCACAGGAAAAAGCTGAGGAGCAGCTGCAGGAGCAGAAACTGAGGAGTCAAGATGGAGCAAAGAGACAAGAGGAGAGAGAGACTCACACAGGGGACAAACCTTATCAGTGCTTGGAGTGTGGAAAGAACTTCAGGTGGAGTAGTAACTTTACTCAACATCAAAGAACTCACACAGGAGACAAACCTTATAAATGCTTGGAGTGTGGAAAGAGCTTCAGTGACAATAGCAACCTTACTTCACATCAAAGAATTCACACAGGGGACAAACCTTATGAATGCTTGGAGTGTGGAAAGACCTTCAGTGTCAATAGCAACCTTACTTCGCATCAAAGAACTCACACAGGGGACAAACCTTATCAATGCTTCGAGTGTGGAAAGAGCTTCAGTCAGAGTAGCACCCTTCGCATCACAGAATGTATACAGGAGACAAACTTTATAAATATTTGGAGTGTTGAAAGACCTTTGATCAGAATGGCTACCTTCAGGCACATCCAAGGATCTGTTCAACGGAAGAGATGTATAAATGCTTTGAGTGTGGAAAAAACGTTAAGCAGAGTTCAACTGTTTCTGTGCATCAGAGGATTCATACATGGAAGCCGGGCTACCAACAGGATTTTTATGGGGAGTTTCAGACCCCCGACAATGTTCTTCTGTTAGCTTAACCACAGACTCTTCCACTTCCCTTCACCTGCTATTTTGGTGGCCTGTCAGTTTTTCCTGTGCAGAGGTTTTTGCTTTCCCAGAGATGGGTGAGCATCCAAGATGGATGCTGAGGCCAAGGTGGCTGCAGAGGCAAAAATAGCTCTCTGTTGCCCAGTTTTCCCCATGATATCCCCCTCCCTGGCAGTTTGTAGCTACAAAATTCAGTATTCAATTAATGACATTTCATCTACTTCCTGTAGATCCTCCCCCTCTGTCATTGCTACCTCCATGTGCATCATTCGAACTTCAGTTTTTGTGATGGACTTAGTCATCTTTGTCACACAGCGTCTAATGCAACCTAACACCAACTGGACTGTTACATATATGAGCACCAGCAAGCATAATCCCATTGTAACATATTTTAGCAGATTTTTTACTAGGCCTCCTAGCCATCCACCTGGATCCAGTAGCCATCCCCACCAACCACATCGCTACTCCGGTCAACATAAGCTACTTCTGCTATTTTCTCAGCATAAGATATTACGGAGTTGGCATAGGATTCAATCTCTCCAGCTGAACTGTTTGTCAGGGGTCTCCCTCCCTGCCGCTTAGGCCAGGGGCTCCTAATCCCCCCACACACAGACCACTTGAGAATGACTGATGGTCTTGGCAGAGGACTTCGTGATCCCTCAGCCTGTTGTAGCAAGTGTAATGCCCTTATTTTTATGACTTCTTTCATTTCCATAGAATTCAACATGTAATACGATAAAATATAATGAAAAATCAGTATGAATGTTCAATGTGAACATGCCACAGACTACCTGAATGAAGCTCATGAACCACTGCTGGTCCACAGACCACTGCTTGGGAACCCCTGGCTTAGATCCCCTGGGAGATGCTCCCATGCGGAAGATGGGAAAGAGGCTGGCAGCCCTCCTACTCCCAAGTAGACCACTGTAAGGCAGTTTGGGCCCCTGACCCAGGTGGCAAGTAAGCAGGTGGGGACCGGAAGAGAGCGAGGTGACGGTGCACTCACCATCAGCACCCCCAACGCACCGGGGTGGCACTGAGCCAGGGTGGCACTGGGCACAAGGGACAGGGCTACAACAAGAGAAGTCTGGAGGGAACTTAACAATACAAGGCAAAAGAAATCAAGATTTTTGTAATATGTCACTACATTTAAGCATGTCAGATACAGACCACAGTCAGAGGATTTCTGCAGTTGCTGATTTACATCCTAACTCTGCCAACAACTCTTGCGTGCAACTAATTTTAGGAATTTTCCTCTTATCTTTTATTTCTGTGCAGCCCAATATTTCTCTCACTCACTTTACTCTTTAATCGTTCAATAAATATCTCAAATGAAAAAACATGAGGTTGGATAATGACGTTTGACTTGGGAGGCACTGCCCTTTGCTGTCCTAAGGGTTAGTTAACTAACTTGGGTCTATCACTTTCCTCTTTAAAATACAAGAAATTTCCCCAGCTTCAGACTGGAAGGTATTAGAATTGGGATGGTGGGGGCACTATTTGTAGGCAAACTATACAAAATCTCCCTGCTTGTAAGGGATATTTCTGTTATGTAAATTTGTATATATGCAGAGATTGTTAACGGTGTGAGCTGCATGTGTGTCAGCGTGTGATGTTTGCCTAAGAAAGCAGCCTTTTACCCTGCATTGAGATCACTGAGACTTCAGACTTAGTAAAATAAGAACAGCTTCTTTATTTATAGAAATACGTAGTAGATAGGAAAGGCATACCTACTTCTATCTAACTAAGTTGGAGGCGCAACACCCAGGCTTGGGAGTTGCCCTCCTGGCTCAGGAGAGAGAGCAAAGACAAAGATGTCTCCTCTCTCTTGGACAGTCAGAGAAGAGAAGAGAGGAAAGGCAGAAGGAGGAGAGGCAGGTCAGCTTCCCTGAGCATATCAGTTTACAATGGAAGGAAGTCATGTAGAGAACAGCACAGGTAAAGGTGGGCAAGCCTAGCCAGAACGCTTCCAAATCGCATTTGCTGGGATCTGCAGAAGGAGAGCGTCCTCTTTGTGGTCACGTCCAGCTTGCAGACTCCCCATTGGGGCACCTGGTTGGCCACTGTGAGAACAGGATGCTGGACTACATGAGCCACTGGCCAGATCTGGCAGGACCATCCGGGGGCTCTCGCCACTTGCCCAACGGAGCTAATCCCTAAGAATTGACCTGCTCTGGCATCTTTTGGGGACTGGCCTTTGCCTTTTTGGCATGAACAACAAAGTATTTGGCTTCTAGTCTTTCGTGAAATGTGAAGATTGTGTTGTCTTAATTTTTTGTAATTTCATTTTCTGGGGAAGGAATATAGCTCGGTGACAGGACATCTGCGCTTGGCATGCAGACAGTCCCATGTTCAGTGACCAATGGCATCTCTAGGGACTCCCATCTGAAATCTAAAAAGCTCTGCCAGTCAGTGCAGACAGTATTGAGCTACATTCACCAAGGATCTGACTCAGCATACGGCTGTGTTCCACAGTTGCTATCCTTTGTGAACTGCTTTGGGGACCTTTTTTGGCACAGAAACAAACACCAGCAGAGGCCTTATGTTCTCTAGGCAGCAGAGCTCTGGGTCCAAATGGAGCCTCTTCATCTGGGACCCCCCCCCCGATTTGAATATTGGGAGGTGGTTGATACAGCTAGTTATAAGGAGGAGTTTTTTATAACTCTGAGAGGCCCAGGCTGGATGTTTGTTTAAGGTGTGTGTGGGGGGCCTTCCCTCACATGGGATTCTTCGTCAGTGCTATTTCTTCCTGCTCAAATGTGCGTTAAGGATGATGGAATCCCCTCCATGGGTGATGCATGGACCAGTTCAGCACCACCCACAAAAGAGCAAACGAAACAAAGTCTGGGTAAAATGCTCTTTTAAAGAAAGGGTTCCCAGTTCCCCAAAGCAGATGACGACATTCCTACAAAGTGGAGAAGCAAGGTGTGAGACGTATATTTCTAGACTGGGGACAATTTAGCCCCTTAAATTTTCCAAAGTGCAATGCCATCTCCCTCCGGGACACTGGGCCCTCTCTCTCGCAGTGGGGCCCTCAGAGGGTCTGCTGGGGAGTGGAGGAGAGTCTTTGGGCATGTCCAATTCCCATCCTCCCCCAGCCCTGTCCTCATCATCTTTCTTGTTTTTCATGCAGAGGAAGAGTCCGGGCGCCACAAAGACCAGCACCAGCACCAGCCCCACAATCCCCGTCCACATCTTGCTCTTGGCGGAGTCTGACTGCGCCTCTGAAGAAAGAAAAGGAAGAAAATGACACACAGAAGGCCTAGCGGGAGAACAGGCAGGCTTGGGATCAGCCCCTCGCAGTCCCAGGATGCTCCACTCTTCCAGCAGGAGTCTGCCTCCATGCCAGGGCACTGGGAAGATGGATCAGGGCTGGGGAGGTGTGGGAGGAACCCAAATCTTGTACCCCAATGCACGGTGATGGGGCCCTCAAAGCTGGCGTGCTCCACCTGGCAGGCATAGACATGTCCACGCTTTGGCTGCACTTCCAGCATCACCTCAATCTGGAAGGTCCTGTCCCCGTTCCGGGTGGTGTCTGTGGTCCACACTCTGCTCTCCTCCTTCCCGTTCCTGAACCACTTGATCTCGATCTTCGCGGGGTAAAAGGCGGCCACATTGCAAATCAGCAAAGCGTTGAGGGTCACAGAGTCATTCTGTGGGGGTGATCACCACCTTGGGATGGACTGCAAGGGGGACAGAGAAGATCGTGGAGGGGGTCAGAAGGGGAGAGGAGTGGAAGGAAAGTCTTCCAATGAAGGAGGGAGAGAGAGACCCCTAAAACTCCTGCCCGATCCCCACCACCACCACCACAACTAGTTCCTTTTCTGAACCCCCCATCTCTCTCAAAGGGCCCCCTCACAGAAATCTGTCAACAAATACGGAAAAGAAAACAATGGCCCACAGACTGGAAGCGTTCAATATACATCCCAATTCCAAAGAAAGGAGATCCCAGGGACTGCAGTAATTATCAAACTATTGCCTTAATATCCCATGCAAGTAAAGTAATGCTCAAGATTCTACAACAAAGGCTCTTACCATATATGGAGCCAGGGCCGCATTATGACTTTTGTGGGCCCCTCCCACCATAATAATATCAATATTAAAAATTATTTTTATATAACTAAATACTTCAACATTTTATTTTATTTTCTGTTTCAGGCAAAAATTAATAGATTTTTGTGGGCCCTAAAAGTTTCGTTTTTTTCTGATGTGAGAAAAAAAGTAAAACATTTTCTTCGACCCTAAAAGTTTATTTTTTTCTTCTGATTTTAAAATAAATTAAAACATTATTATGGGCCCCTAAATGTATCATGGGCGCTAGGCACTGTGCCTACTGTGCCTAATGGATAAGTTGGCCCTATATGGAGAGAGAAATGCCAGATGTCCAAGCTGGATTTAGAAAGGGAAGAGGTACCACAGATCATATTGCAAACATGCGTTGGATAATGGAACAGAAAATGGAATTTCAGAAAGAAATCACTCTGTGCTTTATAGATTACAGCAAAGCCTTTGATTGTGTAGATTATGAAAAACGATGGGATGCTTTAAAAGCAATGGGGGTGCCACAGCATCTGATTGTCCTGATGCACACCTATACTCTGCACAAGAGGCTACTGTAAGGACAGAATATGGAGAAACCGATTGATTCCCTATCAGAAAGCGTGTGAGACAGGGGTGTATTTTATCACCCTATTTATTTAATCTATACGCAGAACATACCATATGGAAAGCAGGATTGGACCAAGGTGAAGGAGATGTGAAAATTGGAGGGAAAATATCAATAATTTAAGATATGCAGACGATACCATACTACTGGCAGAAACCAGTAATGATTTGAAACGAATGCTGATGGAAGTTATAGAGGAAAGCACAAAAGCAGGACTACAGCTGAACATCAAAAAGACTAAAATGATGACAACAGAAGATTTATGTAACTTTACAGTTGACAATGAGGACACTGATCTTGTCAAGGATCAATACCTTGGCACAGTCATTAACCAAAATGGAGACAATAGTCAAGAAATCAGAAGGAGGCTAGGACTGGGGAGGGCAGCTATGAGAGAACTAGAAAAAATGTCCTCAAATGCAAAGATGTATCACTGAACACCAAGTCGGGATCATTCAGACCATGGTATTCCCGACCTCTGTGTGTGGATGTGAAAGTTGGACAGTGAAAAAAGTGCATAATACAAATCAAGAAAAATAAATATAATTTGACTTAAATGACTTACAGCGTTCACTTCACTGTATATTATTACAAGATGTTCATTTACCCTCTGCAGGTACTTTAAAAGTTGGAGGGCACCTTCTCTCTCTCTCTCTCTCTCTCTCTCTCTCTCTCTCTGTGTGTGTGTGTGTGTGTGTTTACAGATACAAGTAATCCTGTTCCAAGTGTGGAAAGAGCTTCAGTCGCCTCTCCCTGCTACGGTCACATCAAAGGATGCATGCAGGGGAGAAACCATGGAAACGCTGTTTGCAAAAAGCGCTTTGGCGACAGCGCGCAGTAGGAGCCTCCGCGCCTGCGCCCTGGATTTGCACAAGGGGCAGAGCCTGCGAGACGTTTGCCCAGAGCGCAGCTGGGATTCAGTCCTCCAGCGGTGGAAGGAACTGAGCTCTGTTTCCTCGAGAGGCAGGATGTTGTCATGACAATGGGAGGGACAGAGGGAGAGAGACAAGGGTGAAGTAAGGAAGCAAAGAGGATTGATTGATTTCCGAGAAGGAGGAGGAGGAGGAGGAAGGAGGCTGGATCGTGGCGAGGACGGAAGACAAAGAGAGAGGTGCAGCAGTGGGGGTGAGAAAGGGTCAGGAGTTTGCATTTGGGGGTGGAAAGAGGGGGAGATCCTCCCCCCCACATCTCCCCCGGGAATTCATGGGGGGGAGTCGCATGCATGCAACCCAGCTGCAACATTGGGGGCCGAATAGCTGCAGCGCTTCCATTGCACGATCCTGGTTGAAGCGCCCTCTCCCCAGGAGTGGGGGTGGGAAGAGACGCCCTGGGGCAGAGGAGACCCCCGGGTGTCGGGGCTAGGAAAGGCGGCCTACCTCGCTGGGCTGCTGTGTGAGGACAAAAGGGGAGCAAGGGCAGGCGTTCCCCTCCCCCCAAACGCCTTGCACAAGAAAGCAGATCCCCCAAAAGAGAGTAAGCAAGCGAATAAGTGAGCAATATTTTCTCCAGGTACAAACGGGGCTGTTTTATTGTTCATTCTGTCCACAGTGTGTTTCTGTGAGCCCATTTCTGCACTGCGGTAGTTCCTGGGAGGAAACACGCTTTTTGTAGAATCATAGAGTTGAAGGGGCCTGTAAGACCATCCAGTCGAACCCCCAGCTGAGTGCTTACCCTCTCCCCCAAATTTGCACTTTGCCTCTTTTCTTGGGATCTCCTCAAATCTCCCCCCATTGTAGATACACTCTCTCTCTCTCTCTGTCTCTCTCTCTCTCTCTCTCACACACACACACACAGAGAGAGAGAGAGAGAGACAATCATCTCCTTGCCTTCCTGACCTTACAACATGGTTGCTGCTGCTGAAAGTTGGGGAGGGGGAGATTGAAGCACACCCTGTTGCCCCTTCCCCTTTCAAGCTGGACGCAATCGTCTGTGCAGAAGAGGCCGTCTCTTCAGCAGAGGGCATGTTTTTCTTTCAGGGTCCGGTGACCTTTGAGGAGGAGGAGGAGGCAGCAGCTTTCCATTTCACGGAGGAGGAGCGGGTCTGCTGGATCTGGGCCAGAGAGGTCCGCGCAGGGAAGCCATGGAGGAGAATTATGAGATTGGAGCCTCTTTCAGTAAGGAGACACGTTTTCTTAACTTATAGATGTTGAAGGCCATTTGCGCCAATGATGCGTGGAGTGGGAAGTCAGTTTCTCACTAGGGATTCTGGGAGTTGTTGTCCAAACTCCAGTGGGAATTGCTGCTCTGTTGGCGCTTGGGAGAATCCTCTCTCCCTCCCTCCGCCCAGTTTTTGCTTTTGGGACCTAGGAAGAGGCAGAGGTGGCAGCTTGCAAAATCAAGGTGGAGGCCCCTGTGCTTGCACCAGTCTGTGAGCAGGACTGGTGCCCGCCTGGATCCTGCCCCCACGCATCAGAGTTGAAATCCTTACCAGTTCTCAAGACAGCCTTAGTGCAGTTTCTGCAAGAATGTTGCTGCATTCCGCATATTGTTGTGTATTTCGGTTGAGGAAGATTCTCTGGAGAAGCTCTCCAAATAGATGCCACTGAAGAAGACTTGCTTCAAGTCGAAACACATTTGGCAAATTATTTGAGATGTGTTGTACATTTTATCTTTGCCTTTTATATTTCTATATTAGTACACCTTCATTTTATTATCAGGATATACATACTGTCTACAGAGTTAACAGTTCACATCACACTCTGTGTGGTAAATTGCATGTGCATTAGAAATTGGACATTACTGTGTATTCAGCCATAGACTATATTTTCCATCATTCATTTCTACATACGTTTTTCAGAATCATACCATGACTTAGACCTTCACTTTATGTGTGTTTGCATATTTTGTCTAATTCAGCATTTTCATGGTTGGTACCACAGATGGATTATGGGGACTGGGGGTGGGGGGAGAAACACTCTCTCTGACAAATTTCTCACTCCCCCACCCATGCACCCCCATTGCTGGAGCGCTTTCGACATGCAAATTATAACTGAATCATAAACTGGAAGTTAAAATTATGCTGCAATCCCAAACATGCTTGCGTCAAAGTTGACTCCATCAAAATCAATAGGACGTTTTTCAGAGAAAATGCATTTAGGAAGGGAGCATTTATTTATATGCAACACACCATCATTTCCCTTCCAGATATCCAAACCATATACTCTGGTCCTTTTCTGTCTCTTCCCGATGCCAGTCGAACCCCCAGCTCAGTGCTTATCCTCTCCCCCAAATGCACTTTGCCTCTTCTTGGGATCTCCTTAAACCTTACCCCCCCACTGTAGACTCTCTCTCTCTCTCTCTCTCTCTCTCTCTCTCTCTCACTCACACACACACACACGCATGCACACACGCACGCACATGTTAGGACAATCATCTCCTTGCCTCCCTGACTTTATAACATCGTTGCTGCAGCTGAAGGTTGGGGGGGTGGAAATCAACCTACATTTCCCACTCTGGGGCCCTTGGAGGAAGATCTGAATAAACATGTGTGGCCAGCAAATAAGCTCATCTCAGTCATCCAAACTGCAGCCCTGCAAGGTAGACAAGAAGGGTGTCACCCTACCGTTTTGCACCCCAGCTGCTCACTTTTGAGAAGAGGTCAGTCTTATTTCATTATAAAGTAATCATCAGAAAGTCATTTGCTTCAGGAACTGGGAAGAGTGGTCAGGGATGATATTATTGAAAATTGGCTGTGTTTTTGTGAGCTTCGTGGAAACAGAGGAAGGTGCCTTATGTTGACTTGGTCCACCTAGCTCAGTATTGTCTGCACTGACTGGCAGCTGCTATCACGGTTTTCAAGCAGGGAGCCTTTCCTAGCCCTGCCTGGAGATGCTGCTTGCAGTTGAACCCAGGACTCTTTGCATGCAAGGCAAATGTCCTTCACCTAAATGGCTGTGTAGAGAAGTTCTGGATTTGAGGCTAAAGTTTTGCTCTTTTGGGGAATGGGTCAAGGTAAATGCCCTTTCTGCTTACGGCATCCACAGTCCTCCAGTTTCAAAACCAGCCGTGGGAAACCTTTCTAGCTGTGCGGGCCGGATCCTTACTGGGCCCTTGCCTCAGGATCCAACTCTGACACGTGGGAGGAGCTCTTTGAATGCTGTGAATGATTCAAGCACACCCTGTTGCCCCTTCCCCTTTCAAGGTGGACGCAATGGTCTGTGCAGAAGAGGCTGTCTCTTGAGCAGAGGGCATTTTCTTCTTGCAGGGTCCAGTGACCTTTGAGGAGGAGGAGGCAGCAGCTGTGCATTTCACGGAGGAGGAGTGGGTCTGATGGATCCGGGCCAAAGAGCTCCGCACAGGGAAGCCATGGAGGAGAATTATGAGATTGGAGCCTCTTTCAGTAAGGAGACACGTTTTCTTAACTGATAGATGTTGAAGGGCATTTGCGCCAATGATGCGTGGAGTGGAAAGTCAGTTTTTCACTAGGGATTCTGGGAGCTGTAGTCCAAACTCTACAGTGGAATTGCTGCTCCCTTGGCGCTTGGGAGCGTCTTCCCCTCTCTCACCCATCCTTCTTTCATCCAGTTTATGCCTTTGGGGCCTCGGAAGATGCGGAGGTGGCAGCTTGCAGAATCAAGGTGGGCACCCCTGTGCTAGCACCAGTCTGTGAGCAGGAAAGGTGCCTGCCTGGATCCTGTCCCCACACATTGAAATCCTTGCCAGTTCTCAAGACAGCCCTAGTGCAGTTCCTTCAAGAATGTTCCTGCATTCCGCATATTGTTGTGCGTTTCGGTTGAGGAAGATTCTCTGGAGAAGCTCTCCAAATAGATGCCACTGAAGAAGACTTGCTTCAAGTCGAAATGTGTTTGGGAAATTATTTGAGATGTGTTGTGCATTTTATCCTTGCATTTTATATTTCTGCATTAGCACACCTCTGCCTTTTATTGCTGTGTTGTCATTGGGAGTGTATGTACATCATGTCTACAGAGCTAGCAGTTCACATCACACTCTGTGTGGAAAATTGCATGTGTATTGGAAATTGGACATTATTCCGTACTCAGCCATAGACTATATTTTCCATCATTCCTTTCTACATATATTTTTCAGAATCATACTATGACTTAGACCAGTGGTTCCCAACCTTTATGAGCATGGGACCCCATTTATGAGCTGAAAAAAAATTGTGACCCCCTCACCCCACGGAGGCAGGCTGGCTGCCAGGAAGGAAGGGGGAAAGCAGCCTTTCTTTGCAGGCTTGCTTCTTTTTGCTTCACAAGAAGCCCTCTCCTCTCATTCTAAGTAAGGGCGTTGCCAGTAGCGGCAGTGCAAGGAGACAGGAATCAGTGATAGTAATCCCCTCTTCTTCCTGGTAGCTCCACCCTCAGCATCCTTTGGCATCTGCCATGTATTTTATAGGCAGATGCCTGTCCTTAGTGTGCCTGAAAGATGCTCTGGAGCTTCAGAAAAGGCCTCCCCTCTCATTTGGAGCAAGGGGGAGGTGTCGTCTGCAGCGGCAGCAGAAAGCAGACAGTGTAGAGGGAGTGAAGACTTTTTAAAAAAAAAAAAATAATTCATTTCTTTACTGTTCACGGCCCCTTGGTTGGGAACCACTGACTTAGACCTTCACTTTATGTGCTTTTGCATATCTTGTCTAATTCAGCATCTGCGTGGTTGGTACCAGAGATGGATTATGGGGACTAGGGGGTGGGGGGAGAAACGCTCTCTCTGACAAATTTCTCACTCCCCCACCCACCACCCCGATTGCTGGAGCCCTTTCGATATGCAAATTATACCTGAATCATAAACTGGAAGTTAAAATTAAGCTGCCATCCCAAACATGCTTGCGTCAAAGTTGACTCCATCAAAATCAATAGGACGTTTTTCAGAGAAAATGCATTTAGGAAGGGAGCATTTATTTATATGCAACACACCATCATTTCCCTTCCAGAGATCCAAACCATATACTCCGGCCCTTTTCTGTCTCTTCCCGATGCCAGCACTGATATATGCATATACATTCTCAATCTATGACATTGAAGAGCTTATGGGAGCATTTCTGGCGACACGAATATTTTGTGGTGGCTTCACTCTTAATCTCCATGGAGAAAGGTTTCCTCCAGAAGTGTAAATGTGAAGTGCAGCCCTGCTCCCTTTTGGAGGAGGAGGAGGAGGGCGAAGCTCCCAGGGCTGGTTTTGTCTCTCTTTGTGATGAGATGATGTTGTCCAAATGAAAACAGCTGGGTTGGCTGAGTTCCACCGTGCCCTCCCCAACAGGCAGTTCAGGTTGGGTGTCATATCCAGTGAGCGCATGTTCCCAAGTGCCAGGCTGACCCTGCTGGGACCACACGGCCCTGTCCTCTTCAGGGGGTGCAGGAGTTAACAAACAATCCCTCCTCTTAGCTGCAAATGGCTTGACTTGGAATGGCTGAATATTTTGTGTTTAAAAGTAATTGTCCTGTCTGTTTCCTTGGAAGAATCGGAGCTCAATTCCCGTTTGGAAGATGGAGAGGATCTTCTTCAGGTTCCCAAAGAGGAGGAGACCTCAGCAGGTTGGTGCTTAGCTGTGCTGCAGAGCCTCTTTTAGTCTCAGAAATGAAGCATTTTTCCATTCCTGAGTAATATCATCCGGGGAGAGTCACCCATCAGGCTGTGAATTCTGGTGGACATCTTGGATGGTTTTAAAAGGGGCTAAGAAAAATGGCTTCATCCCCAGTCTGTGTCTGTTGGAATTACTTTTTAAGATGTTTTTGTTTTAATATATTTTAAAGCCTGTTCTTAATGATGCATTTGAGAATGTTTTTAGTGTTTTTGTTTGCCACCCTGGGCTCCTACTGGGAGGAAGGGTGGGATATAAATCTAAATGAATAAATAAATAAATGGAAGAGAAGGCTCTCAAGGGCCACCAGTCCTGATGTTTATGGGCCACCTGCAGAATCGGGGACAGCAGCAGGAGATGCGCTCTTGCCTTGCTCTCTGCCTTGAGGGCCTCCCATGTGTGTCTAGTTGGCCCCTATGGACCAGGCTGGCTCCAGGCTTTTTTGGGGGGGTCTTGAGGACAGGGTATCAATGAGGCCCTTATTCCCTCCCTTTCTTCTTCAGACCGCACCCCTCTTTCCCCTTGGCCCCAGCCCTTCAATATAAAATAATATGGTGACCCCCTAAAAAGTGGAGGGGAACCTTTGGCCCTCCAGATTTTGGTAAACTGCAAATTTCATCAGCGCCTGCAAGGATAGCTAGTGATTATGGGTGATGGGAGTTCAACAACATCTGGAGAGCCGCAGGATCCCTACACCTGGTATAATTTAATCTGCAAGCCCAAATGCACTTACCAGGGAGGGTGTCCCATTGGACTCAGTGGGGCTTACTTCTGAATGGGTGTGGCATTTATTGGGGTTATTTACATCCACAGTGGCAAGGGATCTCATCCTTTTACCTCGATTCTAAGTGGGGTTCTTCCTGTCCCGCTCCCAGAATTAAAAATCAAAATGTTGAAATTCAAAATTCTTCCTCCTCTTAGCTTTAAGTTTGTAGAAATTGTTTGATATGGAATCCCTGACTTTTTATGTTGTGGTTAAAAATAAGTTCTCTTGTCTGTTTCCTTGAAAGAACGAGACCTCACTTCATGTAAGGAAGAAGGAGAAAGTCTGTTTATCCAGGTCCCCAAAGAAGAGGAGGAGACCTCAGCAGGTTGGTGCTTAGCTGTGCTATGGAACCTCTTTTGGTCTGGGGATGGAAGCATTTTTCTGTTCCTGAGTAATGTCATCGAGGGGAGAGTCGCCCATCAGGCGGTGAGTTCTCCTGGTGGACATCTTGGATGGCTTGAATGGGAGCTGGAGAAATGCATGGAAGAGAAGGCTCTCAAGGGCTACAAGTCTTGATGGCTCTTGCCTCCTGTCCTCCTTGTTTTTTTAAGATGTTTTGTTTTAAAAGTGATTTTGGTGCTTCATCATTTATTTGCCCTCCTGGATTCCCTTTGGAAGGAAGGACAGGATATAAATTTTATTGGTATTATTTGGACTGATTGTGGGATTCCCATACACATCGATTCAGGCCCTGTGGAGATGCTGGACTAGATAGGCCTTTGGTTTGATCAAGCTCATCTCATGTTGTAAAGAGGAAGGTTGGCCATCAGGTGGAAGTTCTCCTTCTGTCCACTGAGAGATTCCCCAAATTAAAATATCTGGCTTGGCTTCCGGATCCTGACAGTCTGAATGAGACCCAGCTAATTTTGTAGCGGAAAGTAATTTGTGTGTTTCCTTGAAAGAGCTAGGCCTCATTTCCTTTTCGGAAGGAGGAGAAGAAGAAGATCCACTTATCCAGGGTCTCAAAGAAGAGGAGGCGGAGACATCAGCAGGTAGTGTTGTGGGGCCCTTTGTGGAACTGAAGATTCCCCCCCCACCCCTCTTGTTCCTGAATAATGTCATCCAGGGCAGACTGACCCATTAGGCTACCAGTTTTTCTCATGGTTTTTCTCTCTCCATTCCTCTGCACCTAAAAATCACACAACATCTCATTCCTCGGAGTTTCTCTTTATCCACAGACCTTCGGTTGCGAAGGATGAAATGGTCCCATCCCTCCCAGGATTCTGGACAGGCCTGTGGACCATTGATCTTAAGAAGAATTTTGGAATGCAGGAGCCCCAAACATTCAAACCTAAAGCCTCTGTCCCAAACACGTATCTCTGTCACTTAATTTCCAAGTTAAAGACTATTAAAATTTGAATAGCTAATAGTTGCAGCAGCACCGGATTCTTCTTCCCATTCTCTGTGGTGTGTGTAGTTTGGGTTACTCGCTTGCGTTATCAGGGACGATTTGTACCACAGACTCCTTTTTCTGGTTGTGGATCCTGCAGGCTACTTGATAGCTGGTCCTTCCTTTAAGAAATGGGGCAGACAGTCGAAGAGGGCTTCTTCATACCTCTCCAGCTCTTGGATTTTATTTCCTTGAAGCCCAAAGTAAATGTGAGGCCATGCATGTTCTGCAAGAGGGTCCCCATCTCGCAGTCATGCAGCTGAGATCTTGCAAGGCTGCACCTGCCTGAAGCCAAATTCAGTATTACTTCTAAAAATGAGCCCCTCTGAACAAAAGTGGGTCTTGCTTCTCATTAAGCCCTGCATCAAATGGAGCTAAAAGCTCATCAGCACAGATATTATCTGCCAAAGCCACACAGCTCAGGTTTTCCACAGGTTTTTATATGAACTCTTTTTAAACCCAAGACACATTCTACAGCATATTTACTGGTTTATTTAAAAATTTATTCCTCACTTTTCAAGGAAGGCAATGGTAAACCACCTCTGAATACCGCTTAACATGAAAACCGTATTCATAGGGTTGCCATAAGTGGGGATCGACTTGAAGGCAGTCCATTTCCATTTTCTTTTCGAGGAGCTTCTTCCACACTGTTTCCAATAAAAGGGGGTGGGAAAACGTGGATGTCATTCAATATAACAAGCGGTTGGAGGCAGGTGCCCAGAATGACAAAACAAAAAGATGAAATGTCACAATTTTATTCCGTTTATGCAATTAAAATGTGTAAAAAGCCCAACGCGTTTCGGCTAATCAAATCTAGCCTTCGTCAGGGGCTGAAAGAGATGGATATACATTGAAATTACTTAACATGCTATTCAAAATTGTAACTTAGAGTTTTAGTTTTTTTGGGGAGGGAGAACAAACGTTTTTCTGTCATTATGTTGTTATTCCTCACATGCTTGTTTCAATTTTTTTCAAAATGATGATAACGTTGGTCTTGTTCAAAGGAATACAAGTAGTCAGTAACGCGTTTGTCAGGCTGATTCTGGTAAGTGTGTTTATTGAGAGCTGCCGAGAAAAATATAGTTTATCTCAACTACTTTCAGCTGGAATTTGTGCTTGTGGAGTAATGGCTGACTCTCATTCCTTAGGGATCCAGTTTCAATGACGTATAGTGTTGCAGAGTGAAAAATAATATGTCTTCAATGGTCTCTGATAGAGTTCAAAATCACTTAATAATTGTAATCGCTTTTAATGTTGGATTTAATATACACGCTTCCTTCCAAAGGAAACTAAAACTCTAAGTTACAATTTTGAATAGCATGTTAAGTAATTTCAATGTATATCCATCTCTTTCAGCCCCTGATGAAGGCTAGATTTGATTAGCCGAAACGCGTTGGGCTTTTTACACATTTTAATTGCATAAACGGAATAAAATTGTAACTTCTTATCTTTTTGTTTTGTCATTCTGGGCACCTCCCTCCAACCGTTTGTTTCCAATAAAAGCCAAACTTCACTGGAAAAATAATATATATGTATAAAAAACAGAATATAAGACCTAATAAGGATCATAAAAACAGTAATTAAGAATTCTTCGGGGGGGACAAAAAGCTTTCAACAAACTTGGAAAGCGTAAGAATGTCTGGGCTTGTTTCTCTTCAAAGGGAAGAGAACTCCAAAGAACTGGCTCCACAGCGCTCAAAGCACGTGGCCCGAGTCGCGTGCTGTTGGGAAGGCTTCACCCCTTTGCTCTCGTTCAAAATGTTTTCAGCGTTCAGATTTGGTCTGGAATGCCCAAATACTTTGTGGTCAAAAGTAACTAATCTTGCCTGATTTCCTTTTTTTTAAAGAACCAGACCTCATTTCCTGTTGGGAAGAAGGAGAAGATCCGGTGATGCAGGAACCCAAAGAAGAGGAGGAGACCTCAGCAGGTAGATTTACTTATTTATTATTTAATGTATATCCTGCCCTTCCTCCCAGCAGGAGCCCACATGCTTAGCTGTGTCGTGGGGCCCTTTGAGGAGCTGAAGCTTCGCTCCCCTCGCCCGCCCCGTTCCTGTGTAATATCATCCGGAACAGACGGACCCATCAGGGCACAATTTCCTTCCCTTCATCCAACATCTCACAATATTCCCTCCTCGGAAAATAGCTCAGGTTTTGCACAGGTGTTGATATGAACCCTTTTTTAACCCAAGACTCATTCTACAGCATATTTATTGGTTTATTAAAAAAATTATAGCTCACTTTTCGAGGAGCTTCCTCCTGAGAACAACTTACCATTTCCAATAAAAGCCAAACTTCACTGGAAAAATAATATATATATATAAAAAATATAACTGAATTATAAACCAGCAGTTATATGTATAAAAACCAGAATATAAGACCTAATAAGGATCATAAAAACAGTAATTAAGAATTCTTTGTTGGGGGGGGACAAAAACCTTTCAACAAACTTGGAAAGTGTAATAATGTCTGGGCTTGTTTCACTTCAGAGGGAAGAGAACTCCACAGAACTGGCTCCACAGCGCTCAAAGCACGTTTAATAGAGAGGCTCTTCTTTCAATGCCTTCATTCTGCCAGCCCTCCCCAGTTTCCTGTTCTGTTAGAATTAAGGTCACCGTTTAATTCAGGAAAGCCAAAACGTGGCCCTGCCCTCCTTGTTTTAGGGTAGCCCGGCAGACAAACTGTTTAGCGAGTGATGTTTCTCCTGCAACGGGTGCAAATTGGTGGGAGCTACTTCCCTCCCTCTTCCTACACCAGGTGTAAGTTCCCTGCTAAATCAGAGGGTGTCATCCAGCTTCTCCACACCACACACCTTTATGGCACATCCACAGTGTACATGGAGAGCATGTGGCTTCCTCCCAAGAGTCCTGGGAGTTGTAGTTTATGAAGGGTGCTGGGAATGTAGCGCAGTGAGGAAAAACTATTATCCAGGATTTGTTGGGGGAAGCCATGTGCTTTACATTTGTGTTGAATGTGCTTTAAATGTCTGGTGTGATCCTACACTTCTATCATGTCTCCTCTTTCCTTTTTTTCTATGAGAAAAATCCCCAAATGTTGCGTCCCTTGATCATTTTGACTGCTCATTTCTCTACCGCTTCCGCCCCTCGAATGTTATTTTTGGGGTCAGGCAACCAGAATTGAAGACAGCATTCCAAGTAGGATCACATTTTGGATGTGTATAATGGCGTTATGATATTGGCAGTTTTCTTTTCAATCTGTGTCTTAATGATCCCTCACATGCAAATCACCAATAACATCAGTACCTTAATTGGGGCATCTGCTATGACCTCAAGGTCTCTCTCCTGTCAGTCACCTCTGGCTCAGTTAGGATTTTTCACTTCTGTGCATCACTTGACGCTTGCTTACATTTAATTGCATTTTCTCTTCATTTATTCCTGCTTTCTCCTTCCTGATCTTTAAACACTTACTGATGCATGAGAGCGCATTTCCTCATATCCCATGATTGCTATATTCCACTCCATGTTTAGTAATTCTGTATTTCATAATATTTTCCACTACTTTTCCCGGAACAGGTAATAGGCCTCGGATTTCCCGGATACCTTCTGTGTCCTTTTGACTTGCATATTGTCATACATTTGCCAGTCCATATGGTAGCAAGTCTTTGGGAGAAGGTACATATTTTTCTTAGAAGATCAGCAATGTCACATTTGGGTTATTTTAAGACCTCTCAGGTAGATGCCATCTGGACTTGGCATGATTTGTGAACACTAAAGCAAAAGATCCCGCTTGTCCCATCTCTCTTCAGAGTGTGAGTGGAGGGATCATAAAAACAGTAATTAAGATTTTGTTTGGGGGGGGGACAAAAAGCTTTCAACAAACTTGGAAAGCATAACAACGTCTGGGCTTGTTTCACTTCAAAGGGAACTACACAGAACTGGCTCCACAGCACTCAAAGCATGTGGCCCGAGTTGCGTGCTGTTGGCAAGGCTTCACCCCTTTGCTCTCGTTCAAACTGTTCGCCATAAGTCGTAGTCGACTTGGAGGCACATAACAACAATAACATGCATTTATGATAACCAACTTCAGCATTGTGGGAAAATCTGTGTTTTTTATGATGATGATAGTTGAATAGTGAGGCTCTTGTTTCAATACCTTTATTCTGCCAGCCCTCCCAGTTTCCTTTTCTGTTAGAATTAAGGTCACCATTTAATTTAGGAAAGCAGAAACGTGGCCCTGCCCTCCTTTTTTTTAGGGTAGCCTGGCAGACAAACTGTTTAGCGAGTGATGTTTATCCTGAAAAGGATGCAAAGTGGTGGGAGCTACTTCCCTCCCTCTTCCTACACGCCAGGTGTAAGTTCCCTACTAAATCAGAGGGCATTACCCAGTTTCTCCACACTGCACACCTTTATGGCACATCCACTTACGCACTCTGAGGGTAAAGTTGCTCTCCAACATAGCAGTCTTGATGCCCCCTCCACATCTACTGTAGTCCCCAATGAGGTGTCCACTGCAACGTCTGCTGCAACTTCTTTGGAACGGTTTCGGTTGATGCGGCTTGAGGACACAGACAAGGTGCTTGCGATGATGTGGTCAGCAATGTGTCTTCTTGACCCTTGCCCTTCTTGGCTTATTAAAGCTTGCCAAACGGGTGTGACCAAGTGGATCCAGGGTGTGGTCAACGCCTCATTGCAGGAGGGAGTTGGTGAGACAGCTGTGGCCGTTTCTGGACCGGGATAGCCTGACCACTGTTGTCCTAGAACGGGTAACTTCCAGGCTGGATTACTGTAATGCTCTCTATGTGGGGCTGCCCTTGAGATTGGCACAGAAGCTGCAGCTGGTGCAAAATGCAGTGGTGAGACAGCTCACTGGGGCAGGGTATCTCCAACATGTCACCCCGCTGCTGAAAGAATTGCACTGGCTGTCCATTTGCTACCGGGCCAAGCTCAAGGTTCTAGTTTTGGTGTACATATACAGCTGGAGACCATTGAGAGACCACCTTATCCCTTATATAGCCAGTCGATCGCTGCGATCTGCAGGAGAGGGCCTCCTGCAGATACCGTCTTATCAGGAGGTTCATTCTGCACAATATAGGAAATGGACCTTTAGTGTGGCGGCACTTACCCTGTGGAATTCCCTCCCCTTAGATATTAGGCAGGCCCCATCTCTGCTATCTTTCCATAAAAACATAAGAAGAGCCTGCTGGATCAGGCCAGTGGCCTATCTAGTCCAGCATCCTGTTCTCACAGTGGCCAACCAGGTGTCTGGGGGAAGCCCGCAAGCAGGATCTGAGTGCAAGAACACTCTCCCTTCCTGAGGCTTCTGGCAACTGGTTTTCAGAAGCATGCTGCCTCTGACTAGGGTGGCAGAGCACAGCCATCATGGCCAGTAGCCATTGACAGCCCTGTCCTCCATGACTTTGTCTAATCTTCTTTTAAAGCCATCCAAGCTGGTGGCCATTACTGCGTCCTGTGGTAGCAAATTCCATAGTTTAAAGAGGTACTTATTTTTGTTTGTCCTGAATCTACCAATATTCAGCTTCTTTGAATGTCCATGAGTTCTAGTATTATGAGAGAGGGAGCAGAAATTTTCTATATTCACTTTCTGAATGCCATGCATAATTTTATACACTTCTATCATGTCTCCTCTGACCCGCCTTTTCTCTAAACTAAAAGGCCCCAAATGCTGCAACCTTTCCTCATAAGGGAGTCGCTCCATCCCCTTGATCATTCTGGTTGCCCTCTTCTGAACCTTTTCCAACTCTATAATATCCTTTTTGAGATGAGGCGACCAGAACTGTGCACAGTATTCCAAATGCGGCCGCACCATAAATTTATACAATGGCATTATGATGTCAGCTGTTTTATTTTCAATCCCATTCCTAATTATCGCTAGCATGGAATTTGCCTTTTTCACAGCTGCCGCACACTGGGTCGACATTTTCATCGTGCTGCCCACTGCAACCCCGAGGTCTCTCTCCTGGTCGATCACTGCCAGTTCAGACCCCATGAGTATATATGTGAAATTAAGATTTTTGGCTCCAATATGCATAATTTTATACTTGTTTATATTGAATTGCATTTGCCATATTTCCACCCATTCACTCAGTTTGGAGAGGTCTTTTTGGAGCTCTTTGCAATCCCTCTTTGTTTCAACGACCTTGAACAATTTAGTATCATCAGCAAACTTGACCACTTGACTGCTCACTCCTAATTCTAGGTCATTAATGAACAAGTTGAAAAGTACAGGTCCCAATACCGATCCTTGAGGGACTCCACTTTCTACAGTCCTCCATTGGGAGAACTGTCCATTTATCCCTACTCTCTGCTTTCTGCTTCTTAACCAATTCCTTATCCACAAGAGGACCTCTCCTCTTATTCCATGACTGCTCAGCTTCCTCAGAAGTCTTTGGTGAGGTACCTTGATGAAAGCTTTTTGAAAGTCTAAGTACACTATGTCTACTGGATCACCTCTCTCTATATGCTTGTTGACACTCTCAAAGAATTCTAATAGGTTACTGAGACAGGACTTTCCCTTGCAGAAGCCATGCTGGCTCTGCTTCAGCAAGGCTTGTTCTTCTATGTGCTTAGTTAATCTAGCTTTAATCATACTTTCTACCAGTTTTCCAGGGACAGAAGTTAAGCTAACTGGCCTGTAATTTCCGGGATCCCCCCGGATCCCTTTTTTAATATTGGCGTTACATTTGCCACTTTCCAGTCCTCAGGCACGGAGGAGGACCTGAGGGACAAGTTACCGTATATTCCGGCGTATAAGACGACTGGGCGTATAAGACGACCCCCAACTTTTCCAGTTAAAATATAGAGTTTGGGATATACTCGCCATATAAGACTACCCCTGCTTATGACATGCAGCAGGTACTTAGCAGGAAAACTGTCACTTATAAACTTATAAATATTAATATTTGGATTGTCCAGTTGTTTTGTTTTTGTGCCTAGGAATTACCACCAAAAACTGGGGAAAGATGTGAGAAATCTTTTTTTTAAAAGCAACATTAAATGCCTAGACTCTAGTTTCCAACACTATGGAGTATTTATTGATTGATTAAGAGAATTTATATCCTGCCCTCTTGCTGTTAAAAACAGAGCTCAGCACAGCTTACAAATATAGTAAAAACAATAAAAATACACAATCAGAGAAAAACAAGCCAAAATGTTAGGAAAAGGAGTCTTTCACACCACATGCTCAGTTCTAAATACTGTTGCAGCAAGTTTTACAAGTTCCTCCAGTATTCCACTGGTGCAGGCACTCAGACATTCAAAGTACTGTATGTTTCTTAGGTTTTATAAAAGCAGAGCTTTGCTTAACTCAAAATTTCTTCTCCCTTTGATAACCACATCTACACAGGTTCCACCTCCATACTCAAAATGAAACTGGGCCTGGAAGTGTACAACAACCCCACACATACCTTGCTAATTCGATTATCAATGCCAGGATGTCTGTCTTATCGACTACTCTCCTGCTCCCCCCCCCCACACACACCGGGCATCATGAAAGACCCAGTCCTGGGCTCAGAAAGAAAATAAATATCTGGTCCTCTTCAAAGTATTGATAAGCTTCTTGTTTTAATTGAAATAATAATTATAAATTCTTGTTCTTATCACTAATGGGAGTTAATTATCTTGCATATGCTGCTGTTTCTTCTATGGCTGTAACAGAGTGAGGTTAAAGATAAGTGAAATGCAAATAGGAAAAAAAATACAGAAGGCAGTAACACTTTCCTAAATGTAATACCATAACAACCACAACAAGATTCCTATAAGGCAAAAAACTCAGCATCTCACAACCAGTCAGGATTCCTAACCAAAAACCAAAAATATGATAAATGAAGAAATATTTATATAAGCATAACTATCAAATATATTTATTATTTACACAAACTGTAAAGATATTTATAGTGCAATCCTAAATTTATTTATTCAGAAGCAAGTCCCAGCGTATTCAATGGGGCTGACTCAAACAGGGACAGAAATGCAACCTCAAGTGATAAGCAACTTCATTCACACAACCCAAAATTCCGAATCATGCCACTTTACACTGTTTTGCAACTGTTTATACTTGTTTTTATGGTTATTGGATTTTAAATGGCTTTATTTCTTGTTGTGAGCTGCCTTGGTTTCCAACCCTACCTCACAGGGGTGTTGGAAAGACTCCATACACACACGCACACACTGCAGATGTATAAATACATACAGCCCATATAATAGTTTATTGTCAAACCAATTGGTCATTGCAGAAAAATCAGTATTTTTTTAAAAATCAGTATTAGTTTCCTACAGAATAAAAACTGCAATACCTAAGTAAGCCCTGCCTACTTGCTTTAAAATAGGACGGGGGGGGGCAGAAAGAGAACACAAACACAATTCTTTTTTACATTCACTCCAAAGTCCCATTGATTTTCAGCACATTCATAATCATGTCTACTCAAAAGTAATTCCTACTGAATTCAGTAGGATTTACTCTGGACATATGGGATTAGCACTGTTTTTACCCCCAAAAGCAACTATTGGGAAGGTTTTCAAAACACTGCCCAGGATCTGACTCCTACACAAAACGGGGAAAAACTGAAATGTATATACCTACCCAATTTATGAGATTTTCAGATAAACAGGAGGGGAAACCACCATTTTCTGGCCTCGCAATGAGGTTTTGCAGACACTGCCACCAAACAAACACTTCACTGATTGGCTGAAATCCTGAACGGGCGGGGTTAAAGCTACGAAGTGCTATACAGTACTTTAAAAAAAGATTTAACTGGGAGGGGTGCCTGACGTTTTTATATATATCTCGAGAACCGCACCACCTAGAAACTTAATTTTTTTTTAAATGAAAGCTGAGAATCCGGGCCACCTAAGGGGCTAGCCGGGCGCCGGGTGGCATGCTTAGAATCCGGGTAAAACCCGGCTATCCGGGCAATATGGCAACCCTAATAAGACGACACCCGGCGTATAAGACGACCCCCAACTTTGGAGAAGATTTTCCAGGGTTAAAAAGTCATCTTATACGCCGGAATATACGGTACATATTTTAGTTAGCAGATCAGCAATTTCACCTTTGAGTTCTTTGAGAACTCTCGGGTGGATGCCATCCGGGCCTGGTGATTTGTCAGGTTTTATATTGTCCATTAAGCCTAGAACTTCCTCTCTCGCTACCGCTATTTGTCTCAGTTCCTCAGAATCCCTTCCTGCAAATGTTAGTTCAGGTTCAGGGATCTGCCCTATATCTTCCACTGTGAAGACAGATGCAAAAAATTCATTTAGCTTCTCCGCAGTCTCCTTATCGTTCTTTAGTACACCTTTGACTTCCTTATTATCCAAGGGTCCAATCACCTTCCTAGATGGTCTCCTGCTTTGAATGTATTTATAGAATTTTTTGTTGTTGGTTTTTATGTTCTTAGCTATGTGCTCCTCAAATTCTTTTTTAGCATCCCTTGTTTTCTTGCATTTCTTTTGCCAGAGTTTGTGTTCCTTTTTATTTTCTTCATTCGGACAAGACTTCCATTTTCTGAAGGAAGACTTTTTGCGTCTAAGAGCTTCCTTGACTTTGCTCATTAACCATGCTGGCATCTTCTTGGCCCTGGCGGTACCTTTTCTGATCTGCGGTATGCACTGCAGTTGTGCTTCTAATATAGTGTTTTTAAACAACTTCCAAGCATTTTCGAGTGATGTGACCCTCTGGACATTGTTTTTCAGCTTTCTTTTTACCAATCCCCTCATTTTTGTGAAGTTTCCTCTTTTGAAGTCAAATGTGACCATGTTGGATTTTCTTTCCAATTGGCCATTTATGTGTATGTTTAATTTAATAGCACTATGGTCACTGCTCCCAATCGGTTCAACACTTATATCTCATACCAGGTCCCAGTCCCCACTGAGGATTAAGTCCAGGGTTGCCGTCCCTCTGGTCAGTTCCATGACCAACTGGTCTAGGGCATAGTCATTTAGAATATCTAGAAATTTTGCTTCTTTGTCATGACTGGAACACATATGTCTGGGTAGTTGAAGTCACCCATTACTACCACATTTCCTAGTTTGGATGCTTCCTCAATTTCATATCTCCAGGTCTCCCTGAGCATTTTGATCAGGGGGACGATAGATCGTTCCCAGTATTAAATCCCTCCTGGGGCATGGTATCACCACCCACAACGATTCTGTGGAGGAGTCCACCTCTTTTAGGGTTTCGAGCTTGCTGGATTCAATGCCTTCTTTCACGTATAGAGCAACTCCGCCACCAATATGTCCTTCCCTTTCCTTCCGATATAGTTTATATCCAGGGATAACCGTATCCCACTGGTTTTCTCCATTCCACCAGGTCTCCGTTATGCTCACTATATCAATGCTGTCCTCTAAGACCAAGCACTCCAGTCCTCCCATCTTGGTCAGAGGCTCCTAGCATTAGCGTACAGGCACTTGTAAGCAGTGTCTCTCTTCAAGTGTCTTTGGCACTTGTGGTTTGGCCTGTGGTAATTTTGCTCTTCTGAATTGATATCCTGTGCCCCTGCTCTCACAATGCCTACTTCTAGGCCTACCCCCTTTAAAATGTCATCATTTCTTTGGTCTTTATCGCAGGGGGGAGGTTTATTCCGAACCGGACCTTCCTCAGCTGCTGTCAGGTTTCCCCCCTCAGTCAGTTTAAAAGCTGCTCTGCCACCTTTTTAAGGTGGCCTTTTGAAGACTTTCCTCTTTCAACAAGCCTTTTCAGTTGAGACCTATCCCAGTCTGTGTCTGTGTTAGAAATGCTTTTTAATATTTGTTTTAACAATATGTTTTAACCCTTTTTAAAAGATGTTTTAACACTTTTTAAAAAAATGTTTTTAACGTTTTGTTTTAATACAATCTATGGTCTGTTTTTACGATGTTTTAAAGTGTCTTTAGCATTTTTCCTTGCAGCCCTGGGCTCCTGCTGGGAGGAAGGGGGGGATATAGATCTAATATAAAATAAATAGACAGACAGACAGACAGACAGACAGACAGATAGATAGAATACACCCCTGTCTCACACCCTTTTCTATTGGGAACCAATGGGTCTCTCCATATTCTGTCCTTCCAGTAACCTCTTGTCCAGAGTATAGGTTGCACATCAGGACAGTCAGATGTTGTGGCACCCCCATTTCTTTTAAAGCATTCCATAGTTTTTCATGATCTACACAGTTAAAGGCTTTGCTATCATCTATAAAGCACAGGGTGATTTCCTTCTGAAATTCCTTGGTCTGTTCCATAATCCAATGTATGTTTGCGATACGATATGTGGTACCTCTTCGCTTTCTAATCCAGCTTGGACATCTGGCATTTCTTGCTCCATATATGGTAAGAGTGTTTGTTGTAGAATCTTGAGCATTACTTTACTTGCATGGGATATTATGGTAATCATTCAAAAATTACTGCATTACCTGAGATCACCTTTCTTTGGAGTTGGTATATATATTGAACGCTTCCAGTCTGTGGGCCATTGTTTTCTTTTCAATATTTCTTGACAGATTTTTCTCAACATTTGGACAGATACCATCTCAGTAGCTTGTAGCAACTCTATTGGTATGCCATCTGTTCCTGGTGATTGTTTCTTCCACGTAGTTTAAGAGTAGCTTTTACCTCACATTCTAAAATTTCTGGTTCTTCATCATATGGTTCCTCCGTGAATGAATCTGTCATCCTTGCACCTCTTTTGTAAAGTTCTTCATTGTATTGCTTCCATCTTCCTTGTATTATACAGCCACGAGAGTGCTGTACTGTAGCCAGTGTGGATTTTTCACCTTCCGCAATGTTAAATTGAAAATACACCCCAAGCCATTCTGATGCTTCTCATAAGCTCATTTCAAAACAAAACCTTACAAATCTTATAGTCCTGAACTCAGAAATGCTTGCTTAACAGCACTCCCCATTTTCATGGTGATACATAAAACAGTCAGAAAGAATCAAGAGTTGAAAGGCTAAAGAGAGAGAGAGAAAAAACCCAGAGCCCTTTTGGACTTTTTTCTTTCAGAGTTCTCAAAATATGTTGAATTTCATGAAAAATCAGCCATGTTCACAGAGTCCCTGTAATCCTAATACTGACCTTGCCCCATACTCTGACCTTCATCTACTGCAGTTGAAAAAATGCCTGGCTGATTTTTAATTAATTTAATAAATTTTGGCTGGAGCCCTATGATAGTGTCGGGCATGCTCAGTAAGAACCAACTGTCAGAGTTCTAAAAGCCAGACTCACAGCTGCTGGGCTTGGCTAATCAGGGGGCCACAGCCACTCCAGACTTTGATTCCATGTAAGACAATCATGGCTTCTCCCAGAGGATCCTGGGAAATGTAGTTTGTGAGGGGTGCTGAGAGGAGACTCCAATCCCCTGAAAGAGCTCAAGTCTCCTAGCAACTCTCAGCACCCTTTACTAGCTACAATTCCCAGGACTGCCCAAGTGTAATAGAGGCCTGGTGTGGATGTGGCGAGGGACAGCTTTGGTTTAAATTTGGGTGGGAGGTAGGGTTGCCAGGTTCGGGGCCTGAGACTGATCCTGTATCTTTAGGAGAAGAGAAAGTCAGCCAAGTGCAGGTGTTCTTGCAACAGGAGACCTCTTGGTTAGCCTTCCCTTCTGCCTGGTACCCACCCACCCACCCAATCGCCTCCCCCCTGCCTGCTCATCCCCCAGGTCAGTGTTGGACTATGACCTGGGAGACCAGGGTTTGAATCCCCACACAGCTATGAAGCTCACTGGGTGACCTTGGGCCAGTCACTGCTTCTCAGCCTCAGAGGAATGCAATTGTAAAACCACCTCTGAATACCATTTACCATGAAAACCCTATTCAAAGGGTTGCCATAACTCCAGTCGACTGGAAGACAGTACATTTCCATTTTCAAATATGATTGCACAGAAATAAATCTCACTGAACTCAAAGTATGCAAATGACCAAACCCTCCCTCCTTTCTCCCTCCTATCCCCTCCCTCTTGCCCCTTCCTTTGCCCCTCCCTCCCCATCCCCTTCCTCCTCCCCATGGTCAGTTTTACCTATCTTAACATGATTGCATGGAAGTGAATACCATTGAACTCCATAAGCATACAAATGATCAAACCTGCCCTCCACTCCCCCTTCCTTTGCCCCCCTCCAATATGCTCCTTCTCTTTCCCCTCCCCCTCCCCAATGGTCAGTTTTATCTATCCTAATCATGATTGCATAGGAGTAAATCCGATTGAACTCAATAATCATGCAAATGATCAGACCTGCCTTTCCTCTCCTTCCCTTTCCTCTCCCTTCTTCCTCCCCTCTTCCTTCTTCCTCCTCCCCTGCCCACTTCAGCCCCCCATTTATTTATTTATTTATTTATTTATTTTGTTCAATTTTTATACCGCCCAAAGCCCAAAGCCTCTCTGGGCGGTGCACAGCATGGAATTATTACAGCTATAAAATACAATAAAATCACAGTAAAAACATCAAGACCTACATTTCAAACATTCAACATCCTAAAACATATTAGCTACGAGTGAACTATGTTAAAATAAGTTCCAAGTATTAAAAATATTAAAAATATTAAAATGCGTGGGAGAATAAAAAAGTTTTGACCTGGCACCGGAAAGATAAAAGAGTGGGCGCCAGGCGCACCTTGTCGGTGAGACTGTTCCATAATTCGAGGGCCACCACTGAAAAGGCCCTAGATCTCGTTGCAACCCTCCGAGCCTCTCTGTGGGTCGGGACTCGGAGGAGGGCCTTTGATGTTGAGCGTAGTGAGCGGGTAGGTTCGTATCGGAAGAGGCATTTCACCAGGTACTGTGGTCCCGCACCGTGTAAGGCTTTATAAGTCAAAACTAGCACTTTGAATCTAGCCCGGAAACAAATAGGCAGCCAGTGCAAAGGCGCCAGAACAGGTGTAATATGCGCAGACCGCCTGGTCTTCATCAGCAGTCTGGCTGCAGCGTTTTGCACTAGCTGAAGTTTCCAGACTGTCTTCAGAAGCAGCCCCACGTAGAGCGCATTGCAGTAATCCAGTCTAGAGGTTACCAGAGCGTGCAGAACTGAGGCGAGGTCGTTGCCGTCCAGATATGGACGTAGCTGGGCTACCAACCGAAGATCGTAGAACACATTCCGTGCCACCAAGGCTACCTGAGCCTCAAGAGACAGGAATGGATCGAAAAGAACCCCCAAGCTACGGACCTGTTCCTTCAGGGGGAGTGTAACCCCATCCAGAACAGGCTAAACATCCATCATCTGGGCCGAGAAGGTACTCACCAACAGCGTCTCAGTCTTGTCAGGATTGAGCCTCAGTTTGTTAGCTCTCATCCAGTCCATTATCGCGGCCAGGCAACGGTTCAGCTCATCAACAGGCTCACCTGAAGAAGATGAAAAGGAGAAATAGAGTTGCGTGTCATCAGCGTACTGGTGACAGCACACTCCAAAACTCCTGATGACCGCACCCAGCGGCTTCATGTAGATGTTAAAAAGCATGGGGGACAAAGCCGATCCCTGTGGGACTCCACAATGGAGAGTCCAGGGTATCGAGTAGTGCTCCCCAAGGCCTACCTTCTGGAGACGACCCGCCAAGTAGGAGCGGAGCCACTGCCAAGCAGTGCCTCCAACTCCCAACTCCGCGAGTCTCCCCAGAAGGATACCATGGTCAGTGGTATCAAAAACAGCTGAGAGATCAAGGAAACTCAACAGAGTTACACTCCCCCTGTCCCTCTCCCGACATAGGTCATCATACAGGGCAACCAAGGCTGTTTCGGTGCCGAAACCGGGCCTGAAACCAGATTGAAACGGATCAAGATAATCGGTTTCATCCAAGAGCACCTGGAGCTGGCTGGCAACCACCCGTTCTAAGACCTTGCCCAAAAATGGAACATTCGCTACCGGTCTGTAGTTGTTCAAATTATCTGGGTCCAAGGAGGGTTTCTTCAGGAGTGGCCTCACTACCGCCTCTTTTAAGCAGCTAGGGACCACTCCCTCTCTCAAGGAGGCATTTATAACCTCCCTGGCCCAGCCGGCTGTTCCATCCCTGGCAGCTTTCACAAGCCAAGAGGGGCAAGGATCTAGTGCAGAAGTGGTTGCGCGCACTAGTCCAAGTACCTTGTCAACGTCCTCAAGCTGTACCAACTGAAATTCATCCAATAAATGAGGACAAGACTGTGCTCCGGATACCCATCCCTCCCCCCAGTCAGTTTTACCTACCCTAAGCATGATTGCATGGGAGTAAATCACACTGAACTCAATAAATATGCAAATGATCACATCTGTCCTTCTCCCCTCCCCCTCCTGCCTGCTCCGATCCCAGTCCTCCCCTCTGCCTTTCTTCCCCTCCCTCCTCCCCCTCCCTTCCCCATCCTCTGTGGTCAGTTTCACCTATCCTAAGCATAATTGCAGGGGAGTAAATCCCACTGAACTCAATAAGCATGCAAATGATCAATCCATTCTCAGCAAACTTGCACAGGATCCCATTAATTACCTCCCAGATTAAAAAGCAGGGAAATTCACTAATTGGCAAAAAAAACTTGTGGTTTAAGAACGTACCTATAGCGCACAGCTATTTCTATCAAACTTTCAAAAACCAGGGAAATTGGGCAGCTATAGTGAATGCAACAGGGGAGCAGGAGACCTGAACTCTTCTCTGAGATACTGGACTGCCCTACAAATTGGTCAAAATGCAAACACCATTTGGGTTGGTCTTTCACAGTCCAATCCACTTCCTGTGTAGCTTTGACCCAGCTGTGCCATTAGTCACAGCGCTACTCATAAGAACATAAGAAGAAGAGCCTGCTGGATCAGGCCAGTGGCCCATCTAGTCCAGCATCCTGTTCTCATAGTGGCCAACCAGGTGCCTGGGGGAAGCCCACAAGCAGGACCCGAGTGCAAGAACACTCTCCCCTCCTGAGGCTTCCGGCAACTGGTTTTCAGAAGCATGCTGCCTCTGACTAGGGTGGCAGAGCACAGCCATCATGGCTAGTAGCCATTGATAGCCCTGTCCTCCATGAATTGGTCTAATCTTCTTTTAAAGCCATCCAAGCTGGTGGCCATTACTGCATCTTGTGGGAGCAAATTCCATAGTTTAACTATGCGCTGAGTAAAGAAGTACTTCCTTTTGTCTGTCCTGAATCTTCCAACATTCAGCTTCTTTGAATGTCCACGAGTTCTAGTATTATGAGAGAGGGAGAAGAACTTTTCTCTATCCACTTTCTCAATGCCATGCATAATTTTATACACTTCTATCATGTCTCCTCTGACCCGCCTTTTCTCTAAACTAAAAAGCCCCAAATGCTGCAACCTTTCCTCGTAAGGGAGTCGCTCCATCCCCTTGATCATTCTGGTTGCCCTCTTCTGAACCTTTTCCAACTCTATAATATCCTTTTTGAGATGAGGCGACCAGAACTGTACACAGTATTCCATGCCCCCTTGTGCCTATTTTGAAGCTGATGATGCTTCTGTGGGCACATTGACTGAATGCCATTTGTTATTGATGTCAGGAACTTTTACTGGTGTGCCATTATTTGACACATCAGTAAAAACTGACTCAGCTGACACAAAGCACCATTCCTATTGTATGTATTTGTATTAATTTGTATACCACTTTATATTTCAAAAAATCTCAAAGTGGTTTGCATTTCAACAAAAATCAGTATAAATTCTACATTCAATACAGTTGCTGGATGTGTGTGTTTATTCTTAATGTTGTTTCAGGATACTTAAATGTGCAGCAGCCAAGTCCAGCACCTTGTAGGCATTTTTTTAAAAAAGTAACTGTAGCGATTACTTTCGAGAACAAGTAAAGTAATCAGTTACTTTCAGAGCAATTGTAATTGTAACAGTAATTACTACTTTTTTGGGCCATGTAACTGTAATTTATTACTTTTTAAAAGTAATCTTCCAAGCTCTGGTCACAGCGCTACTCGTACTTGTCCACTATTCTTCCGCAGAAGCTTGCAGAGTGTCATCTTCCAGCATTGTCTTGTGTTGCAGGTAATGGGGCTAATGTTTTGGGAGGGAGGGGATGCAAGCTGCCCTCTGGGCAGTGGAAAGCACCATGTTCCTCTCAGATAGGATCCATCCTAGGTTTGGACATTCTAGCTGTGCATAAGTACTGGGCTGTCCACCTTAAATGGAGGATCAAGAGCACAGATTTTTGTTAAAATTATCTCTCTCTACATCTCTTCTCACAACCTGTTACCAAGCACTGCTAAAATAACTCCATACAAGGCCTCGACCTTTGACAGTCAAACATGATATCAACAGAGCTCCAAGAGATATGTTTTCATAGGACAAATCATAATATATTCACAGGATTTCTCCACAGCATTTTATCTCCTTTTCTTTTCATTCCCTCAGGATACATCTGGGGTGTCAAGGCTGAAGGAGAAACATCTGAAGTATCACTGGAAAAAGATGAGGAGCAGGAGCAGAAACTGAGGAGTCAAGATGGAGCAAAGAGACAAAAGGAGAGACAAAGTCACACCGGCGACAAACCTTATCAATGCTTGGAGTGTGGAAAGAGCTTCAGGTGGAGAAACGCCCTTACAGTGCATCAAAGAACTCACACAGGGCAGAAACCCTATAAATGCTTCATGTGTGGAAAGAGCTTCAGATGCAGTAGCACCTTTACTCATCATCAAAGAACTCATACTGGGGAGAAACCTTATAAATGCTTTGAGTGTGGAAAAAGCTTCGGTGACAGTAGCAACCTTACCTCACATCAAAGAACTCACACAGGAGACAAACCTTATAAATGCTTGCAGTGTGGAAAGACCTTCAGGTGGAGTAGCACCTTTACTCATCATCAAAAAACACACACCGGGGAGAAACCTTATAAATGCTTCGAGTGTGGAAAGAACTTCACGTGGAGAAGCGCCCTTACATTGCATCAAAGAACTCACACAGGGCAGAAACCCTATAAATGCTTCATGTGTGGAAAGAGCTTCAGATGGAGTAGAACCTTCACTCATCATCAAAGAACTCACACTGGGGAGAAACCTTATAAATGCTTGGAGTGTGGAAAAAGCTTCAGTGACGGTAGCATCCTTACCTCGCATCAAAGAACTCATACAGGAGACAAACCTTATAAATGCTTGCAGTGTGGAAAGACCTTCAGGTGGAGAAGCAACCTTACATCGCATCAGAGAACTCACACAGGAGACAAACCTTATAAATGCTGGGAGTGTGGAAAGAGCTTCAGTCGGAGTACCACCCTTACTTCACATCAAAGAACTCACACAGGGGATAAACCTTATAAATGCTTGGAGTGTGGAAAGACGTTCAGGTGGGGTAGCCACCTTACTTCACATCAAAGAATTCACACGGGAGACAAACCTTATGAATGCTTTGAGTGTGGAAAGAGCTTCAGTCAGAATAGCACCCTTACTTCGCATCAAAGAACTCACTCAGGAGACAAACCTTATAAATGCATCGAGTGTGGAAAGAGCTTCAGTCAGAATAGCACCCTTACTTCTCATCAAAGAACTCACACAGGGGATAAACCTTATAAATGTTTCAAGTGTGGAAAGAGCTTCAGTCACAGTAGCGGCCTTACTTCGCATCAAAGAATTCACACAGGGGGCAAAACTTATAAATGCTTTGAGTGTGGAAAAAGCTTCAGTCAGAGTAGCGAACGTACTTTGCATCAAAGAACTCACACAGGAGACAAACCTTATAAATGCTTGGAGTGTGGAAAGACCTTCAGTCAGAGTAGTCATCTTACTTCGCATCAGAAAACTCACACAGGGGATAAACCTTATAAATGCTTTGAGTGTGGAAAGACCTTCAGTCAGAGTGGCACCCTTACTTCTCATCAAAGAAATCACAGAGGGGACAAATCATATAAATGCTTGGAATGTGGAAAGAGCTTCAGTCGGAGTAGCACCCTTACTTTGCATCAAAGAACTCACACAGGGGACAAACCTTATAAATGCTTGGAGTGTGGAAAGAGCTTCAGTCAGAGTGGCCACCTTACTTTGCATCACAGAACTCATACAGGGGACAAACCTTATAAATGCTTGGAGTGTGGAAAGAGCTTCAGTCGGAGTGGCAAACTTACTTTGCATCACAGAACTCATACAGGGGACAAACCTTATAAATGCTTGGAGTGTGGAAAGAGTTTCAGGTGTAGTAGCAAACTTACTTTGCATCACAGAACTCATACAGGGGAAAAACCTTATAAATGCTTGGAGTGTGGAAAGAGCTTCAGTCGGAGTAGCAAACTTACTTTGCATCACAGAACTCATACAGGGGAAAAACCTTATAAATGCTTGGAGTGTGGAAGGAGCTTCAGTCGGAGTAGCAAACTTACTTTGCATCACAGAACTCATACAGGGAACAAACCGTATAAATGCTTGGAGTGTGGAAAGAGCTTCAGTCGGAGTAGCTACCTTACTTTGCATCACAGAACTCATGCAGGGGACAAACCTGATAAATACTTGGAGTGTTGAAAGACCTTTCGCCACAATGGCTACCTTAAGGCACATCAAAGAATCCGATCAAGTGAAGAGATGTATAAATGCTTTGAATGTTGAAAAAGCCAGAAATGTTGTTGAAAGGTGTGTGATCCTGGTTGAAATGTGTAGCATGGGCTGCTTCAGAAGGTGGCTATCTCCCCTTCCTGTAAAGGGTTTTAAGCAGAGGCTGGATGCTCCCCCCACCTGCACCCAGGGACAGATTCACCACCCCAAGTCAGGGATAGGCTAGATGACCTTTGATGTCCCTTCCAGGACTAAAAGAGGAATAAAAGGGACCCTCCTCCTCTGTCATTCAGAGCAGTCTAGGACTGAAGGATGCACATCCAGCATCTACACCGATGGAAGTAGGATACTTGAAACCAGACCAGAACAATCAACCCTGGGAAGACAACGAAAGCTACAGACAAGCTATAGGAAAACTCCTGTACATCGGCGCAATAACCAGACCAGACGTGGCGGAAGCACTGGGATACCTTCGCAGAAAAACCAGCTCGCCAACCAAGGAAGGCTGTGAAGCATTGAAGAGAGTGGCAAGATATCTGAAAGGCACCGTAAAAGTAAAACTAAAGCTATCAGCTACTCAAGATCCTAAGCTTCTCGGATACTCTGATGCTGACTGGGCTGGAGACGTCAAAGATCTCAAGTCAACCAGCGGAAATCAGTTCTACTATGGGCAGTCACTTATCTGCTGGAGAAGTCGAAAGCAAGACACTGTAGCACACTCATCTACAGAGGCAGATTATGTATCAACTGATGAAGCATGCAAGGAAATGCTGTGGCTACGCAAGCTTCTGGGAGACTTGGGCATATCTGAACCAGAGCCTATCAGAATACTTGAGGACAATCAAGCTTGCATAAGTCTTGTGGAATCAGAAGGACAAAGTTTTCGGGTGAAGCACAGCAAAGTTCCACTACCTAAACGACATCTAGATGTGAAGTTCCACTACCTAAAGGACTTCTAGAGATGACCTACCCTTCAACAGAAGAGATGACAGCTGATGCATTTGCCAAGCTGTTGGGCAAACTGTGACACCAGAAGCTATGAGGCAAGATGGACCTTGCAGAGTGAACTAAGTTCTTGTTGAGAAGGGGTGTTGGAATATGTGGTTCAACTCAACTGGACTGCATGGGGTTAAAAAGGGTAGCTAGGGAGGAGACCTGATTGCTAGGCTACTACCTCTCCTTTGATCTCCTGCTGTCTCTCCCTTCCTGCTAGACTGATATTCTCAGGGTGTTGACTACATCTTTCGGCTTCTTCTTCTTCTTTCTCCTGAGAGACAGAGATCTGGATCTTCTCTTTGTCTGCTCTCTCTTCATACAGCATGAGGGCAAACACTAGGCTTAGTGTTTGCATCTCCAACTTTGCTGGTTAGCTAGATGTAGAACTCTTTCCTATCAAGTATGTACCTCCAGAATAAAGTAGTTCTTTCTTATTTTGAAGCTTAAAGTCTCAGTCTGACTAATTCCAAGGAAGGTGTAATATTTAGCCAGGATTCAAAACACAAAGCTTACTCAGATGCTATATTTCGCTAATTTGGCTACTCTGCAACAGCTACAACTCAGAAGAAGCCACGGCAAGGCTGTGAATCTGCGGCTAGATTGAAGTGGGTCGGGGCAGACTGTGATGTTCCTGCTTATATTGTAAATATGGTAAGTGCTGGTTATATAGAAGACATATGGTAAGTGGAGTGAAAGAGGAGGGGGAGTACATGAGCAGTAGAATGCTGGATGATTGGCTGAGTGTTTGAATGGCTGGGAGTATAAATGGAAGAATGACAGTTGAATCGGGGTGGTGAATTGGGAGGTGGTGAATTGGGTGGTGAATTGAGGAGGTGGATGGTGTTTGGTGTTGTTGAGAGTGAGTCGGAGTTCTGAGGCAATTAGTAAGAAGTCAAGTACATAACAGAATATAGATGAAACCATACGCTTGTGAAACATTCCTTCAGTAATCTTGTTATTCCTAATACTGAATAAATATTTCTTGGTTAAACAAAAGCCTGATTCCTTCAGCTGGGATACACATACCAGGGGGAATAGCAAAGTAACCAAGGCTGAACAGTTTGTATCGAATGGTGGCAGCGGCAGATCGGAGGAAAGTCTATCCAGTCCCACAGAGAAACCCAGGGCTGTAAGCTTCAGTGCAAGAGGCTGCAGGGGGGGTTGGGAATTACCTATACTCATAGACGCAAGGTATCGAGATAGCCTGGCAGGGACTAAGACACAGTCTAAAGGTTATAAGAGATACAGAGTGTGGGGTAGTAAGGCCTAGCGGGGATTTGTTGAAATCTGTGCTAGAGCTGTAAAGGGTAAGAAGAAAACCTGACGTTCCTGTCTGCTGGTAGCCACAAGTGAGAGCTTCACAGGTGGTGCCAGGGGAAGGACGTCACACAGACCACAGTCAGAGGGCTGTTAGTTGTGATCAAAAAGTAGCTGGATATTTAAAGAGCAATTAACAAATTACCCGCCGTGAGCAGATAGAGTCAGCAGAGAAGGGGGGAGGTCTGTCCCTGGAAACTGGGCTCACCCTCAGTGTCTGGGGAGATGTCTGTAGACTCCTGCCCCCCACCCCACAATAATCCAGAAAGTGGGAGCTGCAGACTTGCAGCATTTGGCCAGGAGTAGGTGGCCACATAGAAAGGGAGAGGGAGGTGGTAAGGCCCACCCCTTCCAAGCCCCCACTCCCACCCCCAGCAGCCAACCTAGGACTGAAACAGATTCGGAGGGAGTGTGTCTAAAGGAGATTCATCATGAAGGAAAAGTGCCTTCAGTATATGTGGCTAATTGTCATTTGGATGAGGAGGAAGAGCCTGGATTGGGTCTCAATTGCAACAAAGGAAAGTGGGACATTTTGTCCTGAAGGAAGGGTCTTCCAAGATGGTGCTTGCTGAGAGGAGGTTCACAAAGAGCCTTCTGGATTGGCAACACGTCCTCTGGAGGTGGGAGGTGAGTTGACTTTGCTCATTTGCAGCTGGGGTTTACTTTCTGCGATTGTGTCACTCTTGGACGTGTCCTTGCAGTTGTGGTTGCTGTGATGGCCAACGGCTAAAGTGACAAAAAGCTGAGCCTCTCAACAGACAAAAGATGGAAGATGCAGCTCCGTCCCAGAACACCTGCTTCATGTGCAGAAGGTCCAGTCCCCCTCCATCTCCAGGTGAGGCTGGAAGGACTCCTGGAGAGTGCTGCCAGCCAGTGCAGGCATACTGAACTGGGTATAGTCTTTGTATAGTGTGAGGCAGCCTCCTGTCAGTCTTTGTTCCTCTGCAAGGGACACCAGACCCTGGGGAGGTGCTGGGGGCCATATTAGTCTATTGTAGCAACAGGGATCGCTGTGGCCCTTGAAAGCAGGGCTGGGGAATCTTCCTTCAGGCTGAGGGCCGTATTCCCTTCCGGACAGCCATTCGGGGGCCACATGTCACTGGTGGGCAGAGCAGCAAGTGTGAATTTAAGGTTTGCCTCCTAGCAAAAGCTCTCAAGGAGGGGGCAAGTAATGGGAAGAGAGTTCCAAGGGCCAGATAGAAAGGTCTGGAGGGCCACATTTGACCCCCCCCAGGGCCAGATGTTCCCCATCCCTGAGTTGAAGGCTGACATCCAGTCCTTACAGCATGACTACATTCTCTGTTGTTTCAAGAGGCAGCTCAGGCCTCGCCCGGGGGATTCAGAGCGCACAATTTCTAGAAGAGACATACAAATAAGGATAAAGCAGACCGATGTAACTATCGATCAACCAAAAAAGGGGGGTGAAAACCCAAAGGGATACCCCCTCATTTCCCTCCCCCCCCAAAAAAAAGGTAATGAAAGGCAAGTAAGAGGAGGTGCTTGGGGGGACAGTTTAGTAGGATATTGTCCTTCCGCCCTCCTGGAAAGTCTGCATCCTCTGAGCATGGAAAGATGGTCCCTCGCAGGGAGAAAGATGGGATGGCAACAGAGCAGCCAAGTCTAACTGATGATGGCTGCAGGCAGAGGAGAGAGAGAAACCGATCACTATGGGGAGGGGGAAATAATCCCAGCCAGGCTTTGGGGCTATCCCCTTGGATATGGGGCCAACACAAACTACCAAGGCAGTGGGGGGCACTGCACAGTCCCTGCCATGATTAACTGTCCCCCACCCACCCCTCAGGGGTAATCCCACCCACGCAGCACAGAGCATGAAGCAAGGACCTCTTTCACTCTTTAATAAAGTTACTTTTATTTCCCAGTGTGTGTTCATTTCAGGAGGAGGTGAGTCCTAAGTCGGTACTTGGCCACTGACCACAACTACTGTGTCAATTGGGGATTTTTCCTAAAGGCTCCAGGGCAAGGAGTGTCTGTTGGACTCTAGCTATTTGGGAATCCTTGGCAGTTTTCTGGGCTCTGAGCTTCCCCTTGACTCAGGGTGGTTAACCAGTTTAAGGGGTGGTGGCAGTCTACCTTATACTGCCATTCTTGCAAAAGGGGAGTCTCTTCCCAGGGCTCTGTAGTGTCAAGGTTGCCAGGGATTTCATCGCATCTTCTGCACATGATGGATCAGCATGTCATGGAACATGTTGTAACATCTCTAATAAATATTATATTTTGATGGGATTGATTTTCTTTTTATGGCCACAACTCCTTGAACCTGAAGCGCATATCGCCCAGGATTCAAATCTTTCTCACAGTTGGAAAGACTAACCTGATGTTTCACAGCTTTCCTAGAGGTCATGAGCCAAATGGTTTTTGCAGAGCACCCTTTTATCTGCCAGAAGTGGAATCATTTGCCAAAAGTCTAGGATGACTTTGGAAAGGAGAGTTAGAACTGGGAATGCAAAAAGGAAATCAGCCGGGAAACCTGATGTCTTGCAAAGATGATGTCTTTTTTAAAAATAGACCGAAATAAGTATTTATGCCAGTTATTAAACTGGAAACAAACAAGTCAATAAAATAAATAGGAAATCAAACTCTCCATGGGTAAAATCTAAATGGAAGTTAAGTTATTAAACCAGGAATATGCATTTAAATACAAAAATACAGAAATTGCTCTCAAAACCTAAATGGGATGTGTGTTATTGATAATAAAGTATGCAAGCACCGTGGCCGAGGAGTGCCACAACCCCCGCAGTCAGGTTTGTAGGGCCACCCAGAGGGTTTATGGGGCCCAGAGCACGCATGATGTTGAGGACTCTGCTGCTGTCCCTCCAAGGACTTATGCACATGTGAGAATTCTCACCTGCAGCTCCTCCTAGCCCTTGGATCAGGCAGAATGAGAGCTTCTTCCCGCTTCCTGGCTGCTGCTGGCCTCGTCCCTCAAAGCCTGGCCTCACACCACTCCTTCGCCTTTCTCTGGGGCAACGGGGGGGGCAAACTGCCAAGAGGATTTTCTGGGCCCAGACCACTGGATGTCGATCACCCCCTCTGTCATAGTCAGCACAAAAAGTCCCTGCACAGAGAAATCTAACAGGTAAAGGAAACAGGGTTTAGCTTACCTAAGCTGTTCCCTGAAAGCCCTTTTTTAAAAAAAATGCATGACATTTTTATTTTTAATATGGAGAAGGGTCACCAGCCAGAAAGGGGCTTCCTGCCTCCCCTTGCTCGCCGTGGAGCAGCCAAGGAGCTCTTTAAGGGTTAAGAAAGGGCAACGGAGCGGAAGGGAAGAGCGCAAAGGAGGGACGTCCCTTTCCTTCTGCCTCTCGGCAAGAAATACAGGCTGGAAGCAACGGAGGAGCCCCTCTTTGTGCGCAGCATGTTGGCGAGCTGGATTACGGGGGGGAGCCTCGAAAGAAAGGTGTACAGTTGGGGTGGAGGGGAGGGTAAGAGGGGTGAGGACCCCCCTTAAGCACTCCCTCCCAGCAGACCCTGCAGATCGGAGGATGCAGCTCTGCTCCGTCTAGGGTTGCCAGGTCCAATGCCTGAGACTAATCCTGTATCTTTAGGAGAAGAGAAAGTCAGCCAAGTGCAGGTGTTCTTGCAACTCTGTAATGGGAAAAAACCACAAGGTGAAATTCTCCCTTCCCCCTGTCCAACTTTTAAAGATACAGAAGACCTCCTGGTTGCCAGGCCCGGCCTCCAAGAGGTCTTCTGTGCCTTTAAAAGTTTTGGAGGGAGGAGGGAGAATTCCACCTTGTGGTTTTTCCCATTACAGAGTTGCAAGAACACCTGCACTTGGCTGACTTTCTCTTCTCCTAAAGATACAGGATCAGTCTCAGGCCATGGACCTGGCAACCCTAGCTCCATCCCGTCTAAGGTTGCCAGGTCGGAACCTTCCAAAAACCTGAGAAAATGGGGTAGGCCCTAGTGACGTCACGGGGCGGGCCCTAGTGATGTCATTAAGCATGATACATTAAGTATCAACCACAGTTGCTTGAAGCATACCATTCAAAAAAAATTCTCTGATTGGAGATTAAAATAGAAATCTTATCCAAAATAGGGTGTTCCTAGGTCCATCTGAAGTGACAAGGTCATTCTTTCTTACAAGTTTAGGGTGATGCAAAACGGAAATGGACTGCCTTTAAGTTGATCCCAGATAGGGTCTTCATGGTAAGCGGTATTCAGACAGAGGTGGTTTACTATTGCCTTCCTCTGAGTCTGAGAGGCAGTGAGTGTCCCAAGGTCACCCAGGGAGCTTCATGGCTGCGTGGGGATTTGAACCCTGGTCTCCCAGGTTGTAGTCTAACCACACTCTAACCACTAGGGATCTCCTAATAAATCTCAGCACCCGTAACATTAAGGATTATCAATACTTTGGCACAGTGATTCACCAAAAGGGAGACAATAGTCAAATCAGAAGAAGGGTAGGACTGGGGAGGGTGGCTGTGAGAGAACTGGAAAAGATCCTGAAATGCAAAGATGTATCACTGAACACCAAAGTCAGGATCATTCAGACCATGGTATTCCAGATCTCTGTATGGATGTGAAAGTTGGACAGTGAAATAAGCGGATAAGAGAAAAATCAACTCATTTGAAATGTGGTGGTGGATGAGAGCTTTGCGCATACCATGGACTGTGAAAAAGACAAATAATTGGGTGTTAGAACAAATTAAACCAGAACTCTCACTAGAAGCTAAAATGATGAAGCTGAGGTTATCCTACTTTGGACACATCATGAGAAGACAAGATTCACCAGAAAAGACAATAATGGTGGGAAAAACAGAAGGGAGTAGCAAAAGAGGAAGACCAATCAAGAGATGGATTGATTCCATAAAGGAAGCCATATGATTCCATAAAGGCATGCCTACCAAGGTCCTGCTGTGTGTGCTTCTTGGATGTTGTGGATAAAGGTGGGTGGGCAGGGACATCAGCTCTGAGAATTAGTCAGCCCACAGCTCCGCCCTCTCTCTGAGGTTATTCAGCCCACAGGCCCCACCCATATATATATATTCATTTATTCATTCATTCACTCACTGACTCGTTCATTCACTCACACACTCACTCACACACACACTGTCTCTCTCTCCCCCCCCTGACATCCACAGTGTGCTTCAGATGGAGGTTTAACACCTGACTTCTCAGTTCTGCAGTAGGGAAGGGGAAGAAATTTTATTTTAATGGCATTTTAATGAGAAGCATTTCTTGAAGAACCGATACAGGAGGTGCAACACTGCTTATCCTTCGAAAGCTGCACTTCTCCAACCAACCAGTGTGTACAAAAACCATATATTAGGGGGAAGTGGCAAAAGTTAAAGTGATGACAAACCTTGAGGAAACTGATCATACACCAAGACTGGTTTTGAAAAGACTAATAAACAATGTTTAATTACACCAAAAAAAGTAGCTTCACTACAAAAAAACTTGAGAAGCAGGAAATGCTTTACGCTACCCATTAGATTATTTTCATCTTTGAGAGAGACATATTTAATATTGTTAAGCAATACCCTTTTCCCAGCTATTGCCATATCAGGCATATACATTTATCACATCATCACACAGCAATGACCTAAAAATGGTTTTCATGTTTTTCAGTGTGTATTTTTGTTTGCATGTCATACAAACCCACACAACACAGCAGATGACATGCTAAGAATAACACAACATTGACAGCTTATTAAAACACAAAATGTTTGTCACCATCCCTTGCTGGGTCATGAAGTTTGATACTTCTGATCATGCAGTGCAAATGGTTCAGTAGTCCAAAGCAGTCCTTTAAATAAGCAGTAGATTTAAGTATTATCCATATTTTATCTGGCCATTTGTTTTTCCTAGTCCTAAAAACTCTATCCTAGTACCCATTAAAAATACTCCCTGTTCTTTTCTAATACCCATCAAATCAATCTTAAGCAAATGTAAACTAAAGTACTATACACTGCATACATCAATCCTCTGAAGAAAGCTGTGTCCTACCCAAAACACACATTGGGGGGCAAAGTTAATTCACAATTATGTTGTTCAGTAAAGCATGCTATGAGACTCACAGACAGGGATTTTTAGGGAGAGAAGGAAACCTGCAATAAACGGGTTAAGCAGAGCAGAACAGAGCGCCAGGTTTGCCAAGGTCAGCAGCTGGCTGGCAAGTAGATAAGGAGGCACTTGCAGAAGCTCTGTGTGGGGGAAGAAAGTAGTTTGTAGTGAGAGAACTGTGTTTAGGATTTTGTCAGTAAAGACTCTTACAAGAAACTTGCCTGGCCTGGCTCATTTACTGTTCTATGCGTCTCAAGAATTTCCTACTTGTATGATCTCTATACGCACACACCGACAGGGGTTATGGGCCCAGCTTATCATACAAAGTAAGGGGTTCGAGTGACGTTGCTGCAGAGAAAAGAAAGTGCAAGAAAGAGGCAAGTAAGAGTGGACAACATGGCTGTAAACCTGTCATCCGGGATGCCGATGGAGAGACTGAATGCTGTAAACTACTCCAGCTGGAAATGGAGAATGACAGCAGTTCTGATTAAAGAAGATTTGAATGATGTCGTAGAAAACCCCCCTCCGGCAGCTCCTTCAGCAGCGTGGACGAAGAAAGATGAGAAAGCGAAGGCTTTTATTACTCTGGGGCTGTCTGATTCTCAACTGTTGCTGGTGAGTAATGAGCCGACAGCTAATCAAATGTGGGAGAAGCTAAGGGCCGCTCATGTGCAGCAAACCGCAGGGAGCCGGCTGTGTTTAGCATGGAAACTTTATCAGATGCGTTTTACAGATGAAGTGACTATGACAGAGCATCTGGCTGAATTTCGTAGATTATTTGCTGAACTTCAAGAAAGAGGAGTGCATCATAGTGACATTCAGATGGTCTATATACTGTTATCTTCATTTGATCGAAAATGGGATGTAATGGTCTCGAGCTTAGAAACTTTACCAGACGGAAATTTAAATTTGGACTTTGTAGAACAAAAACTCCAACAAGAATGGAATAGGAGACAAGAGAGTAAGGAGACTGAATTAAAAGAGACTGAGGCTGTACAACAACATCAATATCAAAGAAACAGGCAAAAGAATAAAATATGTTATTTTTGTGGGTCCCGAGGACATATACAGAGACATTGTTTGAGTAACAAGAGAAATAACAGGGACTTTGGACGTCAGAGAACAAGCGTGAACTTTATTACTAAGGAGGACAATAAACTAATTAACTCTAAATGGCTGTTAGACAGCGGAGCGTCTAATTGCCTGATCACAGACTCTAGTTTATTTTACACATCAAAGCCAGTGCAGGAGAAGATTTATCTGGCTGACGGATCGACTCAGGACGCAATTGCAAGAGGCACGCTCAAGTTAAGTAATTTGGGAACTATATTGACAGATGTGTTATTAGTTTCTGGTTTAAAAATAACATTCTATCAGTACGAAAACTAGCTCAAATAGGTTGTAAAATTACATTTGAAGGGAATAGATGTTTTGTGAGAAAAGATGGTGAAATCTGTATGCAAGGGAAATTACAGAACCAAATGTTTATGGTAGAGAGCAAGCTTGATAAACTCACGTGTGCCTGGATAGGAGTAAATAAAAACAAACACGAAAACTGCATACATGAATGGCACAGAAAATTAGGGCACGCACATTTTGAGAAAGTGAAAAATACCCCAAAGCATAGTCAAGATTTGGAACTAACGCATTGTGAGCATGTGGATGAATGTGAGGTATGCTATAAAACAAAAATGACTGTGACTCCTGTAAATAAGAGCTGTGAAAGTACTACCACTAAACCCTATCAGCTCATATATGTGGATTTGGCTGGACCTTTCCAGTGTTCAAAAGGTGGGGCAAGATTCTATTTAGTGATTGTAGATGATTTTTCCAGATTTACACATGTATTCTTATTGAAAAAGAAAAGTGAAGCAGAAGATAAATTAAAGGCATTTATACAGAGGACAGAGACACAATATGGGGTTGTTATCAAAAATATCAAATCAGATCAAGGTGGGGAATTTACCAGTAATTCATTTATAGCATATTTGAAAAAGAAGGGAATAATACAAAGTCTCACTGCTCCCTTCAGCCCATCCTCCAACGAAACTGCAGAGAGGAAGAACCGGTCACTGCAGGATTCAATGAGAGCCATGCTGGCTGATGCAGATATGAATAACACCTATTGGGGTGAATGTATTCTGTACACTGCTTACATTCAGAACCGCCTTGTGCACAGAGTAATAGGCATGTCTCCATATGAGAAATTGACTGGAAGAAAACCCAGGGTAAAACACATAAAGTGTTTTGGAGCAAAATGCTGGGTGCATGTGTCAAAGCAGAAAAGACATGGTAAATTAGCTTCAAGAGCTCAGGCAGGTCGTATTTTGGGATTTCAGAATTCATATTATAGAATTTGGTTGCCTGAGAAACAACAAGTAGTGTTAAGTAGAAGCATAAAGGTAATAGATAAACCTTGGAGAGACAGTCAAACAGTAATACTTGATAGTGCAAGCAAGCAGGAAGCAGCAGATGTTCCTTTTGGGCATCAAATACCATTAAGAACCGCATTGACTGACTTAATTCAAAGTGGCAAACGTACTGTGAAAAGACTGAGGAGTGAAGACATGGCAATGCAAGATAAAGAGGTGCCAGGTACTAGTGCAGGAACAAGTGCAGACACAGGTGCAGGACCAAGTAAAATTGAAAGTGAGGAAGAAATGGAAATAGATACTGTTAGACGGTCAGAAAGAAAAACGAAAGGAAAACCACCTCATAGATTCACATTTAACGTTACACAAAAGAATGATGAGACAGATGAATATCCTGTAGAATGGGAAAAAGAAGGGCCGATAGACAAAGAAACAATGGATCTCATGTGGAAATATTGTATTGAAGAATGAATTATAAATGAGTGTTATCAAATAAAAGTGAACAAAACTCTGTAAAACTTGTATGAATAAAGAAACAAAACCTGAAATGTAAATGTAAATAAATACTGTACGGAAACATGTACTGATGTGGATTGAAATGAAGTAAGATTGTATATTGTATAAATGAACATGTAGTTTTGTAATCTGTGAGTCTCAGGTGGGGGCTGTTGTTCAGTAAAGCATGCTATGAGACTCACAGACAGGGATTTTTAGGGAGAGAAGGAAACCTGCAATAAACGGGTTAAGCAGAGCAGAACAGAGCGCCAGGTTTGCCAAGGTCAGCAGCTGGCTGGCAAGTAGATAAGGAGGCACTTGCAGAAGCTCTGTGTGGGGGAAGAAAGTAGTTTGTAGTGAGAGAACTGTGTTTAGGATTTTGTCAGTAAAGACTCTTACAAGAAACTTGCCTGGCCTGGCTCATTTACTGATCTATGCGTCTCAAGAATTTCCAACTTGTATGATCTCTATACGCACACACCGACAAATTACACCACCAGTACTTTTCACTACCCACCCTCCCCTTCACTGCTATCATCCCAATGTCTCATTTTTATAACCTATAGCAACCAAATACACTTTGTTGCATTCCAGACATGCTTTAAAAACTTGCTCAGCTCTTGTGCACATGAACAGTGCTTTGGATTACATCACAAAATTATCATAACCATCCTTATGCCCCTGGGATTAGATGTGAAGATTCTCAGGGAGAGAGAAAAAATATGACTGGGAAATCCCAATCAGTAGCACTTCTCATTTTGGAAATTATACTTATATTCCATTATATTGTTTGAAAGTGTGCACTGACATGTGAAAGGGCTCCTATTCCTTTCAAGCTGGCCAATCCATCCCCTTTCACTAATATATGATGCTCTAAAACAGGGTTGGGGCACGTTATTCAGCCTGAGGACCAGATCCTTATCTATCCAACCCTCTGTGGGCCAAGTGAGTGGGCCCAAAACCTAAGGGGATAGGACCAAAATAAAGTTGAATTAAAAACAGATAAATATTTAAACCTACAGCTTCAAACATAAATACAAATAAACAAAATGCACATAGAGCATTTTTAAACCAGTAGCTACAAATTTAAATAGAATACCCCCCAACACCCTGCAGACAACATTTTAAACCTGCACCTCCAAACGTAAATGCAAGGAAAACACACACAGATACACAGAACATTTTAAAACCAGCAGTTCCAAACTTACATAATTAAAGAGAGAGAGAGCATTTTAAACCAGCTCCAAACTTACATTTAAAACACACACATACAGCAATTTTAAACCTGCATCTCCAGACTTAAAAACAAGACATCACACACTAGGAAGACAACGATGAAGTAAGCAACCCTCCAATAAAATATTTTATCAGTAACCGAGTAATTCAAAGCAAACAACCTTTTTTACCGGCTTGGAGGAGAGAAAAAACACATAGAGAGAATAAACAGCCTTTTTTACCGGTTGGAAAAGGAAAAACACACAGAGAGAAATAAACAGCTTCCTTTTCTTAAGCAAAAATGTGTGACAAGGACGCAGAGAAAATAATTCTTACCAAAGCGATTCAAAAGGAGTGCCTTCCCCAGCAGTGCTGAATGCAGGAAGGAGGAAGCAGCGACGTCTTTCTGAGAGCCCAGAGTGTCCTTAGCAAATAAATTAGCAACGGATGCTCTGGCGCCTAATTCAAAAGTGCTTCTCAAGGAAAGCCTCGCTTGGAGCTGCGATTGAACAGGAGGGGAGGCAGCGGGAGATCCAGCTCGGCGCTCTTCCCTGCTCTTCCCCCACGCTTTGCATGTGTTAGGCACCTGCCTCCACTCCAACACCCTCACCTGCGCTTGTGTGGGTGGCAGGAGCTGGCAGGGGCTCCTGTTGGGTCTGGGAGGGGCCCTGCAGGGGCGGCAGCTAGACGACTACAGCGGCGCCTCAAGTCCTCCTGTCTCTCCAGTCCCTGTCTCACTGAGAAAGGGCAGGAAGGCGGCCAGCCACAGCCTTCACGTATGCGTGTGTGAATCACGCATGCGTGGCTGAGGGGGCCGCTGAAAAGCCGGAGATCAACGTCTTTAACGAAACTATGGCCGGAGACTGCCCCCTTTTGCTGGAGACTCCGGCAGAAAACCGGAGACCTGGCAAACCTAGTCCCGTCTGCCTCTCCCCTGAGCAGGGCTGGCTGTGTTCAGGCCAGAACGGGCCCTTCATAAAAGAAATTGATGCCAAAATCACTGGGATGTGTTAGAGACACTTGAGAACAACATTTAGGAACAAAAACCATTCCGATAGGATTTAATTAACCCTTTAACAACCAAAATGCCCTCTGGAACGGAATGAAACAGCCAGGAACAGCAACTTCCCAGCGAGCCAGACCTCCCAAATTCACCAGTCCCACATGACTCCATGGGATGCATGCAATAAGACACAAAACTTCCACAAAAACCACATTCCGATACCCGTTCCAGGCTATAATATGCTTTTACGTAAAACAGCCTGGAATGGTGACTTCCCAGCGAGCCAGACCTCTGAAATTCACCAGTCCCACATGACTACATGGGATGCATGCAATAAGACACAAAACTTCCACAAAAACCACGTTCTGATACCCATTCCAGGCTATAATGCACTTTTACGTAAAACAGCCCTGAACGGCAACTTCCCAATGAGCCAGACCTACCAAATTCACCAACCACACATTTTGCTGCCTCTCCTTGTGTTGGGAAATGGAAGATAACACAGGATGACCCAGGAACCTCTGGGGTGATCAGCAATACCCTTTCTTGCTGTTTTTATGTCCACTAAGCAACACTATTGGTGCTGCTGCCAGTTTGTGAATGGCTGGTGAATCGGGGAGGGAGAGAGAGAGAAAGAGAGATTGGAGGGGCAAGTCGGCTGGCAGAAGCGGGAGAGAAATAGAGTTTGCCTTCTGTGAAATAGATCTGCTATCACAAGAAAACTGGGTTCAAAGAAGTGCTCTTGTGTGCTTGGGCTCAGACTCCACCTCTGCCTTGTATTCAAGTTCTGGGCCAAACCTCAGCAGTTTGCTGGGTGGTTAACCAGTCTAAGGGTTGATGGCAGTCTACTACCCTGCAGGGCTGTTGTGAGTGGGCACAGGTTTGGAAGAGAAGGATATTTTGCCAGTATCAATTGCCCTAGTTGGGGAATTGGCTTCTGGGATGGTGGAGGTTGTCCTGGGATCCCCCTCCCTACATTACACCCTCCTTTTGCATAATATAATGATTGAAATCAAACCAGAGCTTCTTGCAAAAGGGGAGTCCCTTCTCGGGACTGTGTAGTGCCAAGGTTGCCAGGGATTTCATCTCATCTCCTGCACACAATAGATCAGCATGTCATGGAATACATTGGAATGTCACTAATAAATATTATATTTTGATGGAATTGATTTTCTTTTTATGTCTGCAGTTCTTTGATCCTGAAGCATGTATCGCCCAGGATTCAAATCTTTCTCACAATTGGAAAAACTAACCTAATGTTTCACAGGTATGTTTTCCTAGAGGTCACGTGACAATCACTTATGAGTCAAATGGTTTTCTCAGAGCACCCTTTTATCTGTCAGAAGTGGAGTCACTTGCCAAAAGTCTAGGATGACTTTAGAAAGAAGAGATAGAACTGGGAATGCAGAAAGGAAATCAGCCGGGAAACCTGATGTCTTGCAAATATTATGTCTTTTCTTAAATAGACTGAAATAAGTATTAATGCCAGTTATTGAACTGGAAACAAACATGTCAGTAAAATAAACAGGAAATCAAACTGTCGTTCTGTAAAATCTAAACGGACGTTACGTTATTAAACCAGAAATATGCATTTCAATAAAAACAGAAACTCTTCCAAAAACTTAACTGGGATATGTGTTATTGATAAAAAAAGGATGCAAGGCCAGCCCTAGAAAAAAATTTTTTGCTGCCCTGGGCTCTCTTTGGGAAGAAGGGTGAGATATAGATTTAACAAATACTAATTAAATAAAGAGAATGAGACAAAATTCATGGAGAATAAGGCTATCAGTGGCTACTAGCCATAATGGCTCTGCTCTGCCTCTATAGGCAAGGTGGTATGCTTCCCAATACCAGTTGTTGGAAACTGCAGAAGGGGAGAGTGGTCTAGCCTTCCGCAGTGGCGTCACTAGGGTTGGCGTCACCCAGTGCGGTAACTCATGGTGTCACCCCGATGGACCTCCTCCCATACCAGACCATACAGAATCCTTAGTAATGTTTTTTGTACTAATGTTACTTGTAAATCGTAATTCCCGTATATCACTGAATGTAATGGCAATAGTAGTGACATAAACTAGCAAAATTAAAATTACACCTTTAAATTACAATATTATATGCACAGCTCAAATTCTTCCTCTTATTACTAATGGGAGTTAATTATCTTGCATATGCCCATAGTAAATTTTCAGATACTTTCAGACCCTCAGCAATCTTCAAGTGGTCTATGTAGAAGAAAAGTTTGGGAACCCCTGGAATAAGACAGCTGCTTATGTTCCTATGCTGCTCTCTCCCCTCATTTAGGTGCCTGGGATGCATGCGTGTGGACACACCTCCTTACAATTATGGAAAGTGATTCTTAATAATAAGTCTCCAGACACAAAGTTACATAGCTATTTATCAGTTGTTTAGTAGAAAATCCAGAGCTGCAGGGTCCCTTCATGATAGTTACAGCCATGTACACCCTTTTTTGCTCCTGGATTAAGAATGAGATCTTTGTTAATGCATTCTCTCACAACAACAAACATCTCTAGGAGCCAATCAGCATGAAAGTGGAGAGCGTTAGCAACTGAGAAGAGTCTTCTCAGTGGCTGACTCACCTCCTTTCACTCTGATTGGCTCCAATCTGCAGAAAAGGCAAGGAAGCCTATTAGAAGACTCTTCTCAGTGACTAACACACTCCCTTTTCATGCTGACTGTAGGATGATTGGAGACATAGGGACCCTGCTCCCAAAAAAGCAGAGGGACTAAGATCCCCTGGGCGACTACCCTCCTGGTGCTTATGGACATGACCGTAATATATTTTGTGACGTGCAAGTTCGATATTATTTATTAAGTGTGTTTAGGATTACACTGATGGCATTCCCAAATATGTACTTTCACACAGACTTTGGTTTTCCATAACACAATGTTTGTCCAAGCCTCCACACTTGGGGGGGCACTACTTGCACACCCCTTCCATAAGCACATCAAAGTTGGATACACACCTGAACCAAGACCCAGACAAAAGGGCACTCAAAACAAAAAGGTAATTACAGTGGCTGAGTAGATCTTGTACACTGGTTATACTGACTGGGCAGCCACTGTCCTTCACATTTTACAAAATACTTTTTCCTATACAAAGATTAAATTTGTGTGTATGAAAAAGTAATATATGAAGTGGTCTCAATAGTGAGAAAAGTAAACAAGTGAATGGTGATCCAAATGTTTTTCATTCTCACGTTATGAAGCTAGCTGCCAGATGATGCATCACCTTCCCTACGCATGCAACATAGATTGAAAAAACAGCACCCAAGCCACCATTCAATACGTGCACCTGTTCTTTCCAACATGAATCTACAGGTCTCAAAAAGTAATGTGTGACAAAGTCCTCAAACACCTTATAACATGCCTCAAACATGGTCTCTTCTTCTACCAGCATGCCTTCACACCATCACTTTGCCAAAACCTAAGGATAGGTGAATTGCTTTTAGGGAGGTTCACAATTATGATTTCCTATTGATTTAATCTAAAAATATTTAAAATACATAAAAACAGCAGGGGAAGATATTGGAGAAATATAAAATAAATACAAATAAAAAGGGGGGAAGGTGAAGAGACCTTAAATGTGCTACTCACCATCTCTCAGCCTATCCTCCCCTCAGGATGAAAACAATGGAGAATCACGACCACCCCTAGGAAGAAGGGCACACTTAAAATGTAGAGGGGAAAAATTCTACAACCATAGTGTGAAATCAAATACTTATTGGGACACAGTATGAAGAAATATTTATATAAACATGACTCTCAAATATGTTTATGAATTACACAATCTGTAAATATATTTATAGTGCAATCCGATGTTTGGTGACTAAGAAGCAAATCCCAATGTATTCAATGGGGCTTACTCAAACTCGGAAGTGTGCAGAGAACTACAGCCTCAAGTGATAAGGAACTTGTTCTTTCAACTTGTTCTTTTAAGTTGAGACCTTATCCAAGTCTGAGTCTGTGCTGGAATTGCTTTTTAATATGTTTTTAAGCCTTTTCTTTTTAAAAAAGCTTTAAAAAAATATTTTCAAAGATGTATTAGTATATTTTAAAATTTGTTTTTATGATGTTTTAAAGTGCTTTTAGTGCTTTTGTTTGCCACCCTGGGCTCCTACTGGGAGGAAGGGCGGGATATAAATCAAATAATAAATAAATAAACTTCATTCACCCAACCCAAAATTCAGAATCATGCCTCTTTAGGCTGTTTTCCAACTATTTATTCTTGCTTTATGGTTATTGGATTTTAAATGGCTTTATTTCTTGTTGTGAGCTGCCTTGGTTTCCAACCCTACCTCACAGGGTTGTTGGAAAGACTACACACACACTGCAGATGTATAAACACATACAGCCCATATAATAGTTTATTGTCAAACCAGTTGGTCATTGCAGAAAAATCAGTATTAGTTTTTTAAAAAATCAGTATTCCTTTCCTACAGAATAAAAACTGTAATACCTAAGTAAGCCCTGCCTACTTGCTTTAGGACTGGGGGGGGGGGGGGGCGGGGACAGAAAGACAACACAAACACAATTCTTTTTTACATTCACTCCAAAGTCCCATTGATTTTCAGCACAGTCATAACCTTGTCTACTCAAAAGTAAATCCTATTGAATTCAATGGGATTTACTCTGGACATATGGGATTAGCAATGCTTTTACCCCCACAAAAGCAAGTATTGGGAAGGTTTTGAAAACACTGCCCAGGATCTGACTCCTACACACAAGAGGGGAAAAAACTGAAATGTATATACTTACCCAATTTATGAGATTTTCAGATAAATGGGGGGGAGGGGAACCACCATTTTCTGGCCTTGCAATGAGGTTTACTAGACACTGCCACAGGTCAAACAAACACTTCACTGATTGGCTGCAATCCTGAATGGGCGGGGTTAAAGCAACGAAGTGCTATACAGTAGTTTGAAAAAGATTTAATGGGTGTGCTGACGATTTTATGTATATCTCGAGAACCGGACCACCTAGAAACTTATTTTTTGTTTAAAATTAAAGCTGAGAATCATCCCTCTCTGATGGTGTCACCTGGTCCGCACCCCCCACACCCCCCTAGTGACGCCACTGGCCTTCCGGTCCTGCTTGTGGGCTTCCCATTGAGGCCTCTGGTAGCCTCTGTGAGAACAGGATGCTGCACTAGAAGGGCCACTGGCCTGTTCTAGCAGGGCTCTCATGTACTTACATTCTGATATTTGTTTAACCTGAGTATATACATTTACTTAAATCACCCAATTTGAACGAGTAATAATGGACAGTGGTCTTAGTGGGAAGAGGATAGCTGCACAAAACTATAAAATAATGCTAGAAGCCCAAATGGGGTCCCCGTGTGTGACTAAAAGACTTTGGGGGGATGATCTACAGATACAAATAGAGGATTAGCAATGGGGTGCCCTTTGGTCTGCTAAACCTCTTAAGTCAGTATCAGTGGCTTTACAGGAGACTTCCCCCCTCCCGCCTAAATTTGTTATAGGTGGTATTGTATTCCAGTACAGCTCTGTTGAACGGTAGCAACATTTAGCTCACACTGTCAGAGGGGATGCTGACTTAAGGGTGCCTCTTTCCACCTTTGGAGGACGTGACCGCGCATTGAGTCTTTCAGGATGATGGTCCACAAGGAATTGGCTGGGGTAACAGGAGAAAGTGTTGCATTTTCAGGAGAATTGTTTTGGTTATCGTTATACGAGGGGCAAAATCAGACTGTTACGTTTAAGGACTTAGTATCTTTATTACTGAGAGCTGCGAGGGAAACAGTTGTTCAAAGATGGAGAGACCTGGAAGGGTTGGACTTTGCAAGCTGGTGAAGGAATATCCACACTGTTGCTCTGATGAAGAAGAATACCCACAACCTGCATTTTCTACAAGGAGGAGAGCAGTCAGAGACATCCAGTGCCATTTGGTGCAAATGTATAGAATCATAGAATAGTAGAGTTGGAAGGGGCCTCTAAGGCCATCAAGTCCAACCCCCTGCTCAATGCAGGAATCCAAATCAAAGCATTCCTGACAGATGGCTGTCCAACTGCCTCTTGAAGGCCTGCAGGGTAGGAGAGCCCACTACCTCCCTAGGTCATTGGTTCCATTGTCATATGGCTCTAACAGTTAGGATGTTTTTCCTGATGTCCAGTCGAAATCTGGCTTCCTGCAACTTGAGCCCATTATTCCGTGGCCTCTGGGATGATCGAGAAGAGATCCCGGCCCTCCTCTGTGTGACAACCTTTCATGTACTTAAAGGGTGCTATCATATCTCCTCTCAGTCTTCTCTTCTCCAGGCTAAACATGCCCAGTTCTTTCAGTCTCTCGTCATAGGGCTTGGTTTCCAGTCCCCTGATGATTTTTGTTGCAATCCTCTGAACGTATTCCAGTTTGTCTGCTTCCTTCTTGAAGTGTGGAGACCAGAACTGGACACAGTACCCAAGATGACACCTAACCAGTGCTGAATAGAGGGGAACTAATACATCACATGGTTTGGAAACTATACTTCTGTTAATGCAGCCTAAAATACATTTGCCTTTTTTGCAGCGACATTGCACTGTTGGCTCATATTCAGCTTGTGATCAATGACAGTTCCAAGATCCTTCTCACAAGTATTGCGTATGCTTCAGAAGATGATTTACACTGTTAATTGTCAGCAGCAGCTCAACAGATAATGGTTTCCTTGAAATTGTTTGATTTCTCTTGAATATATTTGATGGTTGAAATTCTAGTATAATGCAGAGGGAGGGGGTTGGGACAACGGTTGTCTGGGGTATTTCTGTATTTCTTCTCTCTTCCGTTCTTTTTTGTTTTCTTTTGTTTTCTGTACTGCTTTGTTTATTGATTCATAATAAAAACCAAGAAAAATAAATATAATTTGACTTAAATGACTTACAGCGTTCACTTCACTGTATATTATTACAAGATGTTCATTTAACCTCTGCAGGTACTTTAAAAGTTGGAGGGCACCTTTTGTGTGTGTGTGTGTGTGTGTGTGTGTGTGTTTTGCAGATATAAGTAATCCTGTTCCAAGTGTGGAAAGAGCGTCAGTCGCCTCTCCCTGCTCCGGTCACATCAAAGGATGCATGCAGGGGAGAAACCATGGAAACGCTGTTTGCAAAAAGCGCTTTGGCGACAGCGCGCAGTAGGAGCCTCCGCGCCTGCGCCCTGGATTTGCACAAGGGGCAGAGCCTGCGAGACGTTTGCCCAGAGCGCAGCTGGGATTCAGTCCTCCAGCGGTGGAAGGAACTGAGCTCTGTTTCCTCGAGAGGCAGGATGTTGTCATGACAATGGGAGGGACAGAGGGAGAGAGACAAGGGTGAAGTAAGGAAGCAAAGAGGCTTGATTGATTTCCGAGAAGGAGGAGGAGGAGGAGGAAGGAGGCTGGATCGTGGCGAGGACGCAAGACAAAGAGAGAGGTGCAGCAGTGGGGCTGAGAAAGGGTCAGGAGTTTGTATTTGGGGGGTGAAAAGAGTGGGAGATCCTCCCCCTACATCTCCCCCGGGGATTCATGGGGGGTGAGTCGCATGCATGCAACCTAGGGGCAACATTGGGGGCCGAACAGCTTCAGCGCTTCCATTGCACGATCCTGGTTGAAGCGCCCTCTCCCCCAGGAGTGGGTGTGGGAAGAGACGCCCTGGTGCAGAGGAGACTAAGAAGACAGTGTCGGGGCTAAGAAAGCCGGCCTACCTCACTGGGCTGCTGTGTGAGGACAAAAGGGGAGCAAGGGCACGTGTCCCCCTCCCCAAACGCCTTGGACAAGAAAGCAGATCCCTCAAAAGAGAGTAAGCAAGCGAATAAGTGAGCAATATTTTCCCCACGTACAAGTAGGGCCTGTTTTATTGTCCATTCTGTCCACAGTGTGTTCCTGTGAGCCCATTTTTGCACTGCGGTAGTTCCTGGGAGGAAACACGCTTTTTGTAGAATCATAGAGTTGGAAGGGGCCTGTGAGACCATCCAATCGAACCCCCAGCTCAGTGCTTACTTACCCTCTCCCCCAAATGCACTTTGCCTCTTATTGGGATCTCCTTAAACCTTACACCCCCCCACTGTAGACTCTCTCTCTCTCTCTCTCTCTCTCTCTCTCTCTCTCTCACACACACACACACACACACACACACACACGTTAGGACAATCATCTCTTTGCCTTCCTGACCGTACAACCTCGTTGCTGCTGCTGAAGGTTGGGGAGGGGGAAATCAACCTACATCAACCCACTCTGGGGCCCTTGGAGGAAGGTCTGAATAAACATGTGTGGCCAGCAAGTAAGCTCATCTCAGTCATCCAAACTGCAGCCCTGCAAGGTAGACAAGAGTGGTGTCAGCCTCCCGCTTTGCACCCCAGCTGCTCACTTTAGAGAAGAGGCCAGTTTTATTTCATTATAAAGTAATCATCAGAAAGTCATTTGCTTCAGGAACTGGGAAGAGTGGTCAGGGATGATATTATTGAAAATTGGTTGTGTTTTTGTGAGCTTCGTGGAAACAGAGGAAGGTGCTCTTTGAATGCTGTGAATGATTCAAGCACACCCTGTTCCCCTTCCCCTTTCAAGATGGACGCAATGGTCTGTGTGGAAGAGGCCGTCTCTTGAGCAGAGGGCATTTTCTTCTTCCAGGGTCCGGTGACCTTTGAGGAGGAGGAGGAGGAGGAGGCAGCAGCTGTGCATTTCACGGAGGAGGAGTGGATCTCCTGGATCCGGGCCAAATCGCTCCGCACAGGGAAGCGATGGAGGAGAATTATGAGATTGGAGCCTCTTTCAGTAAGGAGACACCTTTTCTTAACTGATAGATGTTGAAGGGCATTTGCTCCAATGATGCGTGGAGTGGAAAGTCAGTTCCCTATCAGAGATTCTGGGAGCTGTAGTCCAAACTCCACAGTGGGAATTGCTGCTCCCTCGGCGCTTGGGAGAGTCCTCTCTCCCTCTCCCTCCCTCCCTCCCTCTGCCCAGTTTATGCCTTTGGGGCCTAGGAAGAGGCGGAGGTGGCAGCTTGCAGAATCAAGTCTGTGAGCAGGACTGGTGCCCGCCTGGATCCTGCCCTCATGCGTTGGAGTTGAAGTCCTTGCCAGTTCTCAAGACAGCCCTAGTGCAGTTCCTTCAAGAATGTTGCTGCATTCTGCATATTGTTGTGCCTTTTGGTTGAGGAAGATTCTCTGGAGAAGCTCTCCGAATAGATGCCACTGAAGAAGACTTGCTTCAAGTCGAAACGCGTTTGGCAAATTATTTGAGATGTGTTGTGCATTTTATCCTTGCATTTTATATTTCTGTATTAGCACACCTCTGCCTTTTATTGCTGTGTTGTCATTGGGAGTGTATGTACATCATGTCTACAGAGCTAGTAGTTCACATCACACTGTGTGGAAAATTGCATGTGGATTGGAAATTGGACATTATTCCGTACTCAGCCATAGACTATATTTTCCATCATTCCTTTCTACATATATTTTTCAGAATCATACTATGACTTAGACCAGTGGTTCCCAACCTTTATGAGCATGGGACCCCCTTTATGAGCTGAAAAAAAATTGTGACCCCCTCCCCCCACGGAGGCAGGCTGGCTGCCAGGAAGGAAGGGGGAAAGCAGCCTTTCTTTGCAGGCTTGCTTCTTTTTGCTTCACAAGAAGCCCTTTCCTCTCATTCTAAGTAAGGGCGTTGCCAGTAGCAGCAGTGCAAGGAGACAGGAATCAGTGATAGTAATCCCCTCTTCTTCCTGGTAGCTCCACCCTCAGCGTCCTTTGGCATCTGCCATGTATTTTATAGGCAGATGCCTGTCCTTAGTGCGCCTGAAAGATGGTCTGGAGCTTCAGAAAAGGCCTCCCCTCTCATTTGGAGCAAGGGGGAGGTGTCGTCTGCAGCGGCAGCAGAAAGCAGACAGTGTAGAGGGAGTGAAGACTTTTTTTAAAAAAATAAATAATTCATTTCTTTACTGTTCACGGCCCCTTGGTTGGGAACCACTGACTTAGACCTTCACTTTAGGTGCTTTTGCATATAGTGTCTAATTCAGCATCTGCGTGGTTGGTACCACAGATGGATTATGGGGACTAGGGGGTGGGGGGAGAAACGCTCTCTCTGACAGATTTCTCACTCCCCCACCCACCACCCCGATTGCTGGAGCCCTTTCGCTATGCAAATTATACCTGAATCATAAATTGGAAGTTAAAATTAAGCTGCCATCCCAAACATGCTTGCGTCAAAGTTGACTCCATCAAAATCAATAGGACGTTTTTCAGAGAAAATGCATTTAGGAAGGGAGCATTTATTTATATGCAACACACCATCATTTCCCTTTCAGAGATCCAAACCATATACTCTGGCCCTTTTCTGTCTCTTCCCGACGCCAGCATTGATATTTGCATGTACATTCTCAAGCTACGACATTGAAAAGCTTATGGGAGCATTTCTGGCGACACGAATATTTTGTGGTGGCTTCACTCTTAATCTCCATGGAGAAAGGTTTCCTCCAGAAGTGTAAATGTGAAGTGCAGCCCTGCTCCCTTTTGGGAGGAGGAGGAGGAGGAGGGCGAAGCTGTCAGGGCTGGTTTTCACTCTCTTTGTGATGAGATGATGTTGTCCAAATGAAAACAGCTGGGTTGGCTGAGTTCCACCGTGCCCTCCCCAACAGGCAGTTCAGGTTGGGTGTCATATCCAGTGAGCGCATGTTCCCAAGTGCCAGGCTGACCCTGCTGGGACCACACGGCAAAGGGAAGAGAACTCCAAAGAACTGGCTCCACAGCGCTCAAAGCACGTGGCCCGAGTCGCGTGCTGTTGGCAAGGCTTCACCCCTTTGCTCTCGTTCAAAATGTTTTCAGCGTTCAGATTTGATTTGGAACGCCCAAATACTTTGTGGTCAAAAGTAACTAATCTTGCCTGATTTCCTTTTTTTTAAAGAACCAGACCTCATTTCCTGTTGGGAAGAAGGAGAAGATCCGGTGATGCAGGAACCCAAAGAAGAGGACGAGACCTCAACAGGTAGATTTACTTATTTATTATTTAATTTATATCCCGCCCTTCCTCCCAGCAGGAGCCCACATGCTTAGCTGTGTCGTGGGGCCCTTTGAGGAGCTGAAGCTTCGCTCCCCTCACCCACCCCGTTCCTGTGTAATATCATCCGGAACAGACGGACCCATCAGGGCACAATTTCCTTCCCTTCATCCAACATCTCACACTATTCCCTCCTCGGAAAATAGCTCAGGTTTTCACAGGTTTTTATATGAACCCTTTTTTAACCCAAGACTCATTCGACAGCATATTTACTGGTTTATTAAAAAAATTATAGCTCACTTTTCGAGAGCTTTCTCCTCAGAACAACTTACCATTTCCAATAAAAGCCAAACTTCACTGGAAAAATAATATATATATATATAAAAATATAACTGAATTATAAACCAGCAGTTATATGTATAAAAAAACAGAATATAAGACCTAATAAGGATCATAAAAACAGTAATTAAGAATTCTTTGTTGAGGGGGGACAAAAACCTTTCAACAAACTTGGAAAGCGTAATAATGTCTGGGCTTGTTTCACTTCAAAGGGAAGAGAACTCCACAGAACTGGCTCCACAGAGCTCAAAGCACGTGGCCCGAGTTGCGTGCTGTTGGCAAGGCTTCACCCCTTTGCTCTCGTTCAAAATGTTCGCCATAAGTCGTAGTCGACTTGGAGGCACATAACAACAACAACATGCATTTATGATAACCAACTTCAGCATTGTGGGAAAATCTGTGTTTTTTATGATGATGATAGTTGAATAGTGAGGTTATTCTTTCAATACCTTTATTCTGCCAGCCCTCCCAGTTTCCTTTTCTGTTAGAATTAAGGTCACCATTTAATTTAGGAAAGCAGAAACGTGGCCCTGCCCTCCTTGTTTTAGGGTAGCCTGGCAGACAAACTATTTAGCGAGTGATGTTTATCCTGAAAAGGATGCAGAGTGGTGGGAGCTACTTCCCTCCCTCTTCCTACACGCCAGGTGTAAGTTTCCTACTAAATCAGAGGGCATTACCCAGTTTCTCCACACTGCACACCTTTATGGCACATCCACTTACGCACTCTGAGGGTAAAGTTGCTCTCCACCATAGCAGTCTTGATGCCCCATCCACATCTACTGTAGTCCCCAATGAGGTGTCCACTGCAACGTCTGCTGCAACTTCTTCGGAACGGTTTCGGTTGATGCGGCCTGAGGACACAGACAAGGTGCTTGCGATGATGTGGTCAGCAACGTGTCTTCTTGACCCTTGCCCTTCTTGGCTTATTAAAGCTTGCCAAACGGGTGTGACCAAGTGGATCCAGGGTGTGGTCAACGCCTCATTGCAGGAGGGAGTCATTCCAGCCCACCTGAAAGAGGCGGTGATCTAACTGCTCCTGAAAAAGCCCACCCTGGACCCATTGGTTTATGACAACTACTGGCCAGTGCAAATACCCCCTTTTTAGGGACGGTGATTGAGAGGGTTGTGGCGCAGCAACTGCAAGTACTCTTGGATGAAACAGATTCTCTTGTCCCATCCCAGTCTGGGTTCAGGCCTGGTTATGGGACTGAATCGGCCTTGGTCACCCTGATGGATGACGTTTATCGGGAGAAGGACAGGGGGAGTGCGACCCTGTCATTCTTACTTGATCTCTCAGCAGCTTTTCATACCATTCACCATGGTATCCTTTTGGGCCGACTTGGTGAGACGGGTATTGGAGGCACTGTTTTATAGTGGTTTCAGTCCTATCTCCAGGGTCGTTCTCAGAGAATAGCATTGGGTGACTGTCTTTTGGCCCCCTGGCAGCTGTGCTGTGGGGTGCCGCAGGGAACCGTCTTGTCCCCCATGCTGTTTAACATCTATATGAAGCCCTTGGGAGCAGTCATCAGGAGATTTGCGGTGAGGTGTCAGCAGTATGCTGACGATACCCAGCTCTATTTCTCTGTAACATTTGAACTGGGAGAGGCCATGCAAGCCCTGGACCGCTGCCTGGACTCGGTGGTGGGCTGGATGAGGGCCAATAAACTGAGTCTAAATCCTAGGAAGGCGGAGGCACTGTGGGTTGCTGGTTCCTGAGTTTGAATAATTGGTCAGTTGCCTGCTTTGGATGGGGTTGTACTCCTTCTGAAAGAGTGGGTCCGTAGTCTGGGGGTGCTCCTGGATCCATCTTTGTCGCTAGAGGCCCAGGTGACTTCCATGCGTAGGAGTGCCTTTTACCACCTTTGGTTGGTGAGACAGCTGTGGCCGTTTCTGGACTGGGATAGCCTGACCACTGTTGTCCTAGAACGGGTAACTTCCAGGCTGGATTACTGTAATGCACTCTATGTGGGGCTGCCCTTGAGATTGGCACGGAAGCTGCAGCTGGTGCAAAATGCAGCGGTGAGACAGCTCACTGGGGCAGGGTATCTCCAACATGTCATCCCGCTGCTGAAAGAATTGCACTGGCTGCCCATTTGCTACCGGGCCAAGTTCAAGGTTCTAGTTTTGGTGTACATATACAGCTGGGGACCAGGATACTTGAGAGACCGCCTTATCCCTTATATAGCCAGTCGATCGCTGCGATCTGCAGGAGAGGGCCTCCTGCAGATACCGTCTTGTCAGGAGGTTCATTCTGCACAATATAGGAAATGGACCTTTAGTGTGGCGGCACCTACCCTGTGGAATTCCCTCCCCTTAGATATTAGGCAGGCCCCATCTCTGCTATCTTTCCATAAGAACATAAGAAGAGCCTGCTGGATCAGGCCAGTGGCCTATCTAGTCCAGCATCCTGTTCTCACAGTGGCCAACCAGGTGCCTGGGGGAAGCCTGCAAGCAGGACCCGAGTGCAAGAACACTCTCCCCTCCTGAGGCTTCCGGCAACTGGGTTTCAGAAGCATGCTGCCTCTGACTAGGGTGGCAGAGCACAGCCATCATGGCCAGTAGCCATTGACAGCCCTGTCCTCCATGACTTTGTCTAATCTTTTAAAGCCATCCAAGCTGGTGGCCATTACTGCGTCTTGTGGTAGCAAATTCCATAGTTTAACTATTTGCTGTGTAAAGAGGTACTTATTTTTGTTTGTCCTGAATCTACCAATATTCAGCTTCTTTAAATGTCCACGAGTTCTAGTATTATGAGAGAGGGAGCAGAAATTTTCTATATTCACTTTCTGAATGCCATGCATAATTTTATACACTTCTATCATATCTGCTCTGACCCGCCTTTTCTCTAAACTAAAAGGCCCCAAATGCTGCAACCTTTCCTCATAAGGGAGTCGCTCCATCCCCTTGATCATTCTGGTTGCCCTCTTCTGAACCTTTTCCAACTCTATAATATCCTTTTTGAGATGAGGCGACCAGAACTGTGCACAGTATTCCAAATGCGGCTGCACCATAAATTTATACAATGGCATTATGATGTCAGCTGTTTTATTTTCAATCCCATTCCTAATTATCGCTAGCATGGAATTTGCCTTTTTCACAGCTGCCGCACACTGGGTCGACATTTTCATCGTGCTGTCCACTACAACCCCGAGGTCTCTCTCCTGGTCGGTCACCACAAGTTCAGACCCCATGAGCGTATATGTGAAATTCAGATTTTTTGCTCCAATATGCATAATTTTACACTTGTTTATATTGAATTGCATTTGCCATTTTTCCGCCCATTCACTCAGTTTGGAGAGGTCTTTTTGGAGCTCTTCGCAATCCCTTTTTGTTTTAACAACCCTGAACAATTTAGTGTCGTCAGCAAACTTGGCCACTTCACTGCTCACTCCTAATTCTAGGTCATTAATGAACAAGTTGAAAAGTACAGGTCCCAATACCGATCCTTGAGGGACTCCACTTTCTACAGCCCTCCATTGGGAGAACTGTCCGTTTATTCCTACTCTCTGCTTTCTGCTTCTTAACCAATTCCTTATCCACAAGAAGACCTCTCCTCTTATTCAGATATATCAGTCAGATTTTTTTTTTTTTTTTGACTGATTAAACTTCTCCCGGGTAGGGAGAAACGAAGAGATTAACCTCAAAGCCTATTTTTGTTGGGACGACCAGATCTCATTAATTTATGGGACGAGGTCCAGCCGACGAAGGTGGGACGGATTTTCAACAACAAGCTCTATCTGATAAAGCGAACGTTCATCTTATCTTCTAAGAGAGAACGCACTAACAGGCAAGCACCCTTCTTTCTATATTTTTCTTTTACTTGACTTAAATTGTTGCTGTTTAAAAGAGATTTGCCAGATTGATCGGTTTTTGACATCTCACTGGGGAGCCATAACTTCTCTCTGCTACTCACTAATTAATAGCTTATCTCTGTTTTTGTTGCAAAAAGCTGTCCTGGATTTGCATTCTAAAGATATACACAGAAGAGGGATTTCTATTCCAGATTTTTATTTTGAAGAATATTATATTGTCTGAGACTACTCTCTTTTTGGTCTATTTTTATTTTGACGAATCTGTTTCCTGACGACCGCCATTAATTGTTTCGATCCTGGGAACTGCATTTTGTTTACTTAAGCATGGAGAGATAAGGCTGTCTGCTCTGTTTATACTGTGATGTCACCAAGTTTGGAGTATTAACCCAATTGTTGCTGAAATAAGAAGTGGTTTTCCTATATTTTTCTTTTAAAATGGCAATTAAGAAAGTGGCTGAGAATCTGGAAATAACTATGTTTCAGAAAATAATGGATGAGATTGAGATAACGAAACAAAACCTGCGACAGGGTTGTAAGGAGCTGAAAATTGAATTGAGTAAAATGAAGCAGGAGATTAAAGATATTGGGGTCCCTGTGAGAGAGGTGACCCTGGAAGGGGTCCCTGTGAGAGAGGAGACCCCGGAGATTGGAACAAACGTGGAACAGGAAAAAGATTTGGAGTCTATGGACTTTAGAAACAAAATCTATTGTTTGGAGACACAGGAGATTAAAGACATAGGGGTCCTTGTGAGAGAGGAGACCCTGGAGACTGGAACAGGGGTCCCTGTGAGAGAGGAGACCCTGGAGACTGGAACAGGGGTCCCTGTGAGAGAGGAGATCCCGGAGATTGGAACAAACGTGGAACAGGAACAAGATTTGGAGTCTATGGACTTTAGAAATAAAATCTATTGTTTGGAACTCAATGTTATCTCTGAAGAAATTAATGAAGATTCTAGAGATAAAGTCATCAATGGCATGGATAATCTTCTGGACTGGAATGATGTGATGGAGCCCAATATAGAGAAAATCTATGGAATTAACTGCAGCCATGTGACAATGGAAAAACTTTCAAGAGATGACCCAGTGTATTTTGAAAAAAAGAACAGAGATATGATTTTACAGCAGTATTTCAGCAACCTATTCAGAATGGATGGCAAGAAAATATTTGGGATAGAGGTAATTCCCATCAGACTCTTACTATATGACTATGGCTTTGACAGCAAGATTATTATGGAATACTGATAATGGAAGATTGGATACTGAAATTACTGGACTTAACAAGACTACTGAAGATGGAAGATGGAAAATGGAACTAATAGGGATAATAGAACAATGGCTACTGGAATTACTGAACCTAACAGATTCTGATGTGATGGATTAATTGAAATGTTTATTTTGACTATGGTTATGACAATAAGATTATCATAATTAGTAATGAGATGGATTAATCGATATGCTTATCTGGAAAAAAAAAATTGATAGATATATTTCTTAAAGAATTGAAACCTCTCTTTGACTTTTTGTGGAAAGAATAAAGTAATGTTTATGAGATTTGATGATTAAGTAAGATAACTACTGGAGGAAAGTGATTTTATAATATGACTTAAGAGACAGGATTGTTATATATTATAGACTTATAACTGATTTGATCTTTGACAAATGGGAAGTCAATATTTTATTCTTTATTTTTTTTTTCTTTTTTTTTTTTTTTTTTTGTTTAGCTACTTTTGATTTTGTTTTTTGTCTTTGAATGTTTTATGATTTTGTCTTGTATGTTTTATGAAAATCTGAATAAAAATTATTGAAAAAAAAAAAAAAGAAGACCTCTCCTCTTATTCCATGACTGCTAAGCTTCCTCAGAAGCCTTTGGTGAGGTACCTTGTCAAACGCTTTTTGAAAGTCTAAGTACACTATGTCCACTGGATCACCTCTATCTATATGCTTGTTGACACTCTCAAAGAATTCTAATAGGTTACTGAGACAGGACTTTCCCTTGCAGAAGCCATGCTGGCTCTGCTTCAGCAAGGCTTGTTCTTCTATGTGCTTAGTTAATCTAGCTTTAATAATACTTTCTACCAGTTTTCCAGGGACAGAAGTTAAGCTAACTGGCCTGTAATTTCCGGGATCCCCTCTGGATCCCTTTTTGAAGATTGGCGTTACATTGGCCACTTTCCAGTCCTCAGGCACGGAGGAGGACCCAAGGGACAAGTTACATATTTTAGTTAGCAGATCAGCAATTTCACCTTTGAGTTCTTTGAGAACTCTCGGGTGGATGCCATCCGGGCCCGGTGATTTGTCAGTTTTTATATTGTCCATTAAGCTTAGAACTTCCTCTCTCGTTACCACTATTTGTCTCAGTTCCTCAGAATCCCTTCCTGCAAATGTTAGTTCAGGTTCAGGGATCTGCCCTATATCTTCCACTGTGAAGACAGATGCAAAGAATTCATTTAGCTTCTCTGCAATCTCCTTATCGTTCTTTAGTACACCTTTGACTCCCTTATCATCCAAGGGTCCAATCGCCTCCCTAGATGGTCTCCTGCTTTGAATGTATTTATAGAATTTTTTGTTGTTGGTTTTTATGTTCTTAGCAATGTGCTCCTCAAATTCTTTTTTAGCATCCCTTATTGTCTTCTTGCATTTCTTTTGCCAGAGTTTATGTTTTTTTTATTTTCTTCATTCGGACAAGACTTCCATTTTCTGAAGGAAGACTTCTTGCCTCTAAGAGCTTCCTTGACTTTGCTCGTTAACCATGCTGGCATCTTCTTGGCCCTGGCGGTACCTTTTCTGATCTGCGGTATGCACTCCAGTTGAGCTTCTAATACAGTGTTTTTAAACAACTTCCAAGCATTTTCGAGTGATGTGACCCTCTGGACTTTGTTTTTCAGCTTTCTTTTTACCAATCCCCTCATTTTTGTGAAGTTTCCTCTTTTGAAGTCAAATGTGACCGTGTTGGATTTTCTTGGCAATTGGCCAGTTACATGTATGTTTAATTTAATAGCACTGTGGTCACTGCTCCCAATCGGTTCAACAACACTTACATCTTGCACCAGGTCCCGGTCCCCACTGAGGATTAAGTCCAGGGTTGCCGTCCCTCTGGTCGGTTCCATGACCAACTGGTCTAGGGAATAGTCATTTAGAATATCTAGAAACTTTGCTTCTTTGTCATGACTGGAACACATATGCGGCCAGTCTATGTCCGGGTAGTTGAAGTCACCCATTACTACCACATTTCCTAGTTTGGATGCTTCCTCAATTTCATATCTCATCTCAAGGTCTCCCTGAGCATTTTGATCACGGGGAGGATAGATCGTTCCCAGTATTAAGTCCCTCCTGGGGCACGGTATCACCACCCACAACGATTCTGTGGAGGAGTCTGCCTCTTTTGGGGTTTCGAGCTTGCTGGATTCAATGCCTTCTTTCACGTATAGAGCGACTCCGCCACCAATACGTCCTTCCCTGTCCTTCCGATATAGTTTATATCCAGGGATAACCGTATCCCACTGGTTTTCTCCATTCCACCAGGTCTCCGTTATGCTCACTATATCAATGCTCTCCTCTAAGACCAAGCACTCCAGTTCTCCCATCTTGGTTCGCAGGCTCCTAGCATTAGCGTACAGGCACTTGTAAGCAGTGTCTCTCTTCAAGTGTCTTTGGCACTTGTGGTTTGGCCTGTGGTAATTTTGCTCTTCTGAATTGATATCCTGTGCCCCTGCTCTCACAATGCCTACTTCTAGGCCTACCCCTTTTAAAATTTCATCATTTCTTTGGTTTTTATCCCAGGGGTGAGGTTTATTCCGAACCGGACCTTTCTCAGCTCCTGTCGGGTTTCCCCCCTCAGTCAGTTTAAAAGCTGCTTTGCTACCTTTTTAATTTTAAGTGCCAGCAGTCTGGTTCCATTCTGGTTCAAGTGGAGCCCGTCCCTTTTGTACAGGCCCGGCTTGTCCCAAAATGTTCCCCGGTACCTAACAAATCCAAACCCTTCCACCCAACACCATCGTCTCATCCACGCATTGAGACTGCAAAGCTGTGCCTGTCTGGCTGGTCCTGTGCGTGGAACCGGTAGCATTTCCGAGAAAGCCACCTTGGAGGTCCTGGCTTTCAGCATCCTACCTAGCAACCTAAATTTTGCTTCCAGGACCTCACGGCTGCATTTCCCCATGTCGTTGGTGCCAACGTGCACCACGACCACTGACTCCTTCCCAGCACTGTCTACCAAACTATCTAAACGACGGGCGATATCCGCAACCTTCGCACCAGGCAGGCAAAACACCTTGCGGTCTACACGCCCATCACACACCCCACTGTCTATGTTCCTAATGATCGAATCACCCACTACAAGGATCCCTCCACCCCCCGGAGATATATCCTTGGCACGAGAGGATAGCTGCTCATCCCCCAAGGAATGGGTACCTTCTAAGGGATCGTTTCCCTCTTCCTCAGCTGGATGCTCTCCTTCCCCGAGACCATCGTTGTCCATGATAGCAGGAGAGCTATCATCGTTGGAGTGGGACACAGCTATAACGTCCCTGAAGGTCTCCTCCACACACCTCTTGCCTCTCTCAGCTTTTCCAGGTCCGCCACCTTGGCCTCAAGGAAATGAAGTCGTTCCCGGAGAGCCAGGAGCTCATTGCACCGAGAGCACACCCACGACTTCTGTCCAACAGGCAGATAGTCGTATATGCTGCAGGCGGTGCAAAACACTGGAAAGCCCCCACACCCCTGCTGGCTTCTTACCTGCATAGTTTTGTTTAAGGTTTAATACGTCAATGCGTTGGAGACTGCGGTTTAGTTGAGGTCAGGGAACAGACGGGCAGAGTGGGGGGCCCTGGCCTCCTCGCCCTGCTGCTGAACTCGCTCTGCTGCTTAACTTGCCTTGACGCCTTGTCAGCTGGGGCTCCCTCTAGCTCGTGGAGCCTTTTGAGGAGGACTGTTTTGAGGACAGTAGAAGAAGAAGGGGTGGTGTTGCCCCCACTTCAGCGAGGGTGGTCGGGGAAAACCTCTGTTGGTTTGGGTTGCTTTGGGGCTTTGGGGGATGCTCACAGTCCCCTGTGAGTTCCGATAAGGGTTGGGTCCCTGTGGAGGTTCAGTTGCGTCCAAAGGTCCCCCTCCCCACTCACACATGCACTCTCTGAAGGCTACCTGGGTCCCTGAGAAAATTTCCTCGCAGTCCCTTTGCCAGAAGAGGCACAGGGTGTGCAGGAGGAGGGTTGTCTGAAGTGGCAGTTTTTTGTTGCCAAAGGTGGTGGGGTGCCTAAAAAGGTTGCACCCGCTGGAAGAGGATGGGTATTTGGCATGTGTGGTTTTCCTCCATGTGGCCGGTGTTGCTTTAAAGGGGTGGCTCTGGGATAGGCATGGTGTCTGAAAACCTGCCAGGGTCATCTTAGTGTGCATTTGAACAGTCTGGAGGACTGTGGCGCTTCCACGCCTCCTTCAGTGGGAGGAGCTGACCGGACAGATTAGTGACATCAGTGTCCAAAATCTCCAACGTAAAAAAAAAAAGTTTATGTATTGACCCCCTCCTCTGTCTCCAAGTTCGTGTGTGTGTGTGTGTGCGAGCACACATCTGTACCCGAGCAGTGCATTCACCTCCGGGTTTGGCTTCCAGATAGATTCGGTTTGGGGACTTTAAACTCCTGTTCTTCACGCCCCCCCATCTTAATTCCCTCTGTGCATTAGAGCACTCTTTCCTTTTCACTTGCTACTTTGATCTGCTGTGCTTGGGGGGTAAAGGGGGGAGGATGTGGCATTTTCTGTGTGTAGACTTAAGGATAAAATAGCTACCCCTGGAGCATAAAGAGGAATTTGGGGGCAGAGGGTACATGAGTGGTTAGGGGATTTGTGGAAACCAAAGATGTAATTTTAGATGACTTGATTTTTTTTAAAAAAATAGCATTCTGTGTTTGTATATTTTTTGCTTGGGAGTCTTACAACGACTTGTGTATGGAAGGAGAAGGGAGAATATTATGAATGCTAGTTTGGGTCTTCAACTTGAGAAAAAGCACCTTAAAGCAGTAGGTGAAATTCTACCAAAAGGATGTACTGTGAAGATAGACCATGGTTCACTGATGAACCACTGGCCAATTTATGGTGGCTGACCTAATGCCTGCTTGGATTCTTGCAAAGCATGCTGGGCTTGATGGGCCTTGGTCTGAGCAAGCAATGCACTTCTTTAGCAGGACTGCACACTCAGGAGCACCTTACACTGCTTAGGTATGCCTTAATCTCCCTATACTCCACAGTTACTAAGTTTAAGGCTGCAATCCAATACACACTTACTGGGAGTTAGTCCCGTTGAACCGAGTGGCGCTTACTTCTGAGTAGACATGTATTTGATTGCTCCTAAGTGTATGTAACCAAAATATATGTATAATGCTACTGCTGCCTTCATCTCTTTTCTCCCTCCACCGCTTGTTCTGTGGTTTGCTCTGTGTCAGATTTTAGATGACAATCTCCTTGGGGCAGTGACCATTGCAAGATGCCAGGCACATGCTGTGTATAGATAATAATAGATCCTGAATGTGCACTCCTACTTTGTACATTTATCGTATTGATAGACCATGATATTCTTGCACAAATAAACTGTGCAAGTCTGAAGTTTAGACTACTCCTGATGCATGAATTTCATAAGGCTGGCTACTATGATTTTGTAGATCTTCTTCATAGGGACTCTTGTCTCCTCTTTCTCCTCCTCCCCCTTCTAAATCCTATCACAAATATCCATACTTTCAGGGGAATAAGTAAATAAATGTGCCAGGCTGGTAATTTAGGACAGAGTTAGCAAGGGTAAGAGACATTTCCTGAGAAGTTATAACAGGCTGCTTCCTATAGTCAGTTCTTGCTTGCTCCTCCACATCATGTGGCTGAAGAAATAATTGCACATATTTCTCACAGGACAAGTAGAAAAGTCCATTAGCAGTGTAGTTACTAACAGAAGGCTTACTGTAGCACTGAGACCAGGGCTGGGCAATCCCTCCCCCATTGGGGCCTATTTCTTTGGGGGTAATTTCTTCCTATTGGGGCTTATTTCTTTAGAATTAGGTGTCAAGGTACCTCTTATGTACACTTACCTGTTGTTGTTGTTGTTATGTGCCTTCAAGTCGATTATGACTTAGGGTGACCTTATGAATCAGCGGCCTTCAAGAGCATCTGTCATGAACCACCCTGTTCAGATCTTGTCAGTTCAGGTCTGTGGCTTCCTTCATGGAATCAATCCATGTCTTGTTTGGCCTTCCTCTTTTTCTACTCCCTTCTGTTTTCCCAGCATTATTGTCTTTTCTAGTGAAGCAGGTCTTCTCATTATGTGTCCAAAGAATGACAACCTCAGTTTCATCATTTTAGCTTCTAGTGACAGTTCTGGTTTAATTTGTTCTAACACCCAATTATTTGTCTTTTTCGCAGTCCATGGTATGTGCAAAGCTCTCCTCCAACACCACATTTCAAATGAGTTGATGTTTCTCTTATCCGCTTTTTTCACTGTCCAACTTTCACATCCATACACAGAGATTAGAAATACCATGGTCTGAATGATCCTGACTTTAGTGTTCAGTGATGCATCTTTGCACTTGAGGACCTTTTCTAATTCTCTCACAGCTGCCCTCCCCAGTCCTAGCCTTCTTCTGATTTCTTGACTATTGTCTCCATTTTGGTTAATGACTGTGCCAAGGTATTGATAATTCTTGACAAGTTCAATGTCCTCATTGACAACTTTAAAGTTACATAAATCTTCGTTGTCATCATTTTAGTCTTCCTCACGTTCAGCTGTAGTCCTGCTTTTGTGCTTTCCTCTTTAACTTTCATTACCATCATGGTTTGTGGGTGGGTAGGAGGTGACAAGGGAGGAGGTGGTGACAGGGAGGAGTGGAGAAAACAATTATTTTAAAAAATGGAGTGGAGGGAAAAAGGAGCCGGAGGGCAAGAACATGGATAAAGGAGAAGGAGGCAGCAGCAGAATGGAGATAAACAATTGTGGAGGTGAAAGATGACAACGTGTGTGTGTGTGTTTGCACTTGGCACACAAAGTGGCCTCCCCCACCCTCTCTGGCTACTGTGCTGCATTTACAGTATTTTAACTGTTTTGCATCTCAGGGGAAAATGTTTGCTTGGGTGAGTGTCCCTTAGCTGGTGGCAGGGCAGGGTCTGGGAGGTAGTTAAGTGAGAGAGATTATGCTTGTTGCCTGAGTGGGGGGTGGTACTTGGTTTGAAGTGCAAAGATCTGAGTAGTGGCCTCTGCCTCCCTCCCCACCTCCCTTACCAGTGGAGAGACCACCATTGCTATCATGGATAAAAAGAATGATTCTACTACCTCTGTATGTGTGTGTTTATTCTTAATGTTGTTTCAGGATACTTAAATGTGCAGCAGCCAAGTCCAGCACCTTGTAGGCATTTTTTTAAAAAAGTAACTGTAGCGATTACTTTCGAGAACAAGTAAAGTAATCAGTTACTTTCAGAGCAATTGTAATTGTAACAGTAATTACTACTTTTTTGGGCCATGTAACTGTAATTTATTACTTTTTAAAAGTAATCTTCCAAGCTCTGGTCACAGCGCTAATCGTACTTGTCCACTATTCTTCCGCAGAAGCTTGCAGAGTGTCATCTTCCAGCATTGTCTTGTGTTGCAGGTAACGGGGCTAACGTTTTGGGAGGGAGGGGATGCAAGCTGCCCTCTGGGCAGTGGAAAGCACCATGTTCCTCTCAGATAGGATCCATCCTAGGTTTGGACATTCTAGCTGTGCATACGTACTGGGCTGTCCACCTTAAATGGAGGAACAAGAGCACAGATTTTTGTTAAAATTATCTCTCTCTACATCTTTTCTCACAACCTGTTACCAAGCACTGCTAAAATAACTCCATACAAGGCCTTGACCTTTGACAGTCAAATATGATATCAACAGAGCTCCAAGAGATATGTTTTCATAGGACAAATCATGATATATTCACAGGATTTCTCCACAGCATTTTATCTCCTTTTCTTTTCATTCCCTCAGGATACATCTGGGGTGTCAAGGCTGAGGGAGAAACATCTGACGTATCACTAGAAAAAGATGAGGAGCAGGACCAGAAACTGAGGAGTCAAGATGGAGCAAAGAGACAAGAGGAGAGACAGACTCACACAGGGGACAAACCTTATAAATGCTTGGAGTGTGGAAAGAGCTTCCAGTGGAGAAACGCCCTTACAGTGCATCAAAGAACTCACACAGGGCAGAAACCCTATAAATGCTTGGAGTGTGGAAAAAGCTTCGGTGACAGTAGCAACCTTACCTCGCATCAAAGAACTCACACAGGAGACAAACCTTATAAATGCTTGCAGTGTGGAAAGACCTTCAGGTGGAGTAGTCACCTTACTTCACATCAAAGAATTCACACAGGAGACAAACCTTATGAATGCTTCGAGTGTGGAAAGAGCTTCAGTCAGAATAGCACCCTTACTTCACATCAAAGAATTCACACAGGAGACAAACCTTATGAATGCGTCGAGTGTGGAAAGAGCTTCAGTCAGAATAGCACCCTTACTTTGCATCAAAGAACTCACTCAGGAGACAAACCTTATAAATGCATCGAGTGTGGAAAGAGCTTCAGTCACAGTAGCAGCCTAACTTTGCATCAAAGAATTCACACAGGGGGCAAAGCTTATAAATGCTTGGAGTGTGGAAAGAGCTTCCAGTGGAGAAACGCCCTTACAGTGCATCAAAGAACTCACACAGGGCAGAAACCCTATAAATGCTTGGAATGTGGAAAGAGCTTCAGTCGGAATGACTACCTTACTTTGCATCAAAGAACTCACACAGGAGACAAACCTTATAAATGCATCGAGTGTGGAAAGAGCTTCAGTCAGAGTGGCCACCTTACCTTGCATAACAGAACTCATACAGGGGACAAACCTTTTACATGCTTAGAATGTGGAAAGAGCTTCAGTCAGAATAGCACCCTTACTTTGCATCAAAGAACTCACTCAGGAGACAAACCTTATAAATGCATCGAGTGTGGAAAGAGCTTCAGTTACAGTAGCAGCCTTACTTCGCATCAAAGAATTCACACAGGGGGCAAACCTTATAAATGCTTGGAGTGTGGAAAGAGCTTCAGTCAGAATAGCACACTTACTTTGCATCAAAGAACTCACTCAGGAGACAAACCTTATAAATGCATCGAGTGTGGAAAGAGCTTCAGTCAGTGTAGCAACCTTACCTCGCATCAAAGAACTCACACAGGAGACAAACCTTATAAATGCTTGCAGTGTGGAAAGACCTTCAGGTGGAGTAGCCACCTTACTTCACATCAAAGAATTCACACAGGAGACAAACCTTATGAATGCTTCGAGTGTGGAAAGAGCTTCAGTCAGAATAGCACCCTTACTTTGCATCACAGAACTCACTCAGGAGACAAACCTTATAAATGCATCGAGTGTGGAAAGAGCTTCAGTCACAGTAGCAGCCTTACTTCGCATCAAAGAATTCACACAGGGGGCAAAGCTTATAAATGCCTGGAGTGTGGAAAGAGCTTCCACTGGAGAAACGCCCTTACAGTGCATCAAAGAACTCACACAGGGCAGAAACCCTATAAATGCTTGGAATGTGGAAAGAGCTTCAGTCGGAGTACCACCCTTACTTTACATCAGAGAACTCACACAGGAGACAAACCTTATAAATGTTTGGAGTGTGGAAAGAGCTTCAGTCAGAGTGGCCACCTTACCTTGCATCACAGAACTCATACAGGGGACAAGCCTTTTACATGCTTAGAGTGTGGAAAGAGCTTCAGTCAGAGTTGCAAACTTACTTTGCACCACGGAACTCATACAGGGGACAAACCTTTTACATGCTTTGAGTGTGGAAAGAGCTTCAGTCGGAGTTGCAGTCTTTCTTCGCATCACAGAACTCATACAGGGGACAAACCTTATAAATGCTTGGAGTGTGGAAAGAGCTTCAGGTGGAGTAGTGCCCTTACGCTGCATCAAAGAACTCACAGAGGGGACAAACCTTATGAATGCTTTGAGTGTGGAAAGAGCTTCGGGAGTAGTAGCAAACTTACTTTGCATCACAGAACTCATACAGGGGACAAACCGTATAAATGCTTGGAGTGTGGAAAGAGCTTCACTCAGAGTAGCTACCTTACTTTGCATCACAGGACTCATATAGGGGACAAACCTGATAAATACTTGGAGTGTTGAAATACCTTTCGTCAGAATGGCTACCTTAAGGCACATCAAAGAATCCGTTCAAGGGAAGAGATGTATAAATGCTTTGAATGTTGAAAAAGCCAGAAATGTTGTTGAAAGGGGTGTGATCCTGGTTGAAATGTGTAGCATGGGCTGCTTCAGAAGGTGGCTATCTCCCCTTCCTGTAAAGAGTTTTAAGCAGAGGCTGGATGCTCCCCCCACCTGTCCCCAGGGACGGATTCACCACCCCAACTCAGGGATAGGCTAGATGACCTTTGATGTCCCTTCCAGGACTAAAAGAGGAATAAAAGGGACCCTCCTCCTGTGTCATTCAGAGCAGTCTAGGACTGAAGGATGCACATCCAGCATCTACACCAATGGAAGTAGGATACTTGAAACCAGACCAGAACAATCAACCCTGGGAAGACAACGAAAGGTACAGACAAGCTATAGGAAAACTCTTATACATCAGCACAGTAACCAGACCAGGAGAGAGACCTCGGGGTTGTAGTGGACAGCACGATGAAAATGTCGACCCAGTGTGCTAGCGATAATTAGGAAAGGTATTGAAAATAAAACAGCTGATATCATCATGCCGTTGTATAAATCTATGGTGCGGCTGCATTTGGAATACTGTGTACAGTTCTGGTCACCTCATCTCAAAAAGGATATTATAGAGTTGGAAAAGGTTCAGAAGAGGGCAACCAGAATGATCAAGGGGATGGAGCGACTCCCTTACGAGGAAAGGTTGCAGCATTTGGGGCTTTTTAGTTTAGAGAAAAGGCGGGTCAGAGGAGACATGATAGAAGTGTATAAAATTATGCATGGCATTGAGAAAGTGGATAGAGAAAAGTTCTTCTCCCTCTCTCATAATACTAGAACTCGTGGGCATTCAAAGAAGCTGAATGTTGGAAGATTCAGGACAGACAAAAGGAAGTACTTCTTTACTCAGTGCGTAGTTAAACTATGGAATTTGCTCCCACAAGATGCAGTAATGGCCACCAGCTTGGATGGCTTTAAAAGAAGATTAGACAAATTCATGGAGGACAGGGCTATCAATGGCTACTAGCCATGATGGCTGTGCTCTGCCACCCTAGTCAGAGGCAGCATGCTTCTGAAAACCAGTTGCCGGAAGCCTGAGGAGGGGAGAGTGTTCTTGCACTCAGGTCCTGCTTGCGGGCTTCCCCCAGGCACCTGGTTGGCCACTGTGAGAACAGGATGCTGGACTAGATGGGCCACTGGCCTGATCCAGCAGGCTCTTCTTATGTTCTTATTCAAAACACACAAAGCTTACTCAGATGCTATATTTCGCTAATTTGGCTACTCTGCAACAGCTACAACTCAGAAGAAGCCACGGCAAGGCTGTGAATCTGCAGCTAGACTGAAGTGGGTCGGGGCAGACTGTGATGTTCCTGCTTATATTGTAAATATGGTAAGTGCTGGTTATATAGAAGACATATGGTAAGTGGAGTGAAAGAGGAGGGGGAGTACATGAGCAGTAGAATGCTGGATGATTGGCTGAGCATTTGAATGGCTGGGAGTATAAATGGAAGAATGACAGTTGAATCGGGGTGGTGAATTGAGGCGGTGAATTGGGAGGTGGTGAATTGGGTGGTAAATTGAGGAGGTGGATAGTGTTTGGTGTTGTTGAGAGTGAGTCGGAGTTCTGAGGCAATTAGTAAGAAGTCAAGTACATAACAGAATATAGATGAAACCATACGCTTGTGAAACATTCCTTCAGTAATCTTGCTATTTCTAATACTGAATAAATCTTGTTTAAACAAAAGCCTGATTCCTTCTGCTGGGAAACACATACCAGGGGGAATAGCAAAGTAACCAAGGCTGAACAGTTTGTATGGAATGGTGGCAGCGGTGGATCGGAGGAAAGTCTATCCAGTCCCACAGAGAAACCCAGGGCTGTAAGCTTCAGTGCAAGAGGCTGCAGGGGGGGTTGGGAATTACCTATACCCATAGACGCAAGGTATCGAGATAGCCTGGCAGGGACTAAGACACAGTCTAAAGGTTATAAGAGATACAGAGTGTGGGGTAGTAAGGCCTAGCAGGGGGATTTGTTGAAATCTGTGCAGGAGCTGGAAAGGGTAAGAAGAAAACCTGATGTTCCTGTCTGCTGGTAGCCACAAGTGAGAGCTTCACAGGTGGTGGACTTCCCTTGGATGAAACTTTTTCAGTAATAAATCCAGTCAGAAAGTTTTTTTTTTGACTGGGGATAATTTCTTCCGGATAAGGAAGAAACGTGAGATTTCCCACACAGCTTTGTTGTGATTGTTGGAGACTGGAATTCGTCACAATTGTCTGTGAAAGAAGGTCTTCCAGCTGCTCGGACAGAGCGAGGATTTATAGCCAGCTCAGCTGAACAAGTGACCCGTTTTTTTTCTTTAAAAAACAACGGATTAACAGGCAAGAATTCTCCTGTCTATGCTTATTTCTTTCTTATCTATATAGCTAAAGAGATTTGTCAAAGACTCAGCAATTAAGATAACCTGGGTGAGCCAAAACTTCCCTTCTTTTTTACTCACGGAATTAAGGGGGAAGAAAATAAAAATAGCCTATCTTTTTGTTATTGCAAAAAGCTGACATGGAAAAAAGCTTTATAAAGATTTCAACGGATGAGGGGTTTCTGATTGGAAGAGATTTTTGATTTATAAGACTTTTGTGTGATATATGTCTGGGACTACTTTTTGATCTACTTGGTTTTTTTTTTTTTTGACGAATCTGCTCATTCTTTCTGCTACTAGTTATTTGTACGCTGTGAACTAAAGCTGTTTTTGCACTTCTGGGCATATATGAGATAAGAGCTGTCTAGAGTGTGATGTAAGTTGGTTTGAAAGATTAACTCCTTTGTAACTGGGTAAAGAAATAAACTGCTTTTTGCTTGGGACATTGAAAATTGAAGGAGTTTTGTTCCTTTGGCTTTAAGAATGACAATTAAGAAGATTATGGATGTACAAGAAGGAACTTTATCTTTAGACATGTTTCAGAAAATAATGAATGGGATTAAGTCAATAAAACAAGAACTGAGAAATAATAGACAAGCGTTGAGAATTGAATTTGAAGAAATGAGACAGGAGCTGAAAGATATTCAGGATTCTATGAGAAAGGAGAATAAAGATAGATCTGGAAAATCAAAAAAGGATGAAAGAGAAATTAAAGGCAAGGTTCAAACTATGGAGATTGGATTAAATATGGACATGGAAAAAGATTTGGATTTCCTGGCTGTGATGGATCCTGGAGACAAATATTATGGTTTGGAACTCAGCGCTGTCCCTGAAGGAATTGAAGAGATTGGAGATAAAGATATTATCGGTTCAACAAAATTCCTGGACTGGAAGGATTTGATGGAATTTGAAATGGAGAAAGTTAACAGAATTAATCCCTGTTTTGTGTCAATGGAAAAATCTTCAAGAGATGTGCTAATGTATCATGTAAAAAAGAGGAACAGAGATGTGGCTTTGCAACAATACTTCAGTGATACGTTCGGAATTGATGGCAAGAAAATATCTGTGATAAAGGAAATTCCTATCAGACTCTTATTATATGACTATGACAGCAAGATTATTGGGTGCGTAAAGTTGGAAGATGGAAGATGGAACTAATACGGATAATGGAAGAAGAGCGATTTGAAATTACTGGACTTAGTAGACTTGATGAGTTGGATTAATTGACATGTTTATCTAGAAAAAAAATTGATGGACATATATCTCAAGGATTGGAAACTTCTCTTTGACTTTTTGTGGAAGAATAAAATGATATGATGTTAATGAGATTTGAAACCAATTAAGATAACCGCTGGAGGAAGGTGATTTTATAATCTATTTAGAGTCAGGCTTGTTATATATTATAGATTTATAGCTGAACTACGACAAATCAGAAGTCAATATTTTTATATATTTTTTCTTTTTTTATTGTATTAGTTGTTGATTTGTGTTTTTCCTTTTTGTATTTTGGTTTTGGAAATTTAATAAAAATTAATTGAAAGAAAAAAAGAGAGCTTCACAGGTGGTGCCAGGGGAAGGACGTCACACAGACCACAGTCAGAGGGCTGTTAGTTGTGATCAAAAAGTAGCTGGATATTTAAAGAGCAATTAACAAATTACCCGCCGTGAGCAGATAGAGTCAGCAGAGAAGGGGGGAGGTCTGTCCCTGGAAACTGGGCTCACCCTCAGTGTCTGGGGAGATGTCTGTAGACTCCTGCCCCCCACCCCACAATAATCCAGAAAGTGGGAGCTGCAGACTTGCAGCATTTGGCCAGGAGTAGGTGGCCACATAAAAAGGGAGAGGGAGGTGGTAAGGCCCACCCCTTCCAAGCCCCCACTCCCACCCCCAGCAGCCAACCTAGGACTGAAACGGATTCGGAGGGAGTGTGTCTAAAGGAGATTTATCATGAAGGAAAAGTGCCTTCAGTATATGTGGCTAATTGCCATTTGGATGAGGAGGAAGAGCCTGGATTGGGTCTCAATTGCAACAAAGGAAAGTGGGACGTTTTGTCCCGAAGGAAGGGTCTTCCAAGATGGTGCTTGCTGAGAGGAGGTTCACAAAGAGCCTTCTGGATTGGCAACGCGTCCTCTAGAGGTGGGAGGTGAGTTGACTTTGCTCATTTGCAGCTGGGGTTTACTTTCTGCGATTGTGTCACTCTTGGACATGTCCTTGCAGTTGTGGTTGCTGTGATGGCCAACGGCTAAAGTGACAAAAAGCTGAGCCTCTCAACAGACAAAAGATGGAAGATGCAGCTCCGTCCCAGAACACCTGCTTCATGTGCAGAAGGTCCAGTCCCCCTCCATCTCCAGGTGAGGCTGGAAGGACTCCTGGAGAGTGCTGCCAGCCAGTGCAGGCATACTGAACTGGGTATAGTCTTTGTATAGTGTGAGGCAGCCTCCTGTCAGTCTTTGTTCCTCTGCAAGGGACACCAGACCCTGGGGAGGTGCTGGGGGCCATATTAGTCTATTGTAGCAACAGGGATCGCTGTGGCCCTTGAAAGCAGGGCTGGGGAATCTTCCTTCAGGCTGAGGGCCGTATTCCCTTCCGGGCAGCCATTCGGGGGCCACATGTCACTGGTGGGCAGAGCAGCAAGTGTGAATTTAAGGTTTGCCTCCTAGCAAAAGCTCTCAAGGAGGGGGCAAGTAATGGGAAGAGAGTTCCAAGGGCCAGATAGAAAGGTCTGGAGGGCCACATTTGACCCCCCCCAGGGCCAGATGTTCCCCATCCCTGAGTTGAAGGCTGACATCCAGTCCTTACAGCATGACTACATTCTCTGTTGTTTCAAGAGGCAGCTCAGGCCTCGCCCGGGGGATTCAGAGCGCACAATTTCTAGAAGAGACGTACAAATAAGGATAAAGCAGACCGATGTAACTATGGATCAACCAAAAAAGGGGGGTGAAAACCCAAAGGGATACCCCCTCATTTCCCTCCCCCCCCCAAAAAAGGTAATGAAAGGCAAGTAAGAGGAGGTGCTTGGGGGGACAGTTTAGTAGGATATTGTCCTTCCGCCCTCCTGGAAAGTCTGCATCCTCTGAGCATGGAAAGATGGTCCCTCGCAGGGAGAACGATGGGATGGCAACAGAGCAGCCAAGTCTAACTGATGATGGCTGCAGGCAGAGGAGAGAGAGAAACCGATCACTATGGGGAGGGGGAAATAATCCCAGCCAGGCTTTGGGGCTATCCCCTTGGATATGGGGCCAACACAAACTACCAAGGCAGTGGGGGGCACTGCACAGTCCCTGCCATGATTAACTGTCCCCCACCCACCCCTCAGGGGTAATCCCACCCACGCAGCACAGAGCATGAAGCAAGGACCTCTTTCACTCTTTAATAAAGTTACTTTTATTTCCCAGTGTGTGTTCATTTCAGGAGGAGGTGAGTCCTAAGTCGGTACTTGGCCACTGACCACAACTACTGTGTCAATTGGGGATTTTTCCTAAAGGCTCCAGGGCAAGGAGTGTCTGTTGGACTCTAGCTATTTGGGAATCCTTGGCAGTTTTCTGGGCTCTGAGCTTCCCCTTGACTCAGGGTGGTTAACCAGTTTAAGGGGTGGTGGCAGTCTACCTTATACTGCCATTCTTGCAAAAGGGGAGTCTCTTCCCAGGGCTGTGTAGTGTCAAGGTTGCCAGGGATTTCATCGCATCTTCTGCACATGATGGATCAGCATGTCATGGAACATGTTGTAACATCTCTAATAAATATTATATTTTGATGGGATTGATTTTCTTTTTATGGCCACAGCTCCTTGAACCTGAAGCGCACATCGCCCAGGATTCAAATCTTTCTCACAGTTGGAAAGACTAACCTGATGTTTCACAGCTTTCCTAGAGGTCATGAGCCAAATGGTTTTTGCAGAGCACCCTTTTATCTGCCAGAAGTGGAATCATTTGCCAAAAGTCTAGGATGACTTTGGAAAGGAGAGTTAGAACTGGGAATGCAAAAAGGAAATCAGCCGGGAAACCTGATGTCTTGCAAAGATGATGTCTTTTTTAAAAATAGACCGAAATAAGTATTTATGCCAGTTATTAAACTGGAAACAAACAAGTCAATAAAATAAATAGGAAATCAAACTCTCCATGGGTAAAATCTAAATGGAAGTTAAGTTATTAAACCAGGAATATGCGTTTAAATACAAAAATACAGAAATTGCTCTCAAAACCTAAATGGGATGTGTGTTATTGATAATAAAGTATGCAAGCACCGTGGCCGAGTGCCACAACCCCCGCAGTCAGGTTTGTAGGGCCACCCAGAGGGTTTATGGGGCCCAGAGCACGCATGATGTTGAGGACTCTGCTGCTGTCCCTCCAAGGACTTATGCACATGTCAGAATTCTCACCTGCAGCTCCTCCTAGCCCTTGGATCAGGCAGAATGAGAGCTTCTTCCCGCTTTCTGGCTGCTGCTGGCCTCCTCCCTCAAAGCCTGGCCTCACACCACTCCTTCGCCTTTCTCTGGGGCAACGGGGGGGGGGCAAACTGCCAAGAGGATTTTCTGGGCCCAGACCACTGGATGTCGATCACCCCCTCTGTCATAGTCAGCACAAAAAGTCCCTGCACAGAGAAATCTAACAGGTAAAGGAAACAGGGTTTAGCTTACCTAAGCTGTTCCCTGAAAGCCCTTTTTTTAAAAAAAATGCATGACATTTTTATTTTTAATATGGAGAAGGGTCACCAGCCAGAAAGGGGCTTCCTGCTTTCCCTTGCTCGCCGTGGAGCAGCCAAGGAGCTCTTTAAGGGTTAAGAAAGGGCAACGTAGCGGAAGGGAAGAGTGCAAAGGAGGGAGGTCCCTTTCCTTCTGCCTCTCGGCAAGAAATACAGGCTGGAAGCAACGGAGGAGCCCCTCTTTGTGCGCAGCATGTTGGCGAGCTGGATTATGGGGGGGAGCCTCGAAAGAAAGGTGTACAGTTGGGGTGGAGCGGAGGGTAAGAGGGGTGAGGACCCCCCTTAAGCACTCCCTCCCAGCAGACCCTGCAGATCGGAGGATGCAGCTCTGCTCCGTCTAGGGTCGCCAGGTCCAATGCCTGAGACTAATCCTGTATCTTTAGGAGAAGAGAAAGTCAGCCAAGTGCAGGTGTTCTTGCAACTCTGTAATGGGAAAAAACCACAAGGTGAAATTCTCCCTTCCCCCTGTCCAACTTTTAAAGATACAGAAGACCTCCTGGTTGCCAGGCCCGGCCTCCAAGAGGTCTTCTGTGCCTTTAAAAGTTTTGGAGGGAGGAGGGAGAATTCTACCTTGTGGTTTTTCCCATTACAGAGTTGCAAGAACACCTGCACTTGGCTGACTTTCTCTTCTCCTAAAGATACAGGATCAGTCTCAGGCCATGGACCTGGCAACCCTAGCTCCATCCCGTCTAAGGTTGCCAGGTCGGAACCATCCAAAAACCTGAGAAAATGGGGTAGGCCCTAGTGACGTCACGGGGCGGGCCCTAGTGATGTCATTAAGCATGATACATTAAGTATCAACCACAGTTGCTTGAAGCATACCATTCAAAAAAAATTCTCTGATTGGAGATTAAAATAGAAATCTTATCTAAAATAGGGTGTTCCTAGGTCCATCTGAAGTGACAAGGTCATTCTTTCTTACAAGTTTAGGGTGATGCAAAACGGAAATGGACTGCCTTTAAGTTGATCCCAGATAGGGTCTTCATGGTAAGCGGTATTCAGACAGAGGTGGTTTACTATTGCCTTCCTCTGAGTCTGAGAGGCAGTGAGTGTCCCAAGGTCACCCAGGGAGCTTCATGGCTGCGTGGGGATTTGAACCCTGGTCTCCCAGGTTGTAGTCTAACCACACTCTAACCACTAGGGATCTCCTAATAAATCTCAGCACCCGTAACATTAAGGATTATCAATACTTTGGCACAGTGATTCACCAAAAGGGAGACAATAGTCAAATCAGAAGAAGGGTAGGACTGGGGAGGGTGGCTGTGAGAGAACTGGAAAAGATCCTGAAATGCAAAGATGTATCACTGAACACCAAAGTCAGGATCATTCAGACCATGGTATTCCAGATCTCTGTGTATGGATGTGAAAGTTGGACAGTGAAATAAGCGGATAAGAGAAAAATCAACTCATTTGAAATGTGGTGGTGGATGAGAGCTTTGCGCATACCATGGACTGTGAAAAAGACAAATAATTGGGTGTAAGAACAAATTAAACCAGAGCTATCACTAGAAGCTAAAATGATGAAGCTGAGGTTATCCTACTTTGGACACATCATGAGAAGACAAGATTCACCAGAAAAGACAATAATGGTGGGGAAAACAGAAGGGAGTAGCAAAAGAGGAAGACCAATCAAGAGATGGATTGATTCCATCAAGGAAGCCATATGATTCCATAAAGGCATGCCTACCAAGGTCCTGCTGTGTGTGCTTCTTGGATGTTGTGGATAAAGGTGGGTGGGCAGGGACATCAGCTCTGAGAATTAGTCAGCCCACAGCTCCCCCCTCTCTCTGAGGTTATTCAGCCCACAGGCCCCACCCATATATATATATTCATTTATTCATTCATTCACTCACTGACTCGTTCATTCACTCACACACTCACTCACACACACACTGTCTCTCTCTCCCCCCCCCGACATCCACAGTGTGCTTCAGATGGAGGTTTAACACCTGACTTCTCAGTTCTGCAGTAGGGAAGGGGAAGAAATTTTATTTTAATGGCATTTTAATGAGAAGCATTTCTTGAAGAACCGATACAGGAGGTGCAACACTGCTTATCCTTCGAAAGCTGCACTTCTCCAACCAACCAGTGTGTACAAAAACCATATATTAGGGGGAAGCGGCAAAAGTTAAAGTGATGACAAACCTTGAGGAAACTGATCATACACCAAGACTGGTTTTGAAAAGACTAATAAACAATGTTTAATTACACCAAAAAAAGTAGCTTCACTACAAAAAAACTTGAGAAGCAGGAAATGCTTTACGCTACCCATTAGATTATTTTCATCTTTGAGAGAGACATATTTAATATTGTTAAGCAATACCCTTTTCCCAGCTATTGCCATATCAGGCATATACATTTATCACATCATCACACAGCAATGACCTAAAAATGGTTTTCATGTTTTTCAGTGTGTATTTTTGTTTGCATGTCATACAAACCCACACAACACAGCAGATGACATGCTAAGAATAACACAACATTGACAGCTTATTAAAACACAAAATGTTTGTCACCATCCCTTGCTGGGTCATGAAGTTTGATACTTCTGATCATGCAGTGCAAATGGTTCAGTAGTCCAAAGCAGTCCTTTAAATAAGCAGTAGATTTAAGTATTATCCATATTTTATCTGGCCATTTGTTTTTCCTAGTCCTAAAAACTCTATCCTAGTACCCATTAAAAATACTCCCTGTTCTTTTCTAATACCCATCAAATCAATCTTAAGCAAATGTAAACTAAAGTACTATACACTGCATACATCAATCCTCTGAAGAAAGCTGTGTCCTACCCAAAACACACATTGGGGGGCAAAGTTAATTCACAATTACACCACCAGTACTTTTCACTACCCACCCTCCCCTTCACTGCTATCATCCCAATGTCTCATTTTTATAACCTATAGCAACCAAATACACTTTGTTGCATTCCAGACATGCTTTAAAAACTTGCTCAGCTCTTGTGCACATGAACAGTGCTTTGGATTACATCACTAAATTATCATAACCATCCTTATGCCCCTGGGATTAGATGTGAAGATTCTCAGGGAGAGAGAAAAAATATGACTGGGAAATCCCAATCAGTAGCACTTCTCATTTTGGAAATTATACTTATTTATTTTATTTTATTTTATTTATTTGTTAAACTTTTATACCGCCCGACTAGCAATAGCTCTCTGGGCGGTGAACATGAAAAATACAAATAAAAACACACGATACAGCAAAAACATATGAAAATAAAAACAGTCTAAAATTAGTTACAACAAATTTAAAATTAAGTTAACTCAGATTAAAATGCCTTGGAAAAAAGGAAGGTTTTAACTTGGCGCCGGAAGGATAACAATGTCGGCGCCAAGCGCACCTCCTCGGGGAGACTGTTCCACAGTTCAGGGGCCACCACTGAGAAGGCCCTAGATCTTGTCACTACCTTCCGGGCCTCTCTATGAGTCGGGACCCAGAGGAGGGACTTCGTAGTAGAACGTAGTGTACGGGCTGGTTCGTATCAGGAGAGGCATTCCAGCAGGTATCGTGGTCCCGCGCCGTATAAGGCTTTATAGGTTAATACCAGCACTTTGAATCTGGCCCAGAAGCATATTGGTAGCCAGTGCAAGCGGGCCAGAACAGGTGTTATGTGCTCGGACCGCTTGGTCCTTGTTAACAATCTGGCCACCGCATTTTGCACTAGCTGTAGCTTCCGAACCATCTTCAGAGGCAGCCGTACATAGAGCACACTGCAGTAATCCAAACGCAAGGTTACCAGAGCATGTACAACTGATGTAAGGTCCTCCTTACTCAAATAGGGACGTATATTCCAAGACTTACATTATATTGTTTGAAAGTGTGCACTGACATGTGAAAGGGCTCCTATTCCTTTCAAGCTGGCCAATCCATCCCCTTTCACTAATATATGATGCTCTAAAACAGGGTTGGGGCACGTTATTCAGCCTGAGGGCCAGATTCTTATCTATCCAACCCTCTGTGGGCCAAGTGAGTGGGCCCAAAACCTAAGGGGATAGGACCAAAATAAAGTTGAATTAAAAACAGATAAATATTTAAACCTACAGCTTCAAACATAAATACAAATAAACAAAATGCACATAGAGCATTTTTAAACCAGTAGCTACAAATTTAAATAGAATACCCCCCAACACCCTGCAGACAACATTTTAAACCTGCACCTCCAAACGTAAATGCAAGGAAAACACACACAGATACACAGAACATTTTAAAACCAGCAGTTCCAAACTTACATAATTAAAGAGAGAGAGAGCATTTTAAACCAGCTCCAAACTTACATTTAAAACACACACATACAGCAATTTTAAACCTGCATCTCCAGACTTAAAAACAAGACATCACACACTAGGAAGACAACGATGAAGTAAGCAACCCTCCAATAAAATATTTTATCAGTAACCGAGTAATTCAAAGCAAACAACCTTTTTTACCGGCTTGGAGGAGAGAAAAAACACATAGAGAGAATAAACATCCTTTTTTACAGGTTGGAAAAGGAAAAACACACAGAGAGAAATAAACAGCTTCCTTTTCTTAAGCAAAAATGTGTGACAAGGACGCAGAGAAAATAATTCTTACCAAAGTGATTCAAAAGGAGTGCCTTCCCCAGCAGTGCTGAATGCAGGAAGGAGGAAGCAGCGACGTCTTTCTGAGAGCCCAGAGTGTCCTTAGCAAATAAATTAGCAACGGATGCTCTGGTGCCTAATTCAAAAGTGCTTCTCAAGGAAAGCCTCGCTTGGAGCTGCGATTGAACAGGAGGGGAGGCAGCGGGAGATCCAGCTCGGCGCTCTTCCCTGCTCTTCCCCCACGCTTTGCATGTGTTAGGCACCTGCCTCCACTCCAACACCCTCACCTGCGCTTGTGTGGGTGGCAGGAGCTGGCAGGGGCTCCTGTTGGGTCTGGGAGGGGCCCTGCAGGGGCGGCAGCTAGACGACTACAGCGGCGCCTCAAGTCCTCCTGTCTCTCCAGTCCCTGTCTCACTGAGAAAGGGCAGGAAGGCGGCCAGCCACAGCCTTCACGTATGCGTGTGTGAATCACGCATGCGTGGCTGAGGGGGCCGCTGAAAAGCCGGAGATCAACGTCTTTAACGAAACTATGGCCGGAGACTGCCCCCTTTTGCTGGAGACTCCGGCAGAAAACCGGAGACCTGGCAACCCTAGTCCCGTCTGCCTCTCCCCTGAGCAGGGCTGGCTGTGTTCAGGCCAGAACGGGCCCTTCATAAAAGAAATTGATGCCAAAATCACTGGGATGTGTTAGAGACACTTGAGAACAACATTTAGGAACAAAAACCATTCCGATAGGATTTAATTAACCCTTTAACAACCAAAATGCCCTCTGGAACGGAATGAAACAGCCAGGAACAGCAACTTCCCAGCAAGCCAGACCTCCCAAATTCACCAGTCCCACATGACTCCATGGGATGCATGCAATAAGACACAAAACTTCCACAAAAACCACATTCCGATACCCGTTCCAGGCTATAATACGCTTTTACGTAAAACAGCCTGGAATGGTGACTTCCCAGCGAGCCAGACCTCCGAAATTCACCAGTCCCACATGACTACATGGGATGCATGCAATAAGACACAAAACTTCCACAAAAACCACGTTCTGATACCCGTTCCAGGCTATAATGCACTTTTACGTAAAACAGCCCTGAACGGCAACTTCCCAATGAGCCAGACCTACCAAATTCACCAACCACACATTTTGCTGCCTCTCCTTGTGTTGGGAAATGGGAGATAACACAGGATGACCCAGGAACCTCTGGGGTGATCAGCAATACCCTTTCTTGCTGTTTTTATGTCCACTAAGCAACACTATTGGTGCTGCTGCCAGGTTGTGAATGGCTGGTGAATTGGGGAGGGAGAGAGAGAGAAAGAGAGATTGGAGGGGCAAGTCGGCTGGCAGAAGCGGGAGAGAAATAGAGTTTGCCTTCTGTGAAATAGATCTGCTATCACAAGAAAACTGGGTTCAAAGAAGTGCTCTTGTGTGCTTGGGCTCAGACTCCACCTCTGCCTTGTATTCAAGTTCTGGGCCAAACCTCAGCAGTTTCCTGGGTGGTTAACCAGTCTAAGGGTTGATGGCAGTCTACTACCCTGCAGGGCTGTTGTGAGTGGGCACAGGTTTGGAAGAGAAGGATATTTTGCCAGTATCAATTGCCCTAGTTGGGGAATTGGCTTCTGGGATGGTGGAGGTTGTCCTGGGATCCCCCTCCCTACATTACACCCTCCTTTTGCATAATATAATGATTGAAATCAAACCAGAGCTTCTTGCAAAAGGGGAGTCCCTTCTCGGGACTGTGTAGTGCCAAGGTTGCCAGGGATTTCATCTCATCTCCTGCACACAATAGATCAGCATGTCATGGAATACATTGGAATGTCACTAATAAATATTATATTTTGATGGAATTGATTTTCTTTTTATGTCTGCAGTTCTTTGATCCTGAAGCATGTATCGCCCAGGATTCAAATCTTTCTCACAATTGGAAAAACTAACCTAATGTTTCACAGGTATGTTTTCCTAGAGGTCACGTGACAATCACTTATGAGCCAAATGGTTTTCTCAGAGCACCCTTTTATCTGTCAGAAGTGGAGTCACTTGCCAAAAGTCTAGGATGACTTTAGAAAGAAGAGATAGAACTGGGAATGCAGAAAGGAAATCAGCCGGGAAACCTGATGTCTTGCAAATATTATGTCTTTTCTTAAATAGACTGAAATAAGTATTAATGCCAGTTATTGAACTGGAAACAAACATGTCAGTAAAATAAACAGGAAATCAAACTGTCGTTCTGTAAAATCTAAACGGACGTTACGTTATTAAACCAGAAATATGAATTTCAATAAAAACAGAAACTCTTCCAAAAACTTAACTGGGATATGTGTTATTGATAAAAAAAGGATGCAAGGCCAGCCCTAGAAAAAAAATTTTTGCTGCCCTGGGCTCTCTTTGGGAAGAAGGGTGAGATATAGATTTAACAAATACTAATTAAATAAAGAGAATGAGACAAAATTCATGGAGAATAAGGCTATCAGTGGCTACTAGCCATAATGGCTCTGCTCTGCCTCTATAGGCAAGGTGGTATGCTTCCCAATACCAGTTGTTGGAAACTGCAGAAGGGGAGAGTGGTCTAGCCTTCCGCAGTGGCGTCACTAGGGTTGGTGTCACCCGGTGCGGTAACTCATGGTGTCACCCCGATGGACCGCCTCCCATACCAGACCATACAGAATCCTTAGTAATGTTTTTTGTACTAATGTTACTTGTAAATCGTAATTCCCGTATATCACTGAATGTAATGGCAATAGTAGTGACATAAACTAGCAAAATTAAAATTACACCTTTAAATTACAATATTATATGCACAGCTCAAATTCTTCCTCTTATTACTAATGGGAGTTAATTATCTTGCATATGCCCATAGTAAATTTTCAGATACTTTCAGACCCTCAGCAATCTTCAAGTGGTCTATGTAGAAGAAAAGTTTGGGAACCCCTGGAATAAGACAGCTGCTTATGTCCCTATGCTGCTCTCTCCCCTCATTTAGGTGCCTGGGATGCATGCGTGTGGACACACCTCCTTACAATTATGGAAAGTGATTCTTAATAATAAGTCTCCAGACACAAAGTTACATAGCTATTTATCAGTTGTTTAGTAGAAAATCCAGAGCTGCAGGGTCCCTTCATGATAGTTACAGCCACGTACACCCTTTTTTGCTCCTGGATTAAGAATGAGATCTTTGTTAATGCATTCTCTCACAACAACAAACATCTCTAGGAGCCAATCAGCATGAAAGTGGAGAGCGTTAGCAACTGAGAAGAGTCTTCTCAGTGGCTGACTCACCTCCTTTCACTCTGATTGGCTCCAATCTGCAGAAAAGGCAAGGAAGCCTATTAGAAGACTCTTCTCAGTGACTAACACACTCCCTTTTCATGCTGACTGTAGGATGATTGGAGACATAGGGACCCTGCTCCCAAAAAAGCAGAGGGACTAAGATCCCCTGGGCGACTACCCTCCTGGTGCTTATGGACATGACCGTAATATATTTTGTGACGTGCAAGTTCGATATTATTTATTAAGTGTGTTTAGGATTACACTGATGGCATTCCCAAATATGTACTTTCACACAGACTTTGGTTTTCCATAACACAATGTTTGTCCAAGCCTCCACACTTGGGGGGGGCACTACTTGCACACCCCTTCCATAAGCACATCAAAGTTGGATACACACCTGAACCAAGACCCAGATAAAAGGGCACTCAAAACAAAAAGGTAATTACAGTGGCTGAGTAGATCTTGTACACTGGTTATACTGACTGGGCAGCCACTGTCCTTCACATTTTACAAAATACTTTTTCCTATACAAAGATTAAATTTGTGTGTATGAAAAAGTAATATATGAAGTGGTCTCAATAGTGAGAAAAGTAAACAAGTGAATGGTGATCCAAATGTTTTTCATTCTCACGTTATGAAGCTAGCTGCCAGATGATGTATCACCTTCCCTACGTATGCAGCGTAGACTGAAAAAACAGCACCCAAGCCACCATTCAATACGTGCACGTGTTCTTTCCAACATGAATCTACAGGTCTCAAAAAGTAATATGTGACAAAGTCCTCAAACATGGTCTCTTGTTCTACCAGCAGGCCTTTACAACATCACTTTGCCAAAACGTAAGGATAGGTAAATTGCTTTTAGGGAGGTTCACAATTATGATTTTCTATTGATTTAATCTAAAAATATTTAAAATACATAAAAACAGCCAGGGGAAGATATTGGAGAAATATAAAATAAATACAAATAAAGAAAAAGGGGGTGAGGGAGGTGAAGAGACCTTAAATGTGCTACTCACCATCTCTCAGCCTATCCTCCCCTCAGGATGAAAACAATAGAGAACCATGACCACCCCCAGGAAGAAGGGCACACTTAAAATGTAGAGGAAAAAATCATCTACAACCATAGTCTGAAATCCAATATTTATTGGGACACAGTATGAAGAAATATTTATATAAACATGACTCTCAAATATGTTTATGAATTACACAATCTGTAAATATATTTATAGTGCAATCCGATGTTTGGTGACTAAGAAGCAAATCCCAATGTATTCAATGGGGCTTACTCAAACTGGGAAGTGTGCAGAGAACTACAGCCTCAAGTGATAAGGAACTTGTTCTTTCAACTTGTTCTTTTAAGTTGAGACCTTATCCAAGTCTGAGTCTGTGCTGGAATTGCTTTTTAATATGTTTTTAAGCCTTTTCTTTTTAAAGAAGCTTTAAAAAAATATTTTCAAAGATGTTTTAGTATATTTTAAAATTTGTTTTTATGATGTTTTAAAGTGCTTTTAGTGCTTTTGTTTGCCACCCTGGACTCCTACTGGGAGGAAGGGTGGGATATAAATCAAATAATAAATAAATAAACTTCATTCACCCAACCCAAAATTCAGAATCATGCCTCTTTAGGCTGTTTTCCAACTATTTATTCTTGCTTTATGGTTATTGGATTTTAAATGGCTTTATTTCTTGTTGTGAGCTGCCTTGGTTTCCAACCCTACCTCACAGGGTTGTTGGAAAGACTACACACACACACTGCAGATGTATAAACACATACAGCCCATATAATAGTTTATTGTCAAACCAGTTGGTCATTGCAGAAAAATCAGTATTAGTTTTTTAAAAAATCAGTATTCCTTTCCTACAGAATAAAAACTGTAATACCTAAGTAAGCCCTGCCTATTTGCTTTAGGACTGGGGGGGGGGACAGAAAGACAACACAAACACAATTCTTTTTTACATTCACTCCAAAGTCCCATTGATTTTCAGCACAGTCATAACCTTGTCTACTCAAAAGTAAATCCTATTGAATTCAATGGGATTTACTCTGGACATATGGGATTAGCAATGCTTTTACCCCCACAAAAGCAAGTATTGGGAAGGTTTTGAAAACACTGCCCAGGATCTGACTCCTACACACAAGAGGGGAAAAAACTGAAATGTATATACTTACCCAATTTATGAGATTTTCAGATAAACGGGGGGGGGAACCACCATTTTCTGGCTTTGCAATGAGGTTTACTAGACACTGCCACAGGTCAAACAAACACTTCACTGATTGGCTGCAATCCTGAATGGGCGGGGTTAAAGCAACGAAGTGCTGTACAGTAGTTTGAAAAAGATTTAATGGGTGGGCTGACGATTTTATGTATATCTCGAGAACCGGACCACCTAGAAACTTATTTTTTGTTTAAAATTAAAGCTGAGAATCATCCCTCTCTGATGGTGTCACCTGGTCCGCACCCCCCACACCCCCCTAGTGATGCCACTGGCCTTCCGGTCCTGCTTGTGGGCTTCCCATTGAGGCCTCTGGTAGCCTCTGTGAGAACAGGATGCTGCACTAGAAGGGCCACTGGCCTGTTCTAGCAGGGCTCTCATGTACTTACATTCTGATATTTGTTTAACCTGAGTATATACATTTACTTAAATCACCCAATTTGAACGAGTAATAATGGACAGTGGTCTTAGTGGAAAGGGGACAGCTGCACAAAACTATAAAATAATGCTATAAGCCCAAATGGGGTCCCCATGTGTGACTAAAAGACTTTGGGGGGATGATCTACAGATACAAATAGAGGATTAGCAATGGGGTGCCCTTTGGTCTGCTAAACCTCTTAAGTCAGTATCAGTGGCTTTACAGGAGACTTCCCCCCTCCCGCCTAAATTTGTTATAGGTGGTATTGTATTCCAGTACAGCTCTGTTGAACGGTAGCAACATTTACCTCACACTGTCAGAGGGGATGCTGACTTAAGGGTGCCTCTTTCCGCCTTTGGAGAACGTGACCGCGCATTGAGTCTTTCAGGATGATGGTCCACAAGGAATTGGCTGGGGTAACAGGAGAAAGTGTTGCATTTTCAGGAGAATTGTTTTGGTTATCGTTATACGAGGGGCGAAATCAGACTGTTACGTTTAAGGACTTAGTATCTTTATTACTGATAGCTGCGAGGGAAACAGTTGTTCAAAGATGGAGTGACCTGGAAGGGTTGGACTTTGCAAGCTGGCGAAGGAATATCCACACTGTTGCTCTGATGAAGAAGAATACCCACAACCTGCATTTTCTACAAGGAGGAGAGCAGTCAGAGACATCCAGTGCCATTTGGTGCAAATGTATAGAATCATAGAATAGTAGAGTTGGAAGGGGCCTCTAAGGCCATCAAGTCCAACCCCCTGCTCAATGCAGGAATCCAAATCAAAGCATTCCTGACAGGTGGCTGTCCAACTGCCTCTTGAAGGCCTGCAGGGTAGGAGAGCCCACTACCTCCCTAGGTCATTGGTTCCATTGTCATATGGCTCTAACAGTTAGGATGTTTTTCCTGATGTCCAGTCGAAATCTGGCTTCCTGCAACTTGAGCCCATTATTCCGTGGCCTCTGGGATGATCGAGAAGAGATCCCAGCCCTCCTCTGTGTGACAACCTTTCATGTACTTAAAGGGTGCTATCATATCTCCTCTCAGTCTTCTCTTCTCCAGGCTAAACATGCCCAGTTCTTTCAGTCTCTCCTCATAGGGCTTGGTTTCCAGTCCCCTGATGATTTTTGTTGCCCTTCTCTGAACTTATTCCAGTTTGTCTGCTTCCTTCTTGAATTGTGGAGACCAGAACTGGACACAGTACCCAAGATGAGACCTAACCAGTGCTGAATAGAGGGGAACTAATACTTCATGCGATTTGGAAACTATACTTCTGTTAATGCAGCCTAAAATAGCATTTGCCTTTTTTGCAGCGACATTGCACTGTTGGCTCATATTCAGCTTGTGATCAACGACAGTTCCAGGATCCTTCTCACATGTATTGCGTATGCTTCAGAAGATGATTTACACTGTTAATTGTCAGCAGCAGCTCAACAGATAATGGTTTCCTTGAAATTGTTTGATTTCTCTTGAATATATTTGATGGTTGAAATTCTAGTATAATGCAGAGGGAGGGGGTTGGGGCAACGGTTGTCTGGGGTATTTCTGTATTTCTTATCTCTTCCGTTCTTTTTTGTTTTCTTTTGTTTTCTGTACTGCTTTGTTTATTGATTCATAATAAAAACCAAGAAAAATAACTTCACTGTATATTATTACAAGATGTTCATTTAACCTATGCAGGTACTTTAAAAGTTGGAGGGCACCGTGTGTGTGTGTGTGTGTGTGTGTGTGTGTGTGTGTGTGTGTGTGTGTGTGTTTTGCAGATATAAGTAATCCTGTTCCAAGTGTGGAAAGTCTCCCTGCTACGGTCACATCGAAGGATGCATGCAGGGGAGAAACCATGGAAACGCGGTTGGAAAAAGCGCTTTGGCGACAGCGCGCAGTAGGAACCTCCGCGCCTGCGCCCTGCATTTGCACAAGGGGCAGAGCCTGCAAGACGTTTGCCCAGAGCGCCGCTGGGATTCAGTCCTCCAGCGGGGAAAAGAACTGAGCTCTGTTTCCTAGAGAGGCAGGATGTTGTCATGACAATGGGAGGGAGGGAGGGAGACAACAGTGAAGTAAGGAAGCAAACAAGCTTGATTGATTTCCGAGGAAGAGGAGGAGGAGGAGGAGGAGGAAGGAGGCTGGAGGCTGGATCGTGGCGAGGACGCAAGACAAAGAGAGAGGTGTAGCAGTGGGGTGAGAAAGGTCAGGAGTTTGCCTTTGGGGGGTGAAAAACGGGGGAGATCCTCCCCCCACATCTCCCCCGGGGATTCATGGGGGGTGAGTCGCATGCATGCCACCTAGGGGCAACATTGGGGGCCGAACAGCTGCAGCGCTTCCATTGCACGATCCTCGTTGAAGCGCCCTCTCCCCAGGAGTGGGGGTGGGAAGAGACGCCCTGGTGCAGTGGAGACCCCCGGGTGTCGGGGCTAGGAAAGCCGGCCTACCTCACTGGGCTGCTGTGTGAGGACAAAAGGGGAGTAAGGGCACGTGTCCCCCTCCCCAAACGCCTTGGACAAGAAAGCAGATCCCTCAAAAGAGAGTAAGCAAGCGAATAAGTGAGCAATATTTTCCCCACGTACAAGTAGGGCCTGTTTTATTGTCCATTCTGTCCACAGTGTGTTCCTGTGAGCCCATTTTTGCACTGCGGTAGTTCCTGGGAGGAAACACGCTTTTTGTAGAATCATAGAGTTGGAAGGGGCCTGTGAGACCATTCAGTCGAACCCCCAGCTCAGTGCTTACTTACCCTCTCCCCCAAATGCACTTTGCCTCTTATTGGGATCTCCTTAAACCTTACCCCCCCCACTGTAGACTGTCTCTCTCTCTCTCTCTCTCTCACACACACACACACTCACACACACACACACACACACGTTAGGACAATTATCTCTTTGCCTTCCTGACCGTACAACCTCGTTGCTGCTGCTGAAGGTTGGGGAGGGGGAAATCAACCTACATCAACCCACTCTGGGGCCCTTGGAGGAAGGTCTGAATAAACATGTGCGGCCAGCAAGTAAGCTCATCTCAGTCATCCAAACTGCAGCCCTGCAAGGTAGACAAGAGTGGTGTCAGCCTCCCGCTTTGCACCCCAGCTGCTCACTTTAGAGAAGAGGCCAGTTTTATTTCATTATAAAGTAATCATCAGAAAGTCATTTGCTTCAGGAACTGGGAAGAGTGGTCAGGGATGATATTATTGAAAATTGGTTGTGTTTTTGTGAGCTTCGTGGAAACAGAGGAAGGTGCTCTTTGAATGCTGTGAATGATTCAAGCACACTCTGTTCCCCTTCCCCTTTCAAGATGGACGCAATGGTCTGTGTGGAAGAGGCCGTCTCTTGAGCAGAGGGCATTTTCTTCTTCCAGGGTCCGGTGACCTTTGAGGAGGAGGAGGAGGAGGAGGCAGCAGCTGTGCATTTCACGGAGGAGGAGTGGATCTCCTGGATCTGGACCAAATCGCTCCGCACAGGGAAGCGATGGAGGAGAATTATGAGATTGGAGCCTCTTTCAGTAAGGAGACACATTTTCTTAACTGATAGATGTTGAAGGGCATTTGCTCCAATGATGCGTGGAGTGGAAAGTCAGTTCCCTATCAGGGATTCTGGGAGCTGTAGTCCAAACTCCACAGTGGGAATTGCTGCTCCCTCGGCGCTTGGGAGAGTCCTCTGTCCCTCTCCCTCCCTCCCTCCCTCTGCCCAGTTTATGCCTTTGGGGCCTAGGAAGAGGCGGAGGTGGCAGCTTGCAGAATCAAGTCTGTGAGCAGGACTGGTGCCCGCCTGGATCCTGCCCTCATGCGTTGGAGTTGAAGTCCTTGCCAGTTCTCAAGACAGCCCTAGTGCAGTTCCTTCAAGAATGTTGCTGCATTCCGCATATTGTTGTGCGTTTCGGTTGAGGAAGATTCTCTGGAGAAGCTCTCCAAATAGATGCCACTGAAGAAGACTTGCTTCAAGTCAAAACGCGTTTGGCAAATTATTTGAGATGTGTTGTGCATTTTATCCTTGCATTTTATATTTCTGTATTAGCACACCTCTGCCTTTTATTGCTGTGTTGTCATTGGGAGTGTATGTACATCATGTCTACAGAGCTAGCAGTTCACATCACACTCTGTGTGGAAAATTGCAGGTGCATTGGAAATTGGACATTATTCCGTACTCAGCCATAGACTATATTTTCCATCATTCCTTTCTACATATATTTTTCAGAATCATACTATGACTTAGACCAGTGGTTCCCAACCTTTATGAGCATGGGACCCCATTTATGAGCTGAAAAAAAATTGTGACCCCCTCCCCCCACGGAGGCAGGCTGGCTGCCAGGAAGGAAGGGGGAAAGCAGCCTTTCTTTGCAGGCTTGCTTCTTTTTGCTTCACAAGAAGCCCTTTCCTCTCATTCTAAGTAAGGTTGTTGCCAGTAGCGGCAGTGCAAGGAGACAGGAATCAGTGATAGTAATCCCCTCTTCTTCCTGGTAGCTCCACCCTCAGCGTCCTTTGGCATCTGCCATGTATTTTATAGGCAGATGCCTGTCCTTAGTGCGCCTGAAAGATGCTCTGGAGCTTCAGAAAAGGCCTCCCCTCTCATTTGGAGCAAGGGGGAGGTGTCGTCTGCAGCGGCAGCAGAAAGCAGACAGTGTCGAAGGAGTGAAGACTTTTAAAAAAAAAAAATAATTCATTTCTTTACTGTTCACGGCCCCTTGGTTGGGAACCACTGACTTAGACCTTCACTTTATGTGCTTTTGCATATCTTGTCTAATTCAGCATCTGCGTGGTTGGTACCACAGATGGATTATGGGGACTAGGGGGTGGGGGGAGAAACGCTCTCTCTGACAAATTTCTCACTGCCCCACCCACCACCCCGATTGCTGGAGCCCTTTCGATATGCAAATTATACCTGAATCATAAATTGGAAGTTAAAATTAAGCTGCCATCCCAAACATGCTTGCGTCAAAGTTGACTCCATCAAAATCAATAGGACGTTTTTCAGAGAAAATGCATTTAGGAAGGGAGCATTTATTTATATGCAACACACCATCATTTCCCTTTCAGAGATCCAAACCATATACTCTGGCCCTTTTCTGTCTCTTCCCGACGCCAGCATTGATATTTGCATGTACATTCTCAAGCTACGACATTGAAAAGCTTATGGGAGCATTTCTGGCGACACGAATATTTTGTGGTGGCTTCACTCTTAATCTCCATGGAGAAAGGTTTCCTCCAGAAGTGTAAATGTGAAGTGCAGCCCTGCTCCCTTTTGGAGGAGGAGGAGGAGGGCGAAGCTCCCAGGGCTGGTTTTCATTCTCTTTGTGATGAGATGATGTTGTCCAAATGAAAACAGCTGGGTTGGCTGAGTTCCACCGTGCCCTCCCCAACAGGCAGTTCAGGTTGGGTGTCATATCCAGTGAGCGCATGTTCCCAAGTGCCAGGCTGACCCTGCTGGGACCACACGGCCCTGTCCTCTTCAGGGGGTGCAGGAGTTAACAAACAATCCCTCCTCTTAGCTGCAAATGGCTTGACTTGGAATGGCTGAATATCTTGTGGTCAAAAGTAACTAGTCCTGTCTGTTTCCTTGGAAGAATCGGAGCTCAATTCCTGTTTGGAAGATGGAGAGGATCTCCTTATTCCGGTTCCCAAAGAGGAGAAGACCTCAGCAGGTCAGTGCTTAGCTGTGCTGTGGGGCCCCTTTTGGTCTGGGAATTGAAGCTTTTTTCTGTTCCTGAGTAATATCATCCAGGGGAGAGTCACCCATCAGGCTGTGAATTCTCCTGGTGGACATCTTGGATGGTTTTAAAAGGGGCTAAGAAAAATGGCTTCATCCCCAGTCTGTGTCTGTTGGAATTACTTTTTAAGATGTTTTTGTTTTAATATATTTTAAAGCCTGTTTTTAATGATGCATTTGAGAATGTTTTTAGTGTTTTTGTTTGCCACCCTGGGCTCCTACTAGGAGGAAGGGTGGGATATAAATCTAAATGAATAAATAAATAAATGGAAGAGAAGGCTCTCAAGGGCCACCAGTCCTGATGTTTATGGGCCACCTGCAGAATCGGGGACAGCAGCAGGAGATGCACTCTTGCCTTGCTCTCTGCCTTGAGGGCCTCCCATGTGTGTCTAGTTGGCCCCTATGGGCCGGGCTGGCTCCAGGCTTTTTTGGGGGGTCTTGGGGACAGGGTATCAATGAGGCCCTTATTCCCTCCCTTTCTTCCTCAGACTGCACTCCTCTTTCCCCTTGGCCCCAGCCCTTCAATATAAAATAATATGGTGACCCCCTAAAAAGTGGAGGGGAACCTTTGGCCCTCCAGACGTTGGTGAACTGCAAATTTCATCAGCTCCTGCAGGGATAGCCAATGATTATGGGTGATGGGAGTTCAACAACATCTGGAGAGCCGCAGGATCCCTACACCTGGTATAATTTAATCTGCAAGCCCAAATGCACTTACCAGGGAGGGTGTCCCATTGGACTCAGTGGGGCTTCCTTCTGAATGGGTGTGGCATTTATTGGGGTTATTTACATCCACAGTGGCAAGGGATCTCATCCTTTTACCTCGATTCTAAGTGGGGTTCTTCCTGTCCCGCTCCCAGAATTAAAAATGAAAATGTTCAAATTCAAAATTCTTCCTCCTCTTAGCTTTAAGTTTGTAGAAATTGTTTGATATGGAATCCCTGACTTTTTATGTTGTGGTTAAAAGTAACTTCTCTTGTCTGTTTCCTTGAAAGAACGAGACCTCGCTTCCTGTAAGGAAGAAGGAGAAAGTCTGTTTATCCAGGTCGTCAAAGAAGAGGAGGAGACCTCAGCAGGTTGGTGCTTAGCTGTGCTGTGGAGTCTCTTTTGGTCTGGGGATGGAAGCATTTTTCTGTTCCTGAGTAATGTCATCCAGGGGAGAGTCGCCCATCAGGCGGTGAGTTCTCCTGGTGGACATCTTGGATGGCTTGAATGGGAGCTGGAGAAATGCATGGAAGAGAAGGCTGTCAAGGGCTACAAGTCTTGATGGCTGTGGCCTTCTGTCCTCCTTGTTTTTTTAAGATGTTTTGTTTTAAAAGTGATTTTGGTGCTTCATCATTTATTTGCCCCCCTGGATTCCCTTTGGAAGGAAGGGCAGGATATAAATTGTATTAGTAGTATTAGGACTGATTGTGGGATTCCCATGCACATCGATTCAGGCCCTGTGGAGATGCTGGACTAGACAGACCTTTGGTTTGATCAAGCTCATCTCATGTTGTAAAGAGGAAGGTTGGCCAAAAGTAACTTGTGTGTTTCCTTGAAAGAGCTAGGCCTCATTTCCTTTTCGGGAGGAGAAGAAGAAGATCCACTTATCCTGGGTCTCAAAGAAGAGGAGGCGAAGACATCAGCAGGTAGTGTTGTGGGGCCCTTTGTGGAACTGAAGATTCCCCACCCACCCCTCTTGTTCCTGAATAATGTCATCCAGGGCAGACTGACCCATTAGGCTACCAGTTCTTCTCAGGGTTTTTCCCTCTCCATTCCTCTGCACCTAAAAATCACACAACATCTCGTTCCTCAGAGTTTCTGTTCCTCCGCAGACCTTGGGTTGCGAAGGATGAAATGGTCCCATCCCTCCCAGGATTCTGGACAGGGCTGTGGGCCATTGATCTTAAGAAGAATTTTGGAATGCAGGAGCCCCAAACATTCAAACCTAAAGCCTCTGTCCCAAACACGTATATCTGGCACTTAATTTCCAAGTTAAAGACTATTAAAATTTGAATCGGTAATAGTTGCAGCAGCACCGGATTCTTCCCATTCTCTGTGATGGGTGTAGTTTGGGTTACTTGCTTGCGTTGTCAGGGACTATTTGAACCACAGACTCCTTTTTCTGGTTGTGGATCTTGCAGACTACTTGATGGCTGGTCCTTCCTTTAAGAAAGGGGGCAGACAGTCGAAGAGGGCTTCTTCATACCTCCTTCTCCAGCTCTTGGATTTTATTTCCTTGAAGCCCAAAGTAAAACCGAGGCCATGCATGCTCTGCAAGAGGGTCCCCGTCTCGCAGTCATGCAGCTGAGATCTTGCAAGGCTGCACCTACCTGAAGCCAAATTCAGCATTACTTGTAAAAATGAGCCCCTCTGAACAAAGGTGGGTCTTGCTTCTCATTAAGCCCTGCATCAAATGGAGCTAGAAGCTCATCAGCACAGATATTATCTGGCAAAGCCACACAGCTCAGGTTTTGCACAGGTTTTTATATGAACCCTTTTTTAACCCAAGACTCATTCTACAGCATATTCATTGGTTTATTAAAAAAAATTATTGCTCACTTTTCGAGGAGCTTTCTCCTCAGAACAACTTACCATTTCCAATAAAAGCCAAACTTCACTGGAAAAATAATATATATATATAAAAATATAACTGAATTATAAACCAGCAGTTATATGTATAAAAAAACAGAATATAAGACCTAATAAGGATCATAAAAACAGTAATTAAGAATTCTTTGTTGAGGGGGGACAAAAACCTTTCAACAAACTTGGAAAGCGTAAGAATGTCTGGGCTTGTTTCACTTCAGAGGGAAGAGAACTCCACAGAACTGGCTCCACAGAGCTCAAAGCACATGGCCCGAGTTGCGTGCTGTTGGCAAGGCTTCACCCCTTTGCTCTCGTTCAAAATGTTCGCCATAAGTCGTAGTCGACTTGGAGGCACATAACAACAACAACATGCATTTACGATAACCAACTTCAGCATTGTGGGAAAATCTGTGTTTTTTATGATGATGATAGTTGAATAGTGGGGTTATTCTTTCAATACCTTTATTCTGCCAGCCCTCCCAGTTTCCTTTTCTGTTAGAATTAAGGTCACCATTTAATTTAGGAAAGCAGAAATGTGGCCCTGCCCTCCTTGTTTTAGGGTAGCCGGCAGACAAACTGTTTAGCGAGTGATGTTTATCCTGAAAAGGATGCAGAGTGGTGGGAGCTACTTCCCTCCCTCTTCCTACCCGCCAGGTGTAAGTTCCCTACTAAATCAGAGGGCATTACCCAGTTTCTCCACACTGCACACCTTTATGGCACATCCACTTACGCACTCTGAGGGTAAAGTTGCTCTCCACCATAGCAGTCTTGATGCCCCCTCCACATCTACTGTAGTCCCCAATGAGGTGTCCAGTGCAACGTCTGCTGCAACTTCTTCGGAACGGTTTCGGTTGATGCGGCCTGAGGACACAGACAAGGTGCTTGCGATGATGTGGTCAGCAACGTGTCTTCTTGACCCTTGCCCTTCTTGGCTTATTAAAGCTTGCCAAACGGGTGTGACCAAGTGGATCCAGGGTGTGGTCAACGCCTCATTGCAGGAGGGAGTCATTCCAGCCCACCTGAAAGAGGCGGTGATCTAACTGCTCCTGAAAAAGCCCACCCTGGACCCATTGGTTTATGACAACTACTGGCCAGTGCAAATACCCCCTTTTTAAGGATGGTGATTGAGAGGGTTGTGGCGCAGCAACTACAAGTACTCTTGGATGAAACAGATTCTCTTGTCCCATCCCAGTCTGGGTTCAGGCCTGGTTATGGGACTGAATCGACCTTGGTCACCCTGATGGATGACGTTTATCAGGAGAAGGACAGGGGGAATGCGACCCTGTCATTCTTACTTGATCTCTCAGCAGCTTTTCATACCATTGACCATGGTATCCTTTTGGGCCGACTTGGTGAGATGGGTATTGGAGGCACTGTTTTACAGTGGTTTCAGTCCTATCTCCAGGGTCGTTCTCAGAGAATAGCATTGGGTGACTGTCTTTTGGCCCCCTGGCAGTTGTGCTGTGGGGTGCCACAGGGTACCGTCTTGTCCCCCATGCTGTTTAACATCTATATGAAGCCCTTGGGAGCAGTCATCAGGAGATGTGGGGTGAGGTGTCAGCAGTGTGCTGATGATACCCAGCTCTATTTCTCTGTAACATTTGAACTGGGAGAGGCCGTGCAAGCCCTGGACCACTGTCTGGACTCGGTGGTGGGCTGGATGAGGTCCAATAAACTGAGTCTAAATCCTAGCAAGGCGGAGCCACTGTGGGTTGGTGGTTCCCGAGTTTGGATAATTGGTCAGTTGCCTGCTTTGGATGGGGTTGTACTCCCTCTGAAAGAGCGGGACCATGATCTGGGGGTGCTCCTGGATCCATCTTTGTCACTAGAGGCCCAGGTGACTTCCATGGCTAGGAGTGCCTTTTACCACCTTTGGTTGGTGAGACAGCTGTGGCCGTTTCTGGACCGGGATAGCCTGACCACTGTTGTCCTGGTAACTTCCAGGCTGGTTGGTGGCCAACTGGGTGCCTGGGGGAAGCCCACAAGCAGGACCTGAGTGCAAGAACACTCTCCCTTCCTGAGGCTTCTGGCAACTGGTTTTCAGAAGCATGCTGCCTCTGACTAGGGTGGCAGAGCACAGCCATCATGGCCAGTAGCCATTGACAGCCCTGTCCTCCATGAATTGGTCTAATCTTCTTTTAAAGCCATCCAAGCTGGTGGCCATTACTGCATCTTGTGGGAGCAAATTCCATAGTTTAACTATTTGCTGTGTAAAGAAGTCCTTATTTTTGTTTGTCCTGAATCTACCAATATTCAGCTTCTTTGAATGTCCACAAGTTCTAGTATTATGAGAGAGGGAGAAGAAATTTTGTATATTCACTTTCTGAATGCCATGCATAATTTTATACACTTCTATCATGTCTGCTCTGACCTGCCTTTTCTCTAAACTAAAAGGCCCCAAATGCTGCAACCTTTCCTCGTAAGGGAGTCGTTCCATCCCCTTGATCATTCTGGTTGCCCTCTTCTGAACCTTTTCCAACTCTATAATATCCTTTTTGAGGTGAGGCGACCAGAACTGTACACAGTATTCCAAATGCGGCCGCACCATAGATTTATACAACGGCATTATGATGTCAGCTGTTTTATTTTCAATACCTTTCCTAATTATCGCTGGCATGGAATTTGCCTTTTTCACAGCTGCCGCATACTGGGTCAACATTTTCATCATGCTGCCCAGTACAACCCCGAGGTCTCTCTCCTGGTTGGTCACTGCCAGTTCAGACCCCATGAGCGTATATGTGAAATTCAGATTTTTGGCTCCAATATGCATAATTTTATACTTGTCTATATTGAATTGCATTTGCCATTTTTCCACCCATTCACTCAGTTTGGAGACGTCTTTTTGGAGCTCTTTGCAATCCCTCTTTGTTTTAACGACCCTGAACAATTTAGTGTCGTCAGCAAACTTGACCACTTCACTGCTCACTCCTAATTCTAGGTCATTAATGAACAAGTTGAAAAGTACAGGTCCCAATACCGATCCTTGAGGGACTCCACTTTCTACAGTCCTCCATTGGGAGAACTGTCCGTTTATTCCTACTCTCTGCTTTCTGCTTCTTAACCAATTCCTTATCCACAAGAGGACCTCTCCTCTTATTCCATGACTGCTCAGCTTCCTCAGAATTCTTTGGTGAGGTACCTTGTCAAATGCTTTTTGAAAGTCTAAGTACACTATGTCCACTGGGTCACCTCTATCTATATGCTTGTTGACACTCTCAAAGAATTCTAATAGGTTACTGAGACAGGACTTTCCCTTGCAAAAGCCATGCTGGCTCTGCTTCAGCAAGGCTTGTTCTTCTATGTGCTTAGTTAATCTAGCTTTAATTATACTTTCTACCAGTTTTCTAGGGACAGAAGTTATGCTATCTGGCCTGTAATTTCCGGGATCCCCCCTGGATCCCTTTTTGAATATTGGCATTACATTTTCCACTTTCCAGTCCTCAGGCACGGAGGAGGACCTGAGGGACAAGTTACATATTTTAGTTAGCAGATCAGCAATTTCACCTTTGAGTTCTTTGAGAACTCTCGGGTGGATGCCATCCGGGCCTGGTGATTTGTCAGGTTTTATATTGTCCATTAAGCCTAGAACTTCCTCTCTCGCTCCCACTATTTGTCTCAGTTCCTCAGAATCCCTTCCTGCAAATGTTAGTTCAGGTTCAAGGATCTGCCCTATATCTTCCACTGTGAAGACAGATGCAAAAAATTCATTTAGCTTCTCCGCAATCTCCTTATCGTTCTTTAGTACACCTTTGACTTCCTTATCATCCAAGGGTCCAATCGCCTCCCTAGATGGTCTCCTGCTTTGAATGTATTTATAGAATTTTTTGTTGTTGGTTTTTATGTTCTTAGCTATGTGCTCCTCAAATTCTTTTTTAGCATCCCTTGTTTTCTTGCATTTCTTTTGCCAGAGTTTGTGTTCCTTTTTATTTTCTTCATTCGGACAAGACTTCCATTTTCTGAAGGAAGACTTTTTGCGTCTAAGAGCTTCCTTGACTTTGCTCATTAACCATGCTGGCATCTTTTTGGCCCTGGTGGTACCTTTTCTGATCTGCGGTATGCACTCCAGTTGAGCTTCTAATATAGTGTTTTTAAACAACTTCCAAGCATTTTCGAGTGATGTGACCCTCTGGACTTTGTTTTTCAGCTTTCTTTTTACCAATCCCCTCATTTTTGTGAAGTTTCCTCTTTTGAAGTCAAATGTGACCATGTTGGATTTTCTTTCCAATTGGCCATTTATGTGTATGTTTAATTTAATAGCACTATGGTCACTGCTCCCAATCAGTTCAACAACACTTACATCTCACACCAGGTCGCAGTCCCCACTGAGGATTAAGTCCAGGGTTGCTGTCCCTCTGGTCGGTTCCATGACCAACTAGTCTAGGGCATAGTCATTTAGAATATCTAGAAATTCTAGATCACCTCTATCTATATGCTTGTTGACACTCTCAAAGAATTCTAATTGTCATGAATCCCTACCGTCCAGGCACAGGGATCATGCGTCAGACCCACCCTTCACCCTTAGGGAAATGGGACTGGAAGCAAATTAACTCACTTCACCCTTGCCAAGGCTGTGTATGCTCACAACAACCTTACAAGGTAGAAGGTAGGCTGCCACCACCCCGATTACTGGTCCACTCAGAGCCAGGGGATCTCTGAGTCCAGACACTAGTTAAACCAAGGTCCAAAAAGACAAGAGCCAAACGTTACACTCCTTGTCAGGAATCCTCTGGTAAAACCCACAAAATAGAATTAAGCTTTTAACTTCTTCTTCCCTCTTTGGTAGTTCGTGACTGAGAATGGCCAAGACACTGAATCCAGGACCACCCTCTCTCTCAATGAACACACCAGGTTAAATAGAAGTAGCTTTATTCAAATATATAAGTGCACATAAAATATATAGCAGCAAGTAATCCTTTAAGACCATACACCCAAACAGGGGTTTAGGTACAGACAAGAGAATTCATACACACAACAAGAAAATAACAAACTAGCTTACCTAACTACTTACACATGAGGTAGTTGGTTGCAGTGGCACCTCTCCTGAGAGAGATGGATGTTAAACATAAAACAATGGAACCAGGCATAGGTTACCTCCCATAGGCAACCCTCTGGAACCATGAGGCAAAAAGGTTTGGAACTCTGATGCCAAGTCGGCCGAGAACAGAGAACAAAGGCCATGGGTCCCCAGCCCTATACTTAAGGAAAAATCATCCTAACGGCCCAAGATTAACTGACCAATCAGGGCTTGGCTGATGTAACTCCTTTTTAGATGTTTCTCATCTTTTCGCGCCTTCCAGGCCCCCCTCCCAACTGGGTGTTCTGACTTCAAAGGCCAGAAATGACCTTGGGTACCAGGCACTTGGTAATCAGCAGAGATAACCAGGTGCAGCTTGTTAAGGCTTCTTCTAACCGTCTTCAGCTGGGAAATGAAACTTAAAATTGTACACTGGCAAAGGCCTGTCTTTTTTAACTGAAAAATCTCCCAGAGCCCCTTGCTTGAGCCAAAGCGTTGTTTTTAAGGTTTTAATACTCAGGAACCCTTACAGGTTCATGACACTAATAGGTTACTGAGACAGGACTTTCCCTTGCAGAAGCCATGCCGGCTCTGCTTCAGCAAGGCTTGTTCTTCTATGTGCTTAGTTAATAGAGCTTTAATAATACTTTCAGCCAGTTTTCCAGCGACAGAAGTTAAGCTAACTGGCCTGTAATTTCCGGGATCCCCCCTGGATCCCTTTTTGAATATTGGAGTTACATTTGCCGCTTTCCAGTCCTCAGGCACGGAGGAGGACCTGAGGGACAAGTTACATATTTTAGTTAGCAGATCAGCAATTTCACCTTTGAGTTCTTTGAGAACTCTCGGGTGGATGCCATCCGGGCCTGGTGATTTGTCAGGTTTTATATTGTCCATTAAGCCTAGAACTTCCTCTCTCGCTACCACTGTTTGTCTCAGTTCCTCAGAATCCCTTCCTGCAAATGTTAGTTCAGGTTCAGGGATCTGCCCTATATCTTCCACTGTGAAGACAGATGCAAAAAATTCATTTAGCTTCTCCGCAATCTCCTTATCGTTCTTTAGTACACCTTTGACTTCCTTATCATCCAAGGGTCCAATCGCCTCCCTAGATGGTCTCCTGCTTTGAATGTATTTATAGAATTTTTTGTTGTTGGTTTTTATGTTCTTAGCTATGTGCTCCTCAAATTCTTTTTTAGCATCCCTTCTTGTCTTCTTGCATTTCTTTTGCCAGAGTTTGTGTTCCTTTTTATTTTCTTCATTCGGACAAGACTTCCATTTTCTGAAGGAAGACTTTTTGCCTCTAAGAGCTTCCTTGACTTTGCTCGTTAACCATGCTGGCATCTTCTTGGCCCTGGCGGTACCTTTTCTGATCTGCGGTATGCACTCCAGTTGAGCTTCTAATATAGTGTTTTTAAACAACTTCCAAGCATTTTCGAGTAATGTGACCCTCTGGACTTTGTTTTTCAGCTTTCTTTTTACCAGTCCTCTCATTTTTGTGAAGTTTCCTCTTTTGAAGTCAAATGTGACCATGTTGGATTTTCTTTCCAATTGGCCATTTATGTGTATGTTTAATTTAATAGCACTATGGTCACTGCTCCCAATCGGTTCAACAACACTTACATCTCGCACCAGGTCCCAGTCCCCACTGAGGATTAAGTCCAGGGTTGCCGTCCCTCTGGTCGGTTCCATGACCAACTAGTCTAGGGCATAGTCATTTAGAATATGTAGAAATTTTGCTTCTTTGTCATGACTGGAACACATATGTCTGGGTAGTTGAAGTCACCCATTACTACCACATTTCCTAGTTTGGATGCTTCCTCAATTTCATATCTCCAGGTCTCCCTGAGCATTTTGATCAGGGGGACGATAGATCGTTCCCAGTATTAAATCGCTCCTGGGGCATGGTATCACTGTTAGCGTAGCGTTTGTATGTTGAAGCGATGTGCCAAGCAATACCAGATGTGTCCCAATGCACCCAGAGTAAAGACGCACCACAGCAAGTTCTTGTAAAGAGAATCTTTACTGATTCAGTAGGCAAATAACTAACACGATACAAGTCTCTTTCCTCCAACTAACACCCCCACACCTTGGTTTCTTTTTCCCAAGGCTTTATACACATACACGGCTCTGTGCCAGCTGCAGTTTGTCCTTGGCTTGCTGCACAGTTTTAACCCTGTCTTGTCTTTCTGGAAAATACAGAGCATTATGCTTTCCAACAGCCTACAATCACCACCCACAACGATTCTGTGGAGGAGTCTGCCTCTTTGGGGGCTTCAAGCTTGCTGGATTCAATGCCTTCTTTCACATATAGAGCGACTCCACCACCAATACATCCTTCTCTGTCCTTCCGATATAGTTTATATCCAGGGATAACCGTATCCCACTGTTTTTCTACATTCCACCAGGTCTCCGTTATGCTCACTATATCAATGCTCTCCTCTAAGACCAAGCACTCCAGTCCTCCCATCTTGGTCAGAGGCTCCTAGCATTAGCGTACAGGCACTTGTAAGCAATGTCTCTCTTCAAGTGTCTTTGGCACTTGTGGTTTGGCCTGTGGTAATTTTGCCCTTCTGAATTGATATCCTGTGCCCCTGCTCTCACAATGCCTACTTCTAGGCCTACCCCTTTTAAAATTTCATCATTTCTTTGGTCTTTATCCCAGGGGGGAGGTTTATTCCGAACCAGACCTTCCTCAGCTGCTGTCGGGTTTCCCCCATCAGTCAGTTTAAAAGCTGCTCTGCCACCTTTTTAAGGTTGAGACCTATCCCAGTCTGTGTCTGTGTTAGAAATGCTTTTTAATATTTATTTTAACAATATGTTTTAACCCTTTTTAAAAGATGTTTTAACACTTTTAAAAAAAATGTTTTTAATGTTGTTTTGTTTTAATATAATCTAAGGTCTGTTTTTACGATGTTTTAAAGTGTCTTTAGCATTTTGCCTTGCAGCCCTGAGCTCCTGCTGGGAGTAAGGGGGGGATATAGATCTAATATAAGATAGATAGATAGATAGATAGATAGATAGATAGATAGATAGATAGATAGATAGATAGATAGATAGATAGATAGATAGATAGATAGAGTTATAAAATACACCCCTGTCTCACACCCTTTTCTATTGGGAACCAATGGGTCTCTCCATATTCTGTCCTTGCAGTAGCCTCTTGTCCAGAGTATAGGTTGCGCATCAGGACAGTCAGATGTTGTGGCACCCCCATTTCTTTTAAAACATGCCATAGTTTTTCATAATCTACACAGTTAAAGGCTTTGCTATCATCTATAAAGCACAGGGTGATTTCCTTCTGAAATTCCTTGCTCTGTTCCATTATCCAATGTATGTTTGCGATAAGATATGTGGTACCTCTTCGCTTTCTAATCCAGCTTGGACATCTGTCATTTCTTGCTCCATATATGGTAGTGTTTGTTGTAGAATCTTGAGCATTACTTTACTTGCATGGGATATTATGGTAATCATTCAAAAATTACTGCATTACCTGAGATCCCCTTTCTTTGGAGTTGGTATATATATTGAACGCTTCCAGTCTGTGGGCCATTGTTTTCTTTTCCATATTTCTTGACAGATTTTTCTCAACATTTGGACAGATACCATCTCAGTAGCTTATAGCAACTCTGTTGGTATGCCATCTGTTCCTGGTGATTGTTTCTTCCACGTATTTTAAGAGTAGCTTTTACCTCACATTCTAAAATTTCTGGTTCTTCATCATATGGTTCCTCCGTGAATGAATCTGTGATCCTTGCATCTCTTTTGTAAAGTTCTTCATTGTATTGCTTCCATCTTCCTTGTATTATACAGCCACGAGAGTGCTGTACTGTAGCCAGTGTGGATTTTTCACCTTCCACAATGTTAAATTGAAAATACACCCCAAGCCATTCTGATGCTTCCCATAAGCTCATTTCAAAACAAAACCTTACAAATCTTATAGTCCTGAACTCAGAAATGCTTGCTTAACAGCACTCCCCATTTTCATGGTGATACATAAAACAGTCAGAGAGAATCAAGAGTTGAAAGGCTAAAGAGAGAGAGAAAAACCCAGAGCCCTTTTGGACTTTTTTCTCTCAGAGTTCTCAAAATATGTTGAATTTCATGAAAAATCAGCCATGTTCACAGAGTCCCTGTAATCCTAATACTGACCTTGCCCCATACTCTGACCTTCATCTACTGCAGTTGAAAAAATGCCTGGCTGATTTTTAATTAATTTAATAAATTTTGGCTGGAGCCCTATGATAGTGTCGGGCATGCTCAGTAAGAACCAACTGTCAGAGTTCTAAAAGCCAGACTCACAGCTGCTGGGCTTGGCTAATCAGGGGGCCCCACCCACTCCAGACTTTGATTCCATGTAAGACAATCATGGCTTCTCCCAGAGGATCCTGGGAAATGTAGTTTGTGAGGGGTGCTGAGAGGAGACTCCAATCCCCTGACAGAGCTCAAGTCTCCTAGCAACTCTCAGCACCCTTTACTAGCTACAATTCCCAGGACTGCCCAAGTGTAATAGAGGCCTGGTGTGGATGTGGCGAGGGACAGCTTTGGTTTAAATTTGGGTGGGAGGTAGGGTTGCCAGGTTCGGGGCCTGAGACTGATCCTGTATCTTTAGGAGAAGAGAAAGTCAGCCAAGTGCAGGTGTTCTTGCAACAGGAGACCTCTTGGTTAGCCTTCCCTTCTGCCTGGTACCCACCCACCCAGTCGCCTCCCCCCTGCCTGCTCATCCCCCAGGTCAGTGTTGGACTATGACCTAGGAGACCAGGGTTTGAATCCCCACACAGCTATGAAGCTCACTGGGTGACCTTGGGCCAGTCACTGCTTCTCAGCCTCAGAGGAATGCAATTGTAAAACCACCTCTGAATACCATTTACCATGAAAACCCTATTCAAAGGGTTGCCATAATTCCAGTCGACTGGAATAAAATTTCAATCAATCAAGGGGTGAGACTTACCACCTCCCTCTTTATCAGACTCAAAATCTTTTTCTTTTCCTTTTTGGCCACCTGTTGATGTTCTTATGTGCCTCCAAGTCGACTACGACTTATGGCGACCCTATGAATCAGCGAGCTCCAAGAGCATGTCATGAACCACCCTGTTCAGATCTTGTAAGTTCAGGTCTGTGGCTTTCTTTATGGAATCAATCCATCTCTGTTTGGCCTTCCTCTTTTTCTACTCCCTTCTGTTTTTCCCAGCATTATTGTCTTTTCTAATGAATCATGTCTTCTCATGATGTGTCCAAAGTATGATAACCTGTTTCATCATTTTAGCTTCTAGTGATAGTTCTGGTTTAATTTGTTCTGACATCCAATTATTTGTCTTTTTTTGCAGTCCATGGTATCCGCAAAGCTCTCCTCCAACACCACATTTCAAATGAGTTTTTTTTCTTATCTGCTTTTTTCACTGTCCAACTTTCACATCCATGCATAGAGATCGGAAATACCATGGTCTGAATGATCCTGACTTTGGTGTTCAGTGATACATCTTTGCATTTGAGGACCTTTTCTAGTTCTCTCACAGCTGCCCTCCGCAGTCCTAGCCTTCTTCTGATTTCTTGACTATTGTCTCCATTTTGGTTAATGACTGTGCCGAGGTATTGATAATCCTTGACAAGTTCAGTGTCCTCATTGTCAACTGTAAAGTTACATAAATCTTCTGTTGTCATTACTTTAGTCTTCTTGAGGTTCAGCTGTAATCCTTCTTTTGTGCTTTCCTCTTTAACTTTCATCAGCATTCGTTTGAAATCATTACTGGTTTCTGCTAGTAGTATGGTATCATCTGCATATCTTTAATTATTGATATTTCTCCCTCCTATTTTCACACTTCCTTTATCTTGGTCCAATCCCGCTTTCCCTATGATATGTTCTGCATACAGATTAAATAAATAGGGTGATAAAATACACCCCTTTCTCACACCTTTTCCGATGGGGAACCAATAGTTTTCTCCATATTCTGTCCTTACAGTTGCCTCTTGTGCAGAGTATAGATTGTGTATCAGGACAATCAGATGCTGTGGCACCCCCATTTCTTTTAAAGTATTCCATAGTTTATCATGTTCTACACAGTCAAAGGCTTTGCTGTAATCTATAAAGCACAGGGCGATTTCCTTCTGGAATTCCTTGCTCCGTTCCATTATCCAACGTATGTTTGCTATATAATCTGTGGTACCTCTTCCCTTTCTAAAACCAGCTTGGACATCTGGCCCTTCTCGCTCCATATATGGTAAGAGCCTTCACTTTACTTGCATGGGATATTAAGGCAATAGTTCAAAACTTACTGCATTCCCTGGGATCCCCTTTCTCTGGAGTAGGATATTGAACACTTCTAGTCTGTGGGCTATTGTTTTATTTTCCATATTTGTTGACAAAGTTTTGTCAAAATTTGGACAGATTCAGTCTCGGTAGCTTGTAGCAACTCTATTGGTATATCATCTATTCCTGGTGATTTGTTTCTTCCAAGTATTTTAAGAGCAGCTTTCACCTCACATTCTAAAATTTCTGGTTCTTCATTATATGGTTCTTCCATGAATGAATCTGTCATCCTTGCATCTCTTTTACAGAGTTCTTCAGTGTATTGCTTCCATCCTCCCTTTATTTTACCTCAATCAATCAGTGTGTTCCCCTGTTGATTATTCAACATCCCTCCGTCTAAATTTCCTTTTAATTTCTTCCTGTACTTCTGTGTAAAATCTCTCAGTTTCCTCTTCTGTGTCTGTCGTTGGAGCATAGACTGAGATGATGGTTATGTTGATGGGTTTTCATTATAGCTCCTAAGTGCTTTTCCTACGTCACTTCTCTCTATTAGAGCAATGCCATTTCTTCTTCATTTATGATTTCTTGCATAAAATATTTTGTCCCTTTCCCATTATTTAATTCACTCACACCAGCTGTTGTAATGTTGATGCATTCCATTTCTTGCTTGACATCTTCTAACTTCCTGGTTCATGCTTCTCACATGCGATGTTCCTATTATGTACCTTGTACAACTCTGGACTCTCCTTTCGCATCTGTGCGCATCAGCCTCTGGTCTTCCTTTTGGCTTTGACCCAGCTGTGCCATTAGTCACAGCGCTACTCGTACTTGTCCACTTTTCTTCCGCAGAAGCTTGCAGAGTGTCATCTTCCAGCACTGTCTTGTGTTGCAGGTAACAGGGGGCTAACGTTTTGGGAGGGAGGGGATGCAAGCTGCCCTCTGGGCAGTGGAAAGCACCATGTTCCTCTCAGATAGGATCCATCCTAAGTTTGGACATTCTAGCTGTGCATAAGTACTGGGCTGTCCACCTTAAATGGAGGAACAAGAGCACAGATTATTGTTAAAATTGTCTCTCTCTACATCTCTTCTCACAACCTGTTACCAAGCACTGCTGAAATAACTCCATACAAGGCCTCAACCTTTGACAGTCAAATATGATATCAACAGAGCTCCAAGAGATATGTTTTCATAGGACAAATCATGATATATTCACAGGATTTCTCCACAGCATTTTATCTCCTTTTCTTTTCATTCCCTCAGGATACATCTGGGGTGTCAAGGCTGAGGGAGAAACATCTGAAGTAACACTGGAAAAAGATGAGGGGAAGGTGCAGGAGCAGAAACTGAGGAGTCAAGATGGAGCAAAGAGACAAGAGGAGAGACAGACTCACACAGGGGACAAACCTTATAAATGCTTGGAGTGTGGCAAGAGCTTCCAGTGGAGAAACGCCCTTACAGTGCATCAAAGAACTCACTCAGGAGACAAACCTTATAAATGCTTGGAGTGTGGAAAGAGCTTCGGTGACAGTAGCAACCTTACCTCGCATCAAAGAACTCACACAGGAGACAAACCTTATGAATGCTTCGAGTGTGGAAAGAGCTTCAGTCAGAATAGCAGCCTTACTTCGCATCAAAGAATTCACACAGGGGGCAAAGCTTATAAATGCTTTCAGTGTGGAAAGACCTTCAGTCAGAGTGGCACCCTTACTTCTCATCAAAGAAATCACAGAGGGGACAAATCATATAAATGCTTGGAATGTGGAAAGAGCTTCAGTCGGAGTAGCACCCTTACTTTGCATCAAAGAACTCACACAGGAGACAAACCTTATAAATGCTTGGAGTGTGGAAAGAGCTTCAGTCAGAGTGGCCACCTTACCTTGCATCACAGAACTCATACAGGGGACAAACCTTTTACATGCTTAGAGTGTGGAAAGAGCTTCAGTCGGAGTTGCAAACTTACTTTGCACCACAGAACTCATACAGGGGACAAACCTTTTACATGCTTTGAGTGTGGAAAGAGCTTCAGTCGGAGTGACAGTCTTTCTTCGCATCAAAGAACTCACACAGGGGACAAACCTTATAAATGCTTTGAGTGTGGAAAGAGCTTCAGGTGGAGTAGTGCCCTTACGCTGCATCAAAGAACTCACAGAGGGGACAAACCTTATGAATGCTTTGAGTGTGGAAAGAGCTTCGGGAGTAGTAGCAAACTTACTTTGCACCACAGAACTCATACAGGGGACAAACCTTTTACATGCTTAGAGTGTGGAAAGAGCTTCAGTCGGAGTAGCAACCTTACGTCACATCAAAGAATTCACACAGGAGACAAACCTTATGAATGCTTTGAGTGTGGAAAGAGCTTCAGTCAGAATAGCGCCCTTACTTCGCATCAAAGAACTCATTCAGGAGGCAAACCTTATAAATGCATCGAGTGTGGAAAGAGCTTCAGTCACAGTAGCAGCCTTTCTTCACATCAAAGAATTCACACAGGGGGCAAAGCTTATAAATGCTTCGAGTGTGGAAAGACCTTCAGTCAGAGTGGTGCCCTTACTTCTCATCAAAGAAATCACAGAGGGGACAAACCATATAAATGCTTGGAATGTGGAAAGAGCTTCAGTTGGAGTAGCAGCCTTACTTCTCATCAAAGAACTCACACAGGAGACAAACCTTATAAATGCTTGGAGTGTGGAAAGAGCTTCAGTCAGAGTGGCCACCTTACCTTGCATCACAGAACTCATACAGGGGACAAACCTTTTACATGCTTAGAGTGTGGAAAGAGCTTCAGTCAGAGTTGCAAACTTACTTTACACCACAGGACTCATACAGGGGACAAACCTTTTACATGTTTTGAGTGTGGAAAGAGCTTCAGTCACAGTAGCAGCCTTACTTTGCATCGAAGAATTCACACAGGGGACAAACCTTATAAATGCTTTGAGTGTGGAAAGAGCTTCAGGTGGAGTAGTGCCCTTACGCTGCATCAAAGAACTCACAGAGGGGACAAACCTTATGAATGCTTTGAGTGTGGAAAGAGCTTCGGGAGTAGTAGCAAACTTACTTTGCACCACAGAACTCATACAGGGGACAAACCTTTTACATGCTTAGAGTGTGGAAAGAGCTTCAGTCGGAGTAGCAGCCTTACTTTGCATCAAAGAATTCACACAGGGGACAAACCTTATAAATGCTTTGAGTGTGGAAAGAGCTTCAGGTGGAGTAGTGCCCTTACGCTGCATCAAACAACTCACAGAGGGGACAAACCTTATGAAAGCTTTGAGTGTGGAAAGAGCTTCGGGAGTAGTAGCAAACTTACTTTGCATCACAGAACTCATACAGGGGACAAACGTTTTACATGCTTAGAGTGTGGCAAGAGCTTCAGTCGGAGTAGCAAACTTACTTTGCATAACAGAACTCATACAGGGGACAAACCTTATGAATGCTTGGAGTGTGGAAAGAGCTTCAGTCAGAGTAGCAACCTTACTTTGCATCACAGAAATCATATAGCGGACAAACCTGATAAATACTTGGAGTGTTGAAATACCTTTCGTCAGAATGGCTACCTTAAGGCACATCAAAGAATCCGTTCAAGGGAAGAGATGTATAAATGCTTTGAATGTTGAAAAAGCCAGAAATGTTGTTGAAAGGGGTGTGATCCTGGTTGAAATGTGTAGCATGGGCTGCTTCAGAAGGTGGCTATCTCCCCTTCCTGTAAAGGGTTTTATGCAGAGGCTGGTTGCTCCCCCCACCTGTCCCCAGGGATGGATTCCCCACCCCAACTCAGGGATAGGCTAGATGACCTTTGATGTCCCTTCCAGGACTAAAAGAGGAATAAAAGGGACCCTCCTCCTGTGTCATTCAGAGCAGTCTAGGACTGAAGGATGCACATCCAGCATCTACACCGATGGAAGTAGGATACTTGAAACCAAACCCTGGGAAGACAACGAAAGCTACAGACAAGCTATAGGAAAACTCCTGTACATCGGCGCAATAACCAGACCAGACGTGGCGGAAGCACTGGGATACCTTCGCAGAAAAACCAGCTCGCCAACCAAGGAAGGCTGTGAAGCATTGAAGAGAGTGGCAAGATATCTGAAAGGCACCGTAAAAGTAAAACTAAAGCTATCAGCTACTCAAGATCCTAAGCTTCTTGGATACTCTGATGCTGACTGGGCTGGAGACGTCAAAGATCTCAAGTCAACCAGCGGAAATCAGTTCTACTATGGGCAGTCACTTATCTGCTGGAGAAGTCGAAAGCAAGACACTGTAGCACACTCATCTACAGAGGCAGAGTATGTATCAACTGATGAAGCATGCAAGGAAATGCTGTGGCTACGCAAGCTTCTGGGAGACTTGGGCATATCTGAACCAGAGCCTATCAGAATACTTGAGGACAATCAAGCTTGCATAAGTCTTGTGGAATCAGAAGGACAAAGTTTTCGGGTGAAGCACAGCAAAGTTCCACTACCTAAACGACATCTAGATGTGAAGTTCCACTACCTAAAGGACTTCTAGAGATGACCTACCCTTCAACAGAAGAGATGACAGCTGATGCATTTGCCAAGCTGTTGGGCAAACTGTGACACCAGAAGCTATGAGGCAAGATGGACCTTGCAGAGTGAACTAAGTTCTTGTTGAGAAGGGGTGTTGGAATATGTGGTTCAACTCAACTGGTGGGCTGCGACTGCATGGGGTTAAAAAGGGTAGCTAGGGAGGAGACCTCCTGATTGCTAGGCTACTACCTCTCCTTTGATCTCCTGCTGTTCTCCCTTCCTGCTAGACTGATATTCTCAGGGTGTTGACTACATCTTTCGGCTTCTTCTTCTTCCTTCTCCTGAGAGACAGAGATCTGGATCTTCTCTTTGTCTGCTCTCTCTTCACACAGCATCAGGGCAAACACTAGGCTTAGTGTTTGCATCTCCAACTTTGCTGGTTAGCTAGATGTAGAACTCTTTCCTATCAAGTATGTACCTCCAGAATAAAGTAGTTCTTTCTTATTTTGAAGCTTAAAGTCTCAGTCTGACTAATTCCAAGGAAGGTGTAATATTTAGCCAGGATTCAAAACACAAAGCTTACTCAGATGCTATATTTCGCTAATTTGGCTACTCTGCAACAGCTACAACTCAGTAGAAGCCACGACAAGGCTGTGTATCTGCGGCTAGATTGAAGTGGGTCGGGGCAGACTGTGATGTTCCTGCTTATATTGTAAATATGGTAAGTGCTGGTTATATAGAAGACATGTGGTAAGTGGAGTGAAAGAGGAGGGGGAGTACATGAGCAGTAGAATGCTGAATGATTGGCTGAGCATTTGAATGGCTGGGAGTATAAATGGAAGAATGACAGTTGAATCGGGGTGGTGAATTGGGTGGTGAATTGAGGAGGTGGATGGTGTTTGGTGTTGTTGAGAGTGAGTCGGAGTTCTGAGGCAATTAGTAAGAAGTCAAGTACATAACAGAATATAGATGAAACCATATGCTTGTGAAACATTCCTTCAGCAATCTTGTTATTTCTAATACTGAATAAATATTTCTTGGTTAAACAAAAGCCTGATTCCTTCTGCTGGGAAACACATACCAGGGGGAATAGCAAAGTAACCAAGGCTGAACAGTTTGTATGGAATGGTGGCAGCGGCGGATCGGAGGAAAGTCTATCCAGTCCCACAGAGAAATCCAGGGCTGTCAGCTTCAGTGCAAGAGGCTGCGGGGGGGTTGGGAATTGCCTATACCCATAGACGTGTAGGCCATTCAGAAGCACTGATGTCTAGTGTTCCAGCAAGACAGTGGAGAAACAACGATTATGGGGTTAATACTGTGTTGAGAGCTGCCAAGGTCAGTGCCGAGCAGATGTGCCTGGCAAGGGCAGCGTAATGTATTTAGCTCTGATAAACCGAAAGGATAGGTAAATTGCTTTTAGGGAGGTTCACAATTATGAATTCCTATTGATTTAATCTAAAAATATTTAAAATACATAAAAACAGCCAGGGGAAGATATTGGAGAAATATAAAATAAATACAAATAAAAAAGGGGGGGAGGTGAAGAGACCTTAAATGTGCTACTCACCATCTCTCAGCCTATCCTCCCCTCAGGATGAAAACAATGGAGAACCACGACCACCCCCAGGAAGAAGGGCACACTTAAAATGTAGAGGAAAAAATCATCTACAACCATAGTGTGAAATCCAATACTTATTGGGACACAGTACGAAGAAATATTTATATAAACATGACTCTCAAATATGTTTATGAATTACACAGTCTTTAAATATATTTATAGTGCAATCCAATGTTTGTTTACTCAGAAGCAAGTCCCAATGTATTCAATGGGGCTTACTCAAACTGGGAAGTGTGCAGAGAACTACAGCCTCAAGTAGAGCTTGAGAAAGAGGGCTTTCTCAATAGTGACCCCCACCCTGTGGAACTCTCTCCCAAATGATCTCCGCCATGCCCCTTCTATGATGAGCTTCCGCCGGGCCTTGAAGACCTGGCTCTTCAGGCAGGCTTTTGGGGTGGGTTAGGTTTTTACTGTTACGGTTTTAAATTTTAACGTTTTAATGTATTGTTTTTTATCTTGTACGTCGCCCAGAATGGCTGGACAACCAGCCAGATGGGCGACTAATAAATTTAATAAATAATAATAAATAAGTGATAAGGAACTTGTTCTTTCAATTTGTTCTTTTAAGTTGAGACCTTATCCAAGTCTGAGTCTGTGCTGGAATTGCTTTTTAATATGTTTTTAAGCCTTTTCTTTTTTAAAAAAAATGTTTCTTTAAAGCTTTCAAAAAAATGTTTTCAAAGATGTTTTAATATATTTTAAAGTCTGTTTTTATGCTGTTTTAAAGTGCTTTTAGTGCTTTTGTTTGCCACCCTGGACTCCTACTGAGAGGAAGGGCGGGATATAAATCAAATAATAAATAAATAAACTTCATTCACCCAACCCACAATTCAGAATCATGCCTCTTTAGGCTGTTTTCCAACTGTTTATTCTTGCTTTATGGTTATTGGATTTTAAATGGCTTTATTTCTTGTTGTGAGCTGCCTTGGTTTCCAACCCTACCTCACAGGGTTGTTGGAAAGACTACACACACACACTGCAGATGTATAAACACATACAGCCCATATAATAGTTTATTGTCAAACCAGTTGGTCATTGCAGAAAAATCAGTATCAGTTTTAAAAAAATCAGTATTCGTTTCCTACAGAATAAAAACTGAAATACCTAACTATTTTTTTTTCAATTCAATTGCTTTATTTGCTTTCAGCCATAAGCCATTGCATAGCGAACTATAAACATTAAAACAGTAAAATGCATTTATAACCAGACATCACACAGTTACGTGCCAGGATTTAGTGAGTTTACGACTTAACATGTTTGGCTCTAATCTTTTTGGCAGCAAGAGCAAAATTGGCCACCGCAGTTGTAATTGTATTTTGCTTATCTGCCAAGAGGTCCCCTATTAAAAGATCAGGGGTGCACCCTTCCCTAGAAATAATTAAAGGCTCCAGAAATTTATGTCTCGGGCTATTATACAATGGGCACATTAGCATATTATAATGTGTTTTATAATAAAAACATCTCAATTTTTTGACATAAGAATAGTATACTTTAATCACTATTCCACCGAGCACAGTCTTTACATTTGCATGCTGTGCATAACCCTTTTCAACTGAACACCTCCAACCGAACTTAACTGACAATTCCAAGACCTTAAAGAGATATTACATCACATCTCTGTTCTATAACAATAAACTAATACAACAACAGCAAAAAAACAGAAACATTATATATTAATAAATAAACAATGAAATATTTTTTTAACAGACATAATCCTTATATTTCAATGGAGGACTGACAGTCCTACCTCTAGACCTCTATCTTGAGAATGAGAAACACTGACCTCTTTCTTTGTTACATTATCACTTACAGCAACAGAATCATTATCACAGAACCGATTTATTTGCTCTCCGGATAATGACTCATTTTGTCTTACATCATCTATCTTATCACAAGTGTCAGATGGTTGTTGCTGAAACCTCAAATGGCGCCTATTGCGACGATACTTCTGACCATTTGGTGCTACTACTTAGTATGAGCGCGGCTGTGCACACTTTTCCATAACTGTGGCAGGAAGCCAGCCTTCATTAGACTGGATAAATACTGCATCACCTTTGTGTAAATCCTTTAATGGCTTTGCTGTACAATCATAAAAATATTTTTGCTTATTTTGTATTTCTTGCAGATCCCTATGCACACCAGTTGGTATCTTAGGATACAATAAAGCATTTGTTATTGGAAGTTTACTCCTAAGCATTCTGCCCATTCGCATTTGAGCAGGTGAATATAACATTCCCGTAACTGGGGTATTACGATATTCCAATAATGCTAAGTGTGCATCTACACCTGAATTCTCTGCTTTCCTAATGAGTTGTTTAATTGACTGAATAGCTCTTTCAACCATTCCATTAGACTGTGGATATCCTGGACTACTAAAACATTGTTCAAACCCCCAGTCATAAGCAAACTGCTGAAACTCTCTACTAGAAAAAGGCATGTTATCGCTCACAACCATGCTCGGAATTCCATGACGAGCAAATATAGTTTTCAGTTTAACAATCACAGTCCTAGCCGTTTTGTCAGATAAATTTGTTTGCTTTTGATGCATCTGCTTGCACAGTAACTGGTTTGGTAATATCAAAATATTGCAGTACAGGTGCCTGACATAGCTGCATTTTAAGCAACTGCTGACCCACTCCGTAGGACCTATAACCCTGGATATCACTCCAGCATTTCTCATTTGTCCCAAAGTCTCTTTCACTTTATTCAATATGGCAAACAGAATTTTTCGACATCCATGAATAACAGGAGCCACAGCAGGATCAAGATGTATATGGTGGACACTCTCAAATTCACCAAGCCCATCAAACACATCAGAATATTTATTAAGTAGCTGTTCTTGTGTTAATGATTGAACTGTAGTCACATTATCAATTCGACGAACTAAATCCAGAGTCTCACAAGCTGCACGTCCAAGCAACGGAAGAGAGGAGCCCTCTGTTACGTAAAACATCAGTCTTGCCGCCCCTCTGGAAGTATGGCAATCAAGAACAATAGCTCCCACAGGATTTATACGAGTTCCATCATAAGACACAAGACAAACATCAGTTTTAAACAACACCTTCTTGTCTGGTAACGCATGAAATATTTGTAGAGGCAAAACATTTGCCTCAGCTCCTGTATCCAACTTAAACCTTACTGAAAGTCCTTGCAGAAGTATATCAACATACCATCCGCTCACCAATTCTTCACCAGCTTCATAAGTTAATTCTCCTATAAACAAACTATTTAAATCCAAGTCATGCATCGAATAATCCTGTTGCCCCTTGTTGGCACTGACTAAATTTATCTTGCATACTCTAGCAAAATGATTTTTCATATGACATTTATAACAAATTTTCCCAAATGCTGGACAATCTTGAGGTTTAGGCACAGTACCACAACAGGAGCACTTATTATATTTAATCTGCTCATATTTATCTTTAGCTTGAAACTTATCAGGTCTAAAAGCCTGTACTGGAACTCTTTCACGGGTTTTATCAATCACAGATACTGTATGCAACTCTTGGCCATCTCTTGAGGAAGTTGACATAGCCTGTAGTTATTTCCTCTAAACGACATACTTCAATCGCTTTCTCCAAAGTAAGTTCAGGTTCCCCAATCAATCTTTTCTTCAATTTTTCATCCTTGACGCTGAACACAATCTTATATCATTAACTGTTGAACCAAACTCACAACTACTAGCCTTAAGCTTAAGTTCAGTCACAAATTGTTCACTGGTTTCTTGATATCTCTGAGAGTGATTCCAGAAAGCATAACGTTCAAATATCACATTCTTACGAGGAGTACAATATATCCTAAATTGTTCAAGTACTTCCTCTATGTCTTGTGGCCCCTCTTCCGACAACTCAAAAGTATTGTAAACTGCCAACGCTTCCTCTCCAATACAATGTAATAAAATGGCAACTTGTCGGTTCTTAGCAACATTATCAACTCCAGCCGCAGAAAGATATAAAATAAAAGCTTGTTCCCATTGTTTCCACGTCTCAGCCATATTACCTTGCAGTACCAGAGGAGGTGGAGGCCGAAATGAGTCCATTTTTTTTAAACTTCTGACACCATATAATGTGTTTTATTTTATAACAAAAACATCTCAATTCTTTGACATAAGAATAGTATACTTTAATCACTATTCCACAGAGCACAGTCTTTACATTTGCATGCTGTGCATAACCCTTTTCAACTGAACACCTCCAACCGAACTTAACTGACAATTCCAAGACCTTAAAGAGATATTACATCACACAGTTACGTGCCAGGATTTAGTGAGTTTACGACTTAACATGTTTGGCTCTAATCTTTTTGGCAGCAAGAGCAAAATTGGCCACCGCAGTTGTAATTGTATTTTGCTTATCTGCCAAGAGGTCCCCTATTAAAAGATCAGGGGTGCACCCTTCCCTAGAAATAATTAAAGGCTCCAGAAATTTATGTCTCGGGCTATTATACAATGGGCACATCGGCATATAATGGACAAGGTCCTCCGGCACATTCAGTCAGTATCGTTCCTCTTTCGGGGTTCCCTTGTATCTGCCCTCCACAAAAGCTGTGGGCATCGTCTGAAATCTAATTTCAGTAAAAGCTCTACGTAGAGATGCGCAAGTTAACATAGTAAAATATGGAGGAATGGCATGGTTTACTTTGAAAAGGGGGAACCACCGTGAAAATGGAGAGTCCACTATGGAAGCCCTATCTTGATCCGCATCAAAGTTGAAAACCCAGTTGCAAAGTTCCAAAGGGGAGAAGGTTAAAAGATTTCTAGATGGAAAATTGTAAAAATCCAATAATGCTCTAGTGGTTTGTGCCCAACCCCCAGTCTGGAGTTGCTCTTGCCAACAAAGTTTGACAATAGAGAGATCATACAGCATTAAAAATTTTCTCCAAAACCTTAAGGCAGCTAGGTCAATTTTAGCTGACAATGAAGGAAGACCTAATTCAGCTCTTGAATGAGCAGATGGGGACCCATGAGGGAGTCCCAAAATCTGTCTAATGAAAGAGTTTTGTAGGGGCTCAAGACTAACTTTGAGCGAATGACCCCAAAGTTCTGACCCATAAAGAATTTTAGGTAGGGCTTTAGCAGTGAAGATTTTCAGCATAGGTATAATTAGCTGCCCCCCACGAGTGTAAAAAAACTTTTTCATCTGGCCAAGGACTCTTGCAGCTATTAATTTGGTAACTTCAAGCTGGGGCTTCCACAAGAGGTTGGCGTTGAAAGTTATGCCAAGATATTTAAAAGTCTGGACTTGCTCTAACGATTTCCCGTTCAGTGTCCAGTTTGTTTTGGTCTTCCTAAATTTTCCGCAAACCATAATTTTAGATTTTGAACGGTTGACTTGTAAATGCTGGGCATGGCAATACTCTTCTAATCGTATTAACATTCTTTTTAAACCTATTTTGTTTAAAGATAGAAGGACCAAGTCGTCGGCATATAAAAGGGATGCAATTTTTTTTGTCCCCACTGAGGGGGGGAAAAAGTTGGGAGAGGCTAATACAGAAATAATATCATTTATAAAATAATTGAAAAGGAAAGGGGCCATCCTTGTTTTACGCCTTTCATAGCAGGGATTTCACGGGAAAGGGCACCATTCCTGCCAAGAGGCACTCGTAAAAGATTGGATTGGTGGAGGGCTCTAATTAACCACACGAGTCTTTTATCTATATTAGTTTTTCCCAACTTGTGCCACAGCAGTTCCCTATCCACCAAATCAAAAGCTGAAGCAAAGTGTATGAATGCCACATAGAGCGATGCTCTCAGGCCTGTTAAAGTCTTCGATATTAAATGTTGTAGAATGAAGGCTTGGTCTACAGTACTCCTACCCTTCCTGAAACCCGCCTGTTCCTGGTGGATAATTGAATTCTTAAGATCCCATTCCATAAGTTTGTTTAATAGGAAACGCCCATAGAGTTTGGCAGTGACATCTAGAAGGCTGATGGGTCTATAATTACTGGGGTCTGACAGGTCCCCTTTCTTAAAAATAGGCACTATTATGCTGGTGCGCCATCCCTGAGGGAAGGTGCCCGTAGCATTAATGTGTGTGAATAGAGTGGCCAAAAGGGGACCCCACCAGGAAATTTCAGCCAAAAAGATCTCCGGAGGGAGCATATCTTCCCCCGGGGCTTTATTTGTGCGGAGAGACAGAATCAAGTCCCCTATCTCCGCACTGGAGACTGGGGGCCACGGCGGGAAGGTTGACAAATCGTCTGAGGGCAGGGGCAGTGAAATTGACACAGTCCCAAAAATAGCACTGAAATGTGCAACCCAAGTTTCGGGTAAAACCGGGGGAATGGGGACAAAATAAATTTGGTCAAACCCCCCTGTACAATTTTCCAGAATTTGGGGTCATTGCCTTGGAGTAGAGCCTGCCCCAAGGCTCTCCAGTTGTTTAAAAAGAAAGCCTGTTTTTTTTCCTTGAGCAGCCTTTTATATTCCCTCTTCAGTGTGAATGATAGAAGAGTAGCTTCGTCTGAGTTGCTACGCCGTGTGATTCTGATTTGGGCGCCCAATTCTCGCTTCTTTACTCAGCATTCCCTATCGAACCATGAATTGGGGCCACCTAAGGGCCTAGCAGGAACAGAGGAAGTCACCGCCCGTTTAAGGGTTGTAGAAATTTCCTCATATATCCCTAGAATGGCCTCTGGAGTAGAGATGGCCTGTTGACGTAAATCGGCCAAGGGCGTTGTTTCCAATGATTGTTTTATTGATATTGCAATGTCTGGCATTCATTTTAGACGCTTGGAACCGCACAGGCTGTCCAATGCTGGAATATAATTGCGTGGAAGGATATGGGTAAAAGGGCCTTGAAGTTTAAGCGAAAGAGGGAGGTGATCACTATCTGGTCTGGATAAGACGGCAAAATCCTTAACCATGGGTGCTAATAAGGGGGACCCAAGAATGTAATCCACCACACTGGCCCCTCTCCCTGAGATGAAAGTGTAATAGCCATGGGAAGAATCCAGGTATGTGCCATTGAAACAGATTAACTGTAATCTAAAAAGCAGTCGAAATAAAGCACTTCCATTTGAATGGGAAGACTTGTCTCTTGACGATCGTGATAAAACTGTCAGGTCGTCAAGAGTAGCCCCCACTAGATTTCCGAAGGGAGGGTAACTAGGGCCCAGTCTTGCATTTAAATCACCACAAATTAGTAATAAATGCGACGGGTAATCATATGAAAGCTTATCTAAATAATTCTCAAGTATTGTCCAGCTAGTCAATGAAGTTTGAGGGGGAGAAGGAGGAAAATATACATTCAAACATATGAGAGGGGGTAAATCAGCAATAGATATTATTAAGGCCAAGCAAAAATCTGGGGTTGGTTCGAGAGGTTCAGTTATAGCCACATCTAAAGAGGTGGCTATTAAAGTTGCTATGCCTCCGCTGCCACGGCCCTTGGCAGCTCTCCTCGTTGCCGTTTTTCCCCAAGTTTTAAATGCTTGAAGAAAAAGGGAATGGGAATCTAGGAGCTAGGTCTCTTGGAGGCAGAGGATATCAAAGGATTGTATAAAACTTATAAACTCTGGGTCCCCTGCCTTGTTGGTCCAACCCGCAATGTTCCACGATAGAAAGGTTATATCAGAAGATGGGAAATAGGAGCAAGTCAGAAAGGAAGTATTATTAATGGCTCCTATTTGAGGCGGGTGTCAAGGCTGAGTGATAGCTGGAGGAAAAAATTGATGTTTAGTTGGTTGGCTCTGTCCTTCCTCTAAGTTGCACAATTCCGTGATTTCGTCAAGGTCTGGAACTAATGTACAAACGTTTGAGAGGGGCAAACCAGCACACCTTCTCGGGGAGCATAGAGCAGGTGACAGTTCTACTGATGATCCTAGTTCATCAGAGTCTAGATATCGCATTTCAATCCATGAAGGTAAGCCCTGCCTACTTGCTTTAGGACTGGAGGGGGGGGGGACAGAAAGACAACACAAACACAATTCTTTTTTACATTCACTCCAAAGTTCCATTGATTTTCAGCACATTCATAACCATGTCTACTCAAAAGTAAATCCTATTGAATTCAATGGGATTTACTCTGGACATATGGGATTAGCAATGCTTTTACCCCCACAAAAGCAAGTATTGGGAAGTTTTTGAAAACACTGCCCAGGATCTGACTCCTACACACAAGAGGGGAAAAAACTGAAATGTATATACTTACCCAATTTATGAGATTTTCAGATAAACGGGGGGGGGGGACCACCATTTTCTGGCCTTGCAATGAGGTTTACTAGACACTGCCACAAGTCAAACAAACACTTCACTGATTGGCTGCAATCCTGAACGGGTGGGGTTAAAGCTACAAAGTGCTATACAGTAGTTTAAAAAAAGATTTAACGGGGGTAGCTGACGTTTTTATGTATATCTCGAGAACTGGACCACCTAGAAAGTTATTTTTTTTTAAATTAAAGCTGAGAATCACCCCTCTCTGATGGTGTCACCTGGTGCGGTCCGCACCCCCTGCACCCCCCTAGTGATGCCACTGGCCTTCAGGTCCTGCTTGTGGGCTTCCCATTGGGGCCTCTGGTGGCCTCTGTGAGAACAGGATGCTGCACTAGAAGGGCCACTGGCCTGTTCTAGCAGGGCTCTCATGTACTTACGTTCTGATATTTGTTTAACCTGAGTATATACATTTACTTAAATCACCCAATTTCAACGAGTAATAATGGACAGTGGTCTTAGTGGGAAGGGGACAGCTGCACAAAACTATAAAATAATGCTAGAAGCCCAAATGGGGTCCCTGTGTGTGACTAAAAGACTTTGGGGGGATGATCTACAGATACAAATAGAGGATTAGCAATGGGGTGCCAAATCCTGAAAGAACCTATATCTTAGGAGACAGATCCTAGGAGAAGGAAGCGTATAGAAAGCTAGTTTTCAACACCACCCTAGCAGGAAAGCTGCAGGGGACACTGTAAACAAGGCTAAATTCCAGTCGGAGAGAAGGGGGAAAAGGAAACTCCACCGATACATACAGGGAGAGAGTCAGCTCAGTCCTTGCTAAAAAGGGCAGCTTCAGCCTTCCTGAAACACAACCACAAGCTCTGTTTCCCTAGGTTAAAGAAAGGTCAGGCTGTTCTAGGTGGGAAAACAACAAACACAAAAGACTTGCCTGGAAGGCGCAGCCCCTTGCTGAGATTAAAAGCAGCCAAAAGCTTAAACAGCCCCGCCCCTCGCTCAGGAAGGAAGCCTGAGAGAATACTAAAGAGTTAAGCCCCAGCTGATAGCCATCAGCCTCAAGTAACACATCACTGGCTGGCAGCAGTAGCTGGGAGGAACCAGCCACACATATAAAGTCAGAGCACCCTAGCGAGGGAGCCTGCTCCACGAGCTAGAGGGAGCCCCAGCTGACGAAGCGTCTTGGCGAGTTAAGCAGCAGAGCGAGTTCGGCAGCAGGGCGAGGAGGCCAGGGCCCCCCACTCTGCCCGTCTCTTCCCTGACCTCAACTAAACCGCAGTCTCCAACCCATTGCCGTAATAAACCTTAAACAAAACTATGCAGCTAAGAAGCCAGCAGGGGTGTGGGGGCTTTCCAGTGTTTTGCACTGCCTGCAGCATGTACGACTATCTGCCTGTTGGACAGAAGTCGTGGGTGTGCTCTCAGTGCAATGAGCTCCTGGCTCTCCGGGAACGACTTCATTTCCTTGAGGCCAAGGTGGCGGACCTGGAAAAGCTGAGAGAGGCAGAGAGGTGTGTGGAGGAGGCCTTCAGGGACGTTATAGCTGTGTCCCACTCCAACGATGATAGCTCTCCTGCTATCGTGGACAACGATGGTCTCGGGGAAGGAGAGCATCCAGCTGAGGAAGAGGGAAACAATCCCTTAGAAGGGACCCATTCCTTGGGGGATGAGCAGCTATCCTCTCGTGCCGAGGATATATCTCCAGGGGGTGGAGGGATCCTTGTAGTGGGTGATTCGATCATTAGGAACATAGACAGTGGGGTGTGTGATGGGCGCATAGACCGCAAGGTGTTTTGCCTGCCTGGTGCGAAGGTTGCGGATATTGCCCGTCATTTAGACAGTTTGGTAGACAGTGCTGGGAAGGAGTCAGTGGTCGTGGTGCACGTTGGCACCAACGACATGGGGAAATGCAGCCGTGAGGTCCTGGAAGCAAAATTTAGGTTGCTAGGTAGGATGCTGAAAGCCAGGACCTCCAAGGTGGCTTTCTCTGAAATACTACCGGTTCCACGCGCAGGACCACCCAGACAGGCCCAGCTTCGCAGTCTCAATGCGTGGATGAGACGATGGTGTTGGGTGGAAGGGTTTGGATTTGTTAGGCACTGGGGAACATTTGGGACAAGCCGGGCCTGTACAAAAGGGACGGGCTCCACTTGAACCAGAATGGAACCAGACTGCTGGCACTTAAAATTAAAAAGGTGGCAGAGCACCTTTTAAACTGACTGAGGGGGGAAACCCGACAGGAGCTGAGAAAGGTCCGGTTCGGAATAAACCTCCCCCCGGGATAAAAACCAAAGAAATGATGAAATTTTAAAAGGGGTAGGCCTAGAAGTAGGCATTGTGAGAGCAGGGGCACAGGATATAAATTCAGAAGAGCAAAATCACCACAGGCCTAACCACAAGTGCCAAAGACACTTGAAGAGAGACACTGCTTACAAGTGCCTGTACGCTAATGCTAGGAGCCTGCGAACCAAGATGGGAGAACTGGAGTGCTTGGACTTAGAGGAGAGCATTGATATAGTGAGCATAACGGAGACCTGGTGGAATGTAGAAAACCAGTGGGATACGGTTATCCCTGGATATAAACTATATCGGAAGGACAGGGAAGGACGTATTGGTGGCGCAGTCGCTCTATACGTGAAAGAAGGCATTGAATCCAGCAAGCTCGAAACCCCCAAAGAGGCAGACTCCTCCACAGAATCGTTGTGGATGGTGATACCATGCCCCAGGAGGGACTTAATACTGGGAACGATCTATCGTCCCCCTGATCAAAATGCTCAGGGAGACCTTGAGATGAGATATGAAATTGAGGAAGCATCCAAACTAGGAAATGTGGTAGTAATGGGTGACTTCAACTACCCGGACATAGACTGGCTGCATATGTGTTCCAGTCATGACAAAGAAGCAAAGTTTCTAGATATTCTAAATGACTATTCTCTAGACCAGTTGGTCATGGAACCGACCAGAGGGACGGCAACCCTGGACTTAATCCTCAGTGGGGACCAGGACCTGGTGCAAGATGTAAGTGTTGTTGAACTGATTGGGAGAAGTGACCATAGTGCTATTAAATTAAACATACATGTAACTGGCCAATTGCCAAGAAAATCCAACACGGTCACATTTGACTTCAAAAGAGGAAACTTCACAAAAATGAGGGGATTGGTAAAAAGAAAGCTGAAAAACAAAGTCCAGAGGGTCACATCAGTCGAAAATGCTTGGAAGTTGTTTAAAAACACTATATTAGAAGCTCAACTGGAGTGCATACCGCAGATCAGAAAAGGTACCGCCAGGGCCAAGAAGATGCCAGCATGGTTAACGAGCAAAGTCAAGGAAGCTCTCAGAGGCAAAAAGTCTTCCTTCAAAAATTGGAAGTCTTGTCCAAATGAAGAAAATAAAAAAGAACACAAACTCTGGCAAAAGAAATGCAAGAAGACAATAAGGGATGCTAAAAAAGAATTTGAGGAGCACATTGCTAAGAACATAAAAACCAACAACAAAAAATTCTATAAATACATTCAAAGCAGGAGATCATCTAGGGAGGCGATTGGACCCTTGGATGATAAGGGAGTCAAAGGTGTACTAAAGAACGATAAGGAGATTGCAGAGAAGCTAATGAATTCTTTGCATCTGTCTTCACAGTGGAAGATATAGGGCAGATCCCTGAACCTGAACTAACATTTGCAGGAAGGGATTCTGAGGAACTGAGACAAATAGTGGTAACGAGAGAGGAAGTTCTAAGCTCAATGGACAATATAGAAACTGACAAATCACCGGGCCCGGATGGCATCCACCCGAGAGTTCTCAAAGAACTCAAATGTGAAATTGCTGATCTGCTAACTAAAATATGTAATTTGTCCCTTTGGTCCTCCTCCGTGCCTGAGGACTGGAAAGTGGCCAATGTAACGCCAATCTTCAAAAAGGGATCCAGAGGGGATCCCGGAAATTACAGGCCAGTTAGCTTAACTTCTGTCCCTGGAAAACTGGTAGAAAGTATTATTAAAGCTAGATTAACTAAGCACATAGAAGAACAAGCCTTGCTGAAGCAGAGCCAGCATGGCTTCTGCAAGGGGAAGTCCTGTCTCAGTAACCTATTAGAATTCTTTGAGAGTGTCAACAAGCATATAGATAGAGGTGATCCAGTGGACATAATGTACTTAGACTTTCAAAAAGCGTTTGACAAGGTACCTCACCAAAGGCTTCTGAGGAAACTTAGCAGTCATGGAATAAGAGAAGAGGTCCTCTTGTGGATAAGGAATTGGTTAAGAAGCAGAAAGCAAAGAGTAGGAATCAACGGACAGTTCTCCCAATGGAGGGCTGTAGAAAGTGGAGTCCCTCAAGGATCGGTATTGGGACCTGTACTTTTCAACTTGTTCATTAATTACCTAGAATTAGGAGTGAGCAGTGCAGTGGCCAAGTTTGCTGATGACACTAAATTGTTCAGGGTTGTTAAAACAAAAAGGGATTGCGAAGAGCTCCAAAAAGACCTCTCCAAACTGAGTGAATGGGCAGAAAAATGGCAAATGCAATTCAATATAAACAAGTGTAAAATTATGCATATTGGAGCAAATAATCTGAATTTCACATATACGCTCATGGGGTCTGAACTGGCGGTGACCGACCAGGAGAGAGACCTCGGGGTTGTAGTGGACAGCACGATGAAAATGTCTACCCAGTGTGCGGCAGCTGTGAAAAAGGCAAATTCCATGCTAGCGATAATTAGGAAAGGTATTGAAAATAAAACAGCCGATATCATAATGCCATTGTATAAATCTATGGTGCGGCCGCATTTGGAATACTGTGTACAGTTCTGGTCGCCTCATCTCAAAAAGGATATTATAGAGTTGGAAAAGGTTCAGAAGAGGGCAACCAGAATGATCAAGGGGATGGAGCGACTCCCTTACGAGGAAAGGTTGCAGCATTTGGGGCTTTTTAGTTTAGAGAAAAGGCGGGTCAGAGGAGACATGATAGAAGTGTATAAAATTATGCATGGCATTAAGAAAGTGGATAGAGAAACGTTCTTCTCCCTCTCTCATAATACTAGAACTCGTGGACATTCAAAGAAGCTGAATGTTGGAAGATTCAGGACAGACAAAAGGAAGTACTTCTTTACTCAGCGCATAGTTAAACTATGGAATTTGCTCCCACAAGATGCAGTAATGGCCACCAGCTTGGACGGTTTAAAAGAAGATTAGACAAATTCATGGAGGACAGGGCTATCAATGGTTACTAGCCATGATGGCTGTGCTCTGCCACCCTAGTCAGAGGCAGCATGCTTCTGAAAACCAGTTGCCAGAAGCCTCAGGAGGGGAGAGTGCTCTTGCACTCGGGTCCTGCTTGCGGGCTTCCCCCAGGCACCTGGTTGGCCACTGTGAGAACAGGATGCTGGACTAGATGGGCCACTGGCCTGATCCAGCAGGCTCTTCTTATGTTCTTATGTTCTTATGTGCCCTTTGGTCTGCTAAACCTCTTAAGTCAGTATCAGTGGCTTTACAGGAGCCTTCCCCCCCTCCCGCCTAAATTGGTTATAGGTGGTATTGTATTCCAGTACAGCTCTGTTGAACGGTATCAACATTTAGCTCACACTGTCAGAGGGGATGCTGACTTAAGGGTACCTCTTTTCACCTTTGGAGGACGTGACCGCGCATTGAGTCTTTCAGGATGATGGTCCACAAGGAATTGGCTGGGGTAAAAGGAGAAAGTGTTGCATTTTCAGGAGAATTGTTTTGGTTATCGTTGTACGAGGGGCGAAATCGGACTGTTACCTTTAAGGACTTAGTATCTTTATTACTGATTGCTGCGAGGCAAACAGTTGTTCAAAGATGGAGAGACCTGGAAGGGTTGGACTTTGCAAGCTGGCGAAGGAATATCCACACTGTTGCTCTGATGAAGAAGGATGCCCACGACCTGCGTTTTCTACAAGGAGGAGAGCAGTCAGAGACATCCAGTGCCATTTGGTGCAAATGTATAGAATCATAGAATAGTAGAGTTGGAAGGGGCTTCTAAGGCCATCAAGTCCAACCCCCTGCTCAATGCAGGAATCCAAATCAAAGCATTCCCGACAGATGGCTGTCCAGCTGCCTCTTGAAGGCCTCCAGGGTAGGAGAGCCCACTACCTCTCTAGGTCATTGGCTCCATTGTCATATGGCTCTAACAGTTAGGATGTTTTTCTTGATGTCCAGTCGAAATCTGGCTTCCTGCAACTTGAGCCCATTATTCCACGTCCTGCACTTGAAGAGTGCTATCGTATCTTCCCTCAGTCTTCTCCAGGCTGAACTTGTCCAGTTCTTTCAGTGTCTCCTCATAGGCCTTTGTTTCCAGTCCCGATTATTTTTGTTGCCCTCCTCTGAACTTATTCCAGTTTGTCTGCTTCCTTCTTGAAGTGCGGAGACGAGAACTGGACACAGTACCCAAGATGAGACCTAACCAGTGCTTAATAGAGGGGAACTAATACTTCATGCGATTTGGAAACTATACTTCTGTTAATGCAGCCTAAAATAGCATTTGCCTTTTTTGCAGCAACATTGCACTGTTGGCTCATATTCAGCTTGTGATCAACGACAGTTCCAGGATCCTTCTCACATGTATTGGGTATGCTTCAGAAGATGATTTACACTGTTAATTGTCAGCAGCAGCTCAACAGATAATGGTTTCCTTGAAATTGTTTAATTGATTTCTCTTGAATATATTTGATGGTTGAAATTCTAGTATAATGCAGAGGGAAGGGGTTGGGGCAACGGTTGTCTGGGGTATTTCTGTATTTCTTCTCTCTTACGTTCTTTTTTGTTTTCTGTACTGCTTTAGTTTATTGATTCATAATAAAAACCAAGAAAAATAAATATAAATTGACTTAAATGACTTACAGCATTCACTTCACTGTATGTTACTAAAAGATGTTCATTTACCCTCTGCAGGTACTTTAAAAGTTGGAGGGCACCTTTTGTGTGTGTGTGTGTGTGTGTGTTTTACAGATACAAGTAATCCTGTTCCAAGTGTGGAAAGAGCTTCAGTCGCCTCTCCCTGCTACGGTCACATCAAAGGATGCACGTAGGGGAGAAACCATGGAAACGCTGTTTGCAAAAAGCGCTTTGGCGACAGGGCGCAGTAGGAACCTCCGCGCCTGCGCCCTGGATTTGCGCAAGGGGCAGAGCCTGCAAGACGTTTGCCCAGAGCGCCGCTGGGATTCAGTCCTCCAGCGGTGGAAGGAACTGAGCTCTGTTTCCTAGAGAGGCAGGATGTTGTCATGACAATGGGAGGGAGGCAGGGAGGGAGACAAGAGTGAAGCAGGAAAGCAAACAGGCTTGATTGATTTCCGAGGAAGAGGAGGAGGAGGAGGAGGAAGGAGGCTGGATCGTGGCGAGGACGGAAGACAAAGAGAGAGGTGCAACAGTGGGGTGAGAAAGGGTCAGGAGTTTGCATTTGGGGGGTGAAAAGAGGGGGAGATCCTCCCCCCACATCTCCCCCCGTAATTTATGGGGGGGAGTCGCATGCATGCAACCCAGCTGCAACATTGGGGGCCGAACAGCTGCAGGGCTTCCATTGCACGATCCTCTTTGAAGCGCCCTCTCCCCAGGAGTGGGGGTGGGAAGAGACGCCCTGGGGCAGAGGAGACCCCCGGGTGTCGGGGCTAGGAAAGCCGGCCTACCTCACTGGGCTGCTGTGTGAGGAGAAAAGGGGAGCAGGAGCAGGTGTTCCCCTCCCCCCAAACGCCTTGGACGAGAAAGCAGACCAAAAAGAGAGAGAGTAAGCACGCGAATAAGTGAGCAATATTTTCCACATGTACAAGTGGGGCCTGTTTTATTGTTCATTCTGTCCACAGTGTGTTCCTGTGAGCCCATTTCTGCACTGTGGTAGTTCCTGGGAGGAAACACGCTTTTTGTAGAATCATAGAGTTGAAGGGGCCTGTAAGACCATCCAGTCGAACCCCCAGCTCAGTGCTTACCCTCTCCCCCAAATGCACTTTGCCTCTTATTGGGATCTCCTTAAACCTTACCCCCCCACTGTAGACTCTCTCTCTCTCTGTCTCACACACACACAGACACAGACACACACACAGATGCACGCACACACACACGTTAGGACAATCATCTCTTTGCCTTCCTGACTTTACAACATCGTTGCTGCTGCTGAAGGTTGGGGAGGGGGAAATCAACCTACATTTCCCACTCTGGGGCCCTTGGAGGAAGGTCTGAATAAACATGTGTGGCCAGCAAATAAGCTCATCTCAGTCATCCAAACTGCAGCCCTGCAAGGTAGACAAGAAGGGTGTCAGCCTCCCGCTTTGCACCCCAGCTGCTCACTTTAGAGAAGAGGCCAGTTTTACTTCATTATAAAATAATCATCAAAAAGTCATTTGCTTCAGGAACTGGGAAGAGTGGTCAGGGATGATATTATTGAAAACTGGCTGTGTTTTTGTGAGCTTCGTGGAAACAGAGGAAGGTGCCTTATGTTGACTTGGTCCACCTAGCTCAGTATTGTCTGCACTGACTGGCAGCTGCTGTCCCGGTTTTCAAGCAGGGAGCCTTTCCTAACCCTGCCTTGAGATGCTGCTGGCAATTGAACCCAGGACTCTTTGCATGCAAGGCAAATGTCCTTCACCTAAATGGCTGTGTAGAGAAGTTCTGGATTTGAGGCTAAAGTTCTGCTCTTTTGGGGAATGGCTCAAGGTAATTGCCCTTTCTGCTTACGGCGTCCACAGCCCTCCAGTTTCAAAACCAGCCGTGGGAAACCTTTCTGGCTGTGCGGGCTGGATCCTTACTGGGCCCTCGCCTCAGGATCCAACTCGGACACGTGGGAGGAGCTCTTTGAATGCTGTGAATGATTCAAGCACACCCTGTTGCCCCTTCCCCTTTCAAGCTGGACGCAATGGTCTGTGTGGAAGAGGCCATCTCTTCAGCAGAGGGCATTTTCTTCTTGCAGGGTCCAGTGACCTTTGTGGAGGAGGAGGAGGCAGCAGCTGTGCATTTCACGGAGGAGGAGTGGGTCTGCTGGATCCGGGCCAAAGCGCTCCGCACCAGGAAGCCATGGAGGAGAATTATGAGATTGGAGCCTCTTTCAGTAAGGAGACACGTTTTCATGACTGATAGATGTTGAAGGGCATTTGCGCCAATGATGCGTGGAGTGGAAAGTCAGTTCCCTATTAGGGATTCTGGGAGCTGTAGTCCAAACTCCACAGTGAGAATTGTTGCTATGTTAGCGCTTGGGAGAGTCCTCTCTCTCCCTCCCTCCCTCCCTCCCTCTGCCCAGTTTATGCCTTTGGGGCCTAGGAAGAGGCGGAGGTGGCAGCTTGCAGAATCAAGTCTGTGAGCAGGACTGGTGCCCGCCTGGATCCTGCCCTTGCCCTCATGCGTTGGAGTTGAAGTCCTTGCCAGTTCTCAAGACAGCCCTAGTGCTGTTTCTGCAAGAATGATGCTGCATTCCGCATATTGTTGTGCGTTTCGGTTGAGGAAGATTCTCTGGAGAAGCTCTCCAAATAGATGCCACTGAAGAAGACTTGCTTCAAATCAAAACACGTTTGGCAAATTATTTGAGATGTGTTGTGCATTTTATCCTTGCATTTTATATTTCTGTATTAGCACACCTCTGCCTTTTATTGCTGTGTTGTCATTGGGAGTGTATGTACATCATGTCTACAGAGCTAGTAGTTCACATCACACTCAGTGTGGAAAATTGCAGGTGCATTGGAAATTGGACATTATTCCGTACTCAGCCATAGACTATATTTTCCATCATTCCTTTCTACATATATTTTTCAGAATCATACTATGACTTAGACCAGTGGTTCCCAACCTTTATGAGCATGGGACCCCCTTTATGAGCTGAAAAAAAATTGTGACCCCCTCACCCCAGGGAGGCAGGCTGGCTGCCAGGAAGGAAGGGGGAAAGCAGCCTTTCTTTGCAGGCTTGCTTCTTTTTGCTTCACAAAAAGCCCTTTCCTCTCATTCTAAGTAAAGGTGTTGCCAGTAGCGGCAGTGCAAGGAGACAGGAATCAGTGATAGTAATCCCCTCTTCTTCCTGGTAGCTCCACCCTCAGCGTCCTTTGGCATCTGCCATGTATTTTATAGGCAGATGCCTGCCCTTAGTGCATGTGGAAGATGCTCTGGCACTTCAGGAAAAGGCATCCCCTCTCATTTGGAGCAAGTGGGAGGTGTCGTCTGCAGTGGCAGCAGAAAGCAGACAGTAGAGGAAGTGAAGACTTTTTTTAAAAAAATAAATAATTCATTTCTTTACTGTTCACGGCCCCTTGGTTGGGAACCACTGACTTAGACCTTCACTTTAGGTGCTTTTGCATATCTTGTCTAATTCAGCATCTGCATGGTTGGTACCACAGATGGATTATGGGGACTAGGGGGTGGGGGGAGAAACGCTCTCTCTGACAAATTTCTCACTCCCCCACCCACCACCCCGATTGCTGGAGCCCTTTCGATATGCAAATTATACCTGAATCATAAACTGGAAGTTAAAATTAAGCTGCCATCCCAAACATGCTTGCGTCAAAGTTGACTCCATCAAAATCAATAGGACGTTTTTCAGAGAAAATGCATTTAGGAAGGGAGCATTTATTTATATGCAACACACCATCATTTCCCTTCCAGAGATCCAAACCATATACTCTGGCCGTTTTCTGTCTCTTCCCGACAACAGCATTGATATTTGCATATACATTCTCAAGCTACGACATTGAAAAGCTTATGGGAGCATTTCTGGCGACACAAATATCTTGCGGTGGCTTCACTCTTAATCTCCATGGAGGTTTCCTCAGAAGTGTAAATGTGAAGTGCAGCCCTGCTCCCTTTTGGAGGAGGAGGAGGAGGGCGAAGTTCCCAGGGCTGGTTTTGTCTCTCTTTGTGATGAGATGATGTTGTCCAAATGAAAACAGCTGGGTTGGCTGAGTTCCATATCCAGTGAGCGCATGTTCCCAAGTGCCAGGCTGACCCTGCTGGGACCACAGGGCCCTGTCCTCTTCAGGGGGTGCAGGAGTTAACAAACAATCCCTCCTCTTAGCTGCAAATGGCTTGACTTGGAATGGCTGAATATCTTGTGGTCAAAAGTAACTAGTCCTGTCTGTTTCCTTGGAAGAATCGGAGCTCAATTCCTGTTTGGAAGATGGAGAGGATCTTCTTCTTCAGGTTCCCAAAGAGGAGAAGACCTCAGCAGGTCAGTGCTTAGCTGTGCTGTGGGGCCCCTTTTGGTCTGGGAATTGAAGCTTTTTTCTGTTCCTGAGTAATATCATCCAGGGGAGAGTCACCCATCAGGCTGTGAATTCTCCTGGTGGACATCTTGGATGGTTTTAAAAGGGGCTAAGAAAAATGGCTTCATGCCGAGTCTGTGTCTGTTGGAATTACTTTTTAAGATGTTTTTGTTTTAATATATTTTAAAGCCTGTTTTTAATGATGCCTTTGAGAATGTTTTTAGTGTTTTTGTTTGCCAGCCTGGGCTCCTACTGGGAGGAAGGGTGGGATATAAATCTAAATGAATAAATAAATGCATGGAAGAGAAGGCTCTCAAGGGCCACCAGTCCTGATGTTTATGGGCCACCTCCAGAATCGGGGACAGCAGCAGGAGATGCACTCTTGCCTTGCTCTGCCTTGAGGGCCTCCCATGTGTGTCTAGTTGGCCCCTATGGGCCGGGCTGGCTCCAGGCTTTTTTGGGGGGTCTTGGGGACAGGGTATCAATGAGGCCCTTATTCCCTCCCTTTTTTCCTCAGACCGCACCCCTCTTTCCCCTTGGCCCCAGCCCTTTAATATAAAATAATATGGTGACCCCCTAAAAAGTGGAGGGGAACCTTTGGCCCTCCAGACGTTGGTGAACTGCAAATTCCATCAGCTCCTGCAAGGATAGCCAATGATTATGGGTGATGGGAGTTCAGCAACATCTGGAGGGCCACAGGATCCCCACACCTGGTATAATTTAATCTGCATTTACCAGGGAGGGTGTCCCATTGGACTCGGTGGGGCTTACTTCTGAATGGGTGTGACATTTATTGGGGTAATTTACATCCACAGTGGCAAGGGATCTCATCCTTTTATCTCGATTCTAAATGTGGTTCTTCCTGTCCTGCTCCCAGAATTAAAAATCAAAATTCCTCCTCCTCCTAGGTTTGAGGTTGTAGAAATGGTTTGATATGGAATCCCTGACTTTTTATGTTGTGGTTAAAAGTAACTCATCTTGTCTGTTTCCTTGAAAGAACGAGACCTCGCTTCCTGTAAGGAAGAAGGAGAAAGTCTGTTTATCCAGGTCATCAAAGAAGAGGAGGAGACCTCAGCAGGTTGGTCCTTAGCTGTGCTGTGGAGTCTCTTTTGGTCTGGGGATGGAAGCATTTTTCTGTTCCTGAGTAATGTCATCGAGGGGAGAGTCGCCCATCAGGCGGTGAGTTCTCCTGGTGGACATCTTGGATGGCTTGAATGGGAGCTGGAGAAATGCATGGAAGAGAAGGCTGTCAAGGGCTACAAGTCTTGATGGCTGTGGCCTTCTGTCCTCCTTGTTTTTTTAAGATGTTTTGTGTTAAAAGTGATTTTGGTGCTTCATCATTTATTTGCCCCCCTGGATTCCCTTTGGAAGGAAGGACAGGACATAAATTGTATTAGTATTATTAGGACTGATTGTGGGATTCCCATACACATCGATTCAGGCCCTGTGGAGATGCTGGACTAGACAGGCATTTGGTTTGATCAAGCTCATCTCATGCTATAAAGAGGAAGGTTGGCCGTCAGGTGGAAGTTCCCCTTCCATCCACTGAGAGATTCCCCAAGATCCTGGATCGAGTAGTTGCTGGCCAGCTCCAGGCGCTATTGGATGAAACCTATTCTCTAGATCCATTTCAATCGGGTTTTAGGCCTGGTTTTGGCACTGAGACAGCCTTGGTCACCCTGTATGATGACCTATGTCGGGAGAGAGACAGAGGGAGTGTAACTCTGTTGATCCTCCTTGATCTCTCAGCGGCTTTTGATACCATCGACCATGGTATCCTTCTGGAGAGGCTCACGGAGTTGGGAGTTGGAGGTATTGCTTGTCCAGGGTCTCAAAGAAGAAGAGGCGGAGACATCAGCAGGTAGTGTTGTGGGGCCCTTTGTGGAACTGAAGATTCCCCACCCACCCCTCTTGTTCCTGAATAATGTCATCCAGGGCAGACTGACCGATTAGGCTACCAGTTTTTCTCATGGTTTTTCTCTCTCCATTCCTCTGCACCTAAAAATCACACAACATCTCATTCCTCGGAGTTTCTCTTTATCCGCAGACCTTGGGTTGTGAAGGATGAAATGGTCCCATCCCTCCCAGGATTCTGGGCAGGACTGTGGAAGAGGCACAGTGGTAAATTTTGGAACGCAGGAGCCCCAAACATTCAAACCTAAAGCTTCTGTCCCAAACATTTATATCTGGCACTTAATTTCCAAGTTAAAGACTATTAAAATTTGAATAGATAATAGTTGCAGCGGCACCGGATTCTTCCCATTCTCTGTGGTGTGTGTAGTTTGGGTTTCTTGCTTGCGTTGTCAGGGACTATTTGAACCACAGACTCCTTTTTCTGGTTGTGGATCTTGCAGACTACTTGATGGCTGGTCCTTCCTTTAAGAAAGGGGGCAGACAGTCGAAGAGGGCTTCTTCATACCTCCTTTTCCAGCTCTTGGATTTTATTTCCTTGAAGCCCAAAGTAAAAGCGAGGCCATGCATGCTCTGCAAGAGGGTCCCCGTCTCGCAGTCATGCAGCTGAGATCTTGCAAGGCTGCACCTGCCTGAAGCCAAATTCAGCATTACTTGTAAAAATGAGCCCCTCTGAACAAAAGTGGGTCTTGCTTCTCATTAAGCCCTGCATCAAATGGAGCTAGAAGCTCATCAGCACAGATATTATCTGCCAAAGCTACACAGCTGAGGTTTTGCACAGGTTTTTATATGAACCCTTTTAAAACCCAAGACACATTCTACAGCATATTTATTGGTTTATTTGAAAATGTATAGCTCACTTTTCAAGGAAGGCAATGGTAAACCACCTCTGAATACCGCTTAACATGAAAACCCTATTCATAGGGTTGCCATAAGTGGGGATCGACTTGAAGGTAGTCCATTTCCATTTTCTTTTCGAGGAGCTTCTTCCACACAGCAGCTTACCGTTTCCAATAAAAGGGGGTGGAAAAAGCTGGATGTCATTCAATATAACAAGCGGTTGGAGGGAGGTCCCCAGAATGACAAAACAGAAAGATAAAAAGTCACAATTTTATTCCGTTTATGCAATTAAAATGTGTAAAAAGCCCAACGCGTTTCGGCTAATCAAATCTAGCCTTCATCAGGGACTGAAAGAGATGGATATACATTGAAATTACTTAATATGATATTCAAAATTGTAACTTAGACTTTTAGTTTTTGGGGGAAGGGAGAACAAACGTTTTTCTGTCATTATGTTGTTATTACTCACATGCTTGTTTCAATTTTTTTCAAAATGATGATAACGTTGGTCTTGTTCAAAGGAATACAGGTAGTAACGCGTTCGTCAGGCTGATTCTGGTAAGTGTGTTTATTGAGAGCTGCCGAGAAAAATATAGTTTATCTCAAATACTTTCAGCTGGAATTCGTGGTTGTGGAGTAATTGCTGACTCTCATTCCTTAGGGATCCTGTTTCAGTTACGTATAGGTTTGCAGAGTGAAAAATAATATGTCTTAAATGGTCTCTGATAGAGTTCAAAATTGCTTAATAATTGTAATCGCTTTTAATGTTGGATTTAATATACACGCTTCCTTCCAAAGGAAACTAAAACTCTAAGTTACAATTTTGAATAGCATGTTAAGTAATTTCAATGTATATCCATCTCTTTCAGCCCCTGATGAAGGCTAGATTTGATTAGCCGAAACGCGTTGGGCTTTTTACACATTTTAATTGCATAAACGGAATAAAGTTGTGAATTTTCATCTTTTTGTTTTGTCATTCTGGGCACCTCCCTCCAACCGTTCGTTTCCAATAAAAGCCAAACTTCACCGGAAAAATAATATATATATAAAAAACAGAATATAAGACCTAATCATAGGGATCATAAAAAGTAATTAAGAATTCTTTGGGGGAAGACAAAAAGCTTTCAACAAACTTGGAAAGCATAACAACGTCTGGGCTTGTTTCTCTTGAAAGGGAAGAGAACTCCAAAGAACTGGCTCCACAGCGCTGAAAGCATGTGGCCCGAGTCATGTGCTGTTGGCAAGGCTTCACCCCTTTGCTCTCGTTCAAAATGTTTTGAGCGTTCAGATTTGGTTTGGAATGCCCAAATACTTTGTGGTCAAAAGTAACTAATCTTGCCTGATTTCCTTTTTTTAAAGAACCAGACCTCATTTCCTGTTGGGAAGAAGGAGAAGATCCGGTGATGCAGGAACCCAAAGAAGAGGAGGAGACCTCAGCAGGTAGATTTACTTATTTATTATTTAATGTATATCCCGCCCTTCCTCCCAGCAGGAGCCCACATGCTTAGCTGTGTGTTGGGGCCCTTTGAGGAGCTGAAGCTTCGCTCCCCTCGCCCGCCCCGTTCCTGTGTAATGTCATCCGGAACAGACGGACCCATCAGGGCACAATTTCCTTCCCTTCATCCAACATCTCACAATATTCCCTCCTCGGAATATAGCTCAGGTTTTGCACAGCTTTTTATATGAACCCTTTTTTAACCCAAGACTCATTCGACAGCATATTTACTGGTTTATTAAAAAAATTATAGCTCCCTTTTTGAGGAGCTTTCTCCTCAGAACAACTTACCATTTCCAATAAAAGCCAAACTTCACTGGAAAAATAATATATATATATAAAAATATAACTGCATTATAAACCAGCAGTTATATGTATAAAAAAACAGAATATAAGACCTAATAAGGATCATAAAAACAGTAATTAAGAATTCTTTGTTGGGGGTGGACAAAAACCTTTCAACAAACTTGGAAAGCGTAACAACATCTGGGCTTGTTTCACTTCAGAGGGAAGAGAACTCCACAGAACTGGCTCCACAGAGCTCAAAGCACGTGGCCCGAGTTGCGTTCAAAATGTTCGCCATAAGTCGTAGTCGTCTTGGAGGCACATAACAACTACAACATGCATTTATGATAACCAACTTCAGCATTGTGGGAAAATCTGTGTTTTTTATGATGATGATAGTTGAATAGTGGGGTTATTCTTTCAATACCTTTATTCTGCCAGCCCTCCCAGTTTCCTTTTCTGTTAGAATTAAGGTCACCATTTAATTTAGGAAAGCCGAAACGTGGCCCTGCCCTCCTTGTTTTAGGGTAGCCGGCAGACAAACTATTTAGCGAGTGATGTTTATCCTGAAAAGGATGCAGAGTGGTGGGAGCTACTTCCCTCCCTCTTCCTACCCGCCAGGTGTAAGTTCCCTACTAAATCAGAGGGCATTACCCAGTTTCTCCACACTGCACACCTTTATGGCACATCGACTTACGCACTCTGAGGGTAAAGTTGCTCTCCACCATAGCAGTCTTGATGCCCCCTCCACATCTACTGTAGTCCCCAATGAGGTGTCCAGTGCAACGTCTGCTGCAACTTCTTTGGAACTGGACCCATTGGTTTATGACAACTACTGGCCAGTGCAAATACCCCCTTTTTAGGGACGGTGATTGAGAGGGTTGTGGCGCAGCAACTGCAAGTACTCTTGGATGAAACAGATTCTCTTGTCCCATCCCAGTCTGGGTTCAGGCCTGGTTATGGGACTGAATCGGCCTTGGTCACCCTGATGGATGACGTTTATCGGGAGAAGGACAGGGGGAGTGCGACCCTGTCATTCTTACTTGATCTCTCAGCAGCTTTTCATACCATTGACCATGGTATCCTTTTGGGCCGACTTGGTGAGACGGGTATTGGAGGCACTGTTTTACAGTGGTTTCAGTCCTATCTCCAGGGTCGTTCTCAGAGAATAGCATTGGGTGACTGTCTTTTGGCCCCCTGGCAGCTGTGCTGTGGGGTGCCACAGGGTACCGTCTTGTCCCCCATGCTGTTTAACATCTATATGAAGCCCTTGGGAGCAGTCATCAGGAAATTTGGGGCGAGGTGTCAGCAGTATGCTGATGATACCCAGCTCTATTTCTCTGTAACAGTTGAACTGGGAGAAGCCTTGCAAGCCCTGGACCGCTGCCTGGACTCGGTGGTGGGCTGGATGAGGGCCAATAAACTGAGTCTAAATCCTAGCAAGGCGGAGCCACTGTGGGTTGGTGGTTCCCGAGTTTGGATAATTGGTCAGTTGCCTGTTTTGGATGGGGTTGTACTCCCTCTGAAAGAGCGGGACCGTGATCTGGGGGTGCTCCTGGATCCATCTTTCTCGCTAGAGGCCCAGGTGACCTCCATGCGTAGGAGTGCCTTTTACCACCTTTGGTTGGTGAGACAGCTGTGGCTGTTTCTGGACCAGGATAGCCTGACCACTGTTGTCCTAGAACTGGTAACTTCCAGGCTGGATTACTGTAATGCACTCTATGTGGGGCTGCCCTTGAGATTGTCACGGAAGCTGCAGCTGGTGCAAAATGTGGTGGCAAGACTGCTCACTGGGGCAGGGTATCTCCAACATGTCACCCCGCTGCTGAAAGAATTGCACTGGCTGCCCATTTGCTACCGGGCCAAGTTCAAGGTTCTAGTTTTGGTGTACATATACAGCTGGGGACCAGGATACTTGAAAGACCGCCTTATCCCTTATATAGCCAGTCGATCGCTGCGATCTGCAGGAGAGGGCCTCCTGCAGATACCGTCTTATCAGGAGGTTCATTCTGCACAATATAGGAAATGGACCTTTAGTGTGGCGGCACCTACCCTGTGGAATTCCCTCCCCTTAGATATTAGGCAGGCCCCATCTCTGCTATCTTTCCATAAGAACATAAGAAGAGCCTGCTGGATCAGGCCAGTGGCCTGTCTAGTCCAGCATCCTGTTCTCACAGTGGCCAACCAGGTGCCTGGGGGAAGCCCACAAGCAGGACCTGAGTGCAAGAACACTCTACCCTCCTGAGGCTTCCGTCAACTGGTTTTCAGATGCATGCTGCCTCTGACTAGGGTGGCAGAGCACAGCCATCATGGCCAGTAGCCATTGACAGCCCTGTCCTCCATGAATTTGTCTAATCTTCTCTTAAAGCCATCCAAGCTGGTGGCCATTACTGCGTCTTGTGGGAGCAAATTCCATAGTTTAACTATTTGCTGTGTAAAGAGGTACTTATTCTTGTTTCTCCTGAATCTACCAATATTCAGCTTCTTTGAATGTCCACGAGTTCTAGTATTATGAGAGAGGGAGCAGAAATTGTCTCTATTCACTTTCTCAATGCCATGCATAATTTTATACACTTCTATCATGTCTGCTCTGACCCGCCTTTTCTCTAAACTAAAAGGCCCCAAATGCTGCAACCTTTCCACGTAAGGGAGTCGTTCCATCCCCTTGATCATTCTGGTTGCCCTCTTCTGAACCTTTTCCAACTCTATAATATCCTTTTTGAGGTGAGGCGACCAGAACTGTACACAGTATTCCTTTTTTTTTTTTCCAATAATTTTTATTCAGATTTTCATAAAACATACAAGACGAAATCATAAAACATTCAAAGACAAAAAACAAAATCAAAAATAGTTAAACAAAAAAAAAAAAAGAAAAAAAAAAACAAAAATAAAAAATAAAGAGTAAAATATTGACTTCCCATTTGTCAAAGATCAAATCAGTTATAAGTCTATAATATATAACAATCCTGTCTCTTAAGTCATATTATAAAATCACTTTCCTCCAGTAGTTATCTTACTTTATCATCAAATCTCATAAACATTACTTTATTCTTTCCACAAAAAGTCAAAGAGAGGTTTCAATTCTTTAAGAAATATATCTATCAATTTTTTTTTCCAGATAAGCATATCGATTAATCCATCTCATTACTAATTATGATAATCTTATTGTCATAACCATAGTCAAAATAAACATTTCAATTAATCCATCACATCAGAATCTGTTAGGTTCAGTAATTTCAGTAGCCATTGTTCTATTATCCCTATTAGTTCCATTTTCCATCTTCCATCTTCAGTAGTCTTGTTAAGTCCAGTAATTTCAGTATCCAATCTTCCATTATCAGTATTCCATAATAATCTTGCTGTCAAAGCCATAGTCATATAGTAAGAGTCTGATGGGAATTACCTCTATCCCAAATATTTTCTTGCCATCCATTCTGAATAGGTTGCTGAAATACTGCTGTAAAATCATATCTCCGTTCTTTTTTTCAAAATACACTGGGTCATCTCTTGAAAGTTTTTCCATTGTCACATGGCTGCAGTTAATTCCATAGATTTTCTCTATATTGGGCTCCATCACATCATTCCAGTCCAGAAGATTATCCATGCCATTGATGACTTTATCTCTAGAATCTTCATTAATTTCTTCAGAGATAACATTGAGTTCCAAACAATAGATTTTATTTCTAAAGTCCATAGACTCCAAATCTTGTTCCTGTTCTACGTTTGTTCCAATCTCCGGGATCTCCTCTCTCACAGGGACCCCTGTTCCAGTCTCCAGGGTCTCCTCTCTCACAGGGACCCCTGTTCCAGTCTCCAGGGTCTCCTCTCTCACAAGGACCCCTATGTCTTTAATCTCCTGTGTCTCCAAACAATAGATTTTGTTTCTAAAGTCCATAGACTCCAAATCTTTTTCCTGTTCCACGTTTGTTCCAATCTCCGGGGTCTCCTCTCTCACAGGGACCCCTTCCAGGGTCACCTCTCTCACAGGGACCCCTATATCTTTAATCTCCTGCTTCATTTTACTCAATTCAATTTTCAGCTCCTTACAACCCTGTCGCAGGTTTTGTTTCGTTATCTCAATCTCGTCCATTATTTTCTGAAACATAGTTATTTCCAGATTCTCAGCCACTTTCTTAATTGCCATTTTAAAAGAAAAATATAGGAAAACCACTTCTTATTTCAGCAACAATTGGGTTAATACTCCAAACTTGGTGACATCACAGTATAAACAGAGCAGACAGCCTTATCTCTCCATGCTTAAGTAAACAAAATGCAGTTCCCAGGATCGAAACAATTAATGGCGGTCGTCAGGAAACAGATTCGTCAAAATAAAATAGACCAAAAAGAGAGTAGTCTCAGACAATATAATATTCTTCAAAATAAAAATCTGGAATAGAAATCCCTCTTCTGTGTATATCTTTAGAATGCAAATCCAGGACAGCTTTTTGCAACAAAAACAGAGATAAGCTATTAATTAGTGAGTAGCAGAGAGAAGTTATGGCTCCCCAGTGAGATGTCAAAAACCGATCAATCTGGCAAATCTCTTTTAAACAGCAACAATTTAAGTCAAGTAAAAGAAAAATATAGAAAGAAGGGTGCTTGCCTGTTAGTGCGTTCTCTCTTAGAAGATAAGATGAACGTTCGCTTTATCAGATAGAGCTTGTTGTTGAAAATCCGTCCCACCTTCGTCGGCTGGACCTCGTCCCATAAATTAATGAGATCTGGTCGTCCCAACAAAAATAGGCTTTGAGGTTAATCTCTTCGTTTCTCCCTACCCGGGAGAAGTTTAATCAGTCAAAAAAAAAAAAAAATCTGACTGATATATCTGAATAAGCTTCTTTTGAGGCAGGAGCCCGTCTCAAAAGCAGGCACAGGCTAAGTCACCCTTCCCGGAAGTCAGAACTGTACACAGTATTCCAAATGCGGCCGCACCATAGATTTATACAATGGCATTATGATGTCAGCTGTTTTATTTTCAATACCTTTCCTAATTATCGCTAGCATGGAATTTGCCTTTTTCACAGCTGCCGCACACTGGGTCAACATTTTCATCATGCTGCCCACTACAACCCCGAGGACTCTCTCCAGGTCGGTCACTGCCAGTTCAGACCCCATGAATGTATATGTGAAATTCAGATTTTTGGCTCCAATATGCATAATTTTATACTTGTTTATATTGAATTGCATTTGCCATTTTTCCGCCCATTCACTCAGTTTGGAGAGGTTTTTTTGGAGCTCTTTGCAATCCCTCTTTGTTTTAACGACCCTGAACAATTTAGTGTCGTCAGCAAACTTGACCACTTCACTGCTCACTCCTAATTCTAGGTCATTAATGAACAAGTTGAAAAGTACAGGTCCCAATACCGATCCTTGAGGGACTCCACTTTCTACAGTCCTCCATTGGGAGAACTGTCCGTTTATTCCTACTCTCTGCTTTCTGCTTCTTAACCAATTTCTTATCCACAAGAGGACCTCTCCTCTTATTCCATGACTGCTAAGCTTCCTCAGAAGTCTTTGGTGAGGTACCTTGTCAAATGCTTTTTGAAAGTCTAAGTACACTATGTTCACTGGGTCACCTCTATCTATATGCTTGTTGACACTCTCAAAGAATTCTAATAGGTTACTGAGACAGGACTTTCCCTTGCAGAAGCCATGCTGGCTCTGCTTCAGCAAGGCTTGTTCTTCTATGTGCTTAGTTAATCTAGCTTTAATAATACTTTCTACCAGTTTTCTAGGGACAGAAGTTAAGTTCACAGGCCTGTAATTTCCGGGATCACCCCTGGATCCCTTTTTGAATATTGGCATTACATTTTCCACTTTCCAGTCCTCAGGCACGGAGGAGGACCTGAGGGACAAGTTACATATTTTAGTTAGCAGATCAGCAATTTCACCTTTGAGTTCTTTGAGAACTCTCGGGTGGATGCCATCCGGGCCTGGTGATTTGTCAGGTTTTATATTGTCCATTAAGCCTAGAACTTCCTCTCTCACTACCACTATTTGTCTCAGTTCCTTAGAATCCCTTCCTGCAAATGTTAGTTCAGGTTCAGGGATCTGCCCTATATCTTCCACTGTGAAGACAGATGCAAAAAATTCATTTAGCTTCTCCGCAATCTCCTTATCGTTCTTTAGTACACCTTTGACTTCCTTATCATCCAAGGGTCCAATCGCCTCCCTAGATGGTCTCCTGCTTTGAATGTATTTATAGAATTTTTTGTTGTTGGTTTGTATGTTCTTAGCTATGTGCTCCTCAAATTCTTTTTTAGCATCCCTTCTTGTCTTCTTGCATTTCTTTTGCCAGAGTTTGTGTTCTTTTTTATTTCCTTCATTTGGACAAGACTTCCAATTTTTGAAGGAAGACTTTTTGCCTCTGAGAGCTTCCTTGACTTTGCTCGTTAACCATGCTGGCATCTTTTTGGCCCTGGTGGTACCTTTTCTGATCTGCGGTATGCACTCCAGTTGAGCTTCTAATATAGTGTTTTTAAACAACTTCCAAGCATTTTCGAGTGATGTGACCCTCTGGACTTTGTTTTTCAGCTTTCTTTTTACCAATCCCCTCATTTTTGTGAAGTTTCCTCTTTTGAAGTCAAATGTGACCATGTTGGATTTTCTTTCCAATTGGCCATTTATGTGTATGTTTAATTTAATAGCACTATGGTCACTGCTCCCAATCCGTTCAACAACACATCTCACACCAGGTCCCAGTCCCCACTGAGGATTAAGTCCAGGGTTGCCGTCCCTCTGGTCGGTTCCATGACCAACTAGTCTAGGACATAGTCATTTAGAATATCTAGAAATTTTGCTTCTTTGTCATGACTGGAACACATATGTCTGGGTAGTTGAAGTCACCCATTACTACCACATTTCCTAGTTTGGATGCTTCCTCAATTTCATATCTCCAGGTCTCCCTGAGCATTTTGATCAGGGGGACGATAGATCGTTCCCAGTATTAAATCTCTCCTGGGGCATGGTATCACTGTTAGCGTAGCGTTTGTATGTTGAAGCGATGTGCCAAGCAATACCAGATGTGTCCCAATGCACCCAGAGTAAAGATGCACCACAGCAAGTTCTTGTAAAGAGAATGTTTACTGATTCGGTAGGCAAATAACTAACATGATGCAAGTCTCTTTCCTCCAACTAACACCCCCACACCTTGGTTTCTTTTTCCCAAGGCTTTATACACATACATGGCTCTGTGCCAGCTGCAGTTTGTCCTTGGCTTGCTGCACAGTTTTAACCCTGTCTTATCTTTCTGGAAAATACAGAGCATTATGCTTTCCAACAGCCTACAATCACCACCCACAACGATTCTGTGGAGGAGTCCGCCTCTTTTGGGGCTTCAAGCTTGCTGGATTCAATGCCTTCTTTCACATATAGAGTGACTCCGCCACCAATATGTCCTTCCCTGTCCTTCCGATATAGTTTATATCCAGGGATAACCGTACCCACTGGTTTTCTCCATTCCACCAGGTCTCCGTTATGCTCACTATATCAATGCTCTCCTCTAAGACCAAGCACTCCAGTTCTCCCATCTTGGTCAGAGGCTCCTAGCATTAGCGTACAGGCACTTGTAAGCAGTGTCTCTCTTCAAGTGTCTTTGGCACTTGTGGTTTGGCCTGTGGTAATTTTGCCCTTCTGAATTGATATCCTGTGCCCCTGCTCTCACAATGCCTACTTCTAGGCCTACCCCTTTTAAAATTTCATCATTTCTTTGGTTTTTATCCCAGGGGGGAGGTTTATTCCGAACCAGACCTTCCTCAGTTGCTGTTGGGTTTCCCCCCTCAGTCGGTTTAAAAGCTGCTCTGCCACCTTTTTAAGGTTGAGACCTATCCCAGTCTGTGTCTGTGTTAGAAATGCTTTTTAATATTTATTTTAACAATATGTTTTAACCCTTTTTAAAATATGTTTTAACACTTTAAAAAAAATGTTTTTAATGTTGTTTTGTTTTAATATAATCTAAGGTCTGTTTTTACGATGTTTTAAAGTGTCTTTAGCATTTTTCCTTGCAGCCCTGAGCTCCTGCTGGGAGTAAGGGGGGGATATAGATCTAATATAAGATAGATAGATAGATAGATAGATAGATAGATAGATAGATAGATAGATAGATAGATAGATAGATAGATAGATAGATAGATAGATAGATAGAGTTATAAAATACACCCCTGTCTCACACCCTTTTCTATTGGGAACCAATGGGTCTCTCCATATTCTGTCCTTCCAGTAGCCTCTTGTCCAGAGTATAGGTTGCGCATCAGGACAGTCAGATGTTGTGGCACCCCCATTTCTTTTAAAGCATGCCATAGTTTTTCATGATCTACACAGTTAAAGGCTTTGCTATCATCTATAAAGCACAGGGTGATTTCCTTCTGAAATTCCTTGCTCTGTTCCATTATCCAATGTATGTTTGCGATACGATATGTGGTACCTCTTCGCTTTCTAATCCAGCTTGGACATCTGGCATTTCTTGCTCCATATATGGTAGTGTTTGTTGTAGAATCTTGAGCATTACTTTACTTGCATGGGATATTATGGTAATCATTCAAAAATTACTGCATTACCTGAGATCCCCTTTCTTTGGAGTTGGTATATATATTGAACGCTTCCAGTCTGTGGGCCATTGTTTTCTTTTCCATATTTCTTGACAGATTTTTCTCAACATTTGGACAGATACCATCTCAGTAGCTTGTAGCAACTCTATTGGTATGCCATCTGTTCCTGGTGATTGTTTCTTCCACGTATTTTAAGAGCAGCTTTTACCTCACATTCTAAAATTTCTGGTTGTTCATCATATGGTTCCTCTGTGAATGAATCTGTCATCCTTGCATCTCTTTTGTAAAGTTCTTCATTGTATTGCTTCCATCTTCCTTGTATTATACAGCCACGAGAGTGACTGTATACTATAGCCAGTGTGGATTTTTCACCTTCCACAATGTTAAATTGAAAATACACCCCAAGCCATTCTGATGCTTCCCATAAGCTCATTTCAAAACAAAACCTTACAAATCTTATAGTCTTGAACTCAGAAATGCTTGCTTAACAGCACTTCCCATTTTCATGGTGATACATAAAACAGTCAGAGAGAATCAAGAGTTGAAAGGCTAAAGAGAGAGAGAAAAAACCCAGAGCCCTTTTGGACTTTTTTCTCTCAGAGTTCTCAAAATATGTTGAATTTCATGAAAAATCAGCCATGTTCACAGAGTACCTGTAATCCTAATACTGACCTTGCCCCATACTCTGACCTTCATCTACTGCAGTTGAAAAGTTGAAAAAATGCCTGGCTGATTTTTAATTAATTTAATAAATTTTGGCTGGAGCCCTATGGTAGTGTCGGGCATGCTCAGTAAGAACCAACTGTCAGAGTTCTAAAAGCCAGACTCACAGCTGCTGGGCTTGGCTAATCAGGGGGCCACAGCCACTCCAGACTTTGATTTAATGTAAGACAGTCATGGCTTCCCCCAGAGAATCCTGGGAAATGTAGTTTGTGAGGGGTGCTGAGAGGAGACTCCAATCCCCTGACAGAGCTCCAGTCTCCTAGCAACTCTCAGACCCCTTTACTAGCTACAATTCCCAGGACTCTGTGAGAGGAGCCATGACTGCCCAAGTGTAATAGAGGCCTGGTGTGGATGTGGCGAGGGACAGCTTTGGTTTAAATTTGGGTGGGAGGTAGGGTTGCCAGGTTCGGGGCCTGAGACTGATCCTGTATCTTTAGGAGAAGAGAAAGTCAGCCAAGTGCAGGTGTTCTTGCAACAGGAGACCTCTTGGTTAGCCTTCCCTTCTGCCTGGTACCCACCCACCCAGTCGCCTCCCCCCTGCCTGCTCATCCCCCAGGTCAGTGTTGGACTATGACCTGGGAGACCAGGGTTTGAATCCCCACACAGCTATGAAGCTCACTGGGTGACCTTGGGCCAGTCACTGCTTCTCAGCCTCAGAGGAATGCACTTGTAAAACCACCTCTGAATACCATTTACCATGAAAACCCTATTTAATGGGTTGCCATAACTCCAGTCGACTGGAAGACAGTACATTTCCATTTTCAAACATGATTGCACAGAAATAAATCCCACTGAACTCAAAAAGTATGCAAATGACCAAATCCTCCCTCCCTTCTCCCTCCTATCCCCTCCCTCTTGCCCCTCCCCTTCCTTTGCCCCTCCCTCCCCATCCCCTTCCTCCTCCCCAATGGTCAGTTTTACCTATCTTAACATGATTGCACGGAAGTGAATACCATTGAACTCCATAAGCATACAAATGATCAAACCTGCCTTCCACTCCCCCTTCCTTTGCCCCCCTCCAATATGCTCCTTCTCTTTCCCCTCCCCCTCCCCAATGGTCAGTTTTATCTATCCTAATCATGATTGCATAGGAGTAAATCCTATTGAACTCAATAATCATGCAAATGATCAGACCTGCCTTTCCCCTCCTTCCCTTTCCTCTCCCTTCCTCCTCCCCTCCCCTCTGCCTTCTTCCTCCTCCCCTGCCCACTTCAGCCCCCCATCCCTCCCCCCGGTCAGTTTTACCTACCCTAAGCATGATTGCATGGGAGTAAATCGCACTGAACTCAATAAATATGCAAATGATCACATCTATCCTTCTCCCCTCCCCCTCCTGCCTGCTCCCATCCCAGTCCTCCCCTCTGCCTTTCTTCCCCTTCCGCCTCCCCCTCCCTTCCCCATCCCCTGTGGTCAGTTTCACCTATCCTAAGCATCATTGCAGGGGAGTAAATCCCACTGAACTCAATAAGCATGCAAATGATCAATCCATTCTCAGCAAACTTGCACAGGATCCCATTAATTACCTCCCAGGTTAAAAAGCAGGGAAATTCACTAATTGGCAAAAAAAACCTTGTGGTTTAAGAATGTACCTATAGCGCACAGCTATTTCTATCAAACTTTCAAAAGCAGGGAAATTGGGCAGCTATAGTGAATGCAACAGGGGAGCAGGAGACCTGACCTCCTCTCTGAGATATTGGACTGCCCTACAAATTGGTCAAAATGCAAACACCATTTGGGTTGGTCTTTTACAGTCCAATCCACTCCCTGTGTAGCTTGAATGAATTTGGTAACATGTGCCTCTGAGCATATGGTGAGTGGTGGCAACACCTGCAATCAGCCCAAATAATAGAAAGAAGACATGTGCTGTGCTGATCTTGTTTTAGCCGGGAGGAAGCAACATTATTAATTCAGTTCATATTGTTTAGATGGTCACTTTAAATATGTCTGATTTCCTTTGCAATTTTAGTGAAGTTTCCTATAGGAAATCATTTTCTTTTGCTTTTATTTCTATGAATATGTGAAGTACAGTGACACTGCATAATTTACACTAAAAAACTCCCAACATAATTGTGGAATAATGTCACTGACTTCTGCAGAATAGTCTCCAGGGGACCTCAGAAGTGTCTCAGTCTGCACAAGATAAAACAGTGGGAGGTGAAATATATTCTAGCAAAAATCTAGATGTGCTCTATGTTCGCTCTTATCTCCATTGTTTATTTTGAATCTCCAGCATTCTATCCTTCTGTTCTGTCCCTGGCTTCCTTTGTTTTTTCAATACAACACTCAACTCTAAAGTTCTCAAGGGGCCCAGAGATTCCTGGTCTAACCATTCGTAAACTCCCAGAGGCTCCATTTCGCCTGGAGAGCCCTAATTCAGCAACTCGGCAGGGAGCCGAACGATCTTCGTAGTTTACAAGCCTTCACTGGTATCTGAAGGGAAGCCAAAGCTACCTCAGGCGAACTGTCAAGAGGGGAGATAAGGGCCTGCCAGCCCCCGGGAAACCAGGTCGGCCGAGTCCAATGTCACAGGGATAAAAGTCTTCAGGCGTTTAAGGCCGTGGCCTACTCCTACTTCCCGTTTTTATCCCTTTTTTTCCTCCCCATTTCTACTTTCCTTTGGGCGAGCTCCCTGTTATCATGGTGCTCACCAGAAAGGGATATAGGGATCGGGGAATTGCTCTGACTGTGGGGGAGGTCCCTTCCAAGCTGCGGGCCCAACAAACAAAAATCACCCAGTTTTTTCGACCCAGGGAGGAGGATTCTGAGCTCAAGAAGGCGCCCTTGAATTTTATCTTGGTCATTCAGCGTGTTTCCCTGTTGATTATTCAACATCCCTGCTCTTGATCTAAATTTCCCTTTAATTTCTTCCTGCACTTCTGTGTAAAATCTCTCAATTTCTTCATCTTTTGTGTTTGCCGTTGGAGCATAGACTGATATTACATTTATATTGATGGTTGTTATGTGCCTTCAAGTCAATCACGACTTATGGCGACCCTCAGAATCAGTGACCTCCAAGAGCATCTGTCATGAACCACCCTGTTCAGCTCTTGTCCCTCGGGTCTTCTCCCTCGGGTCCTCCTCCGTGCCTGAGGACTGGAAAGTGGCAAATGTAACGCCAATCTTCAAAAAGGGATCCAGAGGGGATCCCGGAAATTACAGGCCAGTTAGCTTAACTTCTGTCCCTGGAAAACTGGTAGAAAGTATTATTAAAGCTAGATTAACTAAGCACATAGAAGAACAAGCCTTGCTGAAGCAGAGCCAGCATGGCTTCTGCAAGGGAAAGTCCTGTCTCAGTAACCTATTAGAATTCTTTGAGAGTGTCAACAAGCATATAGATAGAGGTGATCCAGTGGACATAGTGTACTTAGACTTTCAAAAAGCGTTTGACAAGGTACCTCACCAAAGGCTTCTGAGGAAGCTTAGCAGTCATGGAATAAGAGGAGAGGTCCTCTTGTGGATAAGGAATTGGTTAAGAAGCAGAAAGCAGAGAGTAGGAATCAACGGACAGTTCTCCCAATGAAGGGCTATAGAAAGTGGAGTCCCTCAAGGATCGGTATTGGGACCTGTACTTTTCAACTTGTTCATTAATGACCTAGAATTAGGAGTGAGCAGTGAAGTGGCCAAGTTTGCTGACGACACTAAATTGTTCAGGGTTGTTAAAACAAAAAGGGATTGCGAAGAGCTCCAAAAAGACCTCTCCAAACTGAGTGAATGGGCGGAAAAAATGTCAAATGCAATTCAATATAAACAAGTGTAAAATTATGTATATTGGAGCAAAAAATCTTAATTTCACATATACGCTCATGGGGTCTGAACTGGCGGTGACCGACCAGGAGAGAGACCTCGGGGTTGTAGTGGACAGCACGATGAAAATGTCGACCCAGTGTGCGGCAGCTGTGAAAAAGGCAAATTCCATGCTAGCGATAATTAGGAAAGGTATTGAAAGTAAAACAGCCGATATCATAATGCCATTGTATAAATCTATGGTGCGGCCGCATTTGGAATACTGTGTACAGTTCTGGTCGCCTCATCTCAAAAAGGATATTATAGAGTTGGAAAAGGTTCAGAAGAGGGCAACCAGAATGATCAAGGGGATGGAGCAACTCCCTTACGAGGAAAGGTTGCAGCATTTGGGGCTTTTTAGTTTAGAAAAAAGGCGGGTCAGAGGAGACATGATAGAAGTGTATAAAATTATGCATGGCCTTGAGAAAGTGGATAGAGAAAAGTTCTTCTCCCTCTCTCAGAATACTAGAACTCGTGGACATTCAAAGAAGCTGAATGTTGGAAGATTCAGGACAGACAAAAGGAAGTACTTCTTTACTCAGCGCATAGTTAAACTATGGAATTTGCTCCCACAAGATGCAGTAATGGCCACCAGCTTGGATGGCTTTAAAAGAAGATTAGACAAATTCATTGAGGACAGGGCTATCAATGGCTACTAGCCATGATGGCTGTGCTCTGCCACCCTAGTCAGAGGCAGCATGCTTCTGAGAACCAGTTGCCGGAAGCCTCAGGAGGGTAGAGTGTTCTTGCACTCGGGTCCTGCTTGCGGGCTTCCCCCAGGCACCTGGTTGGCCACTGTGAGAACAGGATGCTGGACTAGATGGGCCACTGGCCTGATCCAGCAGGCTCTTCTTATGTTCTTATGTTCTTAAGGTCTGTGGCTTTCTTTATGGAATCAATCCATCTCTGTTTGGCCTTCCTCTTTTTCTACTCCCTTCTGTTTTTCCCAGCATTATTGTCTTTTCTAATGAATCATGTCTTCTCATGATGTGTCCGAAGTATGATAACCTGTTTCATCATTTCAGCTTCTAGTGATAGTTCTGGTTTAATTTGTTCTGACATCCAATTATTTGTCTTTTTTTGCAGTCCATGGTATCCGCAAAGCTCTTCTCCAACACCACATTTCAAATGAGTTGATTTTCTTATCTGCTTTTTTCACTGTCCAACTTTCACATCCATGCATAGAGATCGGAAATACCATGGTCTGAATGATCCTGACTTTGGTGTTCAGTGATACATCTTTGCATTTGAGGACATTTTTTCTAGTTCTCTCATAGCTGCCCTCCCCAGTCCTAGTCTTCTTCTGATTTCTTGACTATTGTCTCCATTTTGGTTAATGACCGTGCCGAGGTATTGATAATCCTTGACAAGTTCAGTGTCCTCATTGTCAACTGTAAAGTTACTTAAATCTTCTGTTGTCATTACTTTAGTCTTCTTGAGGTTCAGCTGTAATCCTTCTTTTGTGCTTTCCTCTTTAACTTTCATCAGCATTCGTTTCAGATCATTACTGGTTTCTGCTAGTAGTATGGTATCATCTGCATACCTTTAATTATTGATATTTCTCCCTCCTATTTTCACACTTCCTTTATCTTGGTCCAATCCCGCTTTCCCTATGATATCTTCTGCGTACAGATTAAATAAATAGGGTGATAAAATACACCCCTGTCTCACACCCTTTCCGATGGGGAACCAATCGGTTTCTCCATATTCTGTCCTTACAGTTGCCTCTTGTGCAGAGTATAGGTTTTGTGCATCAGGACAATCAGATGCTGTGGCACCCCCATTTCTTTTAAAGCATTCCATAGTTTTTCATGATCTACACAGTCAAAGGCTTTGGTGTAATCTATAAAGCACAGGGCGATTTCCTTCTGGAATTCCTTGCTCCGTTCCATTATCCAACTTATGTTTGCTATATAATCTGTGGTACCTCTTCCCTTTCTAAAACCAGCTTGGACATCTGGCCCTTCTCGCTCCATATATGGTAAGAGCCTCACTTTACTTGCATGGGATATTAAGGCAATAGTTCAAAAATTACTGCATTCCCTGGGATCCCCTTTCTCGGGAGTAGGATATTGAACACTTCCAGTCTGTGGGCTATTGTTTTATTTTCCATATTTGTTGACAAAGTTTTGTCAAAATTTGGACAGATTCAGTCTCGGTAGCTTGTAGCAACTCTATTGGTATGCCATCTATTCCTGGTGATTTGTTTCTTCCAAGTATTTTAAGAGCAGCTTTCACCTCACATTCTAAAATTTCTGGTTCTTCATCATATGGTTCTTCCATGAATGAATCTGTCATCCTTGCATCTCTTTTACAGAGTTCTTCAGTGTATTTCTTCCATCCTCCCTTTATTTTACCTCAATCAATCAGTGTGTTCCCCTGTTGATTATTCAACATCCCTCTGTCTAAATTTCCTTTTAATTTCTTCCTGTACTTCTGTGTAAAATCTCTCAATTTCCTCTTCTGTGTCTGTCGTTGGAGCATAGACTGAGATGATGGTTATGTTGATGGGTTTCTCACTCTCGGAGTGAGTTTGACCTTGCCCCACACTCACACTCAGGGTTTTCATTATAGCTCCTAAGTGCTTTTCCTACGTCACTTCTCTCTATTAGAGCAATGCCATTTCTTCTTCATTTAAGATTTCCTGCATAAAATATTTTGTCCCTTTCCCATTATTTAATTCATTCACACCAGCTTTTGTAATGTTGATGCATTCCATTTCTTGCTTGACATCTAACTTTCCCTGGTTCATGCTTCTCACATTCCATGTTGCTATTGTGTACCTTGTACAACTCCGGACTCTCCTTTCGCATCTGTGCGCATCAGCCTCTGGGCTTCCTTTTGGCTTTGACCCAGCTATTCCATTAGTCACAGTGCTACTCGTACTTGTCCACTATTCTTCCGCAGAAGCTTACAGAGTGTCATCTTCCAGCATTGTCTTGTGTTGCAGGTAATGGGGCTAATGTTTTGGGAGGGAGGGGATGCAAGCTGCCCTCTGGGCAGCGGAAAGCACCATGTTCCTCTCAGATAGGATCCATCCTAGGTTTGGACATTCTAGCTGTGCATAAGTACTGGGCTGTCCACCTTAAATGGAGGAACAAGAGCACAGATTATTGTTAAAATTGTCTCTCTCTACATCTCTTCTCACAACCTGTTACCAAGCACTGCTAAAATAACTCCATACAAGGCCTCGACCTTTGACAGTCAAACATGATATCAACAGAGCTCCAAGAGATATGTTTTCATAGGACAAATCATTATATATTCATAGGATTTCTCCACAGCATTTTATCTCCTTTTCTTTTCATTCCCTCAGGATACATCTGGGGTGTCAAGGCTGAGGGAGAAACATCTGAATTATCACTAGAAAAAGATGAGGGGCAGCTGCAGGAGCAGAAACTGAGGAGTCAAGATGGAGCAAAGAGACAAGAGGACAGACAAACTCACACCAGTGACAAACCTCTTATATGCTTGGAGTGTGGAAAGAGCTTCAGGTGGAGAAACACCCTTACAGTGCATCAAAGAACTCACACAGGGCAGAAACCCTATAAATGCTTGCAGTGTGGAAAGAGCTTCAGTCAGAATAGCACCCTTACTTCGCATCAAAGAACTCACACAGGGCATAAACCCTATAAATGCTTCATGTGTGGAAAGACCTTCAGGTGGAGTAGCCACCTTACTTCACATCAAAGAATTCACACAGGAGACAAACCTTATGAATGCTTCGAGTGTGGAAAGAGCTTCAGTCAGAATAGCACCCTTACTTCGCATCAAAGAACTCACTCAGGAGACAAACCTTATAAATGTTTCAAGTGTGGAAAGAGCTTCAGTCGGAGTACCACCCTTACTTCGCATCAAAGAACTCACACAGGGGATAAACCTTATAAATGCTTGGAGTGTGGAAAGGCCTTCAGGTGGAGTACCACCCTTACTTCGCATCAAAGAATTCACACAGGGGGCAAAGCTTATAAATGCTTGGAGTGTGGAAAGACCTTCAGGTGGAGTAGCACCCTTACTTCGCATCAGAAAACTCACACAGGGGATAAACCTTATAAATGCTTTGAGTGTGGAAAGACCTTCAGTCAGAGTGGCACCCTTACTTCTCATCAAAGAAATCACAGAGGGGACAAATCATATAAATGCTTGGAATGTGGAAAGAGCTTCAGTCAGAGTAGCACTCTTACTTTGCATCAAAGAACTCACACAGGAGACAAACCTTATAAATGCTTGGAGTGTGGAAAGAGCTTCAGTCAGAGTGGCCACCTTACTTTGCATCACAGAACTCACACAGGGGACAAACCTTATCAATGCTTTGAGTGTGGAAAGAGCTTCAGTCGGAGTAGCACCCTTACTTTGCATCAAAGAACTCACACAGGAGACAAACCTTATAAATGCTGGGAGTGTGGAAAGAGCTTCAGTCGGAGTAGCACCCTTACTTCGCATCGAAGAACTCACTCAGAGGACAAACCTTATAAATGCTTTGAGTGTGGAAAAAGCTTCAGGTGGAGTAGCGCCCTTACGCTGCATCAAAGAACTCACAGAGGGGACAAACCTTATAAATGCTTTGAGTGTGGAAAGAGCTTCAGGTGTAGCAGCAAACTTACTTTGCATCACAGAACTCATACAGGGGAAAAACCTTATAAATGCTTGGAGTGTGGAAAGAGTTTCAGGTGTAGTAGCAAACTTACTTTGCATCACAGAACTCATACAGGTGAAAAACCTTATAAATGCTTGGAGTGTGGAAAAAGCTTCAGTCAGAGTAGCAACCTTACTTTGCATCACAGAACTCATATAGGGAACAAACCTGATAGATACTTGGAGTGTTGAAATATCTTTCGTCAGAATGGTACCTTAAGGCACATCAAAGAATCCGTTCAAGGGAAGAGATGTATAAATGCTTTGAATGTTGAAAAAACCAGAAATGTTGTTGAAAGGGGTGTGATCCTGGTTGAAATGTGTAGCATGGGCTGCTTCAGAAGGTGGCTATCTCCCCTTCCTGTAAAGGGTTTTAAGGAGAGGCTGGATGCTCCCCCCACCTGCCCCCAGGGACAGATTCACCACCCGAACTCAGGGATAGGCTAGATGACCTTTGATGTCCGTTCCAGGACTAAAAGAGGAATAAAAGGGACCCTCCTTCTGTGTCATTCAGAGCAGTCTAGGACTGAAGGATGCACATCCAGCATCTACACCGATGGAAGTAGGATACTTGAAACCAGACCAGAACAATCAACCCTGGGAAGACAACGAAAGCTACAGACAGGCTATAGGAAAACTCCTGTACATCGGCGCAATAACCAGACCAGACGTGGAGGAAGCACTGGGATACCTTCAGAGAAAAACCAGCTTGCCAACCAAGAAAGGCTGTGAAGCATTGAAGAGAGTGGCAAGATATCTGAAAGGCACCATAAAAGTAAAACTAAAGCTATCAGCTACTCAAGATACTAAGCTTCTCGGATACTCTGATGCTGACTGGGCTGGAGACGTCAAAGATCTCAAGTCAACCAGCGGAAATCAGTTCTACTATGGGCAGTCACTTATCTGCTGGAGAAGTCGAAAGCAAGACACTGTAGCACACTCATCTACAGAGGCAGAGTATGTATCAACTGATGAAGCATGCAAGGAAATGCTGTGGCTACGCAAGCTTCTGGGAGACTTGGGCATATCTGAACCAGAGCCTATCAGAATACTTGAGGACAATCAAGCTTGCATAAGTCTTGTGGAATCAGAAGGACAAAGTTTTCGGGTGAAGCACAGCAAAGTTCCACTACCTAAACGACATCTAGATGTGAAGTTCCACTACCTAAAGGACTTCTAGAGATGGCCTACCCTTCAACAGAAGAGATGACAGCTGATGCATTTGCCAAGCTGTTGGGCAAACTGTGACACCAGAAGCTATGAGGCAAGATGGACCTTGCAGAGTGAACTAAGTTCTTGTTGAGAAGGGGTGTTGGAATATGTGGTTCAACTCAACTGGTGGGCTGGGACTGCATGGGGTTAAAAAGGGTAGCTAGGGAGGAGACCTCCTGATTGCTAGGCTACTACCTCTCCTTTGATCTCCTGCTGTCTCTCCCTTCCTGCTAGACTGATATTCTCAGGGTGTTGACTACATCTTTCGGCTTCTTCTTCTTCCTTCTCCTGAGAGACAGAGATCTGGATCTTCTCTTTGTCTGCTCTCTCTTCACACAGCATCAGGGCAAACACTAGGCTTAGTGTTTGCATCTCCAACTTTGCTGGTTAGCTAGATATAGAACTCTTTCCTATCAAGTATGTACCTCCAGAATAAAGTAGTTCTTTCTTATTTTGAAGCTTAAAGTCTCAGTCTGACTAATTCCAAGGAAGGTGTAATATTTAGCCAGGATTCAAAACACAAAGCTTACTCAGATTCTATATTTCGCTAATTTGGCTACTCTGCAACAGCTACAACTCAGTAGAAGCCACGACAAGGCTGTGAATCTGCGGCTAGATTGAAGTGGGTCGGGGCAGACTGTGATGTTCCTGCTTATATTGTAAATATGGTAAGTGCTGGTTATTTAGAAGACATATGGTAAGTGGAGTGAAAGAGGAGGGGGAGTACATGAGCAGTAGAATGCTGGATGATTGGCTGAGCATTTGAATGGCTGGGAGTATAAATGGAAGAATGACAGTTGAATCGGGGTGGTGAATTGGGTGGTGAATTGAGGAGGTGGATGGTGTTTGGTGTTGTTGAGAGTGAGTCGGAGTTCTGAGGCAATTAGTAAGAAGTCAAGTACATAACAGAATATAGATGAAACCATAGGCTTGTGAAACATTCCTTCAGCAATCTTGTTATTTCTAATACTGAATAAATATTTCTTGGTTAAACAAAAGCCTGATTCCTTCTGCTGGGAAACACATACCAGGGGGAATAGCAAAGTAACCAAGGCTGAACAGTTTGTATGGAATGGTGGCAGCGGCGGATCGGAGGAAAGTCTATCCAGTCCCACAGAGAAACCCAGGGCTGTAAGCTTCAGTGCAAGAGGCTGCAGGAGGGGTTGGAAATTGCCTATACCCATAGACGTGTAGGCCATTCAGAAGCACTGATGTCTAGTGTTCCAGCAAGACAGTGGAGAAACGACGATTATGCGGTTAATACTGTGTTGAGAGCTGCCAAGGTCAGTGCCGAGCAGATGTGCCTGGCAAGGGCAGCGTAATGTATTTAGCTCTGATAAACCGAAAGGATAGGTAAATTGCTTTTAGGGAGGTTCACAATTATGAATTCCTATTGATTTAATCTAAAAATATTTAAAATACATAAAAACAGCCAGGGGAAGATATTGGAGAAATATAAAATAAATACAATTAAAGAAAAAGGGGGTGAGGGAGGTGAAGAGACCTTAAATGTGCTACTCACCATCTCTCAGCCTATCCTCCCCTCCGGATGAAAACAATGGAGAACCATGACCACCCCCAGGAAGAAGGGCACACTTAAAATGTAGAGGAAAAAATCATCTACAACCATAGTGTGAAATCCAATACTTATTGGGACACAGTATGAAGAAATATTTATATAAACATGACTCTCAAATATGTTTATGAATTACACAATCTTTAAATATATTTATAGTGCAATCCAATGTTTGTTTACTCAGAAGCAAGTCCCAATGTATTCAATGGGGCTTACTCAAACTGGGAAGTGTGCAGAGAACTACAGCCTCAAGTAGAGCTTGAGAAAGAGGGCTTTCTCAATAGTGACCCCCACCCTGTGGAACTCTCTCCCAAATGATCTCCGCCATGCCCCTTCTATGATGAGCTTCCGCCGGGCCTTGAAGACCTGGCTCTTCAGGCAGGCTTTTGGGGTGGGTTAGGTTTTTACTGTTACGGTTTTAAATTTTAACGTTTTAATGTATTGTTTTTTATCTTGTACGTCGCCCAGAGTGGCTGGACAACCAGCCAGATGGGCGACTAATAAATTTAATAAATAATAATAAATAAGTGATAAGGAACTTGTTCTTTCAACTTGTTCTTTCAATTTGTTCTTTTAAGTTGAGACCTTATCCAAGTCTGAGTCTGTGCTGGAATTGCTTTTTAATATGTTTTTAAGCCTTTTCTTTTTTTAAAAAAATGTTTTTTTAAAGCTTTCAAAAAAATGTTTTCAAAGATGTTTTAATATATTTTAAAGTCTGTTTTTATGCTGTTTTAAAGTGCTTTTAGTGCTTTTGTTTGCCACCCTGGACTCCTACTGAGAGGAAGGGCGGGATATAAATCAAATAATAAATAAATAAACTTCATTCACCCAACTCAAAATTCAGAATCATGCCTCTTTAGGCTGTTTTCCAACTGTTTATTCTTGCTTTATGGTTCTTGGATTTTAAATGGCTTTATTTCTTCTTGTGAGCTGCCTTGGTTTCCAACCCTACCTCACAGGGTTGTTGGAAAGACTACACACACACACTGCAGATGTATAAATACATACAGCCCATATAATAGTTTATTGTCAAACCAGTTGGTCATTGCAGAAAAATCAGTATCAGTTTTTAAAAAATCAGTATTCGTTTCCTACAGAATAAAAACTGAAATACCTAAGTATTTTTTTTTCAATTCAATTGCTTTATTTGCTTTCAGCCATAAGCCATTGCATAGCGAACTATAAACATTAAAACAGTAAAATGCATTTATAACCAGACATCACACAGTTACGTGCCAGGATTTAGTGAGTTTATGACTTAACATGTTTGGCTCTAATCTTTTTGGCAGCAAGAGCAAAATTGGCCACCGCAGTTGTAATTGTATTTTGCTTATCTGCCAAGAGGTCCCCTATTAAAAGATCAGGGGTGCACCCTTCCCTAGAAATAATTAAAGGCTCCAGAAATTTATGTCTCGGGCTATTATACAATGGGCACATTAGCATATAATGGACAAGGTCCTCCGGCACATTAAGTCCACAGATGCAGTATCGTTCCTCTTTCGGGGTTCCTTTGTATCTGCCCTCCAGAAAAGCTGTGGGCATCTGAAATCTAATTTCAGTAAAAGCTCTATGTAGAGATGTGCGAGTTAACATAGTAAAATATGGAGGAATGGTTTACTTTGAAAAGGGGGAACCACCGTGAAAATGGAGATGCCACTGTGGAAGCCCTATCTTGATCCGCATCAAAGTTGAAAACCCAGTTGCAAAGTTCCAAAGGGGAGAAGGTTAAAAGATTTCTAGATGGAAGATTGTAAAAATCTAATAATGCTCTAGTGGTTTGTGCCCAACCCCCGGTCTGGAGTTGCTCTTGCCAACAAAGTTTGACAATAGAGAGATCATCCAGCATTAAAACTTTTCTCCAAAACCTTAAGGCAGCTAGGTCAATTTTAGCTGACAATGAAGGAAGACCTAATTCAGCTCTTGAATGAGCAGATGGGGACCCATGAGGGAGTCCCAAAATCTGTCTAATGAAAGAGTTTTGTAGGGGCTCAAGACTAACTTTGAGCGAATGACCCCAAAGTTCTGACCCATAAAGAATTTTAGGTAGGGCTTTAGCAGTGAAGATTTTCAGTATAGGTATAATTAGCTGCCCCCCACGAGTGTAAAAAAACTTTTTCATCTGGCCAAGGACTCTTGCAGCTATTAATTTGGTAACTTCAAGCTGGGGCTTCCACGAGAGGTTGGCGTTGAAAGTTATGCCAAGATATTTAAAAGTCTGGACTTGCTCTAACGATTTCCCGGTCAGTGTCCAGTTTGTTTTGGTCTTCCTAAATTTTCCGCAAACCATAATTTTAGATTTTGAACGGTTGACTTGTAAATGCTGGGCGTGGCAATACTCTTCTAATCGTATTAACATTCTTTTTAAACCTATTTTGTTTAAAGATAGAAGGACCAAGTCGTCGGCATATAAAAGGGATGCAATTTTTTTTGTCCCCACTGAGGGAGTGAAAAAGTTGGGAGAGGCCAATGTAGAAATAATATTGTTTATAAAATAATTGAAAAGGAAAGGGGCCAATATGCATCCTTGTTTTACGCCTTTCATAGCAGGGATTTCACGGGAAAGGGCACCATTCCTGCCAAGACGCACTCGTAAAAGATTGGATTGGTGGAGGGCTCTAATTAACCACACGAGTCTTTTATCTATATTAGTTTTTCCCAACTTGTGCCACAGCAGTTCCCTATCCACCAAATCAAAAGCTGAAGCAAAGTCTATGAATGCCACATAGAGCGATGCTCTCGGGCCTGTTAAAGTCTTCGATATTAAATGTTGTAGAATGAAGGCTTGGTCTACAGTACTCCTACCCTTCCTGAAACCCGCCTGTTCCTGGTGGATAATTGAATTCTTAAGATCCCATTCCATAAGTTTGTTTAATAGGAAACGCCCATAGAGTTTGGCGGTGACATCTAGAAGGCTGATGGGTCTATAATTACTGGGGTCTGACAGGTCCCCTTTCTTAAAAATAGGCACTATTATGCTGGTGCGCCATCCCTGAGGGAAGGTGCCCGTAGCATTAATGTGTGTGAATAGAGTGGCCAAAAGGGGACCCCACCAGGAAATTTCAGCCAAAAAGATCTCCGGAGGGAGCATATCTTCCCCCGGGGCTTTATTTGTGCGGAGAGACAGAATCAAGTCCCCTATCTCCGCACTGGAGACTGGGGGCCACGGCGGGAAGGTTGACAAATCGTCTGAAGGCAGGGTCAGTGAAATTGACACAGTCCCAAAAATAGCACTGAAATGTGCAACCCAAGTTTCGGGTAAAACCGGGGGAATGGGGACAAAATAAATTTGGTCAACCCCCCCTGTACAATTTTCCAGAATTTGGGGTCATTGCCTTGGAGTAGAGACTGCCCCAAGGCTCTCCAGTTGTTTAAAAAGAAAGCCTGTTTTTTTTCCTTGAGCAGCCTTTTATATTCCCTCTTCAGTGTGAATAATAGAAGAGTAGCTTCGTCTCAGTTGCTACGCCGTGTGATTCTGATTTGGGCGCCCAATTCTCACTTCTTTTCTCGGCATTCCCTATCGAACCATGAATTGGGGCCACCTAAGGGCCTAGCAGGAACAGAGGAAGTCACCGCCCGTTTAAGGGTTGTAGAAATTTCCTCATTTATCCCTAGAATGGCCTCTGGAGTAGAGATGGCCTGTTGACGTAAATCGGCCAAGGGCGTTGTTTCCAATGATTGTTTTATTGATATTGCAATGTCTGGCGTCCATTTTAGACGCTTGGAACCGCACAGGCTGTCCAATGCTGGAATATAATTGCGTGGAAGGATATGGGTAAAAGGGCCTTGAAGTTTAAGCGAAAGAGGGAGGTGATCACTATCTGGTCTGGATAAGACGGCAAAATCCTTAACCATGGGTGCTAATAAGGGGGACCCAAGAATGTAATCCACCACACTGGCCCCTCTCCCTGAGATGAAAGTGTAATAGCCATGGGAAGAATCCAGGTACGTGCCATTGAAACAGATTAACTGTAATCTAACAAGCAGTCGAAATAAAGCACTTCCATTTGAATTGGAAGACTTGTCTCTTGACGATCGTGATAAAACTGTCAGGTCGTCAAGAGTAGCCCCCACTAGATTTCTTAAGGGAGGGTAACTAGGGCCCGGTCTTGCATTTAAATCGCCACAAATTAGTAATAAATGCGACGGCTAATCGTATGAAAGCTTATCTAAATAATTCTCAAGTATTGTCCAGCTAGTCAATGAAGTTTGAGGGGGAGAAGGTGGAAAATATATATTCAAACATATGAGAGGGGGGAAATCAGCAATAGATATTATTAAGGCCAAGCAAAAATCTGGGGTTGGTTCAAGAGGTTCAGTTATAGCCACATCTAAAGAGGTGGCTATTAAAGTTGCTATGCCTCCGCTGCCACGCCCCTTGGCAGCTCTCCTCGTTGCCGTTTTCCCCCAAGTTTTAAATCCTTGAAGAAAAAGGGAATGGGAATCTAGGAGCTAGGTCTCTTGGAGGCAGAGGATATCAAAGGATTGTATAAAACTTATAAACTCTGGGTCCCCTGCCTTGTTGGTCCATCCTGCAATGTTCCACGATAGAAAGGTTAAATCAGAAGATGGGAAATAGGAGCAAGTCATAAAGGAAGTATTATTAATGGCTCCTATTTGAGGCGGGTGTCAAGGCTGGGTGATAGCTGGAGGAAAAAATTGATGTTTAGTTGGTTGGCTCTGTCCTTCCTCTAAGTTGCACAATTCCGTGATTTTGTCAAGGTCTGGAACTAATGTACAAACGTTTGAGAGGGGCAAACCAGCACACATTCTCGGGGAGCATAGAGCAGGTGACAGTTCTACTGATGATCCTAGTTCATCAGAGTCTAGATATCGCATTTCAATCCACGAAGGTAAGCCCTGCCTACTTGCTTTAGGACTGGAGGGGGGGGGCAGAAAGACAACACAAACACAATTCTTTTTTACATTCACTCCAAAGTCCCATTGATTTTCAGCACATTCATAACCATGTCTACTCAAAAGTAAATCCTATTGAATTCAATGGGATTTACTCTGGACATATGGGATTAGCAATGCTTTTACCCCCACAAAAGCAAGTATTGGGAAGGTTTTGAAAACACTGCCCAGAATCTGACTCCTACACACAAGAGGGGAAAAAACTGAAATGTATATACTTACCCAATTTATGAGATTTTCAGATAAACGGGGGGGAAACCACCATTTTCTGGCCTTGCAATGAGGTTTACTAGACACTGCCACAGGTCAAACAAACACTTCACTGATTGGCTGCAATCCTGAACGGGCGGGGTTAAAGCTACGAAGTGCTATACAGTAGTTTAAAAAAAGATTTAACGGGGGGCAGCTGATGTTTTTATGTATATCTCGAGAACCGGACCACCTAGAAACTTTTTTTTAAAATTAAAGCTGAGAATCACCCCTCTCTGATGGTGTCACCTGGTGCGGTCCGCACCCCCTGCACCCCCCCAGTGACGCCACTGGCCTTCTGGTCCTGCTTGTGGGCTTCCCATTGGGGCCTCTGGTGGCCTCTGTGAGAACAGGATGCTGCACTAGAAGGGCCACTGGCCTGTTCTAGCAGGGCTCTCATGTACTTACGTTCTGATATTTGTTTAACCTAAGTATATACATTTACTTAAATCACCCAAGTTGAACAAGTAATAATGGACAGTGGTCTTAGTGGGAAGAAGATAGCTGCACAAAACTATAAAATAATGCTAGAAGCCCAAATGGGGTCCCCGTGTGCGACTAAAAGACTTTGGGGGGATGATCTACAGATACAAATAGAGGATTAGCAATGGGGTGCCCTTTGGTCTGCTAAACCTCTTAAGTCAGTATCAGTGGCTTTACAGGAGACTTTCCCCCCTCCCGCCTAAATTTGTTATAGGTGGTATTGTATTCCAGTACAGCTCTGTTGAACGGTATCAACATTTAGCTCACACTGTGAGAGGGGATGCTGACTTAAGGGTACCTCTTTCCACCTTTGGAGGACGTGACCGCGCATTGAGTCTTTCAGGATGATGGTCCACAAGGAATTGGCTGGGGTAACAGGAGAAAGTGTTGCATTTTCAGGGGAATTGTTCTGGTGATCGTTATACGAGGGGCGAAATCGGACTGTTACGTTTAAGGACTTAGTATCTTTATTACTGATTGCTGCGAGGCAAACAGTTGTTCAAAGATGGAGAGACCTGGAAGGGTTGGACTTTGCAAGCTGGCGAAGGAATATCCACACTGTTGCTCTGATGAAGAAGGATACCCATGACCTGTGTTTTCTACAAGGAGGAGAGCAGTCAGAGACATCCAGTGCCATTTGGTGCAAATGTATAGAATCATAGAATAGTAGAGTTGGAAGGGGCTTCTAAGGCCATGAAGTCCAACCCTCTGCTCAATGCAGGAATCCAAATCAAAGCATTCCCGACAGATGGCTGTCCAGCTGCCTCTTGAAGGCCTCCAGGGTAGGAGAGCTCACTACCTCTCTAGGTCATTGGCTCCATTGTCATATGGCTCTAACAGTTAGGATGTTTTTCCTGATGTCCAGTCGAAATCTGGCTTCCTGCAACTTGAGCCCATTATTCTGTGTCCTGCACTCTGGGATGATCGAGAAGAGATCCCGGCCCTCCTCTGTGTAACCACCTTTCATGTACTTGAAGAGTGCTATCATATCTCCCCTCAGTCTTCTCTTCTCCAGGCTGAACATGTCCAGTTCTTTCAGTGTCTCCTCATAGGGCTTTGTTTCCAGTCCCCTGATGATTTTTGTTGCCCTCCTCTGAACCTATTGCAGTTTGTCTGCTTCCTTCTTGAAGTGCGGAGACCAGAACTGGACACAGTACCCAAGATGAGACCTAACCAGTGCTGAACAGAGGGGAACTAATACTTCACATGGTTTGGAAACTATACTTCTGTTAATGCAGCCTAAAATAGCATTTGCCTTTTTTGCAGCGACATTGCACTGTTGGCTCATATTCAGCTTGTGATCAACGACAGTTCCAGGATCCTTCTCACATGTATTGCATATGCTTCAGAAGATGATTTACACTGTTAATTGTCAGCAGCAGCTCAACAGATAATGGTTTCCTTGAAATTGTTTAATTGATTTCTCTTGAATATATTTGATGGTTGAAATTCTAGTATAATGCAGAGGGAGGGGGTTGGGGCAATGGTTGTCTGGGGTATTTCTGTATTTCTTCTCTCTTACGTTCTTTTTTGTTTTCTTTTGTTTTCTGTACTGCTTTGTTTATTGATTCATAATAAAAACCAAGAAAAATAAATATAATTTGACTTAAATGACTTACAGCGTTCACTTCACTGTATATTATTACAAGATGTTCATTTAACCTCTGCAGGTACTTTAAAAGTTGGAGGGCACCTTTTGTGTGTGTGTGTGTGTGTGTGTGTGTGTTTTGCAGATACAAGTAATCCTGTTCCAAGTGCGGAAAGAGCTTCAGTCGCCTCTCCCTGCTACGGTCACATCGAAGGATGCACGTAGGGGAGAAACCATGGAAATGCTGTTTGCAAAAAGCGCTTTGGCGACAGGGCGAAGCAGGAACCTCCGCGCCTGCGCCCTGGATTTGCACAAGGGGCAGAGCCTGCAAGACGTTTGCCCAGAGCGCAGCTGGCATTCAGTCCTCCAGCGGGGAAAAGAACTGAGCTCTGTTTCCTCGAGAGGCAGGATGTTGTCATGACAATGGGAGGGACGGAGGGAGGGAGACAAGAGTGAAGCAAGGAAGCAAACAGGCTCGGTTGATTTCCGAGGAGGAGGAGGAGGAGGAGGAAGGAGGCTGGATCGTGGCGAGGACGGAAGACAAAGAGAGAGGTGCAGCAGTGGGGGGGCGAAAGGGTCAGGAGTTTGCATTTGGGGGGTGTAAAAAGGGGGAGATCCTCCCCCCACATCTCCCCCGGGAATTCATGGGGGGGAGTCGCATGCATGCAGCCCAGCTGCAACATTGGGGGCCGAACAGCTGCAGGGCTTCCATTGCATGATCCTCTTTGAAGCGCCCTCTCCCCAGGAGTGGGGGTGGGAAGAGACGCCCTGGGGCAGAGGAGACCCCCGGGTGTCTGGGCTAGGAAAGCCGGCCTACCTCACTGGGCTGCTGTGTGAGGACAAAAGGGGAGCAGGAGCAGGCGTTCCCCTCCCCCCAAACGCCTTGGATAAGAAAGCAGACCAAAAAAAAAAAAAAAGAGTAAGCACGCGAAGAAGTGAGCAATATTTTCCCCACGTACAAGTGGGGCCTGTTTTATTGTTCATTCTGTCCACAGTGTGTTCCTGTGAGCCCATTTCTGCACTGCGGTAGTTCCTGGGAGGAAACATGCGTTTTGTAGAATCATAGAGTTGAAGGGGCCTGTAAGACCATCCAGTCAAACCCCCAGCTCAGTGCTTACCCTCTCCCCCAAATGCACTTTGCCTCTTATTGGGATCTCCTTAAACCTTACCCCCCCATTGTAGACTCTCTCTCTCTCTCTCTCTCTCTCTCTGTCAGCCTCCCGCTTTGCACCCCAGCTGCTCACTTTAGAGAAGAGGCCAGTTTTATTTCTTTCATTATCAATTAATGATCAGGAAGTCATTTACTTGAGGAATTGGGAAGAGTGGCCAGGGATGACATTATTGAAAATTGGCTGCATTTTTGTGAGCTTTGTGGAAACAGAGAAAGGTGCCTTATGTTGACTTGGTCCACCTAGCTCAGAATTGTCTGCACTGAGTGGCAGCTGCTGTCCCGAGTTTCAAGCAGGGAGCCTTTCCCAGTCCTGCCTGGAGATGCTGCTGAGATTTGAACCCAAGACTTTTTGCAGGCAAGGCAGATGCCCTTCACCTAAATGGCCATGTTGAGAAGTTCTGGATTTGATCCTAATGTTTTGCTCTTTTGGGGAATGGCTCAAGGTAAATGCCCTTTCTGCTTACGGCGTTCACAGCCCTCCAGTTTCAAAACCAGCCGTGGGAACCCTTTCTGGCGCTGTGGGCCACATCCTTACTGGACCCTCACCTCAGGGTCCAACTCTGACATGTGGGAGGAGCTCTTTGAATGCTGTGAATGATTGAAGCACACCCTGTTCCCCTTCGCCTTTCAAGCTGGATGCAATGGTCTGTGTGGAAGAGGCCGTCTCTTGAGCAGAGGGCATTTTCTTCTTCCAGGGTCCGGTGACCTTTGAGGAGGAGGAGGAGGCGGCAGCAGCTGTGCATTTCACGGAGGAGGAGTGGGTCTCCTGGATCCGGGCCAAAGTGTTCCACACAGGGAAGCCATGGAGGAGAATTATGAGATTGGAGCCTCTTTCAGTAAGGAGACACGTTTTCATGACTGATAGATGTTGAAGGGCATTTGCGCCAGTGATGCGTGGAGTGGAAAGTCAGTTTCCTATCAGGGATTCTGGGAGCTGTAGTCCAAACTCTACTTCCTCCAGAAGTGTAAATGTGAAGTGCAGCCCTGCTCCCTTTTCGAGGAGGAGGGCAAAGCTCTCAGGGCTGGTTTTCACTCTCTTTGTGACGAGATGATGTTGTCCAAATGAAAACAGGTGGGCTGGCTGAGTTCCACCGTGCCCTCCCCAACAGGCAGTTCAGGTTGGGTGTCATATCCAGTGAGCGCATGTTCCCAAGTGCCAGACTGACCCTGCTGGGACCACACGGCCCTTTCCTCTTCAGGGGGTGCAGGAGTTAACATGTTCCAAACAATTCCTCCTCTTACCTACAAATGTCTTGACTTGGAATGGCTGAATATTTTGTGGAAAAAGTAATAGTCCTGTTTGTTTCCTTGGAAGAATCGGAGCTCAATTCCTGGTTGGAAGATGGAGAGGATCTTCTTATCCAAGTTCCCAAAGAGGAGGAGACCTCAGCAGGTCTGTGCTTAGCTGTGCTGTGGGGGCCCTTTTCGTCTGGGAATGGAAGCATTTTTCCATTTCTGAGTAATATCATCCAGGGGAGAGTCACCCATCAGGCTGTGAATTCTCCTGGTGGACATCTCGGATGGTTTTAAAAGGGGCTAAGAAAAATGGCTGCATCCCCAGTCTGTGTCTGTTGGAATTACTTTTTAAGATGTTTTTGTTTTAATATATTTTAAAGCCTGTTTTTAATGATGTGTTTGAGAATGTTTTTAGTGTTTTGTTTGCCACCCTGGGCTCCTACTGGGAGGAAGGGTGGGATATAAATCTAAATGAATAAATAAATGCATGGAAGAGAAGGCTCTCAAGGGCCACCAGTCCTGATGTTTATGGGCCACCTCCGGAATCGGGGACAGCAGCAGGAGATGCACTCTTGACTTTCTCTCTGGCTTGAGGGCCTCCCATGTGTGTCTAGTTGGCCCCTATGGGCCGGGCTGGCTCCAGGCTTTTTTGGGGGGGTCTTGGGGACAGTGTATCAGTGAGGCCTTTATTCCCTCCCTTTCTTCCTCAGACCGCACCCCTCTTTCCCCTTGGCCCTAGCCCTTTAATATAAAATAATATGGTGACCCCCTAAAAAGTGGAGGGGAACCTTTGGCCCTCCAGACGTTGGTAAACTGCAAATTTCATCAGCTCCTGCAAGGATAGCCAATGATTATGGGTGATGGGAGTTCAGCAACATCTGGAGGGCCACAGGATCCCCACACCTGGTATAATTTAATCTGCATTTACCAGGGAGGGTGTCCCATTGGACTCAGTGGGGCTTACTTCTGAATGGGTGTGACATTTATTGGAGTAATTTACATCCACAGTGGCAAGGGATCTCATCCTTTTATCTCGATTCTAAATGTGGTTCTTCCTGTCCTGCTCCCAGAATTAAAAATCAAAATTCCTCCTCCTCCTAGGTTTGAGGTTGTAGAAATGGTTTGATATGGAATCCCTGACTTTTTATGTTGTGGTTAAAAATACGTTCTCCTGTCTGTTTCCTTGAAAGAACGAGACCTCGCTTCCTGTAAGGAAGAAGGAGAAAGTCTGTTTATCCAGTTCCCCAAAGAAGAGGAGGAGACCTCAGCAGGTTGGTGCTTAGCTGTGCTGTGGAGTCTCTTTTGGTCTGGGGATGGAAGCATTTTTCTGTTCCTGAGTAATGTCATCGAGGGAAGAGTTGCCCATCAGGCGGTGAGTTCTCCTGGTGGTCATGTCGGATGGCTAGAAAAAGGAAGCTGGATAGATGCATGGAAGAGAAGCCTCTCAAGGGCTTCAAGTCATGATGGCTGTAGCCTTCTGTCCTTGTTTTTTATAAAGATGTTTTGTTTTAAAGGTGATTTCAGTGCTTCATCATTTATTTGCCCCCCTGGATTCCCTTTGGAAGGAAGGACAGGATATAAATTTTATTAGTATTATTTTGACTGATTGTGAGATTCCCATACACATCGATTCAGGCCCTGTGGAGATGCTGGACTAGACAGGCCTTTGGTTTGATCAAGCTCATCTCATGTTGTAAAGAGGAAGGTTGGCCGTCAGGTGGAAGTTCCCCTTCCGTCCACTGAGAGATTCCCCAAATTAAAATATCTGGCTTGGCTTCCAGATCCTGACAGTCTGAAAGAGACCCAGCTTGTTTTGTAGCTGAAAGTAACTTGCGTGTTTCCTTGAAAGAGCTAGGCCTCATTTCCTTTTCGGAAGGAAGAGAAGAAGATCCACTTGTCCAGAGTCTCAAAGAAGAGGAGGCGGAGACATCAGCAGGTAGTGTTGTGGGGCCCTTTGTGGAACTGAAGATTCCCCCCCCACCCCTCTTGTTCCTGAATAATGTCATCCAGGGCAGACTGACCCATTAGGCTACCAGTTCTTCTCATGGTTTTTCCCTCTCCATTCCTCTGCCACCTAAAAATCTCACAACATCTCATTCCTCGGAGTTTCTCTTCATCCACAGACCTTGGGTTGCGAAGGATGAAATGGTCCCATCCCACCCAGGATTCTGGGCAGGACTGTGGACGATTGATCTTAAGAAGAGGCGTCGTGATAAATTTTGGAACGCAGGAGCCCCAAACATTCAAACCTAATGCTTCTGTCCCAAACATGTATATCTGGCACTTAATTTCCAAGTTAAAGACTATTAAAATTTGAATAGGTAATAGTTGCAGCAGCACCGGATTCTTCTTCCCATTCTCTGTGGTGTGTGTACTTTGGGTTACTCGCTTTCGTTGTTGGGGACTATTTCTACCACAGACTCCTTTTTCTGGTTGTGGATCTTGCAGACTACTTGATGGCTGGTCCTTTAGGAAAGGGGGCAGACAGTCGAAGAGGGCTTCTTCATACCTCCTTTTCCAGCTCTTGGATTTTATTTCCTTGAAGCCCAAAGTAAAAGCGAGGCCATGCATGCTCTGCAAGAGGGTCCCCGTCTCGCAGTCATGCAGCTGAGATCTTGCAAGGCTGCACCTGCCTGAAGCCAGATTCAGCATTAGTTGTAAAAATGAGCCCCTCTGAACAAAAGTGGGTATTGCTTCTCATTAAGCCCTGCATCAAATGGAGCTAGAAGCTTATCAGCACAGATATTATCTGGCAAAGCCACACAGCTCAGGTTTTGCACAGGTTTTTATATGAACCCTTTTAAAACCCAAGACACATTCTACAGCATATTTACTGGTTTATTTTAAAATTTATACCTCACTTTTCAAGGAAGACAATGGTAAACCACCTCTGAATACCGCTTACCAGGAAAACCCTATTCATACTTGAAAGGGAAGAGAACTCCCAAGAACTGGCTCCACAGTGCTCAAAGCACGTGGCCCGAGTCACGTGCTGTTGGCAAGGCTTTACCCCTTTGCTCTCGTTCAAAATGTTTTGAGCGTTCAGATTTGGTTTGGAATGCCCAAATACTTTCTGGTCATAAGTAACTAATCTTGCCTGATTTCCTTTTTTTTAAAGAACCAGACCTCATTTCCTGTTGGGAAGAAGGAGAAGATCCGGTGATGCAGGAACGCAAAGAAGAGGAGGAGACCTCAGCAGGTAGATTTATTTATTTATTATTTAATTTATATCCCGCCCTTCCTGCCAGCAGGAAGCTGGATGCTTAGCTGTGTTATGGGGCCATTTGAGGAGCTGAAGATTCTCGCCCGCCCCGTTCCTGTGTGATATCATCCAGAACAGATGGACCCATAAGGGCACAGTTACTCCGGGCCGCTTTGCCTTCCCTTCTCCTCTTCACCCAACATCTCACAAGATTTCCCTCCTTGGAGTTTCTCTACAGCAGCAGACCTTTGGTTGTGAAGGCTGAAATGGTCCCCACCCCTACCCCCCCAGGATGTGGGGCAGGACTCTGGACTTTAGGCACTGTTATGGGTCAGATCACTCTAGCTGTCTGTCCTTGGGGTTCAGAAAAGCAAAAGGGGACTTCTTCTTTATTTTTAATTGGATTTCACAATGGAAACCAAACTCTTGGCAGGAGCGGCAGGTCCTTCGTTCAGAGGATGGGGATTTGTTTCTCCTTCAAAAGCCTCTGTGAGAAATGGAATCTCTTTTGCTCTTTAAGGGCCTAGTGAGAAAATTGGCCAGCTGCCAAAGGTGTTTACATTGATTGCCAGAATTTAACACACCCATGAGCCCAAAAAGTTTATTTAAAAAAGGAAATACAGAATAAAGGATCTCTGTTTCAAAGGGGGTGGATAGGAGAAATCCACTACAGTAGGGCCCTGCTTCTCGGTGCCCCGCTTTTCGGTGTTCCATTAATATGGCATCAGCGGGGTGATCAGCTGGAGGGGGGCTGGAGCTCCCCGCACTCCAGCTGATCTTGCCGGAGGAGGGGAAGATCTGATCTTCTCTTCTGGTGTGATCAGCGGGTTAGGGTCCAGACCCCCACGCTATACCTGATCTGCTTTCCGGCGGTTTTTGCTTTCCGGCGGGGGTCTGGAACCTAACCTGCAATATGAGTGGGGCCCTACTGTATATTCCAATGATTTTAAAAAGCTGCTTGGCTGCCAGCGATCCCAACAATACATTTTGATTCTACAATTGCAATCCTATGTATAATTAACTTAGGAGTAAGTTCCACAAGGTTCTTCCTTCTGAGGAGTCATGCAGGAATCCAACTTGCAAAATGGAGCACTTGTTGAACAAGGACTGTCTTAAGTCAGTTGAAATGCAACCTGTATTTATTTATTTAACAAAATCTATATACTGCTTACTCGAGAGAAAGCCTCTAAGTGGTTCACAAAGAACAATTTAAGATATGCATTAAAAAAAAGAGAAATTAAAAGAGACATCTAACAGGTAAAGGAAACAGGGTTTAGGCTAACGTAATCTGTTGCTTCAAAACCTTTTTTTAAAAAATGTGCATGGCATGTTTATTTTTAATGTGGAGAAGGGTCACCAGCCAGAAAAGAGATTCCCCCTTCCCCTCGCTCTCCCTGTGAAGCAGCCGAGCAGCTTCAGCCACTTTGCTCTTTAAGGGTTAACCAGTGAGGACAGAGCCAAAGAAGGGACTTCCCCTTCCTGCCCCACCTCTCTGCGAGAAATGCAGGCTGGAAGTGCTGGAGGAGCCCCTCTTCATGCGCAGCGATGCTGGCGAGCGGGGTTGCGTGGGGGGAGCCTCGAAACAAAGGTAGGCTATTGGGGGCGGAGGGGAGGGTGGAAGAGGGTGATGACTCCCCTTAAGCGCCCCCTCCCAGCAGACCCTCCAGATTGGAGGATGCAGCTCTGCCCGGTTCCGTCTGCCTCCTACCCTGAGCGGAGCTGGCTTTGTTGAGGCCGCATCGAAGCATCCCTCGGAACATCTGTGGTTCTGGTGATAAATTTCATGGCCTTCAGCTTGCAGATGGAGGCGCCTGATAGTTGGGACAGAGCCAAGGAGACACCAGTGCGCTAAATGGGCCACTTCTTCATGTGTCCTCAGTTGTCCTTTGGTTCAGCTGTGATAGTTGAATAGTGAGGCTCTTCTTTCAATACCTTCATTCTGCCTGTTGTGCTGTGTGTATTTGTATGTGCTTAATTTTGTTTAAAGCAGCACCACAGCAGCAGAGAGTAACAGCAGATGTTGAAATGCGAGTGTGCCAGCGTGTGCGTGCGTTTGCCTGAGAAAGCAGGCTTTTACCCTGCATCAACATCACTGAGATTGGAGACTTAGTAAAATAAGAAAAGCTACTTTATTTAGAGAAATACATTGTAGATAGAAAAGGCATTCCTAGTTCTAACTAGTTAAGTTGGAGGCATAACTCCCAGGTGTAGGAGTCAGCCCCATGCTCGAAGAGAGAGCAGAGACAAAGGGATGTGTCCTCTCTCACCAGGAGAAAGGAATGGAAAGGGCGGAAGGCGGAGGGGCAGGTAAGCTTCCCTAAAGGTGTCACAGTATAGCGACAGAAGGAAGTCAGTCAGAGCATCACAGGTAAAGGTAAATAAGCCTAATCATCTGGGGGATCCTAGCTCTATCTCCCTTCTGGAACATAAGCAAAAGAACAAAACAGGAGTTGCTCTTGCCCCACTTCCAATAAGTGTTTGGTTCAGTCCACGAGATTCATCTTGTCTTGTAGCTTGCAATGTCTGACTTTGCCCAGCGCCTTCGTGAGAGCGTCTGCAGTCGTGTCTTCTGTTGGACAATGCTCCATCTTGAATAGTCCTCTGCGGTAGGTGGGTGCTTCCTTTTCTATGTACTTGGTGCGTGAACTCACCCCTTCTGACTCCAAGAGTCTGTTGCATCCTTGCTTGCTTCCCAGTCCCTTTTGGATGGCAAGCTGGTTCTTCAGCACAGGTATCCCACGGCTACCACCACAACTGGCTTGGTAACAGTACTCCTATGCAGGCTTTTCTTTAGCATTTGGCTTCTTCTTGAATTTCCTCTTGTAGCCTGCAGCTTTCCTTCCTTGAGGAAGCTTGGTTAGTGTCCAAGTTTTACTTTGGTGTAGAGATTCCAGGTCTTCCTTGGCTGGCTGCCTCCAGCTCTCAGCTTCGGCTTTGGGTAAGGAATCAACCTCTTTCCGAGTCTCTGGTTCTGGAAGTTCATCTCTTACAAGGTAAGCAAGTCTGCCTGGTGGTACACCTCTGTTGGTGCGTTCAGAGCATCTGGGTGCTGGCGCTGCGGCTGCCCCTTCTGGCTCTGATGCCCCTTCTGGCTCTGATGCCCCTTCTGGCTCTGATGCCCCTTCTGGCTCTGATGCCCCTTCTGGCTCTGATGCCCCTTCTGGCTCAGTTGCCCCTTCTGGCTCAGTTGCCCCTTCTGGCTCAGACTCCTCACCTTCCTCTGGTGGTACACCTCTGTTGGTGCGTTCAGAGCGTCGGGGTGCTGGCCCTGCGGCTGCCCCTTTTGGCTCTATTGCCTCTTCTGGCTCAGACTCCTCATCTTCCTCTGCAGGTATATTGTTATACCTTCTGTGGTGGAAGAATAACTCAGCTTCTTCCATGTCGCTATCATCTGTTTGGTGTGGCGCCCCTTCTGGCCGGTGTGCGCTCTTTCTTTCATCAAAATAGACAGCTCTTCATACTTCAACTTTGCCAGTTTTGGGATCTATTACTCTGTATCCCTTCTGCGTTGGAGAATATCCAATAAATATCACTTCCCTGGCAGTGTTGTCAAGTTTGGATCTCTTTTCCTTTGGGATGTGCACAAAGGCCTTGCACCCAAATACACGAAGGTGAGACAAACTTGGTATCCTCTCATGCCACAGTTCAAATGGTGTTTTGTTGGTTGCAGATGCAGGAAGTCGGTTCTGCAGGTAAGTGGCAGTAACCACAGCTTCTCCCCAGTACTCCTTTGGTAACTGCGCATCATGCAACAAGTAACAAACCATTTGTTCAAAGGTCCTGTTCATTCTCTCTGAGACCCCATTATGTTCTTGGTTGTACACAACTGTAGTCTGGTGCTCTGTGCTTTCCTCATGGAGAAAGGCTTGCATAGCCCTAGCCTCATTATCAGATCTTATGATCTGTGGCTCTCTGCAAATTTATTGGACACAATCCTAACATAGTCCTTCAGTTTCTGAAGTATTTGACTTTTCTCTTTTAGCAGGTACTTTGTTGTATATCTGGAGTAGTCATCTATAAATGTCAGCATGTACAAGTTTCCACCTTGGTAGGGCACTTTCATTGGCCCACAAAGATCAGTGTGAATTAACTCTAGAGGCTTTTTGGTTTTCCTCTCACTTTCGTTAGGGAATTTTGGCTTCACACATTTGGTTTTAATACAGCACTCGCAAGTCTGTACAGTTGCATTGTTTCATTTTAATGCCTCTTGCTAAATTCTCTTTCTCTAGAGCAGTAACTCTAGTTAGGCTGGCATGTCCCATCCTTCTATGCCAGATATGCAAGCGTTCAGAATCACTGATTTCCTTGACCACATTTGCATGCATGGTTTCTAAGTATTCTAGAATTAAAAGTCCATTTTTCACTTTTGCAGTGCAGCTTATTCTTTATCTAGAGCATGGCAAGATTATCTACTCATATGAAGTTTGCCTCCAAATTGCATTATTCTGGTAACACTGATTAAATTGTCTTTAAAATGTGGAACATATAGACAATTTTTCAATTCTCCTTCTTTCCTCATGTGCCACTTTGCATAATAATTCAACTGTCCCAATTCCTTCACAGAAAATTTCTTGTCCAGTCGCTGTAAGTATGTTTTGTCTGTAACTTTCAAAACTTTTAAACAGGTTTCTATTGATTATAATATGTGAGGTGGATCCTGTCAATTAAAAATCTGCTTCTACAATCTCTCTTCTCCTGATAAGGCACATAGCTAAAATTCTCTTGTGGAGACATCCTTGTTTATCTGGTGTTTGCCTGGGGGCTCCCCTTTGGAAGTCAGGCTTTGCTCTCATCTGCCTCCTATCGCAATTCCTTTGAAAATGTTTTGGAGAGCCACATTCAAAACACAAATCCCACCTGTCTTGGCTCTTTTGTGGATTGGGGTGATGACTCATTTTTGTCCCTTTCATTTCTGCCTCTAGTGAGGTTTGCCTGTTGCTCTGACACAGCCTGCATTTCCCGCTTTCCCCTAAAGTCCTGATCTCTTAAATATGATTTAAGCTGATTCAGGTCTTGTTCAGAATTCTCTAATATGTAGGAAATTAATTTATGATTCTGATTAAGAGAGCTTAAAAGCAATCCTTTCTTTAATTCTTGATCCAAAAATCTGCCACATCTTTCCAATCTAGCTATAAGTTCTGAAAACTTTTCTATATATTTATTCAGACTACCTCTTTCAGTAGTCTCTTTCAGAGAAAATAACTCTTTGTAAAGATATAAGATATGGCTCTTTGTTTTCTTGTTATAGACTCCCTGCAGCTTTTCATAAATCTCCTTTACAGTGTTGCAACCTGTACACAGATTCAGTGGTTCATCTGATAGAGCAGAAATAAGCAGATTTTACTTTTGCATGCTTACATCTCCATGAAGCAGTTGCATCTTCATCATCAGCCGAGGGTTCTCTGTCAGTCAGCATTCCTTCCAACTCTTCTCGTTCCAGGAGGGCTTTAAATTTTAAATCCCATAGTCCGAAGTTATCTTTTTCAAGCCTTGGAACGCGTCTCTCGAGCAAAGAAACTTCAGTCATCCTTTCTATTTCTGTTCTGCTTTTCTTTCTAACTTAAAGTCTCCCTTGTAAGTTACACACAAGCACTTTTAGCTTCAGATACAACTTGCATTCAACTTAGTTTGCTGGGCCCGTAACCCTAGTTGTGCTGTGTGTATTTGTGTGTCCTTTGTTTCATTTAAAGCAACGCAACAGCAGCAGAGTAGCAGCAGATGTTGAAATGCAAGTGTGCCAGTGTGTGCATGTGTTTGCCTAAGAAAGCAGGCTTTTACCCTGCATCAACATCACTGAGACTTGAGACTTAGTAAGATAAGAAAAGCTACTTTATTTGTAGAAGTACATAGTAGATAGAAAAGCAAACCTAGTTCTAACTAACTAACTAAGTTGGAGTCATAACGCCCAGGTGTAGGGTTTAGCCTCATGGCTTGGGGAGAGCAGAGACAAAGGGATGTCTCATCTCTCCCAGACAGTGAGAGGACAAAGGAGTGGAAAGGGCAGAAGGAGGAGGGGCAGGTAAGCTTCCCTAAACATCTCACAGTCTAGCAACAGAAGGAAGTCAGTCAGAGCATCACAGGTAAAGGTAAACAAGCCTCTCCATCTGGAGGACCCTAGCTCTATCTTCCTTCTGGAGCTTAAACAAAAGAGCAAAACAGGAGTTGCTCTTGCCCCACTTCCAACCCTGCCAGTCCTCCCCAGTTTCCTAGTCTGTTAGAATTAAGGTCGCCGTTTAATTTAGGGAAGCCGAAACGTGGCTCTGCCCTCCTTGTTTTAGGGTAGCCTCACAGACAAACTGTTTAGCGAGTGACGTTTTTCCTGAAACAGGTGCAAATTGGTAGAAGCTACTTCCACTCCCTCTTCCTACACCAGGTGTAAGTTCCCTGCTAAATCAGAGGGTGTCATCCAGCTTCTCCACACTACGCACCTTTATGGCACATCCACAGTGTACATTGAAAGCATGTGGCTTCCTCCCAAGAGTCCTGGTAGTTGTAGTTTGTGAAGGGTGCTGGGAATGTAGCGCAGTGAGGAAAAACTATTATCCAGGATTCGTTGGGGGAAGCCGTGTGCTTTACGTTTGTGTTGAATGTGCTTTAAAGGTCTGATGTGATCATACATTTCTATCGTGTCTCCTCTAAGCTATTTTTGTACAGCAAAAATCCCCAAATGTTGTGACCCTTGACCATTTTGGTTTCCCATTTCTCTACCTCTTCCACCCCTAGAATGCTATTTTTGCAGTCAGGCAACCAGAACTGCAGACATCATTCCAAGTGGGATCACATCTTAGATGTTTATAATGGTGGTATGATATTGGCAGTTTTATTTTCAATCTGTGTCTTAATGATCTGTCACATGGAATTCACCAATTTCATAGCAATAACGTCAGTATCTTAATTGAGGCATCCACTATGACTCTCCTTTCGCATCTGTGCGCATGAGCCTCTGGGCTTCCTTTTGGCTTTGACCCAGCTGCGTCATTAGTCACAGTGCTACTCGTACTTGTCCTTTGTTCTTCCCCAATAGCTCGGTGAGTGCTATCTGTCCTGGGGGTGTCATCTTCCAGCACTATCTCATGTTGCAGGTAACGGGCTAACCTTTTTGGGAAGGAGGAAGAGAGTGGATGCGAGCTGCCATCTGGGCACTGGAAAGGGCCATGTTCCTGTCAGAATCCATCCTACATTTGTAAATTCCAGCCGTTCATAAGTACTGGGCTGTCCACCTTAAATGGAGGAACAAGAGAGCAGATTTTTGCTACAATTCTCTCTCTCTGCATCTCTTTTCACAACCTGTTACCAAGCACCTACTGCTAAAATAACGCTGTACAAGGCCTCGAGCTTAGACACTTAACTCTGATATCAACAGAGCTCCCAGAAATATGTTTTCAAAGTACAAATCATAATATATTCACATGATTTCTCCACAGCATTTTATCACCTTTTCTTTTCATTCCATCAGGATACATCTTAGGGGTCAAGTCTGAGGATGAAGCATCTGAAGTATCACTGGAAAAAGCTGAGGAGCAGGTGCAGGAGCAGAAACTGAGGAGTCAAGAAGGAGCAAACAGACAAGAGGATAGACAGACTCACACCGGTGACAAACCTTATCAATGCTTGGAGTGTGGAAAGAACTTCAGGTGGAGTAGCACCCTTTCTCAGCATCAAAGAATTCACACAGGGGACAAACCTTATACATGCTTGGAGTGTGGAAAGAGCTTCAGTCAAAGTGGCCACCTTAGATCGCATCAAAAAACTCATACAGGGGACAAACCTTATCAATGCTTTGAGTGTGGAAAGAGCTTCAGTCAGAGTGGCCACCTTACTTCGCATCAAAGAACTCACACAGGAGACAAACCTTATCAATGCTTGGAGTGTGGAAAGAGCTTCTGTCGGAGTAGCAACCTTTCTACACATCAAAGATGTCACACAGGGGACAAACCTTATCAATGCTTCGAGTGTGGAAAGAGCTTCAGTCAGAGTAGCACCCTTACTTTGCATCAAAGAACTCACACGGGGGACAAACCTTATAAATGCCTGGAGTGTGAAAAGAGTTTCAGTCAGAGTAGCACCCTCACTTTGCATCAACGAACTCACACAGGGGACAAACCTTATAAATGCTTGGAGTGTGGAAAGAGCTTCAGTCAGAGTGCCCACCTTACTTCACATCAAAGAACTCACACGGGAGACAAACCTTATAAATGCTTCGAGTGTGGAAAAAGCTACAGGTGGAGTAGTGACTTTTCTCAACATCAAAGAACTCACACAGGGGACAAATGTTATCAGTGCTTGGAGTGTGGAAAGAGCTTCAGTTGGAGTAGCCACCTTATTTGTCATCACAGAACTCACACAGGAGACAAACCTTATAAATGCTTGGAGTGTGGAAAGAGCTTCAGTCAGAGTAGCCACCTTACTACGCATCAAAGAACTCACACTGGGGACAAACCTTATAAGTGCTTGGAGTGTGGAAAGAACTTCAGTCGGAGTAGCAACCTTTCTTCACATCAAAGATGTCACACAGGGGACAACCCTTATACATGCTTGGAGTATTGAAAGACCTTTCATCAGAATGGCTACCTTCAGGCACATCAAAGGCTCCGTTTAAGGGAAGAGATGTATAGATGCTTTGGATGTGGAAAAAGCTTTAAGCAGAGTTTGTGACGTCCTTCCCCAGCACCACCTGTGAAGCTCTCACTTGTGGCTACCAGCAGACAGGAACATCAGGTTTTCTTCTTACCCTTTACAGCTCTAGCACAGTTTTCAACAAATCCCCCTGCTAGGCCTTACTACCCCACACTCTGTATCTCTTATAACCTTTAGACTGTGCCTAGTCTCTGCCTGGCTATCTCAATACCTTGTGTCTATGGGTATAGGTAATTCCCCCCCCGCAGCCTCTTGCACTGAATCATACAGCCCTGGGTTTCTCTTTCGGACTGGATACACTTTCTTCCGATCCGCCACTGCCACCATTCGATACAACTGTTCAGCCTTGGTTATTTTGTTATTCCCCCTGGTATGTGTTTCCCAGCTGAAGGAATCAGGCTTATGTTTAACCAAGAAATATTTATTAAGAACTAGAAATTACAAGTTTACTTTTAGAATGTTTCACAAGCGTATGGTTTCATCTATATTTTATTATGTACTTGACTTCTTACTAATTGCCTCAGAACTCCGACTCACTCTCAACAGCACCGACCACCATCCACCTCCTCAATTCACCACCTCAACCTCCAGATTCAACTGTCATTCTTCCATCTATACGCCCAGCCATTCAAACGCCCAGCCAGTCATCCAGCATTCTACTGCTCATGTACTCCCCCTCCTCTTTCACTCCACTTACCATATGTCTTCTATATAAAAAGCACTTACCATATTTACAATATAAGCATGAACATCACCTCCCCCCCCCTTAAAATAACAGCAAAGTATTATTCCTGCTCTAGGAGTCATACAACGTGTTAATTAAAAAAAATAAGTCTCTTAGGGGAAAACGTCTTTTCACACCCATGTCTGGGTCACGTAACTGCAGTCCCGGCCACCTGTCTTGAAAGTCCATCGGCCAATACATTGTCCTTGTCTTTTAGAACTTAAAGTCCACCTGGTATTCTTGTAAAGCCCAGGACCACCTCTGCAGCATGGTGTTATTATTTCTCATGGTCTCTAACCATAGCAATGCTCGATGATCCATTGTCACTGTAAATCTTCATCCCCACATGTATGGGCGCACCTTGCTCAGTCCCCACACGACCGCTAGGCGCTCCTTTTGGACCGATGAATAATTCTTCTCCCGCGATGTCAGCTTGCGACTAAGATATGCCACTGGATGTCTGGTGCCTCCCCTCTCTTAAGAACATAAGAAGAGCCTGCTGGATCAGGCCAGTGGCCCATCTTGTCCAGCATCCTGATCTCACAGTGGCCAACCAGGTGCCTGGGGGAAGCCCGCAAGCAGGACCCGAGTGCAAGAACACTCTCCCCTCCTGAGGCTTCCGGCAACTGGTTTTCAGAAGCATGCTGCCTCTGACTAGGGTGGCAGAGCACAGCCATCACGGCTAGTAGCCATTGATAGCCTCATCCTCCATGACTTTGTCTAATCTTCTTTTAAAGCCATCCAAGCTGGTGGCCATTACTGCATCTTGTGGGAGCAAATTCCATAGTTTAACTATGCGCTGAGTAAAGAAGTACTTCCTTTTGTCTGTCCTGAATCTTCCAACATTCAGCTTCTTTGAATGTCCACGAGTTCTAGTATTATGAGAGAGGGAGAAGAACTTTATCTACATTCTCAATGCCGTGCATAATTTTATACACTTCTATCATGTCTCCTCTGACCCGCCTTTTCTCTAAACTAAAAAGCCCCAAATGCTGCAACCTTTCCTCGTAAGGGAGTCTCTCCATCCCCTTGATCATTCTGGTTGCCCTCTTCTGAACCTTTTCCAACTCTATAATATCCTTTTTGAGATGAGGTGACCAGAATTGTACACAGTATTCCAAATGCGGCCGCACCATAGATTTATACAACAGCATTGTGATATCGGCTGTTTTATTTTCAATACCTTTCCTAATTATTGCTAGCATGGAATTTGCCTTTTTCACAGCTGCCGCACCCTGGGTTGACATTTTCATTGTGCTGTGCACTACAACCCCAAGGTCTCTGTCCTGGTCGGTCACTCTTGCAGCAAGATGACTCCCAGTGCTAGGTCTGATGCATCCATAGCTACAATAAATGGTTGCTCGAAATCTGGTGTTAATACAGGCCCTTGGCACAAGGCTTGCTTTATTTATTTATTTATTTATTTTTATTTATTTAATTACATTTCTAGACCGCCCTATAGCAGAAAGCTCTCAGGGCGGTGTACATTTTGACATTCATCCATCCACACCACACGCTCAGCACACTTTTTCCTTGTTAGCTCATGCAAGGGGGTTGCTATTTCCCCAAAATCTTTTATAAATTTACGGTAGAAACCAGCCACACCTAAAAATGCTCTCCCTTGTTTCCTGATTTCCTCAAGCACTCTTATTCTGACTCACTCGTTTGTGTAATGAGAAAGAAATAATCGAGCTTGACTCCTTTAAACTACTGGGATGCTTGGGTTAGGTACATGTTATGTCTGCACCATGAGGCTTTTTAACCCCATGATCTAGAGTCATTAGGATTTTTACTTCTGTAGACAGACTAGTGAAGAAATCCTTCAAGAACCCCAGGGTATCCTGATCAATATTGAGATGAAGTGGCACTAATGACACTCGTAAACAAGACTCTTGTGATCTGCCCGACTCAGGACACACCTGCAATGCTTTGACTGTCAACATATTAGAATGTGACTTTCTAAGCATTTCTTTACTACAGTAAAGGTATAGAAATTTATTCATCTGAGATGTATCCAAACTATCTCTGTTCTCAAGATCTTGAACCACAACCACTTGACAAGAAACTGGTTGCTTTAACAAGTTGACCTCACATTCTGATTCGCCAGATGGATATACTTCAGGCTTGAATCTCACCCTGCTTAATTGTATTTCCATCAAGAAATCTGGGTTCCTTCCTCTTTCCCCACAGGATGTATTACACCCATGCTTCGTGGATGTATGAGAAGGAGAATTCCGAGGATTAATGTAGTTTTTAGCTGAAGATGTGGGTGGTGCATTTCCAAAGTCCTTCCCCCATAAAGGTACCAAATGAGTGAGGTTTCTTTCACAACATAGCACACCAATGGAATAGGAAATCACAGTAGAGCTTTTGTTTTTACCCCACTTTTTCCCACTTTATGGCATACCATACCTGATGAACAATATTGTTTGACATCTTCAGAAATGTTTGGCCAATAATAGTGTTCAGCCAATCTTTTCTTGGTCTTCTTTATTCCAAGATGCCCTGAACATGGGACATCATGGGCTACCTCTAGCAATCTGGCTCTGTATTTGCTAGGTACCACCAATTGTTTCACTGGTTCACATTCATTCTCTCTCTCAGCAGGCATACACAGTCTGTACAGAACACCATTCTCCCACACAGTTTGATCCGTCAGAGTCTCTGTAAAGGGGATTTTTGGAGGGCTTTTTCTTTTATTATATTCAAACTGCTATCATTTTTCAGCTCCTCCCTGAACTGCTGTGTCTCTGTGTCAGACCCCATTTGAAACAGTGTATCTCTCTCCGCAGGCCTGCTAGGGGTTGCTATGGCAACCTCAGGCTTGATAACAGGTTCCACCCTGTTTTCTTCAGCCTCTGTTGAAATGGCTTCTTTTGCTTTGCCAAGTTGTTGTCTGGTCACCACATATATTTTTCCTTGTGACCCCATAACATCTCTTCCCAGTATCACTGGTTCTTGTTGTTGGGCATTAATACCTACTTTCCAGATCTCCTCCTTTCCTCTCCACTTTAATTTTATCAGGGCCATGGGTATGCTTTCTGGTTCACCCCTCACTCCTTGGATTGTCACCGTTTCCTGAGGTAATATTTCCTCAGATTTTATCAAATCTGGCCTCAGTAACGTCTGAGCGGCACCAGTATCCAGCAATGCCCAATAATTTGCCCCTTGCACACTCACTTCTTCCCTCAGACTTGAATCAAAGTCTTGTACATTTGTCCAGTTTATCTGGCAGAACTGAACTTTCTTTGTTTCTAAGTCCCTTGGTTCTGTTTTCACTGCCCTTCCCTGAGCAGGATTACCAATGGGGTTGGCGATCTCACATTGAAAACATATTTGCCCAGGTCTACCACATTTATAACAATTTCTCCTCCATTTTGGGGTACACAGATCCACTCTGGGGTGTCCTGTGCCCTTCAGACTTTATTGGAGGGCTCACTCGCTGTGGTACCACATCCTTTCTGCCACCATTATATGGTCTGGGTTTAAACTCTCTTGAGGTTTTCCCCTCCCAGCCAGTTCTATTTGAGGCAAAGTGATCTGCCAACTCTGCTGCCTCTTGAACAAATTTAGGGGAACGGTCTTTGACAAGGAGCCTTATTTCTGGTGGTAACTGATGGTATAATTGATCCAGTATCATGAGGCTTTTCACCTCTTCTACTGACTGAGCTTTGGCACTTCCCATCCACTTTCCAAATGTGTCCACCAATTTTGCTCCCAATTCAACAAAAGACCTGCCTGCCTGGGTCTGGCAGTTTCAAAATAACTTCCTGAAATAGTCAGGTCCCAGTCTGAATCTTTTGTACACTGGTATACCTCTGCCAATTCCCCTTTGATTAGATTTGATAAATATTGCATATATTTATCCACCGGTAGCCTCCACATCTGAGCTGCCTTTTTGAAAGTGTTGAGGTAAATCTATGGGTCTTGTCCAGGCTCATACACCACAAAGTCTTTTGGTGTAACCTTGATTTTTGTTTCATTTCTGTCTTTCCTTGTTTCATCAGAATGAAACTTCTCTCTTTCAAATTTTAATGTTTCCACTTGTATTTCAGCATCCACTCTCATTCTCTCAATTTCCAACTCCCGCTGTTTTTCTTTTTCATCAGCTTCAAAGACCCTCTGCTTGTCTTTTTCCTCAGCCTCCCATCTTAACTTTTCAGTTCCCAACTCACGTTCCCATCTTAACTTCTCTCTTAAATACTCTATATAAGCGGGATTGCTTGAGTACCCTTCTGGGTTCTCTTCTCTGACAGGTTGTTTTTGTTGGACAGATGCGAATGCTATCAATGCTACTCGCAATTCATCTACCCCTTTACCCTCATGAGGTAAATTGAATGTTATGCACTTCTCCACCAGCTCCTCTCTTTTCATCTTTATATATTCAGCCATGTTTTTAGGAGTTCACTCACACTTTGCCACACACTCTTTGCCAGTCACTCTCACAAGTAATCTTTGTTTGTTATTTCTTTTTGCCACACCACTTTTAGGGACTCTCTGTTGTTCATATCCCACCACTACAGCCACCACATGTGATTGCCTCCCCCGGCACCACCTGTGAAGCTCTCACTTGTGGCTACCAGCAGACAGGAACGTCAGGTTTTCTTCTTACCCTTTACAGCTCTAGCACAGATTTCAACAAATCCCCCTGCTAGGCCTTACTACCCCACACTCTGTATCTCTTATAACCTTTAGACTGTGCCTAGTCTCTGCCTGGCTATCTCAATACCTTGTGTCTATGGATATAGGTAATTCCCAAAAAACCCTGCAGCCTCTTGGCTTTGAATCATACAGCCCTGGGTTTCTCTTTGGGACTGGATACACTTTCCTCCGATCTGCCGCTGCCACCATTCGATATAACTGTTCAGCCTTGGTTACTTGCTATCCCCCCTGGTTTGTGTTTCCCATCTGAAGGAATCAGGGTTTTATTTAACCAAGAAATATTTATTAAGAATTAGAAATAACAAGGTTACTTAATTACTTTGTTGACAAGCTTATGGATTCATATATGTTCTGACATGTACTTTACTTCTCATTAATTGCCTCAGAATTCTGACTCTCAACAACAACAACCTCTTTCTCAACCTCCAACATCCACCACCAAACCTTTTTGATTCAACTGTCATTCTTCCATTTATACTCCCAGCCATTCAAATGCTCAGCCAATCATCCAACATTCTACTGCTCATGTACTCCCCCCTCCTCTTTCACTCCACTTACCATATGTCTTCTATATAACCAGCACTTACCATATTTACAATATAAGCAGGAACATCACAGAGTTCAACTCTTTCTGTGCATCAAAGGATCCATACATGGAAGGCAGGCTACACAGACTGTTCCACTTCCCTTGACTTGCTATTTTGGTGGCCTGTCAGTTTTCCTTCGCAGATACAGAGAGATTTTGGCTTTTCCAGAAATGGGTGAGCATCCAAGATGGATGAGGCCAAGGTGGCTGCAGATGCCAAAATGGCCTATCCATTGTCCAGTGTTTCCCCATCATATCCCCCCTCTGGCAGTGACTGTGGATCTGATTTTACTGGACAGGTGTTTAAAATGAGTGGTCAGATGCTGTACCCCTTGCCCTTCTTCACATCCAAAGTACTGCTTGTTGTTATGTGAAATAACTTTGTAAAGCAGGGTTTAACAGCGGTCTGAGATGCTTTTGTGTGCTGGCCTGTGTGTGATTACCTTAGAAGCAGGCTTTTACCCTGCATCAAGATCACTGAGGCTTGAGACTTAGTAAAATAAGGAAAGCTCCTTTATTTATAGAAATACATAGTAGATTTTATTTATTTATTATTATTTATTTATTTAATTCGATTTCTATACCGCCCGTAGCAAGCTCTCTGGGTGGTGTACAATAGATAGGAAAGGCATACCTACTTCTAAGTGACAAAGTTAGAGGTGCAATGCAGCATATCAGTTTCCAACCGAAGGAAGTTAGCTAGAGAACAGCACAGGTAAAGGTAGGCAAGCCTAGCCAGCTGGAGGACCCTCACTCTATCTTTCTTCTGGAACACACACACAAAAACTCAAAGAGGAGTGGCTCCTGCCCCATTTCCAACAGGATGGAGGGGAGGACCCAGGCGTGCAGGGGGGTTTCCTCGTGGCTTCTATGACAAACCCCTTCAGCCTGTTCCGCTACCCCAGAAATCCTGCCTGAGGGAAGCAACCCATGCCTAGGGTTGTTGAACAGTAGAGTTGGAAGGGGCTTGTAAGGCCATGGAGTCCAACCTGCCTCCCACAGACAGACTGAAAGGGAACGAAGCCCCCCCACAGAGAGAGACACTGCTGCATTTGATAGGACAAGCCCAGAAGTTCTCACACTTGCAAGGAAAGGAGGGCCCCTGATTCTCACAGAAAGGGAATGTCCTGGGATGCTGCAGGAGAGGGCTTCCTACATCAGCAGGGGATTGGACTAGATGACCTCTGAGGTGCCTTTCAGCTATATGAATCTGTGACTCCAGTCTCATGCCCAGAGGGGTGGGGAAGGGGATGGCCATCTCAAAGAGTCTCAGGGCCTCCCCTCTGGCTCAGCTGAAGTTGCTCACCCTGGGAAGGGCATTATTATTATTATTATTATTATTATTATTTATTGCATTTATATACCGCCCCATAGCCAAAGCTCTCTGCATATTCTCCATTAACTTTGAGGGAGTGAGAATCACGCACATGCTTCTCTTCCAAGATGACCATGGCCATGAACATGATAAGACTGTGCTCCAGACACCTGTCTAGGGTTAACTGCTATAAAAGAGTCTAGGTCCTGACGGATGCATAAGATCTTATGCTGGAAGTGCTCAGCAAACTCATTGTTGCGGGCCACCAAAGTATCTGCAGTGTCCTGCAGGCCTAGATGGAGTAGCCCTCGGACGACTCTAAAAAGCTCCGCTGGGCGGGAGAGAGATGCCTTAATAGTGGTGGCGAAATGTTTTTTCGCCGCCCTCACCGCTCCTACATACCGCTTGGTGAAAGCACAAACCAGCGTATAGTTGGCATAAAAGGGATTTCCACAGTGCGGCTCCCTGGGGGAGGCATCGAGGACCAGGAATGGCAGGCCTCAGAGGGGGTGCTGCTTGTGACCAGGGACTGCCAGGATCAGGTCACACAGGGAAGGAATGAGCCTCCGGAGGACACAGAGTATTGTCTCTGGCCTTGTCCCATTCCTTCTTCAGTGGCTCCTTTGGCAACCGTGTACGTGGAAGACCCCGTGGAACTGGGGGATCCCATTGTCCTCATCTGCTTGGTGGACCGCTTCTCTCCCCCCGTGCTGAACATCACCTGGCTGAAGAACAACGAGGTGGTCTTGCAGGGCATGGAGAAGACGGGCATTCTGGGCATTGTCGCTGGCACCATCTGTTTGGTTTTAATGAAATAGTTTGTAGTTCTATTTCTTAGCACTGCATTTACGAGCAGCGGAATTGAGAATAACCAGTCCCACTTTCCCCTTATGCACATTAGTTAAATAAACAGCAGACAGTCTTCTTAGGGAAAAAGTATAAAGGAGGTTTACTCACAACCTTTAATATGTTCAGGAAACATAGGCTCTAGCTTAGATAGAAAAAGTAGAAGTCTTAGTCCATGGTGATGGTCATCTTGGAAGAGAAGCATGTGTGTGATTCTCACTCCCTCAAAGTTAATGGAGAATATGCAAAGAGATCAATAATCCCTTAACAAAAGAAAGAGGAAGAGAAGGAAGTACCCCCCCCCGTTAGGAAGTTCCATCATGGTCAACAAGCATATAGAGTTATCCCCCAATTCTAGTTAGAAGGAACACATATATCGGGGCATACACTCGACCTTATTTTTGTTACTGGACATGGGGATAGTGATCTGGATGTGGGGAGTTTTACATCTCTCCCTTTGTCATGGACAGATCACTGCTTGCTGAAGTTTAGACTTTCAGTGACCTTTTCCCTCCGCAAGGGTGGGGGACCTATTAAATTGGTCCGCCCCTGGAGACTAATGAATCCTGAAGGTTTTCAAAGGGCTCTGGGGGATTTTCCGGCTGATAGGACTGGCGCTCCTGTCGAGGCCCTGGCTAATCTGTGGAATGCAGAAATGGCCCGGGCTGTCGACACGATTGCTCCTGCGCGCCCTCTCCTTTGCAGAGCTCATTCAGCTCCTTGCTATACTCCAGAGTTGAGAGCAATGAAGCAAGATAGGAGGCGGCTTGAGCGGAGATGGAGACGAACTCCTGACGAATGCAACTATACGCTGGTTTGTGCTTTCACCAAGCGGTATGTAGGAGCGGTGAGGGCGGCGAAAAAACATTTCGCCACCACTATTAAGGCATCTCTCTCCCGCCCAGCGGAGCTTTTTAGAGTCGTCCGAGGGCTACTCCATCTAGGCCTGCAGGACACTGCAGATACTTTGGTGGCCCGCAGCAATGAGTTTGCTGAGCACTTCCAGCATAAGATCTTATGCATCCGTCAGGACCTAGACTCTTTTATAGCAGTTAACCCTAGTGAGGTGTCTGGAGCACAGTCTTATCATGTTTTGTTGGATGAGTTTCAGTCGGTTCAGTTCGAGGACGTGGACAAGGTGCTTGGACAGGTACGTGCAACCACTTCGGTACTAGATCCTTGCCCCTCTTGGCTAATAAAAACTGGCAAGGAGGGAACAGTTGGCTGGGCCAAGGAAGTGATAAATGCCTCCTTGCGAGAGGGAGTGGTCCCCGGCTGTCTGAAAGAGGCAGCAGTGAGACCACTCCTGAAAAAGCCTTCCCTGGACCCAGAGGATTTCAGCAGCTACAGACCAGTGGCAAACATTCCCTTCCTGGGCAAGATCTTGGAACGAGTGGTTGCTGTCCAGCTCCAGGCACTATTGGATGAAACCGATTATCTAGATCCATTTCAATCGGGTTTCAGGCCTGGTTTTGGCACTGAGACAGCCTTGGTCGCCCTGTTTGATGACCTATTCCGGGAGACAGAGGGAGTGTAACTCTGTTGATTCTCCTTGATCTCTCAGCGGCTTTTGATACCATCGACCATGGTGTTGTAATGAGTCAAAATTAAAAATGTTATAGTGGAATAAAATCAAATAATGTTAAATGAAACATATGCTTGCCTCCCTTATGAAAAAGTACGGGAGTTTTTCCACTTATCAGCTTCATTCACAATTAAAAACGTTGTTCCCAGCTTACCAGACCAAAGGTCAAGGATAGAGGAAGTTTGGAGGGAGAACAGAGAAGTGGACCAGAATAGACAGATGCTGAGAAATCAAACAATGATGTATTTCTGATTAGCTATGCATTTCTAATGATATGTATGTGACGCATCTATAGCCTATAAATATGATGGCTGTCAGCAATTCTGGAGAGTCACTTAAGAGTGGCCCTCCCTTTGCAAAGGTTCAAATAAAGGCAAGTATTTGCGGTACTCTGGTCTCGTCTCTATTCCTTATTGGCATCTTAGGGAATATAGAGTTCCTATCAGTCTGGCCTCCATTCAGGCCTGACTCCTTTTGTAACAATGGTATCCTTCTGGAGAGGCTTGCAGAGTTGGGAGTTGGAGGCACTGCGTGGCAGTGGTTCCGCTCCTACCTGGCGGGTAGTCTCCAGAAGATAGTGCTTGGGGAACATTGCTCGACACCGTGGGTACTCCAATGTGGGGTCCCGCAGGGTTCGGTTTTGTCTCCCATGCTTTCTAACACCTATATGAAGCCGTTGGGTGCGGTCATCAGGAGTTTTGGAGTGCGTTGTCACCAGTACGCTGACACGCAGCTCTACTTCTCCTTTTCATCTTCTTCAGGTGAGGCGGTCAATGTGCTGAACCGGTGCCTGGACTCTTCCCTGTCACTTGAGGCTCATGTAGCCTCGATGGCACGAAATGCGTTCTACCAACTTCGATTGGTAGCCCAGCTACGTCCCTACCTGAGTAAGGAGGATCTTACATCAGTAGTACATCCTCTGGTAACCTCACGTTTGGATTACTGTAATGCGGCGGCCAGATTGCTAACAAGAACGAAGCGATCTGACCATATAACACCTATTCTGGCCCGCTTGCACTGGCTTCCAATACGCTTCCGGGCCAAATTCAAAGTGTTGGTATTGACCTATAAAGCCTTATACGGCACGGGACCTCGATATCTGTCGGAATGCCTCTCCCGTTATGAACCGGCTTGTGCACTACGGTCTGCTACGAAGGCCCTCCTCCGGGTCCCGACCCATAGGGAGGCCCGGAGGGCAGTGCAAGATCTAGGGCCTTCTCAGTGGTGGCCCCCGAACTATGGAATAGTCTCCCCGAGGAGGTCCACTTGGCGCCGACACTATCATCCTTTCGGCGCCAAGTTAAAACCTTTCTTTTCTCCGAGGCATTTTAATTAATTTTTTGTTAATGATTGTACTGTTTATAATTTGATCTTATTTTATGCAGTTTTAGATTGTTAAATTTGATTTTTAGATTGTGATGTTTTTGTACCATATTGTATTTTATTGTATTTATGTTCACCGCCCAGAGAGCTATTGCTAGTCGGGTGGTATATAAGTTTTAAAAATAAATAAATAAAATAACATCTCCCTTTGCAGGGGACATGCAAGCTTGCTTCTCCCAACACCATCCTCTTCTTCAAGGCCATGAGGATGAATGAGGGCAGCATTTGTAGGGGCCGCAGATGAGACAAATCCGTTGCAGCTCAGGGGCTCAGAGACAAATGCAAGTGAGGCCAACCTTTAGGAGGAGAGTTTTGCTTTGCCAGAGCAGAGAGGGGTGGAGTGAGACCCATCCTGCCCAGAAGTTGTCCAGATCTCAGTTCTGGCCTTTTGGTCTGTTGGGTGACAGAGGGACACTTCACTAGTTTCCAAACGGCCTGTACCCAATCCTGGCTCCGTGTCATCTGGTGCCTCAGTCTGATCACAGGAATCCCTACGATAGCATGTATGAAAATGGTGTGCTCTGGTTTTACATGTGCACATTTAGAAAGACAGTGCAAGAGTTGCCAGGAGAGTCTCCCCTCTGCTGGTCCCAGGAGAAGAGAGGAAGGCTCCCAGCTCACCAGCCCCTCTCGACTTCCCTTTCAGATGATCCATAGAATCATAGATTAGTAGAGTTGGAAGGGGCCTACAAGGCCATCAAGTCCAACTTCCTGCTCAATGCAGGAATCCAAATCAAAGCATTCCCAACAGATGGTTGTCCAGCTGCCTTTTGTATGCCTCCAGTGTTGGAGAGCCCACTACCTCTCTAGGTAATTGGCTCCATTGTCATATGGCTCTAACAGTTAGGAAGTTTTTCCTGATGTCCAGTTGAAATCTGGCTTCTTGCAACTTGAGCCCATTATTCCATGTCCTGCACTCTGGGATGATGGAGAAGAGATCCCGGCCCTCCTCTGTGTGACAACCTTTCATGTACTTGAAGAGTGCTATCCTATCTCCCCTCATTCTTCTCTTCTCCAGGCTAAACATGCCCAGTTCTTTCAGTCTCTCCTCATAGGGCTTTGTTTCCAGTCCCCTGATCATCCTTGTTGCCCTCCTCTGAAACTGTTCCAGTTTGTCTGCATCCTTCTTGAAGTGCGGAGACCAGAACTGGATGCAGTATTCCAAATGAGACCTAACCAGTGCTGAATAGAGGGGAACTAGTACTTCACACGATTTGGAAACTATACTTCTGTTAATGCAGCCTAAAATAGCATTTGCCTTTTTTGCAGCCACATCGCACTGTTGGCTCATATTCAGTTTGTTATCAACGACAATTCCAAGATCCTTCTCACATGTTGCACTGCTGAGCAAGTATCTCCCATCAAGATATATTATGTCCATACCATCCCCACAAGGGAGGTTACCCGATCAAAAAATGAGATAAGATTAGTTTGGCAGGATTTGTTTTCATAAATCCATGTTGGCTCCCAGTAGTCACTGCATTGTTTTCAAGGTGCTTACAGATTGACTGCTTTATAATCTGCTCCAGGGATTGATGTTAGGCTGACTGGTCTGTACTTCCACTGTTCCTCCTTCTTGCCCTTTTTGAAGATAGGGTCAACATTAGCTCTCCTCCAGTCATCCATCACATCTGACTCTGCCAGCCTGAACCAGCTGGGACAGACAAAGATCCATTTTAAAGAGAGTGGCCTTCACAGCCTCAGGCATCCTGTCCACATTGCCCAGGGAAGAAGACTCAAGTGATGCAGGAAGCTGATTCTGTGGCTGCTGGGAGAGAAGAGCCTGCCTTCACTGTCTGCAGCGTCCATGTTGGGCTTACACCATTTTTAGTGGGAAAATGCCATCAGGGTGGAGTATCACACATCCCAGTTTTCCACTTTGGACTGGAGCCTCCATGGCCTGCATTTGGGGCAACAGGTCCAGCGGGAAATCCCCTTGGCCACCAGGTGGCAGTGTCATCTAAGCATCCTGCCTTGCAGGGCCAGTGGAAGGAAATACATTTTGCTCCGAGATGCTCAATTTGTGAGAAGGGCAGAAAGGTAGGACTGAACCCAGATTGACTCACTCCTCTGCTTGGAGAGGAAGAGCTCATGGAAAGCCCCCCTTTAATCTATGAGGAGCCCCCCATTAAAGGCCCAGCCCTTGTTCTCCTACAGGAGGTAAACACTGATTTGTAAATCAATATTCCCCCGCTTTCTGTGTCCATGTGCAGAGTTCAGTGCCCCAAGAAGTATCCGAGGAACGTGGGACTATCCTATAGAGACTCTGTTCCTTGAGAGGTGGAAATAATATTGGGATTAAGAGAGGCTTTTTAAAAGGTGCTCCTGGATGGCTGAGCAGAGCCTGATTCTGAAAGACGTAAAAAAACTCTAAAAAGGGAGACCGCTGTTTTTGTAAAGACACGTCATAATAATAATTTGTGAACTAAAATGATTTTAAATAAAACTCTGAGCAAGTTCCATTCCTCCTTTGAAACTCACTGAAATCCCATCTGCCTACACACTACAGGCATGACAGGAGTTTGTTTCTGCTGCCCTGAGGCCAAACACTTCAGATGCTGCCTGGCTGAGTCGGGGGTGGCTAAGCCTGGGACCACAGCCAGCCCCCCAATGTTTCCATGGGGGGCCCAAGAATGGCCCCCACCTCTGACCCCTTCTGCCGGCTCCTCTCCCTTCCCCTGTCCTCTTTCTGAGACTTTCTTGCAAGGCAGCTGTCCCAGAGGGAGGAGGCCTTGCTCAAAAGGTAAGGGGGGGCTCTCTCCTCCCATTTGTTCACTCCATTGCACTGTGATGGGGAAGAAATCCTCCTCTCCCCCCGCATGCTCCTCTCCTGATTGACAGAAAAGCAGGGGGCTGCCTGAGTTGTGGGTGTGGTCTGTGGGTGTGGTGAATGTGTGACTGACACCCCCCCCAAGGCTGGGTGACTCTCAGTATGGCCCTTGGGCCTCAAAAGTCAGCCCCTCGCACTAAACCATACCCTCTGTAGAGCCATGGACAAGTCTCTGCGTTTCAGTGGATCTTCTCTGAGTATTAATATTTATCATGGTTGGTTGGTTTATGGGCATGTTTAGCCCGGAGAAGAGATATGATAGCACTCTTCAAGAACTTGAAAGGTTGCCACAGAGGAGGGCTGGGATCTCTTCTTGATCGTCCCAGAGTGCAGGACATGGAATAATGGGCTGAAGTTGCTGGAAGCCAGATTTTGGCTGAACATCAGGGAACACCTCCTGTTACAGCAGTATGACAATGGAACCAATGACCTAGGGAGGTGGTGGGCTCTCCAACCCTGGTGGCATTCAGGAGGCAGCTGGACAGCCACCCATCAGGTATGCTTTAATTTGGATTCTTGCATTGAGCAGGGGGTGGACTTGATGGCCTTATAGGCCCCTTGCAATTCGATAGTTCTACAAATACTTGCTGGGAAAAGGGGCAGAATAACAAGATTTGCAAGAGGAAAGAAGTGGGTCTCTCTCCAGAAGAGTGGTGAGGGAGGGTCCCCACCAGGATGGGCAAAGAAACCTCCCAGTCAGCAGGGAGTGGAATCCACTCTGGGTTTTCCCAGGAGCTGTCCACGGTGCTGAACCCTCTGCTGCTCCCAGCTTTCTAAGTGGCATCTCAGTTGATGCCTCCTGCGATCCCTGCAGCTGGCATCAGACGTCTGCTTGAGCAGACACATACTGGAAAGGCTGATCCCTCTGGGGAGGGAGGAGAAAATGACTGGGTGGAGGCAAAGGGAGATCCCGGTCTTGGAGGCTGCAGGCGGGAAGGAGGAGCAGCGTGGCTGGGATTGGAGGGAGGAACTGAAGGCACCCAAAGCTTTCACACTCCAAATAGCTCCACTCATCTCTGCGCCTGTTTCTTGGCGCGGTCCCTCCGCTGTGGGACCGAGAGCAACCTCCCGGAGAAAACCTTTACAAGACCCGGCCCAGGCACCTCACCCGGAATGGGGACTGGACCTTCCAGATCGAGGTGATTCTGGAGGCACAGCCAAAGCGCAGAGACATCTATGCCTGCCAGGTGGAGCATGCCAGCTTCGACGGCCCCGTCACTATGCAGTGGGGTAAGAGGTTTGGGTTCTTCCCACACCTTCCCAGTCATGATGCGTCTTCCCAATCCACTGGTGTGGAGGCAGATGCAGCTATTAGGCTGACTGGTCTGTAGTTCCCCGGTTCCTCCTCCTTGCCCTTTTTGAAGATAGGGACAACATTAGCTCTCCTCCAGTCATCTGGCACTTCACCGGTCCTCCATGATTTCGCAAAGATAATAGAGTGCGGTTCTGAGAGTCCTTCAGCCAGTTCCTTCAATACTCTAAGATGCAGTCTATCGGGCCCTGCCGATTTGAACTCGTTCAAAGTGATTAGGTATTCCTTGACCATTTATCTATGAATCTCAAGCTCCAATCCTGCCCCTTCTACTTCATGTTTCCCGGGAGGGTCATAGACCCTGTTTTGGGAGAAGACTGAGCCAAAGTAGGAATTGAGCACTTCTGCCTTTTCTTTGTCATCTGTTATCATTTTGCCATCCTCACTGAGTAGCTGTGCCACCATTTCTTTTCTCTGTCTTTTACTATGGACATACCTGAAGAAAGCTTTTTTGTTGCTTTTAGCATCCCTCGCTAGCCTCAGCTCATTCTCAGCTTTAGCCTTCCTGACGCCATCCCTGCAATTCCGCGATACCTGCCTGTACTCTTCCTTTGTGGCCTGGCCTTCTTTCCAGTTCCTTTTTTGGTTTCAGGTGATCTCTAAGCTTTTTGTGAAGCCACATTGGCTTCTTCTGCTGACTTCCCCCCTTTTTTTTTTGTTGGAATTGCTTGCCATTGCGCTTTTAGAATTTCCTTTTTTAGAAACTCCCACCCATCTCGGACTCCTTTTCTCATTAGTGTCGGTTGCCATGGAATGGTATTTACAATTGTTCTGAGTTTATTATAATCAGCTTTCCTGAAGTCCAGGGTGCATGTATGGTTACTCTCAGCTTTTGCTTCTGTTAAAATCAAGAATTCAAGTATGGTGTGGTCACTTTCCCCCAGAGTTCCCCTAACTGCCACTTTATCCACCAAATCATCTCTATTTTTCAAAATCAAGTCCAGGATAGCTGCTCTTCTGGTTGCTTCCTCCACTTTCTGCAGGAGGAAGTTATCTCCATCACAAGTCAGGAATTTCTTGGAGGGGGTGTGTTTGGCAGAATTTGTCTCCCAACAGATATTGGGATAATTGAAGTCCCCCCCTACATCATGCCTCCTCAAAACATTGGCACTTTGCTTTACAAAAGTTACATTCTTGTCTTCTCCTTGATTGGGTAGTCGCTAGCAGACTCCAAGCGCCATATTCCTTTTATTAATTGCCCCATTAATATTAATCCAGATACTCTCGGTGGAGCTACCAAGATCATCTTCCTGTATTTCTGTGCACTGCTACCTCTCTGGTAAAAATATAAATATACTGCCTTCAAGTCGATTCCCATGAATAGGTTTTCATGGTAATATTCAGGGGTGGTTCACCATTGCCTTCCTCCGAGGCTGAGAGGCAGTGACTGGCCCAAGGTCACCCAGTGAGCTTCATGTCTGGGTGGGATTCGAACCCTGGTCTCCCAGGTTGTAGCCCAACACTCTAACCACTACACATGCTATTTGTTTTTGGGGAAAGGCCATAAATTGGTGGCAGTCTCAGGGTCCAGCATCTCCAAATATGGCTGGGAAAGAGCCCTTCCTGGAACTCTGGAGAGCTGCTGATAGTCAGTTATTATCATTATTATTATTTATTATGACCTGTCCTTCACCAGTAGGACCCAGGGTGGGCTACAGAATTTTAAAATACAGCTGAATGGACCAGTGGTCTGACAGAAGGCAGTTTCAGAGGCTCCTGTTGCAACCAGCCCTGTATTCAGAACCATGAGGACTGGTATATTTCTTTAGGGGAAGGGCTCAGTGGTAGGACAACTGCTCTGTGTGCAAATATCCCATGTTTGCTTTCCAGGCAGGGCTGCCTGAAACCCTAGGCAGCCACTGTCAGTCAGTGTATAGACGATACCAAGCAAGACTGAGTCTGACTCATTGGTAAAAGACCCTCATCCCCGGTGACCTTTTTGGCCACCGTTCCTGCTGGACCCCCGTCTTTTCCTGGGAAAAAGTGTTTGCGCTATGGAGCCTCATTCTCCCCTTCTTTTTAAAATATCTGCCCATGGGGGGGCTGCTCACGTGTGTAGGATTTCACTTGGGGTGGGAGTAGCCCTGGTTCAGTTGCTGGAATAAGAAGTGAATGTAAAAAAATGGCATCCCGGTGACTTAATTTGCTCTCCTTATGCTGTGCAGCACATGCCAAAGTGAGGGTGGGAAGGGATTTTGGTTTCCCTGAGGAAGCAGAAACTGTTTGGGGCTGTCGCTGTACATCCTGCTTTCTGCCCTCCCCACCCCACTCCTGCCCATGCTGGGCCCATGCCGGTGGGGGGTTTCCAGGCCTGGCCTTGCTGCTGCCACGGGGGTCTGGCTGGGGACTTCCCTAGGGTGGGGCTTGATCTCTGCCAATCACAGGCTCCGAGGCTGCCTGGTCATTAGTTGCCGGGCAGGGAAGGAGTCGCTGCTGCGAAAACCAAGGCTTGCGTCTCTGGCCATCCCAGGCTGCTGCAGGCCAGGAGGACTGTTTCTCTCCCAAAACAGCCTGCAAAGGTTGCCTTTCCCCCATTTCCTCCCTGTGTTGCTTGAGCAACGCTTTCTTGTGAAAATTCCTCCATGGGGGATCCACCCATTAGCGATCACTTGTGGCCGAGTGAGATTGTCTTCCAAGATAATTTGGTTGGAAGACACCTGTGCGTGAATTTGTTTTATGTGGGGAGATCGGCGCACAATGATCAACAATCTTGCCAGAAAAAGGCTTTGATCCAATGAGCCGAGTGAGATTGTCTTCCAAGATAATTTGGTTGGAAGACACCTGTGCGTGAATTTGTTTTATGTGGGCAGATCAGCGCACAATGATCAACAATCTTGCCAGAAAAAGGCTTTGGTCCAATGGCATGGGCACCACGACGGCTAGAAGTCCCTTATCTACTGCAGCCTTCATCTGCCTTCACAGCCGTTGTAATGTACACATTGTCGAAGTTGCCAACAGCTCACAACAGACCTCAGCAGCTGCAGCTGCGCCTTGGGCAGCAGCATTAGCACTAAAAGGGTGAACAGGTGCCCCCCACAGCAGGGCACCCCTTCAAGGCACACAAAAAGGGGGACAAAATAATGGGATGGGCAACCACCAGGTACAGATACCAGAGAGCAGTGAATCCTTTCCTGAGAGTCTTTGGGCCTGTTCTAGGCCACACATGATGGAGGTGTGGCCAGGCTGGTTGCGCTGCACCCCAGCCTCGTGTGACTGGACATGCATGCCCACCCTCTCCCCTGTGGGTTGTGCCCCCCCTGAGAGAAGACTTTCATTAATCCATGGTGGATTTGGAAGGGTCTCTGCAAGTTCTCTCTCTGCCATCATTCCAACCTCAGGGAAATCTGGTGTGTTTGAGGAGAGGGCAGTGGGCTCCTCTGTGTCTTTTCTCTCTTGCTGGTGTTGACATAAGAAGGCCATCTAGTCCAGCATCCTGGTCTCCCAGCAGCCAGCCAGATACACTAAAGGGAAGCCCACAAGTGGGATCTGAGCAGGACAGTAGACCCGCTCTCCCCACTTGCCATTCCCAGCAACTGCTATTCGGAAGCAAACTGTCTCTGGTTGCGGAGCAGAGTAGAGCCACCGTGGCCAATAGCCATTGGTAGCCTTTTCCTCCATGAATTTGTCTAATCCTCTTTTAAAGCCATTCCAAGTTGGGGGTGTTGGGTCCAAATGCAAGCGCTCCCCCTCCCCGCTGCAGGGTCGAGCTAACACACCCCTGAGCCTGGGTAGGAGCGCAAGCTTGACATTGTAATTTACCTGTTTTAGTGGTTCAGCCAGATATCAAAAGTAAAGCAGACACACAGACAATTACTTGCTTGATCAAGAAGGGGTCTCTAACCTGCAGACTGCAGTCTGACAGCGGAGAGAGCAACGTTTATTAAGTTGAAGCATCATTATATAGGGTTTCATAAGCAAAACAAGGTATTGTTGCAAAACTCATAACAAGAAGGGAATACAGTATTACATAGATAAAGCAAGCGCATCTTCATCTTTGTTACGTTACTCATAAGTCTTAAAAGCGAGGAATTGATAAAGAATTATACACTTGTCAATCTAAGAGAACTTAATTTGAGATAAGAACTGAGAAAAGCGAGGAGCAGCGTTTAGATTGACATTATTAAGAGATAAACATGAGGCTAGTAAAAGTTATTCACTCAGCTGTGTGACGTAAAACTATGGATACAATTCTAGCAAGTATTTGGGAAGACTTGTTCTTCTGTGCTGAATGAGCTACAATATGCAGGATGTGTATAGTTAAAGCAGGACAGCAACAAATCATAACAGTCCAGATGGGATACATCTTATCTCTTTCTCCAAGATGTTATTGCCTTACAAGCGTCTCTGGGTGTTCTTTTCTCATGAGGGAAGAAACGCAAGTTAGAGGCTTCTGTTCCCTTTCTGAGGTCCATAATTCATTGCGCCAATAGCTCTGGCTACAATGTAGCCTTTCTGAGCAACTCTTGGGGCCTAGGAAATAAAATTATTCCTAACAATTCCCCCATTTCAGCACTAATTGAGCCCACGGATTAATCAGTTAGCTGATTTTAACTACTTGTGGACAAAAAGGGAGTTCACTTGAACTTAAGGTTAAAAAAAAAAAGGCCAGGTATTGGTCTGAGGTATTGAGGTAGTGAGGTTCATCATGCTATGATCCAGAGTAAGGTAAGTACCATGTGTGTCTCATTTCAGAGATCCCAGCTGCTCTGGCTTGTAGGGTAAATGGTGGGTGTATCTGCATGTGTGCTTTTAATTAATACTAAAACACTAAAGCTCTTTCTAAAGAACAATGGGATTCACTGTGGTTGGGGTATATCCGCCAAGGAATAAGATAACATTTATGCAACAGCGTTTAACTCTGCCCTTGCTTTCCTTTGCACAAAACCTCTGGAACGCATCACCAGCCATCAGGTGTGTGTGTGAGAGAGTTGGGGTGAGAGTTATAGCTCTTGGCTTTTGCACCTCCTAGATTCCACTTGAACCAAACGGGGGTTAGCCAAGCCATACCACTCCCCCTCACTGTCCTCTCACACGTTAGTTATCACAATCCTGCCCCCCTCAAGCTCCAGTGCTGACTTCCAGGGTGTAACTGTGCCATATGAGATGGATACGTATCACAAGGACTATTAAGACAAAGACCCGAATTATTTGAAACATCAAAATCACCACAATGGGGTGCATTATAAGGGTTAAACCTCCTTTGGTGTCCTCACCCCAGCCAAACAGGGAATCCAAAATTTAAAATCATCCATGTGCCTATATCTGTGAGTGCTTATCTATAATGTAAGTGACTGTATGGCAATCATGTGCTATCTAGAGTGTAGCTTGCTGTCCCATGTATAACTGCTTCTAATTTTTTCTGTACATAGGATGAGAAAGTAACTTCTGGAGATCAGCTGGGCCATGACCAAAGCTGGGGATTTGTGGGTTTGAGGTGTTTAAACAAATCTGGATTAACTAAAAATTCTCTGGACGGTCCATACAGGGACTTTAAATGAGAAATCACATCCTACTATTTCCTTAATACCACAAAGGCATCTATTGGTGTGTGTTAGCATAGGTTGTATATAGTACTTATCAATAAAAACATCTAAAGAACAGAACAGCCATAACACATAAAATATTTCCTAACAAACATAATCCCCCATTTACAGCGAATTTAAACAAGGCCCTTTAAATTATAGCTGCATCATCATGTCCTAACCATTTGGAGTCACTCAAAGAACTAAAAGGTCGGCGTCGGAGGGGAAATTTGCTTGGGCAAGGGGACCTCCTTAGACACTGATTTCCAAGAGTTGAAAAGAGGGAAAATAAATTGGGTAGGCATTGTATACAGCAACATAAGAAAATAATACGAAATTTCCAGAAAAATGTACAACATTCGCTACCAATCAAAAGGAAAACAATAACAACAACACATCCTTAAAGGACAATGCATAATTCAATATTCCAATGGAAATAAAACAAGTATCATGGTCTTGAAGTGTACTGTGGGATGGCTTGCACACAGTTCATCCTGTTCATGTTCAGAGGAAGCTGTAACTGAACTTGTGTGTCTCTTGTAGGTGCTAGGCAAAGAAACTGGAATAATGAAAAGAATCTTCATTCCACCCTCCCCCCGAGTGACTGTATGAAAAGATTGCAAACTCGCACAAGGTGTCTGTTTCAGGTTGCTGGCCAAAATAGGCCCGAAAATAGTTCTGTGGTTGGGTAGAATGAAGTAGGCCCTTATGCTGTTATTGCAGCAATACAGGAAAATAGCATGCCAGTTGCATATCGTGTCCTGGAGCAATTCAGCAATCTAGTCAAAAATGCCTCAAAATAAAAATCTTCTGTGATATACATGCGAAAAGAAAACGTTCCTTGGGGAAAAAACACTTCAGTGCTGGAAAGAAATATAAAAATAAAACACATTCATGGCCACAGATGATGAATGACTTCTGAACAAAAGTAACAAAAACTAAGATATTGTGTTGCAACTATCAATTTAGCAACTTTGTACCTGGAACTGAGTATTCTCATTATTGGTGAAAAATATATATATATATCAAAGGGATTCAGACAGAAGAACACATAACAACACAACACGTAACAAAAATTTTGAGTTTCTTAAGCCTCTGGCCAGGTGCAGTTCACTGGAAAGACACGTGAATACTGGAAAAATAAAACAAACAGAAAGAGAGAGAGAGAAAGAGAGAGAGAGAGAGAGAGAGACCCCAGAGAGGAGAAATTAAGTTTCTCTTTGCCGTCTGTTAGCAGAAAGTCAACAGATTTAGGAAAGAAGAGAAGCCGGCATTTGTGATAAGAAGAACATTTTTGTAGCTACTTGAACATAAACATTAATAAGGCCTTTGCACATTTCTCCAAATTCCTCTTGTTGGTCATGACTTGGCTGAAAAGAAGTATTGTTAATAAATTCAAATATCACTGGAAGAAATGTTAAACTGAAGGGATTGAGGCTTATATCATAAAAAATGTCTTTCCATTTATATACCTAAATAGAAATATACTTCAGAATCAGTTGAAAATAAAACCATAACCGTACTGTTTTAAATGAACTAGAGAAAGGAGGGGTTGCATTTACCCTCAGCCTTGAGTCTCAGAGAGTGGGAGAAAAAGGAGGGGTGAAACTGCTGGCATTAACTCGTTCGTTTGCTGTTTCTCCTTCAGTGTCAATAAAACTTCACTTAAAAACCTGTCAAACCTTTGTTTTTCTGAAAAATAAGATAAGCAGGGAAATAATCACTTTTTCTAATCCTTCAGCTCAGCTCTCCAGCCTCCTCTACACACCTTCTTCGCAGCATACTATATTCCAAGATACTTAATGGCTTTACCTTCCCCTTCCCTGCAATGGGCGCATGGGGCCTTCTTTAAGAAATACCTAGCTTTTGCACTTTTATTCTTCGTTCCCTGGTCTTTAACTCCATCCACCTCAATCAACTACCTTACTTAACTCACTTTAGTAAACCTATGCCCATGCATCAGATAGCAAACGTCAACACAAAACAATCATTTTCAATTCTAAACAACTGTAGGGTAAAAATCAGTCCACTGTGTACACAGACTGGAGAAAACAACTTTAAGAACCTTGATAGAAAAGGGAGCTCCCAAGGAAATAAAATGTTAGGTAAAACGTTCCTCTGTTACACGGTGGTTAGGATCAAAATGGCAGGGACTGAGATAAGATAGGCATTAAACATTACAACAGAAAGGAACATAATTTGTAGCAGCATATTGAATCCTAAAACCATACACCCAAACGGGTAAGGTGTGGGGTAAATAAAATAAAAGAAATATTCTCAGCATGGATAAAAATTCCCTTCCAACCGGAGACGACTATTAAGTATAATCAAATCTTGCACAGAAAAATACAAAGAGAGAGACGATTTAAAGTTGCATTCATAAATACCAAAACATACTTATGCTCTAAATTTCTTAACACTATACCAGAATAACGAAAAGGAGCTCCAAAAGATTTAAAAGTGGGTAAAAACCAAAATATTATTTTTGCAACAGACAGACAAAACACACAATGCTACAACACATTCTAAACTGCTGAGTTTCCCCATCCTCTGGCCATGTACAGAGCTTTGCTCATGAGAGTAGCCATTGAAAGCAGCCTGTGGGAAGAAAGGGAATTACTTTGTGACCTTTTTACACAGACTGGAGAATAAATTATAATTACATGACAGACAACACAATAATTAATGAGGCCCTTCCCCTTCTCCTTGGAATATGGCCTGGCTGAAATCAATCAGCATAATTGGGAAAACACAGTCAATAAATCTTAGTATAAAAAAGTAAACCATAAGGATCAAGTTAGACTTAAAGCATAAACATCAATTAAAAACCCTATTATAAAAAACGGAGAGGCTGCTTTAATTTTTAATCTGGAGTAAGCCATTTTCCTTTCAAACAGTGGAAGAGAATGCTGTCTCCCTTTTAGTCAATTTGCTTACTAAAAAAAACATTTCTTAAGCTTCTTAACGTCTTGAACATTATACCTAGGTAACAAAAAAGAGTTCCAATAATAATAATAATAATAATAAATTTAATTTCTTCGTCGCCTATCTGGCCAATGGCCACTCTAGGCGACTTACAAAATTATTAAAATACAATTAATAAAATACAGTAATACAATAAAAACAATAGATCTGCAACGACAATATTAAAACTGGGTAGGAGGCATTACAATTATATCGATTAACCCTCCCCGGATACCCCGAAGGCCTGCTGAAAAAGCCAGGTCTTTAAGGCTTTCCGAAATACATTTAGGGAAGAGGCATGCCGGAGAAAAGCTTATACACAAAAATTAAAAGGATAAGCAAGGACAAATGAGCAAAAAACTAAATACTTCAGAACTATGCCTCCTTTTCAAAGTGCCAAAAAGGAGGAGATTCCCTTCTACGCTCGTGCAAAAACAAAACAGGCATTATTAATGTATAAACATTTATCAAACAAGACAGACAAATGAAAAACCCTTAACATCAACAGATTCATGTCAAAGAATTGGAGGAAATAATAAAGGAGTTAGCAATTAGACTTTTAACCATGTACAAAATGCATAAAGAAAAGCTTTCCCTTTGCAGGTGCCAACAAAACATCTTGGGTCAGACGAGAACTGATTCCTGTAATTAAATCATGATTTATGTGCACAGAAACAAATACAATCACTGAGAGATAAGAAAAGTATACCAGGCTGCAAGGGGCAGCGGTCGCGCCATTCCTCCGGCTGTTTAGAGGCAAGTGGGGGGGGGAAGGGAAGGAGGGGCTGTAATTTTAAGCGCGCACATACACAGAAGGCAAACTGAAGTAAACTAAACCCAGTAAATCAACACAAATAAAGAAAAGGGAACACAGACATTATATAACAGAAAGTATTCTCTTTTCTTTTCCCTAGAACAATCACATTTCCTACCCATCACGAATAGTCACTGACTCTTGAACCTGTTCACTGTTTTTCTATGTATCTCAAAACCTTCTATCTACATCTCCACTCCAAGAGCCAAATGCAAAGAATACAACAGAAGCAACCCTACACAAAACCATCAAAAAGAAACAAAAACAAAACAGAGAAGGGGGGTATCCAAACCAGATAAGAGTCTCTGCCAGCCAGAGACTGAACATTCCCAGTGCAAATCCTGTTTTCCGCCTTTTCCAAGTTCCTATCACTTGCAAGGCTTCGTCCCTCAGAACCTTGCGAAAGGGGGAGGGAGACACAAGTGTTATCAAGGGCTTTTGCCAAACACAGAAAGGGAGGGGTAACAATGTGCTGGGGGAATTTAGTTAATATCAAATTTCTATACCTTAACCCCTGTATTAACTGCAGCATTTAAAACAAGAGACAGCAAAGCATAATAAGGAGAAAAGGAAATTACACTCATTCAGAACTTGGTTACCTGTTTCCCTGGATTCTAAGTAGGAAAGAGTAGGAGAGCATTACAGAATTGCATGGCAGCATTACATTCAGAACTTTAAGCTAAAGAAATCAAAGGACCCTATTACTATAAGAAGTGAAAGGTAAGAGAGAGATTACCTATCCTATACCCGAAGTGGCTACAGCTGAAGCCATGTGGAAGAGCTCTGATCCAAAACCAAAAGGGAATCTCTTGGTCTCAAGGTTTTGCACCGAGACCCAGAGTCTCCTTGGCTCTGTCCCTGCAGCCTTGATGCATTCCTTGAGAGCATGTGCTCTGATGCTCCTCAGCCCCCCCTTTCTCTTCAAGCCTCGGTTTTAAAATACTTTTTTTCCTCTCTCCCCCTTCTCTGTCTCTCTTGCTTAAACAAACAGAGCAGATCTCTTCATTCTGACTTACACGTTTGCTAAAAGCATAAAGGAACAGATTAGGTTCTTTGAATCCTACGAAAGATAAGGGCAGCAAGTGAAAGTAAAGGGAGGAAAGTTTCCTTTTAGCATTCTCACAGAAAACCCTTCACATTAAACACTCAAAGAAACTTTCACACCTTCACACATACATCCAATTCACACTTGAGTACTCCTTCACATACGTCTATTTTAAACAAAATTATTAATGCGAAGGAAATGTGCCCGCCAAAGACAACAGCATGAGCATCCCATTTTCCCCTCCCTCTTTTCTTTTCCATTCTGCCGGGACTTGTTGCTGTTGAAAGAAGGAAGAAAGGGCATGGGAGCTGGATGGGGACGTCCCCCCTTTTTGTGGACAGGGTTTTCGCAAGCGCATTAGCTGGCTACAGTTCTCCTTACCATCACATTAGGATGTGGAATTTACACCTTCAGTAATATTTTGTTGTCATGGTTGAGTGAGAATCCTGTGTAATACTGTGATTGTGTGTCAAAGTGTAGCTCCGTGGTGTGCTTGTGTGTGTGCTATAACTGGCCCTCTACTTCCATGCCCCAACCTGGTCCTTGCGTTGGGCTTTGGCCCCCACCAGGGCTGGTAGAACCCGTGTCTACCTTGGGTTCCCTTCCAGACGACACACTGCCGACTTGTAAATTTAAATCAGACAATAACCCCGATGAGGTTCCACCATCCAGAGGACTTAGAGGTGGCGGGGCAAAAGTAATTGCTGTGTGACCAACAGGCTGTCGTCTGGGGGGTTCATTAACAAAATAGCCAGGAGGGGGATGGTTGTCAGTTATGTCAGATATGTTCCTACCAATCAACATTCTAGCAACAGCCCAGTTTCGTGCCCCAAATTCCCATAGGGACAAGAATGCCAGCTGTGCTGGATTATCCTTGTCTAGCCGCTTCTTTACCCCATATAAACAAGCTGCATCAAAGGACCCAATCTGAGCCACCTCCCTTCTGGAGGTGCCCCAACTGCAGTTATTTCCGGCCATTGTCTCACGCATAACTTTACCATGGTTTTCTTTACATACCTATCTTCACTGGCAGACGTCCTTCATCCCAGTACCTACACATCAAACTCTAAAGGGGTTAACAGGACAGACACACGCTTTACTATTCCCTTGCCCCATGATATCTAGCAGTCACCACGTTGTTACTTCAATTTTTACTCCTGCAGTTCCGTCATCCAGTCTTTCAAAACATCGTAGGAGAGAAATGCTCTCCGGGCGCCCTGGGTATTTTGTAAAACATGGAGTGGAATTCTCTGTGGAGTCCCATCTGGGGTGCCATTTGTCAGGTCCAAATGCAAGCGCTCCCCCTCCCCGCTGCAGGGTCGAGCTAACACACCCCTGAGCCTGGGTAGGAGCGCAAGCTTGACATTGTAATTTACCTGTTTTAGTGGTTCAGCCAGATATCAAAAGTAAAGCAGACACACAGACAATTACTTGCTTGATCAAGAAGGGGTCTCTAACCTGCCGACTGCAGTCTGACAGCGGAGAGAGCAATGTTTATTAAGTTGAAGCATCATTATATAGGGTTTCATAAGCAAAACAAGGTATTGTTGCAAAACTCATAACAAGAAGGGAATACAGTATTACATAGATAAAGCAAGCGCATCTTCATCTTTGTTACATTACTCATAAGTCTTAAAAGCGAGGAATTGATAAAGAATTATACACTTGTCAATCTAAGAGAACTTAATTTGAGATAAGAACTGAGAAAAGCGAGGAGCAGCGTTTAGATTGACATTATTAAGAGATAAACATGAGGCTAGTAAAAGTTATTCACTCAGCTGTGTGACGTAAAACTATGGATACAATTCTAGCAAGTATTTGGGAACACTTGTTCTGTGCTGAATGAGCTACAATATGCAGGATGTGTATAGTTAAAGCAGGACAGCAACAAATCGTAACAGTCCAGATGGGATACATCTTATCTCTTTCTCCAAGATGTTATTGCCTTACAAGCGTCTCTGGGTGTTCTTTTCTCATGAGGGAAGAAACGCAAGTTAGAAGCTTCTGTTCCCTTTCTGAGGTCCATAATGCATTGCGCCAATAGCTCTGGCTGCAATGTAGCCTTTCTGAACAACTCTTGGGGCCTAGGAAATAAAATTATTCCTAACAGGGGCCATCACTGCATCTTGGGGAGCAAATTCCATAGTCTTCAGTCCTTTAAGTCATTTGTTTTGTAGTAAGAGTTAGAGACCAAAAACCCCTTGTGGGCTGAGTGGGATGTGCCCAGGTGCTATCATGACTGTAGTATCTATACACTACGAGATGGGGTGGGTCAGGGTACCTCTCACTCAGGAGAGGAAATCTTATTCAAAACGCATTGCTGTTCTTCTACTCTATGTTGTTGAACTGTGTCTTGTTATAACATGACCTATATTTTAACATGTATTTTGTATTTTCCTTTTACATGCGTTTAATTGTGGTAGCTTATGGCTCTGAACAATAAAGATTCATTCATTCATTCATTCTCATTCTGTATTGGATTGGCTCCTGCTATGTTGCCTGGCTTATACCAGCTGTCACGATCACTCAGGTACTCCCACTTGATAGAATCAGGAACAAGAGAGCCTCACCAATCAGAGAGGGAATCCTGTCAAACTAATCTCATCTCTTTTTTTGATCGGGTCACTAGCTTAGTAGATGGTGAAAATGCTGTATTTATTTATTTATTTATTTATTTATTTATTTTTATTTTATTCAGCTTATATCCCGCCCGACTAGCAAACAGCTCTCTGGGCGGCAAACATAGAAACATATACAATAATAAAATTACAAGATCAATATAACAAATATAAAAGTACACCATCTAAAATAAAAATTACAACATTTACATAAATAACTTAGATTAAAATGCCTCAGAGAAGAGAAAGGTTTTAACCTGGCGCCGAAAAGATAATAGTTCGGCGCCAGGCATACCTCCTCGGGGAGACTATTCCACAATTCGGGGGCCACCACTGAGAAGGCCCTAGATCTTGTTACTACCCTCCGGGCCTCCCTATGGGTCGGGACCCAGAGGAGGGCCTTCGTAGTAGACCGTAGTGTACGAGCCGGTTCATAACGGGAGAGGCGTTCCTGCAGGTATCGTGGTCCCGCGCCATATAAGGCTTTATAGGTTAATACCAACACTTTGAATCTGGCCCGGTAGCATATTGGAAGCCAGTGCAGGTGAGCCAGAACAGGTGTTATATGCTCAGACCGCTTAGTTCTTGTTAGCAGTCTGGCTGCTGTATTTTGCACTAGCTGTAGCTTCCGAACCGTCTTCAGAGGTAGCCCTACGTAGAGCGCATTGCAGTAGTCCAAACGTGAGGTTACCAGAGCATGAACCACTGATCTAAGGTCCTCCTTACTCAGATAGGGACGTAGCTGGGCTAACAACCGAAGTTGGTAGAACGCATTCCGTGCCACCAAGGCTACATGGGCCTCGAGTGATAGGGAAGAGTCTAAAACGACTCCCAAACTACGAACCTGATCCTTTAGGGGGAGTGTAACCCCGTCCAGGACAGGGTATGTATCCACCATCTGACCAGAGAAACCATCCACCAGCAGCATCTCAGTCTTATCAGGATTGAGTCTCAGTTTGTTAGTTCTCATCCAGTCCATTGTCGCGTCCAGACAACGGTTCAGCACATCGACCGCCTCACCTGAAGAAGATGAAAAGGAGAAGTAGAGCTGCGTGTCATCAGCGTACTGATGACAACGCACTCCAAAACTCCGGATGACCGCACCCAACGGCTTCATATAGATATTAAAAAGCATGGGAGACAAGACCGAACCCTGCGGGACCCCATATTGGAGAACCCACGGGGTCGAGCAATGTTCCCCAAGTATTATCTTCTGGAGACGGCCCGCCAAGTAGGAGCGGAACCACTGCCAAGCAGTGCCTCCAACACCCAACTCCGCAAGTCTCTCCAGAAGGATACCATGGTCGATGGTATCAAAAGCCGCTGAGAGATCAAGGAGAATCAACAGAGTTATACTCCCTCTGTCTCTCTCCCGATATAGGTCATCACACAGGGCGACCAAGGCCGTCTCAGTGCCAAAACCAGGTCTGAAACCCGACTGAAATGGATCTAGATAATCGGTTTCATCCAATAGCGCCTGGAGCTGGTCAGCAACCACTCGTTCCAAGACCTTGCCCAAGAATGGAACATTTGCCACTGGTCTATAGTTGTTAAAGTCCTCTGGGTCCAAGGAAGGTTTTTTCAGGAGTGGTCTCACCGCCACTTCTTTCAGACAGCCAGGGACCACTCCCTCTCATAAATAGGCATTTATCACTTCCTTGGCCCAGCCAGCTGTTCCATCCTTGCTAGTTTTTTTAAGCCAAGAGGGGCAAGGATCCAGTACCGAAGTGGTTGCACGTACCTGTCCAAGTACCTTGTCCACGTCCTCGAACTGAACCGACTGAAACTCATCCAACAAAACATGACTAGACTGTGTTCCAGACACCTCATTAGGACTAACTGTCATAAAATGGGAATCTAGGTCCCGATGAATGCATAAGATCTTATGCTGGAAGTGCTTAGCAAACTCATTACAGCAGGCTACCGATGTATCTACCATGTCCTGTGGGCCAGGGTGGAGTAGCCCTCGGACAACTCTAAAAAGCTCCGCTGGGCGGGAGAGAGATGACTTAATAGTGGCGGCAAAATGTTGTTTCTTCGCCCTCCTCACCGCACCTACATGCCGCTTGGTAGATGTCATCTATCTAGATTTCAGCAAAGCAAACTGGTCAAATACGGACTACATGGAAATACTGTCAGGTGGATTCACAACTGGTTGGAAAACTGTACTCAAAGAGTGGTCGTCAGTGGCTCTGCTTCGGACTGGAAGGAGGTTTCGAGTGGAGTGCCACAGGGTTCTGTCCTGGGGCCGATACTCTTCAACATTTTTATCAATGACTTAGATGATGGGGTGGAGGGAAGCCTTATGAAGTTTGTGGATGATACGAAACTGGGAGGGATAGCTAACACAATGGAAGACAGGAATAAAATCCAAAGGGACCTGGATAGACTAGAAAATTGGGCTGAAATTAATAAAATGACATTCAATAAAGACAAATGCAGGATTGTGCATTTAGGCCACAAAAACAAAATGCACGGGTACAGGATGGGAAATACCCGGCTTAGCAGTAGTGCGTGTGAGAAGGACCTTGGAATTGTAGTGGATCGCAAGTTGAACATGACCCAGCAGTGTGATGCTGCGGCAAAAAAGGCAAACGTGGTTTTGGGCTGCATAAACAGAGCTATAGTTTCCAGGTCGAGGGAAGTAATAGTCCCACTATATTCTGCATTGGTCAGGCCTCATCTGGAATACTGTGTTCAGTTCTGGGTGCCTCATTTTAAGAAAGATATAGACAAGTTAGAGCGGGTTCAGAAGAGGGCAATGAGGATGATAGCCGGTATGGAGAACAAGTCTTTTGAGGAAAGGTTGAAGGAACTTGGCATGTTCAGTCTGGTGAAGAGAAGGCTGAGGGGTGACATGATTGCACTCTTTAAGTACCTGAGGGGCTGTCACATAGAGGAGGGTACAGATTTGTTCACTGCTGCCCCAGAGGGTAGGACTAGGTCTAATGGTTTTAAGTTGCAGGAGCGTAGATTCAGATTGGGCATTAGAAGGAACTTCTTGACAGTAAGGGCGGTTCGGCAATGGAACCGACTGCCTAGGGAGGTGGTGGGATCCCCTTCGCTGGATGTCTTCAAGCAGAGGCTGGACAGCTATCTGTGGGAGATGCTCTAGCTGTGGATTTCCTGCTGTGAACAGGGGGTTGGACTCGATGGCCTACAAGGCCCCTTCCAACTCTATGATTCTATGCTTGCTTTTCTGTGTTTCCCCCACCTTTTTATTCTATAGCAGGCACATGTAGCCTCCCACCCACATTTAAACCAAAGCTGTCCCTGGCCACATCCACACCAGGCCTTTATTTCCCATTGGCCAGTCATGGCTTCTCCCAAAGAATCCTGGGAAGTGTAGTTAGTGAAGGGTGCTGAGAGTTGCTAGGAGACGCCCTGTTCCCCTGACAGACCTTCAATCAGAGTGGCTGACTGTTAAACTACTCTGGCCACTGGAGCTCTCTCAGTGGAACAGGAGTCTGGGGGAAGCCATGGCTGGCTAAAGTGAATTCAAGGGTCTAGGGTAGCTGTGGCCCCCTGATTAGGCAAGCCCAGCAGCTGTGAGGCTTTTAGATCTCTGACAGTTGGTTCTTACTGAGCATCCCTGACATTATCACTGAGTTGAATGCAAATTTTTTAAAATTAATTCAAAATCAGCCAAGCATTTTTTTTTAACTTTTAAACTGCAGAAGACGAAGGTCAGAGAACAGGGCAAGGTCAGCTGATTTTTTAATTAATTTCAACAAATTATGAGATCTCAGACATGAAAACGTAGAGGGTGGTTAAGCAAGCGCTTCTGAGTTCAGGACTATACGTTTTGTGAGGTTTTGGTTTGAAATGAGCTTATAGGAATTATCAGAATGGCATGGGGGTATTTTCAATTTATCATTGCAGAATGTGAAAAATAAATGCTGGCTATAGTATACAGCCGCTCTCGTGGCTACATAATCATGTGGCAGGCAGATTAATATCTGCCTTTTTATAGTATAGAATTATGGGGAAAGCTTCACCTGTTGATATTCTTTCTGTTGGATATCTTCTTCGAGTGCTGAAATGGAAATGGCCTGCCTTCAAGTTGATCCTGATTTATCGTGACCCTATGAATAGGGTTTTCATGGTAAGCAGCATTCCGAGGGGGTTTACCATTGCCTTCTTCTGAGGCTCACCCAGTGAGCTTCATGGCTGGGTGGGGATTCGAACCCTGGTCTCCCAGGTCGTAGCCCAACACCTTAACCACTACACCATGCTGGCTCTCTAAGACTAGAACAGCGTTACAGAATTACTTGGGTGCGTGGCAACATTAATCATTAATATCCTAACCCATTCATAACTTTAAACTAAAGAGATCAAAGCACCCTATTACTAGAAAGGAGTGACAGGTAGGAAAGATTACCTATCCTAGGCCCGGAGTGGGTGATTGAATACAGCTGAAGCTATGTGGAAGAGCTCTGATCCAAACCCAGGAAAAAATTTCTTGGTCTCAAGGGTTTGCACTGAGACCCAGAGTCTCTCCCTAGTCCTGTCCCTGCAGTCCCTCAATGCATTCCTTGAGAGCGTAGTACATGTTGGAGCTCTGATCACCCTTCGTCCCCCTTCCTCTCCTCCTTTCCTAGATTCAAGCCTCGTTTTAAAAGACTTTCTCCTCTCTCCCCCTCCTGCAAAGGAGGGGTCTGGGAATCTGCTGATTTTGTGTGTGTGTGTGTCTGAGTGCAAGTTTCTTACTGACCCTGAAAAACTAAGGCTCCTTCTTCCGAACAATGGGATTCTTCTTTTGGACGGCCAGGAACTCTGCCAAGGAGAAAATAACATTTATTCAGTAGCTTTTGGTTAATTTTGTTTCTTAATGCTGCCCTTGTTGTTCTTTGCACAACACCTGTGGAACTCATAACTAGCCATACCAGCGAAGCGGGAGTGTGAGACTTGGGGGGGAGTTATAGTTCCTGGCCTTGCACCCCCTGGGTTTCACTTGAACCAAAATGGGGTTAGCCAAGCAATCGTAACACTTCTTTGATGCGAAGTAAGGTTGCTACTCTGACTGAAGCTCTTTTCACACTCCAAGCATCGATAACATTTGTCCCTTGTGAGTTCTTTGATGTTGTGTAAAGGAGCCACTCCACCTGAAGGTCTTCCCACACTCCAAGCATGTATAAAGTTTGTCCCCTGTGTGAGTTCTGTGATGCAAAGTAAGGTGGCTACTCTGACTGAAGACCTTTCCACACTCCAAGCATTTATAAGGTTTGTCCCCTGTGTGAGTTCTGTGATGCAAAGTAAGGTGGCTACTCTGACTGAAGCTCTTTCCACACTCCAAGCATGTATAGGGTTTGTCCCCTGTGTGAGTTCTTTCATGCATACTAAGGGTGCCACTCTGACTGAAGCTCTTTCCACACTCCAAGCATTTATAAGGTTTGTTCCCTGTATGAGTTTTGTGATGCGAAGTAAGGTTGCTCCTGTGACTGAAACTCTTTCCACACTCCAAGCATGTATAAGGTCTGTCCCCTGTGTGAATTCTTTCATGCATACTAAGGGTGTCACTCCGACTGAAGTTCTTTCCACACTCCAAGCATTTATATGGTTTGTCCCCTGTGTGAGTTTTGTGATGCGAAGTAAGGTGGTCACTCCGACTGAAGCTCTTTCCACACTCCAAGCATTTATAAGGTTTGTCCCCTGTATGAGTTTTGTGATGCAAAGTAAGGTGGCCACTTTGACTGAAGCTCTTTCCACACTCCAAGCATGTATACGGTCTGTCCCCTGTGTGAATTCTTTCATGCATACTAAGGGTGCCACTCCGACTGAAGTTCTTTCCACACTCCAAGCATTTATAAGGTTTGTCCCCTGTATGAGTTTTGTGATGCAAAGTAAGGTGGCCACTTTTACTGAAGCTCTTTCCACACTCCAAGCATTTATAAGGTTTGCCCCCTGTGTGAGTTCTATGATGTGAAGTAAGAGCGCTACTGTCACTGAAGGTCTTTCCACACTCCAAGCATTTATATGGTTTGTCCCCTGTGTGAGTTCTGTGATGCGAAGTAAGGTGGCCACTTTGACTGAAGCTCTTTCCACACTCCAAGCATTGATAAGGTTTGTCCCCTGTATGAGTTTTGTGATGCAAAGTAAGGTGGCCTCTTTGACTGAAGCTCTTTCCACACTCCAAGCATGTATAAGGTCTGTCCCCTGTGTGAATTCTTTCATGCATACTAAGGGTGTTACTCCGACTGAAGTTCTTTCCACACTCCAAGCATTTGTATGGTTTGTCCCCTGTGTGAGTTCTGTGATGCAAAGTAAGGTGGCTACTCTGACTGAAGACCTTTCCACACTCCAAGCATTTATAAGGTTTGTCCCCTGTGTGAGTTCTGTGATGCAAAGTCAGTTTGCTACTAAACCTGAAACTCTTTCCACACTCCAAGCATGTATAAGGTTTGTCCCCTGTGTGAGTTCTGTGATGCGAAGTAAGGTGGCCACTTTGACTGAAGCTCTTTCCACACTCCAAGCATTTATAAGGTTTGTCCCCTGTATGAGTTTTGTGATGCAAAGTAAGGTGGCCACTTTGCCTGAAGCTCTTTCCACACTCCAAGCATTGATAAGGTTTGTCCCCTGTATGAGTTCTATGATGTGAAGTAAGAGCGCTACTGTCACTGAAGGTCTTTCCACACTCCAGGCATTTATAAGGTTTGTCCCCTGTGTGAGTTCTTTGATGCGAAGTAAGGTGGACACTCTGACTGAAGCTCTTTCCACACTCCAAGCATTGATAAGGTTTGTCCCCTGTGTGAATTCTTTGATGCACCGTAAGGGCGCTACTTGACCTGAATGTCTTTCCACACTCGAAGCATTCATAAGGTTTGTCCCCTGTGTGAGTTCTTTGATGTGAAGTAAGAGCGCTACTGTCACTGAAGGTCTTTCCACACTCCAGGCATTTATAAGGTTTGTCCCCTGTATGAGTTCTTTGATGCGAAGTAAGGTGGTCACTCCGACTGAAGTTCTTTCCACACTCCAAGCATTTATAAGGTTTGTCCCCTGTGTGAGTTCTTTTATGACTACTAAAGGAACTACTCTGACTGAAGCTCTTTCCACACTCCAAGCATTTATAAGGTTTGTCCCCTGTGTGAGTTCTTTGATGCAAAGTAAGGTGGCTAATCCACCTGAAGCTCTTTCCACACTCCAAGCATGTATGAGGTTTGTCCCCTGTTTGAGTGTGTCTCTCTTCTTGTCTCTTTGCTCCATCTTGACCCCTCAATTTCTGCTCCTGCATCTGCTCCTCAGCTTTTTCCAGTGATGCTTCAGATGGTTCATCCTCAGACTTGACCCCCCAGATGTATCCTGATGGAATGAAAAGGAAAGGAGATCAAATGCTGTGGAGAAATCCTGTGAATATATTATGATTTGTTCTTTGAAAACATATTTCTGGGAGCTCTGTTGATATCAGAGTTTAACTGTCAAAGCTCGAGGCCTTGTACAGCTTTATTTTAGCAGTAGGTGCTTGGTAACAGGTTGTGAAAAGAGACGCAGAGAGAGACAACTGTAATAAAAATCTGCTCTCTTGTCCCTCCATTTAAGGGGGACAGCCCAGTACTTATGCACAGCTGGAATTTACAAACCTAGGGCCTGTTTACGTGCAAAAAAATCTGCATCTGGTGTGTTTTGCAGATCCTTTTAATTTGGACCATTTACTCGACGTTTTAGCTAAAGCCCGTGCATTCTACTGCTTTTGCCTTCAACTCCGGATTAAATAGATGCGTTAAAAATCCGAACTTGCCTTAAAAAAGTGCATCTGCTTCGTTGCCAATTTACCGTGTAATCGCTTTTCTTTGTTGTTGTTTTTAGATCCTCCCTTACTCCGCCCCTTTAAGTGTCTCTGGGCATCATTTTGTTTCCTGCCCTTGATGAAGCAACTTCCGGTTGCTCTCACCTTCCTTTCTCCCGCTTCCCCCAACACATTTCCTCCCCTGCTCCTTTAAACAAAATCACATTCCTCTTTTCTGCAGCCACACCAAGAACTCCCCGAGGGTAGCAGGGCTGGAGCTCGTAGCATTCCTTCCTCAGAGCTGTGGTTTTGGCACTGTTGTTTACATCTAGCGTGTGTGCGCGCGAGCGAGCGAGAGAGTGGAGGACCTCTTCTGCCTCGTAGCATCCCTCTGCTTCCCCTCAAAGCTGGATCTCTCCCTCCTCTAGGGCTGATGCATGCGCCCTTTTCGCAGCCATGGCAAGAGGAAGCTGGTGAAGGTGCCGCTGGGGTAATTTATAAGCTTCCGAAAGCACCAGGAAAAGGGGAGCTGCCTTGGCGTCTCATCCCAACATCTGCTCCACTCACGGAGAGTGATAATATTAAACGGTCAATGCTTCCTTTAGCAGCTGCTTTTCATGTCTCTCTAAAGATAACTGTTTGGTGGTTTTCTTGTTTCCAAGAACGCATGCTGAGGCTTGTCCTGGGGTGCCACAGGCACACCAATCTCATGCAGGGACAGCCTAACAGCTACTTGTGGGAGCGATTCCCTTTCTTTCAAGCACCTATTCCTTTGTTTAGGGAAACACGGCCCCTTCCCCGCCTCCGCAGTTAACATGCTAATGTGTGGGCTCGGCAACAAGGAAACACTGATTGCAATAAATGCACAAGCGTGTGAATGCTACAAAGAAAAACAGCCAATTTATTCATAGCGAGGGTCAAAGTATGTGAGCTGTCAAATTCAATCACAATGGAAAAAGAAGCATGTTTAATGTGGATCTTGGGTCCCATGTAAACAAGTCCCTAGGATGGATCCTGTCTGACAGGAACATGGCCTTTTCCACTGCCAGAGGGCAGCTAGCATACCCTGCCTCCCTCACTCCCAAAATGTTAGCCCCATGTTACCTGCAACATGAGACACTGCTGAAAGATGAGATCCCCAGAACAGATGGCACTCTGCGAGCTACTGGGGAAGAACAAAGGAGAAGTACGAGTAGCGCTGTGACTGATGACGCAGCTGGGTCAAAGCCAAAAGGAAGCCCAGAGGCCGATGCGCACAGATGCGAAAGGAGAGAACGGAGTTGTACGACGCACACAATAGGAACATGGAATGTGAGAAGCATGAACCAGAGAAAGTTAGAAATTATCAAGCAAGAAATAGAAGGGGGAGCAAAGTCAGGATCATTCAGACCATGGTATTCCCGATTTCAATGTATGGATGTGAAAGTTGGACAGTGAACAAAGCAGGTAAGAGAAAAATCAACTCGTTTGAAATGTGGTGCTGGAGGAGAGCTTTGCAGTGGCGCCACTAGGGTTGGTGTCACCCAGTGCAGTAACTCATAGTGTCACCCCCGCATCTGTCCATCTCACGGGCCTCTGGCCACCTTGCTTTCCTGGGGGGCAAGAGGGAAGCCATCCTCTCCCACCCCGGCGGGGAGGGCTTGGGGTGGCCCCAAACCAGGCTCCTTCCTCGAAGACCTCAGTCCGGGGAGAGGGGGCTGCCACGTGCCCGTTTACAGAGAACCCTCTCCCTCTTTTATGTAAGGGGGTGTTTTCACAGCATCTATGCCAGGAGAGAATACGGCAACAGGTAATGCAAGAAAGGGGATTGCTACCCTCCTTTCTCTATCAGTTGCAGCAGAAGATCAGGCAGGGCTGGCTCCTCCTCCCAGCATCCCTGACTACTGGCCATGCTGGCTGGGGCTGATGTGTTCCAGTAACATTTGAAGGGTCACAGATTCCCCATCCCAGACAGTCGGGTCTGTACCCAGGGTTTGGATTCTACTCCTGCCTTGGTGGAGAGATGCAGCTTGCCCAGGTAAACAATTCCAATGTGGCTCAACAACCACTTTTCTGCACAGCAGAGGGAAGGGAAGGCCAAGTCTCAGAGATTCTGAGATGGTGGTGATGGTGCAACTGGAAAAGGATAAAGGTGGGGGATTAGGAGGGGAATGAGGAAGTGGGGCAGGGGTAGAAAGATACAACGTCTTGGTGGGCGTGGTGCTTCATGGGCCATCTTCATGCCCAGAGACAGGGTGCTTTCCCCCAAAGGAAAACTATACAGAGGATTTGTTTTTTTTTTTTTAAAAGGACCACATTCTGTTCACATCCACCTAGATCCAAACGGGGACGCGATGTGAAATGCATCTTTCGCAATCATGACAGAGTTTAATGGGGAAGGGCTGCGTCTCAGTGGAGGAGCATCTCAGCTGCAATCCCTGGCATCTCCAAGTCAGGCTGGGAGAGCTGCTGCCAGTCAGTGCAAACAATACTGAGCTAGATGGATCAGTGGTCTGACTCCCTATAAGGCAGATTTCTATATAACAGGTGAGCAGAGTGGGACACTTGTCAGGTCCACGGCACAGAGGGAGGGGAGGTTTAACTCTTTGCTCCCCCACTGTGGTCTGACAAATATCTCCCCCCCCACCGCCACAAGTTTCAGGGAAGCTACTATTGGTGTAACAGCACTTCTGGGGAGATTTTTTGGGGATCATGAGGGGGAGGAAAGGATTAAGCCTCCTGTCTCTTTCACTGTTTCACACACACACATGCATGCCTACCACTAATGTTCTCAAGAATCCTGATGTGGTTGCTAAAGATGCATTTAACATTGCATCTCATTTGGCCCACACCAAAGGGAGACTGACCTTTTTCTGTGTGGAATTCGCATTGGCTACTGTGTGAATCTCGATGGGGTTCTCGATGGAGACAGCACCCCCGACCAACTCGCCCCCCTCCTCTGGCTCTGCCATGCCCTGGCACAGAGGAGGAGAGGCGATCCAGCAGCTGGCAGAAGAGTACTGCATTGCACCCCGATTCACTTCCTTTGTCATGGCACTGAGGCTGCTGGAGCCGAGGAACTGCCTCCAGCCTCCCCCCCTGTTCCCCACCACTGTAGGAGGAGCCAGGCTCCTGCCGATGCCCCTGCCTCCTCCTCCCCCTGCCTGCGTTGGCCAGAGCACACAGCCGAAGGAAGGCGAGGGGAAGATCAAAGGCCTCCATCTGTGGGAGGGCAGTCTGCACACTGCCTTGGCCTCAGAAGATCTAACTGGCTGTGTGGGAGATCCAGCTCGGCCGTGGCGCACACCTTCCACATGTTAATGTGGCAGCAGGGCGGTGCCTAGGCAGTTCCTAGGGGCAGCTCTGGGTGTCACCCCGCTCTCATGGTGTCACCCAGTGCGGTCCGCACCCTCCGCACCTCCCTAGTAATGCCGCTGGAGCTTTGCACATACCATGGACTGCGAAAAAGACATATAATTGGATGTTACAACAAATTAAACCAGAACTGTCACTAGAAGCTAAAATGATGAAACAGGGTTTGTCATACTTTGGACACATAATGAGGACATGATTCACTAGAAAAGACAATAATGCTGGGGAAAAAAGAAGGGAGAAGAAAAAGAGGAAGGCCAAACAAGAGATGGATTGATTCCATAAAGGAAGCCACAGACCTGCACTTACAAGTTCTGAGCAGGGTGGTTCATGACAGATGCTCTTTGAGGATCCTGATTCATAGGGTTGCCATAAGTCGTAATTGACTTGAAGGCACATAACAACAACAACATGTTGGCAATGAAGACACTGAATTTGACAAGGATTATCAATACCTCGGCGCAGTCATTAACCAAAATGGAGACAATAGTCAAAAAATCAGAAGAAGGCTAGGACTGGGGAGGGCAGCTATGAGAAAACTAGAAAAGGTCCTCAAATGCAAAGATGTATCACTGAACACCAAAGTCAGGATCATTCAGACCATGGTATTTCCGATCTCTATGTATGGATGTAAAAGTTGGACAGTGAAAAAGGCAGATAAGAGAAAAAACGACTCATTTGAAATGTGGTGTTGGAGGAGAGCTTCACGCATACCATGGACTGCGAAAAAGACCAATAATTGGGTGTTAGAACAAATTAAACCAGAACTATCACTAGAAGCTAAAATGATGAAACAGAGGTTCTCATACTTTGGACACATAATGAGAAGACATGATTCACTAGAAAAGACAATAATGCTGGGAAAATCAGAAGGGAGTAGAAAAAGAGGAAGGCCAAACAAGAGATGAATTGATTCCATAAAGGAAGCCACAGATCTGAACTTACAGGAACTTAACAGGGTAGTTCATGACAGATGCTCTTGGAGGTTGCTGATTCATATGGTCACCATGTGTTGTGGTCGACTTGGAGGCACATAGCAACAACAAATTCAATAAGAAGCTAAAATGATGAAACTGAGGTTATCATTCTTTCATTGTTGGAGAGGGGCCATCCCAGAACACCCTCCACCATCCCAAAAGCCAATTCCACACACAGGGCAATTGACTCTGGCAAAATATCCTTCTCTGTCAAGGCTGGGTTCGCTCACAACAGCCCTGCAAGGTAGTAGACTGTCACCACCTTTTATACTGGTTAGCCACCCTGAGCCAAATGGGAAACTCTGAGCCCAGAAAACTTGCCAAGGATTACAGACAGCAAGAGTCAGACACCCCTTGCTCTGAAGCCTTTAGGCAAAATACCCAATTCACACAGTGGTCGTGGTAAGTGGCCAATGTACTGGTTCAGAGCAGAGCTTGGAAACATTACTTTTTTAAACTACACCTCCCATCAGCCCCAGCCAGCATGGCCACTGGATTGGGCTGATGGGAATTGTAGTTCAAAAAAGTAACTTTTCCAAGCTCTGATTCAGAGCCAACCCTCTCCTGAATAAACACACACTGGTAAATAGAAATAACTTTATTAAAGAATAAAAGAGGTGCACAGTTACAGCAGCAAAATAGTTCCTTAATATCAGCACTTAAAGGGGCAAGGTCACAACTGAAAAACAAGAAAGCTATCTAGCCTAATCTATACTTACATGTACGTAGACAATTGCACAGCCCCCCTCTCCTCAGAGAGAGGAACAGAGGCTTATCAGCTGTTCTGGGAGAAGAAGTGGAAAATATTATTAAAGACACAATTACCAAACATGGAGTTGAACATAGCAATCATGGGATATGAGGAAATATGCTCTCATGCATCAGGAAGTGTTTAAAGATCAGGAAGGAGAAAGCAGGAATAAATGAATAGTTCTTCCAACGGAGGGATGTAATCCCATCATCAGGATTAGGACCTGTGCTTTTAAACTTGTTTCTAAATAACATGGATTTGGGACGAGAAGAGAGGTAACCAACTTTAAAGTTCAGGGTGATTAAAATAAAGAGGGATTGTGAGGAACTCCAAAAGGAACTCTCCAGGCAGGCTTGGCTATTAAAGAGCAAATGCAATTAAATGTAAGCCAGCGTCAAGTGATGCACAGAAGTGAAAAATCCTAACTGAACCGGTGGTGACTGACAGGAGAGAAACCTTGAGGTCATAGCGGATGCCCCAATTAAGTGTGTGGGATCACTAAGACACAGATTGAAAATAAAACTGCCAATATCATAACGTCATTATACACATTTAAGATGTGATCCTACTTGTAATGCTGTCTTCAGTTTTGGTTGCCTGACTGCAAAAATAGCATTGTAGAGGTGGAAGAGGTAGAGAAATGGGCAGCCAAAGTGATCAAGGACTGCAATATTGGGGGATTTTTGCCATAGAAAAATAGCTTAGAGGAGACACGATAGAAGTGTATGATCACACCAGACATTTAAAGCACATTCAACACAAATGTAAAGCACAGGGCTTCCCCCAACGAATCCTGGATAATAGTTTTTCCTCACTGCGCTACATTCCCAGCACCCTTCATAAACTACAACTCCCAGGACTCTTTGGAGGAAGCCACATGCTTTCAATGTACACTGTGGATGTGCCATAAAGGTGTGTGGTGTGGAGAAAGTAGATAACGCCCTCTGATTTAGTAGGGAACTTACACCTGGTGTAGGAAGAGGGAGTGGAAGTAGCTTCTACCCCAATTTGCACCTGTTTCAGGAAAAATGTCACTCGCTAAACACTTTCAGCTTGTAAAGCCTGAGGATGTGGACAGGATTCTGGGAGAATCGAGGGCCACTACTTGTTCCCTTGACCATTGTCCATCCTAGTTAATGCAAAACCAAAATGGACAAAGAGAGGCAGAAAAAATAAGTAACTGGGGGTTCCGACCCCAAAATCTGCTCTGGGCCAGGACAAATCATACACCCCAGGAAAAGGGAGGGTGTATTCTATGAGATGCCAGTCTTTCCCAGCTAAAATAAAGAGTAAATAGGGGGAAATGTGTAATTTGGGGTGACCGCTTTAAAATGTGCTGTGGGCTGTGAAAAATCATTCACTTGAGCAAAGTGGATAGTGTCCTCTGTGAGATGCCACTGCATCCTGCCTGGAATAGTTTTTCTTGTGGAGCCCCAGTTACTTGTTTTTTTCAAACTTTATTTTGTCCATTTTCATTTTGCATAGATGCACTTTTTCAAGTCCTGTGCCCAGGAGAAGCTCTGGGCCAGGTGGGACACAGTGGTATGCAAGAGAGGACACCCTCCCCTTTCCTGGGATGTATGATTTGTCCTGGCCCAGAGCAGACTTTGGGGTGGGCAACCCCCATTACTTATTTTTTCAGCATGTTTTTGTCTATTTTGATTTTCCATAGATGCCATTATTCATGGCCTGAACCCAGGAGAAGCTCTGGGCCAGGTGGGATGCACTAGTATGTTACAGATGACATCCTCCCTTTTTTGGGGTGTATGATTTGTCCTGGGCCAGAGCAGATTTTGGCATGGGCATCCCCACTAACTTGAATTCTTCTGCCTCTTTCTGTCCATTTTGATTTTGCATAGATGCCATCACCCATACCCTGTGGCCAGCAGACAGTCTGTGCCAGGTGGGACGCACAGACATCTCGTGGAGGACACCCTCCCCTTTCATGGGGTATAGGATTTGTCCTGACCCAGAGCAGATTTTGTGGTGGGTACCCCCAGTTACTTATCTTTTTCTGCATGTTTTTTCTCCATTTTAGTTTTCTGAGATGCCTTTATTCCTGCCATGTGTCCAGCACAAGCTATGGGCCAGGCAGGATGCACTAGTATGTCTTAGAGGGCTCCCTCCCCTTTCCTGAGGTGCATGATTTATTCAGGCCCAGAGCTGATTGCGGGGAGGGCATCCCCAGTTACTTATTTTTTCCTTCGTGTTTTTGTCTATTTTGGTTTTATGTAGATGTTCTCAACCGTGCCCTACGCCCAGCAGAAGCTCTGGGCAGGATGAGATGCACTGGCATCTCATAGACATCACCCTCCCCTTTTATGGGGTACATGATTTGTCCTGGCCCTAAGTTGATCATGGGGTGGGCACCCCCAGTTACTTATTTTTTTCAGAGTGCTTTTTGTCTATTTTGGTTTTGCCTAGATGCCCTAATCCGTGCCTTGCACCCAGCAGAACCTCTGGGCAGGATGAGATGCACTGGCATCTCCTAGAGGACACCCTCCCCTTTCCTGGGGCACACGATTTGTCCTGGCCCTAAGTTGATCATGGGGTGGGCACCCCCAGTTACTTATTTTTTTCAGAGTGCTTTTTGTCTATTTTGGTTTTGCATAGATGCCCTAATCCGTGCCTTGCACCCAGCAGAAGCTCTGGGCAGGATGAGATGCACTGGCATCTCCTAGAGGACACCCTCCCCTTTCCTGGGGCACATGATTTGTCCTGGCCCTAAGTTGATCATGGGGTGGGCACCCCCAGTTACTTATTTTTTTCAGAGTGCTTTTTGTCTATTTTGGTTTTGCCTAGATGCCCTAATCCGTGCCTTGCACCCAGCAGAACCTCTGGGCAGGATGAGATGCACTGGCATCTCCTAGAGGACACCCTCCCCTTTCCTGGGGCACATGATTTGTCCTGGCCCTAAGTTGATCATGGGGTGGGCACCCCCAGTTACTTATTTTTTTCAGAGTGCTTTTTGTCTATTTTGGTTTTGCGTAGATGCCCTAATCCGTGCCTTGCACCCAGCAGAAGCTCTGGGCAGGATGAGATGCACTGGCATCTCCTAGAGGACACCCTCCCCTTTCCTGGGGCACATGATTTGTCCTGGCCCTAAGTTGATCATGGGGTGGGCACCCCCAGTTACTTATTTTTTTCAGAGTGCTTTTTGTCTATTTTGGTTTTGCCTAGATGCCCTAATCCGTGCCTTGCACCCAGCAGAAGCTCTGGGCAGGATGAGATGCACTGGCATCTCCTAGAGGACACCCTCCCCTTTCCTGGGGCACATGATTTGTCCTGGCCCTAAGTTGATCATGGGGTGGGCACCCCCAGTTACTTATTTTTTTCAGAGTGCTTTTTGTCTATTTTGGTTTTGCCTAGATGCCCTAATCCGTGCCTTGCACCCAGCAGAAGCTCTGGGCAGGATGAGATGCACTGGCATCTCCTAGAGGACACCCTCCCCTTTCCTGGGGCACATGATTTGTCCTGGCCCTAAGTTGATCATGGGGTGGGCACCCCCAGTTACTTATTTTTTTCAGAGTGCTTTTTGTCTATTTTGGTTTTGCCTAGATGCCCTAATCCGTGCCTTGCACCCAGCAGAAGCTCTGGGCAGGATGAGATGCACTGGCATCTCCTAGAGGACACCCTCCCCTTTCCTGGGGCACATGATTTGTCCTGGCCCTAAGTTGATCATGGGGTGGGCACCCCCAGTTACTTATTTTTTTCAGAGTGCTTTTTGTCTATTTTGGTTTTGCCTAGATGCCCTAATCCGTGCCTTGCACCCAGCAGAACCTCTGGGCAGGATGAGATGCACTGGCATCTCCTAGAGGACACCCTCCCCTTTCCTGGGGCACATGATTTGTCCTGGCCCTAAGTTGATCATGGGGTGGGCACCCCCAGTTACTTATTTTTTTCAGAGTGCTTTTTGTCTATTTTGGTTTTGCCTAGATGCCCTAATCCGTGCCTTGCACCCAGAAGAAGCTCTGGGCAGGATGAGATGCACTGGCATCTCCTAGAGGACACCCTCCCCTTTCCTGGGGCACATGATTTGTCCTGGCCCTAAGTTGATCATGGGGTGGGCACCCCCAGTTACTTATTTTTTTCAGAGTGCTTTTTGTCTATTTTGGTTTTGCCTAGATGCCCTAATCCGTGCCTTGCACCCAGCAGAAGCTCTGGGCAGGATGAGATGCACTGGCATCTCCTAGAGGACACCCTCCCCTTTCCTGGGGCACATGATTTGTCCTGGCCCTAAGTTGATCATGGGGTGGGCACCCCCAGTTACTTATTTTTTTCAGAGTGCTTTTTGTCTATTTTGGTTTTGCCTAGATGCCCTAATCCGTGCCTTGCACCCAGCAGAACCTCTGGGCAGGATGAGATGCACTGGCATCTCCTAGAGGACACCCTCCCCTTTCCTGGGGCACATGATTTGTCCTGGCCCTAAGTTGATCATGGGGTGGGCACCCCCAGTTACTTATTTTTTTCAGAGTGCTTTTTGTCTATTTTGGTTTTGCGTAGATGCCCTAATCCGTGCCTTGCACCCAGCAGAAGCTCTGGGCAGGATGAGATGCACTGGCATCTCCTAGAGGACACCCTCCCCTTTCCTGGGGCACATGATTTGTCCTGGCCCTAAGTTGATCATGGGGTGGGCACCCCCAGTTACTTATTTTTTTCAGAGTGCTTTTTGTCTATTTTGGTTTTGCCTAGATGCCCTAATCCGTGCCTTGCACCCAGCAGAAGCTCTGGGCAGGATGAGATGCACTGGCATCTCCTAGAGGACACCCTCCCCTTTCCTGGGGCACATGATTTGTCCTGGCCCTAAGTTGATCATGGGGTGGGCACCCCCAGTTACTTATTTTTTTCAGAGTGCTTTTTGTCTATTTTGGTTTTGCCTAGATGCCCTAATCCGTGCCTTGCACCCAGCAGAAGCTCTGGGCAGGATGAGATGCACTGGCATCTCCTAGAGGACACCCTCCCCTTTCCTGGGGCACATGATTTGTCCTGGCCCTAAGTTGATCATGGGGTGGGCACCCCCAGTTACTTATTTTTTTCAGAGTGCTTTTTGTCTATTTTGGTTTTGCCTAGATGCCCTAATCCGTGCCTTGCACCCAGCAGAAGCTCTGGGCAGGATGAGATGCACTGGCATCTCCTAGAGGACACCCTCCGCTTTCCTGGGGCACATGATTTGTCCTGGCCCTAAGTTGATCATGGGGTGGGCACCCCCAGTTACTTATTTTTTTCAGAGTGCTTTTTGTCTATTTTGGTTTTGCCTAGATGCCCTAATCCGTGCCTTGCACCCAGCAGAAGCTCTGGGCAGGATGAGATGCACTGGCATCTCCTAGAGGACACCCTCCCCTTTCCTGGGGCACATGATTTGTCCTGGCCCTAAGTTGATCATGGGGTGGGCACCCCCAGTTACTTATTTTTTTCAGAGTGCTTTTTGTCTATTTTGGTTTTGCCTAGATGCCCTAATCCGTGCCTTGCACCCAGCAGAACCTCTGGGCAGGATGAGATGCACTGGCATCTCCTAGAGGACACCCTCCCCTTTCCTGGGGCACATGATTTGTCCTGGCCCTAAGTTGATCATGGGGTGGGCACCCCCAGTTACTTATTTTTTTCAGAGTGCTTTTTGTCTATTTTGGTTTTGCCTAGATGCCCTAATCCGTGCCTTGCACCCAGAAGAAGCTCTGGGCAGGATGAGATGCACTGGCATCTCCTAGAGGACACCCTCCCCTTTCCTGGGGCACATGATTTGTCCTGGCCCTAAGTTGATCATGGGGTGGGCACCCCCAGTTACTTATTTTTTTCAGAGTGCTTTTTGTCTATTTTGGTTTTGCCTAGATGCCCTAATCCGTGCCTTGCACCCAGCAGAAGCTCTGGGCAGGATGAGATGCACTGGCATCTCCTAGAGGACACCCTCCCCTTTCCTGGGGCACATGATTTGTCCTGGCCCTAAGTTGATCATGGGGTGGGCACCCCCAGTTACTTATTTTTTATGAATTTATGACATCATTATGCATTTATGATAATATCTGAAGCCTGATGGTTTTGATTGCATAAATGTATTGGTATTCTTGATGGGGGGAGTCCCCGGATCACAGTGATATATCATACGGGGTACCCCAACATAGATCTTGGAGTTCAGAGACATGTTAACTTTGTCTTGAAATTGCTGTACCTGTCAACGTTTCTTTTTAGTGTTTTGAACTTTCAAGCAAATAAGGAATTGGGAACTGGGAACCAGCGTCAGCGGCATGATGTGCCCACGGGATGCTTCGATCCGGCCCACCAAAGCCAGCCCAGCTCAGGGGAGAGGCAGACGGGATCGATCTGGAGGGTCTGCTGGGAGGGGATGCTTAAGGGGGGGCTCGCCCTCTCCCACCCCCCAATTGCATACCTTTGTTGCGAGGCTCCCCCTTTGCAACCGCGCTCTGCTGCATCGCTGCGCATGAAGAGAGGCGGGGCCGGAAAGGGAAGTCCCTCATTTGCCTTCTTGCCTTCAGCTCCCTTGTCGTTTCTTAACCCTTCAAGTGGCTGAAGCTCCTCGGCTGCTTCGCACGGAGAGCGAGGGGAAGCCTCTTTCTCGCCGGTGACTCTTCTGCATATTAAAAACAAGAATGCCATGCACATTTTTAAATAAAGTCTTCGAAAGAACAGCTTAGGTTAGCCTAAACCCTGTTTCCTTTACCTGTTTGATTTCTCTGTGCAGGGACTTTTTGTGCTGACTTGTACGGAGGAACATCTCACCCTGCTACTTCTCTCCTGCAGTCTGAAGTGACCGAGTCCAGCAGAGAGAGATTTCCTGCCTTAATGCCTTCCTTCTGGGACTCTCGTGTTACTGTGGTGAGCACCGACAGTGCACTCCTAAGACCTGCGAACATCCTGCAAGCAAATCAGGAGGAATGCTCCCTTGTGGTCGCATTACCTGCCCATGAAGAAATCAGAACAAATGCTCAATAAAGATATGAGAGGGTTGAATCCTGCTGCTTCCTAAGTGTGCTTGAAGATGGTAGCCTGAAAGCAGAATTCTCAGGAGTGTTTCTTATCCACACTTCACCAGGAGGTCCCAGGGTTACCATTTCAAGAGGATAAAAGATTCCCCCAGCTAAGATACACAACAATACAGAACTCATTTATAGCTCATGAAATTGGAGCTCTTTGCATGGGTTCCGGTTGGCACTGAAGGGGAGCAGGGCTCTCATGGCTTTAACAGCTGAGTGGCAGGCAGATATTAAACAGTAAGCCTTTTCTAGTCCAGAACTAAAATTATGGGGAAAGCTTCACCTGTTTGATATTGTATTTGTCAGGCATCTTGTTACTTGTGTGTGACCTCCATTTATCTTTGGGCTTCCCCCCCTCCATCTGCAAAAGAGGGTGCACATTTGCTCATGACATGAAGGGCATGTACATTTGTGTCGTCATCTGTCAGTGCAGCAGAGGGTGTGATCCACATCCAGTGGACTGGGCCCAGAACATCCTCTTGGCAGTTTGGCACCCCGGTTACCCCAGGGAAAGGCGTAGGAGTGGTGGGAGGCCAGGCTTGAGGGAGGAATCCCAAGTGAGTGAGGAGTGGGGGAGATGAGCAGCAGGCCAGAACGAGGCTGAATCCCAGGAAGCAGGAAGAAGCTGTGCCAGAAACGACGCTGAAGTTGGTTCCCAGTTCCCAGTTCCTTGTTTACTTGAAAGTTCAAAACGCTAAAAAAGAAGAAAAGTTGACAGCTACAGCAACTTCAAGCCAAATTTAGCATGTCTCTGAACCCCAAGTATATGTTGGGGTACCCTGTATGATATATCACTGTGATCGGGGGACTCTCCCCATCAAGAGTAACAATATGTTTATGCAATCAAAATAATCAGGTTTCTGATATTATCATAAATACATAATGATGTCATAAAATCATAAATCATAAGTAACTGGGGGTGCCCACCTCAAAATCTGCTCTGGGCTGGGACAAATCATATACCTCAGGAAATGGGAGGGTGTCCTCTGCGAGATGCCACTGTGTCCTTCCTGGCCCAGAGCTTTTGCTGGGCGCAGGGCATGGAGGAGGTCATCTATGCGAAACCAAACCAGAGAAAAACGTACAGGAAAAAATAAGGAACTGGGGGTGCCCACCCCAAAATCTGCTCTGGGCCAGGACAAATTTGCTACTGGGCCCAACAGGTAGTTTCAGGTTCCTATTAGTATATCGGCCACCACGCTGCACCTTGGACTTTTTGGCTGAAGTGCTGGAGGTGGTCTCGGATGTACATGCGCAATCCCCAAACTTGGTAGTTTTGGGGGATTTTAATGTGCACTCCAAGGCCCCTCTTTCAGGAGTGGCCCAAGACATTGTGGACTCGATGGTAGCCTGGGAGCTACAACCTATTCAAACAGGGCCTACCCATGCAGTGGGCCATGCCCTTGATTTGGTCTTTTTGTCAGGAGAGGTGGGCAGTGACCTGGAAGTCGGGGGGCTGCTCACTGCCCCCCTGTCCTGGTCAGACCATTATCTGGTCAGGATAGACCTTTGCATATCCCCTCCCCCTCGGAGAACTGGAGGGCCCAGCAGGATGTTTCGCCCTAGGTGACTGTCGAACCCGAATGGCTTCATACGCGAACTGGGGGATTTTTTAAATGCTATTGACGGCAAAGTGGCCAAGACTCTGGTGTCCAGGTGGAATGCAGGGGCGACCAAGGCAGTGGACCGGTTGGCCCCGAAATGCCCCCTCTTGTTATACAGATGCAGGACAGCACCCTGGTACACCCCACGGTTGCGTGGCCTACGGTGGGAGGTAAGACGGCTTGAATGCCGTTGGCAAAAGACACATGCAGAGGCAGAGAGAACTCGGAACAGAGCAGCAGCAGCCGACTATCGGACAGCGATGAGGAGAGTTTTTTGCAGCCTCTGTAGCTGCCGCAGAAAGCTGCCCAAGGAGACTGTTTCAGGTGGTCCAGAGCTTGGTGAGACCAGCTGTGCCAGATCCGACAGAACTTGCCTTGGCCTCCTGTAATGACTTTGCAAAACATTTTGCGGACAAAATTGATTACATCAAGAGTTCTATTCCACCTGCCACAGCCTTAATAATGGAACCAGAAGTGACCATTGAACCCTCAGGGTCTTGGGATAGTTTCCAGCTTCCTTCCTCTGAGGAAATCACCAGGGCCCTGTCCTTGCTTAAATCAACTTCGTTTATCCTCGACCCTTGCCCAGCGTGGCTTATTATGAGCTGTAAAGACAAACTCATCAAGGGGATTAAGGCAATGGTGAATGCGTCTCTTGACGAAGGCCATCTGCCATCTGCCTTTAAAGAGGCAGTAATAACTCCTCAGACCCCTTGGATTTAAACAACTTCCGCCCAGTTTCTAATCTGCCATTTCTGGGTAAATTGGTTGAACGGGTGGTGGTGATCCAATTGCAAGTGTACTTAGATGAAGTGGACTGCCGTGACCCATTCCAATCAGGGTTTCAACCCAGACATGGGACAGAAACAGCCCTGGTAGCCCTGGTGGATGACATGAGAAGGGCACTAGATAGAGGGGAGCATATCCTCCTTGTTCTCCTGGATCTTTTGGATGCCTTCGACACTGTCGACCACGATATCTTGTTAGATCGCCTAGAGAATCTCGGGATTGGAGGCACCATTTTACGGTGGTTCCACTCCTTCCTCTCTGGGAGATACCAGAGAGTGGTACTGAGAGAGGAGGTCTCGGAGCCTTGGCCTCTTACATGTGGGGTACCACAGGGCTCTATCCTCTCACCGATGTTATTTAATGTCTATGTAAGGCCGCTGGGAGACATCATCAGGAGATTTGGACTGCAATTCCATCAATACGCAGATGATACCCAGATTTTTCTCTCATTTAAGTCCCCCCCACTGGTGGCGATGGAAAGGCTATCTAATTGTCTGGAGGCTGTGAGGGACTGGATGAGCAGGAATAAACTTAGGCTGAATCCTGATAAAACTGACGTTCTGTTGGTGGGTGATCAAGAGAAGTTGGCAATTACGGATTTGGTGCTCAATGGGATACAATTGCCCCTAAGAGACCAAGTCTGGAGTTTGGGGGTCATTCTTGACTCCCAGCTATCCATGGAAGCACAGGTAGCGACCGTTAGGGCATCACTTTTCCAACTCCACCTCATTCGTAGGATACGCCCTTATCTCCCGAGCCACCAGCTCCTTAATGTGGTACATGCCTTGGTTCTGTCCCTGTTGGACTACTGTAATCCCTGGAAAACAGTCCGTAAACTGCAGCTAGTGCAGAATGTGGTGGCTCGCCTGATTAAGGGCAGCCGCTGCCGTGATCATATTACCCCTGTACTTAAGGAACTGCACTGGCTACTATGCTATGATTCTATGCCCGCCAACTTGGATGGCTTTCAAAGCGGGTTGCACACGTTTCTAGAGGCTCAATGGCTGCTGACCACGATGGCTCTGTTGCTCTCTCCACTGTCACTGGCAGGAAATATCTCTGGGAATGTCATTTGGGGGTGAGTGTTGCTGTTGCCCTCGAGGCCTGCTTTCAGGCTTCCCAGTGGGGCCTCTGGTTGGCCACTGAGGGCACGATGCTGGGCTCTTGGTCTGACCCAGCAGCCAGGCTCCTCTGATGTTATGAGAGGGGTTGGCAACAGACTTTTTGGGGGCTGTGAGCCCACGGCCAGTAATGGCCCCCACGAACACCTGCCTCCAACAAGGCCAAGGCCCGCCCTTTCTCTGCCCCTGCTTTGACATAGAGGCTGCTCACCACCTTCCACCCCCTGGATACACTTCAGCAGTGGACAGGTGGTGGCTCTTTTGAATGGGGGCTCACCATTTGGGGAACGAAACAAAGCTCATTGGATGCAGAAGGGCCACGTTCGATCACCGACATTTCTGGGAAAGACCCCCTGCCTGAAATCTTGGAGAGCTGCTGCCAGTCAGGGCAGACAATACTGAACTAGATGAACCAATGATCCCCAGTCTAAAGCAGCTTCCTGCGTTTCAAGGTTTTTGTTGTTATGTGCCTTCAAGTCGATTATGACTTATGGCAACCCTATGAATAAGCAACTTCCAGTAACATCTGTTATAAACCGCCCTGTTCAGACTTTGTAAGTTCAGGTCTGCGACTTCCTTTATGGAATCAATCCATCTCTTGTTTGTCCTTCCTCTTTTTCTACTCCCTTCTGTTTTTCCCAGCATTATTGTCTTTTCTAGTGAATCATGTCTTCTCATGATGTGTCCAAAGTATGACAGCCTCAGTTTCATCATTTTAGCTTCTAGTGATAGTTCTGGTTTAATTTGTTCTAATGCCCAATTATTTGTCTTTTTCACAGCCCATGGTATGCGCAAAGTTCTCCAACACCACATTTCAAATAAGCTGATTTTTCTCTTATCCATTTTTTTCACTGTTCAACTTTCACATCCATACATAGAGATGGGGAATACAATGGTCTGAATGATCCTGACTTTAGTGTTCAGTGATACATATTTGCATGTGAGTTCTCAATAGTTGCCCTCCCCAGTCCTAGCCTAATTTCTTGACTATTGTCTCCATTTTGGTTAATGACTGTGCCAAGGTATTGATAATCCTTGAGAAGTTCAGTGTCCTCATTGTCAACTTTAAAGTAGGGAAGGGCTAAGCTGGGGTTGAGGGAGGGGGGATTTGCTGCTCCCCCCACCTTGCAATCCTGTGCATGTTTACTCAGAAGTAAATCCCACCCTGTTGAATGGGGCTTACCCACTAGGACTGGCGTCAGTTTTGCTGAGACGGCACCTCGGCATTGCACCTGCACCCTTTGCCACTCACTTCTCCCTGCCTTCCACCACATCTGTGGCTCCCACTGGCCCTCAGAATTATCCCCAGGCCAGCAGAACAGTGAGTGCTTTTCTACCCTATATCTCAGTGGTGGCCTGAGCATGTGCTTTGCGTGCTGAAGGTCCTGGGTTCAATCTTTTGCATGTCCTTGTGAAAGGGAAAAAATGTTCTAGGTTGTTTGTGTGATGATCCCACAGCTGGCTCTGTGTGTGTGTGCTATTACATTCATTGATATACGGGAATTACAATTTACGAGTAACATTAGTACAAAAACATTACTAAGGATTTTGTATGGTCTGGTACGGGAGGAGGTCCGTGGGGGTGAACCATGAGTTACCGCACCGGGTGACACCAACCCTAGTGACACCACTGCCAAACCATATGAAAATCGAATGTTTTAGTTCTGCGTTTACCTCATTTCAGTTGGCAAGTCATTTTCTTTTTATTTTTGGCAGATCAAACAATGTATGGTACACCAGCATTAGCTCTTTTAAAATTTTTGGGAGGAACAAAATGGGAAAAGTGACATATCTATATCAATGGCTGCTTGCAGGGTCATAATAATAACCAAACCCCAGAAAATGGAGATTTCAGGATGAGGCCCTCCTGGTTGCCCCACAGTCTGCAGCAGTTCATCTGGTGACACACAGGGCAGGGCCTTTTCTGTGGTGGTGCCTATCATGACACTACACATACACAGAAACAAGGCAGGTGCCAACTCTGCTGAGTTTTCAGTACCTCTCATGGACATGGAAAGATGCTGGATGTTGGGAGATTCAGGAGAGAGAAAAGAAAGTTCTTCACACAGTGTATAGTTAAATTAACTTTTAGGGAAGAAAACTGTTTAAAGACAACAGATTGTGGTTGTAAAAATCTTTATTGGTACTGTCATGAAATTGTAAATTTCTGTGAATTGTTAACCTGGTTTGTATATCATGGCTCAGTTACAAGGGACATCTTGGAAGGAGACAGGCCTCTGTGAGAGGAAAATTTTAAGTTTTGTTTCCAGCTGCAAGCAGTTGGGGAGGCCTGAACAGAAACACCAGTTTATCTCTGCTAACCAGTAGGAGCCTGGTACTCAAGGCCATGCGGGCTTGAGAAGGTTGAGATCAGAGATGGGAGGGGAGCCTGCAAGGCGCGAAAAAGTGAAGAAGCTTCAGGAACATGATTACATCAGAAAGCCCCTGATTGGTTAATTCATCCTGGACCATTGGGTTTCTTTTCCTTAAGTATAGGGTCTGAGACCCATAGCCTTTGTTCCCCTGGGTTTCCATCTTGATGGGTGGTTACTAGGGTTGCCAGGTCTCCAGTTTTCTGCCGGAGTCTCTGGCAAAAGGGGGCTGTCTCCGGCCTCCAGCAATACTTTGTTTAAACTGGATGATCTCTGGCTTTTCATTGGCCCCCTCAGCCATGCATGCGTGATTGACATGCATGCGTGATGGGTGTGGCTGTCCGCCTTCCTGCCCTTTGTCATTGAGGCAGGGAGAGCTGGTGCCGCCGGGGCCGGGCTCTATCTTCCCGGGCGGCGAGGCCAGGACACTCTGCACGTGCCCAGAGATGCCCTGTGGCCGAGGCCAGAGGTGCAACCTGTCTTGGACAGGGGCGGGTGGGAGCTGCAATGAGGGGCTGGCCCCGGGCACGCGAGGTGGGCGCTGCTTGAAAGGCCGGTCAGGCGAGCATGGCGCTGTCATTCTACCTCCTGCTGTGGGCGCCGCTGGGTGGGAGTGGCCACGATGGAGCTCGGCAGTGGCAGCGGCAGCGGCGGCTGCAGCATCTCTGGCTGTGTGGGCCCATTGCGGCCGCTGCCACCTAGCGGCGCCCACAGCAGGAAGGGTGAAGCGGCCGGGCGTCCTCGGGGCTAAGAAGGAGCTGGCCCCATCCGGTGTCCACTGCTGCTGTGGGTGGCAGGCTGGAGAGAGAGAGAGAAAGAGAGAGGGGCTAGAGAGAGAGAGACAAAGAGAGAGATGCTGGAGAAAGAGAGAGATGCTGGAGAGAGAGAGAGAGAAAGAGATAGATCCTGGAGAAACAGAGAGATGCTGGAGAAAGAGAGAGATGCTGGAGAGAGAGAGAGAAAGAGAGAGATGCTGGAGAAAGAGAGATGCTGGAGAAAGAGAGATGCTGGAGAAAGAGAGAGATGCTGGAGAGAGAGAAAGAGAGAGATGCTGGAGAAAGAGAGAGATGCTGGAGAGAGAGAGAGAGAAAGAGAGAGATGCTGGAGAAAGAGAGAGATGCTGGAGAAAGAGAGAGATGCTGGAGAGAGAGAGAGAAAGAGAGAGATGCTGGAGAAAGAGAGAGATGCTGGAGAGAGAGAGAGTAAGAGAGAGGCTGGAGAGAGCCAAGTGCCCTCCCCCCTTCTGGAGCCTCCCAGTATGGGAAGAAAGAAATGCCCAGAAAGAGTGGGTTGCACTTTAGGTAAAAGGGGGGTTGATAGCAAGCCCAGCTGAATGCATGAGCCTGAGGTTGGATGGTGTCCTGGCTAGGGTTTTTTGAAAGACTGGCTTTACGAAGGATATTTCCCTGTGATCCAAAAGACACATTTGAAAGTTGCAAGGGCAGGTGATCCTTCACTGCCACCCACCCACTCTCTTCTTTCTAAAAACCACACACCCTTCCAAAGCCCACAAAGTGGGCAGCAGGACAGTTCCTTAAACCCAGAGCCAGAATTTGGGCAGATAAAGAGAGAGAGAGTATGGGGAGCTCTGAGTAAGAGTGCCTGTGACTTGGTTACTCTAACCATTTAGACATATTTGTTTGCAGCTAAATGAAGCCTTTCTGCTATGGGGGAGGGAGGGAGCCTGAATCCCACGCCGTATACCCCATTCAGCCTTTTGCACAACACTGTGTGTATGAATTAAATTGATTTTTGTTTGACTCTCTGTGTGTGAGAGAGAGAGTGAGTGAGTGACTCTTGTCATGCTGAGGTGCCACCCTGTGCCTCTTTCTGGTGGGTGACCAAGAGCTGCTTTGCACCCCCAACTGTAAAGCTAACACATAATAGTTCTCCTGTTTTCTTCATTCACTTCCATTTCATTGCAAAATCTTCCTGGATAGCTCACCCCGCACCAGAGGCACATGCCAGCACAGAAGGAAGATGTGTGTGTGTCCCAGTTTAAAGGTGGCTCCTTTTGGAGGAAGGGTGGGATATAATATCAATCGAAATAAAGTGCTGTCCCCCATTGGATTTGTCAGGGGAGAAGGCAGGAAGATCAACAGTAGATGGACCCAGAGCCCCGGCAGGCAGAGGTGTCTCCTGATTGGTTGTAAGTAAGGGGGCAGGCAGGGAGGCTGAGGGAGGAGGGCCCCCTTTGGCCTCATGAGCCAGCTGCCACACTAGATGGAAATGGACATGGACTACCTTCAAGTTGCTCCTGACTTATGGCGACCCTATGAACTGGGTGTTCATGGTAAGCGGCATTCAGAGGGGTTTACCACTGCCTCCCTCTGAGGCTGAGAGGCAGGCCCAAGGTCACCCAGAGAGCTTTGTGGCTGTGTGAGAATTTGAACCCTGGTCTCCTAGGTTGTAGCCCAACACCTTAACCACTACACCACACCGGCTCTGTACACCACACCATATACTTATCCAAAATTAACTCCCATCAGCTCCAGTTGTAGTTCAGTGACATCTGGAGGGCTCCCACAGGTTTGCCTCTCCATCAGAGTCCCTGCTCCCTGCCAAGTGACGTGAGGCAGGGAGTGGCCTTCTTAGTGGTGGCACCCCAGAGAGGCCCACCCAGGCTTTTTAAATAACTCTCATTGTTTGTTATGTGTTTGTATAATATTCTGTCATCTGTGCTGCAAGTAGTTTTTGTTTTCCTCTATTAGGAAGGAAAATTTATGGTGCATTTTATTGTTTGTTGTACTTTTAACTATTGAGTTGCCATATTTTTAACTTTTGCATTTTATTCAATCAGTTGTTATGTTCAAGTCGATTTCAACTTATGGCGACCCTATGAATCAGCGACCTCCAAGAGCATCTGTCATGGGCCACCCTGTTCAGATCTTTCAAGTTCAGGTGTGTGGCTTCCTTTATGGAATTAATCCATCTCTTGTTTGGCCTTCCTCTTTTTCTACTCCCTTCTGTTTTTCCCAGCATTATTGTCTTTTCTAGTGAATCACGTCTTCTCATGATGTGTCCAAAGTATGATAACCTCAGTTTCATCATTTTAGCTTCTAGTGATAGTTCTGGTTTAATTTGTTCTGACACCCAATTATTTGTCTGTTTTGCCTAGAATGCCCTCCCTTGTCCTTAACACGGCTGCAACCATATCTACTCAGAAGTAAGTCCTATTGAGTTCTATGGGGCTTAGTTCCTTAATAAGCATGCTTACAGTTGCTGCCTTCAGGGGCATCCATCTGTGCTCCCATCTAACATCTCTGCAACACTGAGCTCCTTTCTTCCAATAATGGCCTGGCCTGAGGGCACGTAAACCCTTCTTGCCAGAAGCAAGTAAGCTACATTAAATGTTCCCTAAACGTGTTGAACTGTGACCTGGCAGACCAGGGTTTGAATCCCCACACAGCCATGAAGCTCACTGGGTGACCTTGGGCCAGTCACTGCCTCTCAGACTCAGAGGAAGGCAATAGTAAACCACCTCTGTCTGAATACTGCTTACCATGAAGACCCTATCTGGGATCAACTTGAAGGCAGTCCATTTCCATTTTGCATCACCCTAAGCTTGTGAGAAAGAATGACCTTGTCACTTCAGATGGACCTAGGAACACCCTATTTTAGGTAAGATTTCTAATTTAATCTCCAGAGAATTTTTTTTGAATGGTATGCTCCAAGCAACGGTGGTTGATACAATGTATCATGTTTAATGACCTCACTAGGGCCCTCCCTGTGACATCACTAGGGACCGCCCCGTGACGTCACTAGGGCCTGCCCCCATTTTCTCAGGTTTTTGAATGGTTCCGACCTGGCAATATCCTGGAAGGATATCATAGAGTTGGAAAAGGTTCAGAAAAGGGCAACCAGAATGATCAAGGGGATGGAGCGACTCCCTTACGAGGAAAGGTTGCAGCATTTGGGGCTTTTTAGTTTAGAGAAAAGGCGGGTCAGAGGAGACATGACAGAAGTGTATAAAATTATGCATGGCATTGAGAAAGTGGATAGAGAAAAGTTCTTCTCCCTCTCTCATAATACTAGAACTCGTGGACATTCAAAGAAGCTGAATGTTGGAAGATTCAGGACAGACAAAAGGAAGTACTTCTTTACTCAGCGCATAGTTCAACTATGGAATTTGCTCCCACAAGATGCAGTAATGGCCACCAGCTTGGATGGCTTTAAAAGAAGATTAGACAACTTCATGGAGGACAGGGCTATCAATGGCTACTAGCCATGATGGCTGTGCTCTGCCACCCTAGTCAGAGGCAGCATGCTTCTGAAAACCAGTTGCCGGAAGCCTCAGGAGGGGAGAGTGTTCTTGCACTCGGGTCCTGCTTGCAGGCTTCCCCCAGGCACCTGGTTGGCCACTGTGAGAACAGGATGCTGGACTAGATGGGCCACTGGCCTGATCCAGCAGGCTCTTCTTATGTTCTTTAACAAAGAAAAGTATAATGTTTATTTTGTCCAGAAGGAAGGGGCTTCCAAGATGGTGCTTGTTGAGAGTAAGTAAAGGTTCATGAAGAGCCCTTCTGGATTACCGAGACATCCTCTGGAGGTGGGAGGTGAGTCTGATTCTGTTCATTTGGGGCTGGTGTTCACTCGGGCGATCGTGTGAGTATTTGGGTATGTGACACATCTTTGCCGTTACGTCCAATGTAGTTGTGGTTGCTGTTATGGCCAATTTATTTATTGCATTTGTATACTGCCCCATAGCCGAAGCTCTCTGGGCAATTTACAACAATTAAAAACAAATATACAAATTTTAAAACACTTGCTAAAATGCCTGGGAGAAGAGGAAAGTCTAAAAGATGGCTAACAGAATAAGAAGTCGAGACTCTCAACAGACAGAGATGTGAAATGTAGCTAACTGGAAGAGTGTCTGCTTTGTATGCAGAAGGCTCAATGCAGTTGCCGTCCCAGCGTTGTCAGGTAGGGTTAGAAAGGTTTTCTGTCTGAAGCCCTGGTGAGTTTATTCCAGTCAAGGTTGGCAACACTGAATGAAGCGTAGAGTGTTCAAGGATCGGAATATTTGCAGGGAGACCAACCTTACTACCAGCTACCGACCTTAATGTACGCCTGCGAAAAACGGACCATCTATAAACGCCACTCCCAACTTCTTGAAAGATTCCATCAATGCTGCCTCCGGAAAATTCTGCAAATTGCTTGGGAAGACAGACGGACTAATGCTAGTGTTTTGATTGATTGATTTTGATTGATTTTAATATTTCTACCCCGCATTCCGGCCAAAAGGCCTTCAAGGAGGCTTACAAAAAATATAAAAAAACACAAATAAAACATCAATAATACATCAATAAAACAATACACAATAAAAGCAATCCAATTTGTAATGCAATTCAAAGTTAACACAAACTACCTCCCCCCTCACTTTGGCAAAATAGGTGTTATAGACACTGGGCTACTTTGCAAGGCTAGCCACACTCTCTCAGTCATAGTCCTCCCATCCCCATAGTTCTGGGTGTGGCTCGGCCTGCAGAAGCCAGGCCTCCCGCATAGGATGGTGGCGGGATGGCAGTTCTGGCCCTGGAGCCGCCGGTTCATGTTGCAAGGGTCCTGAAGGTGGAGCCCAATGGGGGGAGGGAGGGAGAGCGAGAAGCCGCTGGAGGCCTTTCCTCGCCCTGGCCTCCCTGCGTCTTGGGCCACAGCAGCATCCCCGGAGAAGAACTGAGTAGCCCCTGAGAGGAGACAGACACCGGAATAGCTGTCTTGAACTGGAGTGTGGGGTCTTTTCTGCAGCAAGACGTAGAGCATCCCGACGGAGTTGTGGATGCTGAAAATGGAGCCATTGCACCAGGTTTCTTTCATCGCAGCGACCACCAAACCCATCCTTTGTCGAAGTGGGGCCGGCCGGACAGGGGGCGCAGCTCAGAGAGGTGCACCTCGGCTCCTGAGCTCTTGCCTCACTGCTGCCGCCACCGCCACCTCACAAGATAGATGGAACAGGTGATGTAGAAACTGGCAAGTGTCTGCATTCTGGCCATTCACCTCCAGGCTTTTGGAAGAAGCAAAGACCACCAGTGTTGATCCTTCAACCTCAACTTCGCTGGACCGGCCATGTTGTTTGAATGCCTGATCACCGTCTTCCAAAGCAGCTACTTTACCCCCAACTTAAGGACAGAAAACAAAATATTGGTGAACAGCAAAAGAGGTTTAAAGATGTTCTTAAAGCAAATCTTAAAAAATGTAACATGAGCATCGCATCCTGGGAAGCTTTGGCCTATGAAGGCGGCTATTATCAAAGGTGCTGTGGACTTCGAAGAAGCATGAATACAGGGCAAAAGGGACAAACAATCTAAGCAGAAGGCATGTCAAACAAATCCTCATTGTAACCAACTTCCATCTGAAAACCTATGTCCTCCCTGTGGGATGCTGTGTGGATCCAGAATTGGCCTCCACAGCAGGGAGTGGGAGTAGGGCCTGGATACCACCGTTGCCATCACGCTTTCGACCAGAACCCTCGAGGGTGAAGCCTTGTTGAAGTACTGTTGTGTATTAATGGATGCTGTTAGAACATTGCATTCATAGGTCAAAGAGGCCTTTCCAGAGCCCCTCACGGAGCCTGGTCATCCCACTCTCCCTGGGGAATGTGGCAAGGTCCATATCTAGAGACACTGACAGCCCATTCTGCCATCAAGGTGCAAACAACTGGACACATGTCACAGTGCAAGAATGTTGGAGCTGAGCTGAACCCAGAGGCCTGCCTTCTGAACCTCTACCAACTGATTCTATACCTGATGCAAGTGAGAAAAAGTTTTCCCATGATCCGGGACCTAGAAGAGCGGTAGCTGTTCCTGAGTCCCAACAGCCTAATTACTAGCACCTGGGGTGCTGATTGGCAGACTGAGAGGAGACAGTAGTTACAGGCCAGAATAAAGCCTTCAGAAAAGTCCTCTTGTGAGCCTTAGTGCTGACAGGCAGCTGTGACTTTGACCATGAAACAATTTCCCTGTTGACCTTGCATCTTCCATACTCATTGTGGCACCTGGATTCCCAGGCACCTTAGGCACTGAAAGGAAGAGGTGTGCTAGGTTGTGCATCAGGATAATCAGATGGTGCGGCCCCCCCATGTCTTTTAAAGCAGTCCATAATTTTTCATGATCTACACGAATGTTTCCCAACCTGGGGGCCGCGGCCCCCAAGGGGTCGCAAACCAGTAAAAAGGGGGCCGCGAACAAGAGTGCAGACTGCAGAGGAAATGCCGGGTGCTTCAGCTGCTTCTCTCCCACCTCCGCCGATTTAGTCCCTGTGGGGGCTGCAGCCGGTGCACACGCACCCTATTAACCCATCGTGCTGCAATCTTGGGCAGCGACACAAATTCTCTTGTTCTGCAGTGACGAGAGAGGCCCCGCCCCCTCTGACCTTTCTCCAAACGGAGGCACTGCCAGTCTGGGCAAGTGCTGTCAGGCGAGTGTTTGCAGAGCCTCGGTAGGTGAAGGGGGCACACAAAGAGCCCTGTTGCAGTCCAGTGAGAGGCACAGAGAGGCAACGGGTGACGATCTTTCCCAAATGAGAAGGAAATGGGGGCGGGGAGCGGGCCATTGTTTTGCCCGCTTCCCTCCGCAAAGGGAATGAAAAGGCGCTTTGTTTCGGGGGGGGGTCCCGTTTGCACCTCCCTTTTACCTTGTCCTTTTTAGCTAAAAAGAGACCCCCCTCAGTTAAGGGAGCAGATCCTCCCCCCTCGGTCCTCACCCCACACTGCCTGGGACTCTTCAGGGGGGAAGGTCCCACTTCTCTCTCCTCTTCTGCCCCATGCACTCTTTCCTCAATCCCTCCTCCCTCTGCCCAAGGGACCCCCAGAGGCAGAACTCCTTCCCACGCCCCCTCCCCTGGCAACCCCCACACCCCCTGCCTGACCTGTGAGGGCTCCAGCCCGCGGCACGGTGAGGACGGCCCAGAGGCACCCCCAGAGGCAAAGGGCTCCTCTTGTGCCCATCATCGCGGCAGCTCTTCTTCCCGGGCTAGGGGAGGGCTGGATGGAAATGGGCGAGGGAGTGATGAGTCTCCGGAGTGAGTCAAAGAAAGGGATTTCATCTGCACCCTCCGCCTGCCTGCCCGCCCCCAAAGTGGCTGTGGGGCGGTGGTGCCCAGGGTAGCCTTGGCGGAGGGGAGGCGCGCCTCGGAACTTCAGCCAATGAGGAAGCGCCCTGGCGATGACCAGCCTGTTGCCGGGTGAAACTCCCCGGGCAGGCGCCTCCCTGGGAGATAGAAAGAAATCCAGAGGATGGGGAAGTTATGGGGGGAGATTATAGGGGGGACTCTGGTTGTGCCCTCTTGTTCAAGGGGGGTTCCTCCAGGGAACGGGCTTCAGACTGAAAGCAGGAAGACTGGACGGGGAGTTGTTTCTTTGGACTGGTGGGATGGGGGGCTGGTTCTACCCTCTGAGCAAAGCGCTCCCCCGAATCGTCCTTACTATTATGGATTTTTCATGTGTGAATAAAACTTTATTGGTTAAAGCCAGAGGCCACCAAAATATAAATACAGCAAAAAAAAATATTTAACGTATCGAGCAAACAAATATATATTTACAAAAAGAAACAGAAAAATGAAACTTCATCCCCGCCAAAAAAAGCCACGCATTGCCCCTCTAGAGTAAACCACGCAGGTCTTACAAACAGGGCAGAGCAAAAGCACCCCACCCACCCCACCCCGAAGTGGCTCCTGGAGTGGAGGCTGGGAGGGGATCTCTGGGGGGGGGGGGCTCCGATAAGGGGCCGCTTAGCAAATGGGTCACAGCCTCCGATTAGCCCACCCTTCAGTCAGGTTGTCTGGAAGGCTCCCAGTGACGTATTTATGAACGCGGAATAAATAATTAGGAATGCATCAGAATAAGCTAAGGGGGAAATTGCTCACCTCGCAAATGTAGGAAGAGCAGAGAGCGCAAATAAAACTCAGTTTTGCCCTTTTCTTGACAAGTGCCTGAAAGGGACGTTTTCTGGTCTCCCCTGCCTGGCGACCGATGACGCCGCCTCGGATCGGAGCCCCATTGGTCCCTGCCCAATCCCCAGGGTGGAGGGGCGGGGCTTGGGCAGAGTTTCTCCCGGGGCTGAGCGGAGAAAGTCCCACTGCGGAGTCGGCTGCGAGATGATGGGGGGCTCCTGCGGATTGGACTTGGGGGTCCTCCTTGGGGCGGCAGTGCTGGCGGTGCTGGTCTCCCCTCCGGAGGTGCTGGGCGTGGAGGAGCCGCCAGGTGAGCAGAGATCCCAGGTGGGGCGGAGTAAGAGGGAAGTCCAGAGTGCCCCATCAGTGGGGCAGCAGCAAAGGGGCTCCTGCTGGGGCTGGAGGAGGAGGGGGCAGCGTCCTCCTCCCACTCAGAAACAGCAGCTCGGGTTTTTTTGGGGTGGGAAGGAGTTATTTGTTTATTTGCTCATTTATTGCAATTATTTATATCTCGCCATTCAGGCTATAAATCCTTCCAAGTCGGCTTACCAGTAACCCCCAATATTGCCTCATTAAAAAGCCCCCAGGACCCTCCCAGGACAGGAGAGCCGAGGGCAGAGCGATCCTCCCTTCGCGGCCAAAGGGTCCCACAAAGAGATGCGCCGTAACAAATTAGCAACTCCATAAAATGAATCTCTGTAATCTCCCAACGTCTTCCTCTTGCCCCTTCTCAGTAATGAGTGAAAGCGGGGCAGAGCCCTCCCCACTTCAAGGGACCTGAACCTGACTCCCTTCATCAACCTCCCCCTGACCCATAGCGGAGGGGGAGGCCTACGGTGCCCCTTCCCTGCTATGTTTTCCACAAAAAGCAACTAAGTTTATTACAAAAAAAACCCTGCCCCAGTGAACCTTTAGGCAGACTCTTTCCCCAGCCCGGAATCCCACCCCTAATCACCTAAGCCCCCCCCCACATTCGCTTGGGGTCATAGGAGTCAAGCCATCTGCCTGCCCAGCTCAGGACTGCCTGCATGGACTGGCAGGGGTGGCTGTCCAGGGTCTATGGCAGAGAAGGGTCCTCCTTCCCAGAGATGCCTCTGAACCAAGGACCCTCTGCATGCAGACCAGGTGCTCCAGTCCCTGAGCGATGTCCCTGCAGGCTCACATTCCCACCCAACCCACTTGTCCCTCCCCCTCCAGGCTGCCCCACACCTTTCTCCAGACTTCCACGGTCGCCCCACAGGCCTTATTCACAATCATCAACCGCAGGCTTAAAGCTCCCCCCTTTACTCAGAAGCTGCCCTGGAAGAGAGAGGGTCACTTTTAGTCCTCTTTCAGTCCTGACAGGGACTTCAAAGGTCATCCAGTCCAACACACAGATACTGCAGGGAATCCACTGTTCCAGCATCCCAGGGGGAGGGGGAATCCAGCCTCTGCTTCAAAAGCTGTAAAGGAAGGAAACCCACCCCTTTCTGAGGCAGTCTTTGTTCCCCCCAGGCATGGAGCCAGCCTAAAGGTTCAAGGGGGCACACAAAAAAGTAGTGTCCAGATTATTTATTTTTTGGAAAAATATTTAGGGCAGCCAGAAACATTTTAGGGGGTCAGGGGTCCCCTACCTCCACCTATGTGTCTGGTCCCCCCCCATCAAATGGTTCATCTTGACCTATCTCTGAGGAAGCCTTGAAGTTCCCCGGAACTCTCCTGTGGGTTGGGGGAGAAGCAAAAAGGGTGGGCGGAAGCCAGGCCAGATGCTGTTGCCCCTCCAAATCTCCTGTGGGGGTGCATCTGAGCAGAATGACCTTTGCTGGAACTGGAGTGTGTCCTGCCTGGGAAATTTGGGGTTGGGGGGTTCCAAACCAGACTCACCTGCTACCTCTTACTCTGGACTACCTTGACGCAAGCCACACTCTCTCATCCCCCCTCCTATATTGATATATGTTTACGTTAATACCCCCCACTTTCCTCCCAAGAGCTGAAGGGGGTGTACATGGGTCTGCCCCTCCCCCATGTTGTCATCACAACAACCCTGTGGGGTAGGTTAGGCTGAGAGGCGTTGCAGGCCCTCAAGACCCTCGATGGCCTACAAAGCCCCTTCCAACTCTATGATTCTATGATTCTAAGACCACTTAGTATGGGAGATTTGAACCTGGGACTCCCAGGTCGCTATCCAGCTCTCTAACCACTGTGCTACACTATCTCTCCATGGGGTAATGGAGTGCAGGTTGATTTTCTTAATTTGTTGAAAGCTAACATGTAAAATAAAACCTGAGTTAGAAAGAGCTTTCCTCTAATGGAAATTTCCTCTTTCCTCTCACATGCCCAAAGTCACAGAACAAGACCTAAGAAGCCTAGAGACAAACGTATCAGAAGTTATACCAAAGCCAGATAAAGACCCCGGCTTGCCTATCAGCCAATCTTGCTTCTGACCCAAGATGCAAAAATTTGGACTTCCATTATAGCAAAAGTACTTAATAACATAATACCAAATTATATCAAACCAGACCAAACAGGATTCAGAAAAAAACAGGAAATTACAACATAATGTCAAAAAACTAGTCGATTGCATAGAATTAAGTCAAAAGCAGAAGTTACAAGCCATATTTATGTTTTTAGATGCAGAGAAAGCATTTGATAGGGTGGAATGGTCATTTCTGGTTAGAACTCTTCAAGAAAAGAACTTGGGAGGAACTTTCAAATCTTGGATAGATTTATTATATCAAAAACTCACTGCAAAAGTATTTGTTAACAATCAGGTATCAACACCTATCTTGCAGAAGTGAAATATTCACCAAGGATGTCCACTCTCACCATTATTGTTCGCTATTTTTTGGAACCTTTAGCAATTTTAATAAGAAATAATCAGCAAATAACAAAATCCTAAAATGGCGGTGAGGAATTTAATATAGTGTTATATGCAGATGATATAGCATTAGCTTTAACACAACCAGAACCAGCCACTGAAAATACTTTTGATAGGTTACAGGTATACAGTATTCCAAAAGCTGCTAAGGCCTTCTTAACAGGAAAACTGGTCCTTGGAGGCTTGACTTCTTTGACACTGATTATATTGATTGATTGACAGACTTGGCTTATAACAAAACTAAGCTCTGCTTCTACAAACTGTGAGGAAAAAGGAGAGAAGAGAGAAAGAGGCGGGGAAACCTAGTTGCTTTCACTTTTCATACTATTCAATAGGAGTTTCATAAAAAGATACCCCTTGAGGCTTCTCTTTGTGTTACACCCAAAACATTCCCCTTAAAGAGACCACAAACAATTTCAGCATCCTCTGGCCCAATGAACTTCATGCAAGCTCATCCTCTTCTTCAAGTTCTAATGGATATAATAGTTGCATTGGCATTCTCAGAATCGCTCGAGATGGAAGTCGAACTGCACATGCACAAACTCTATTGTCACGTCCTTGGAACATTTCTTCAGTTCTACCAATCTTCCACCTGTATTTGGGCATTTTATCCTCATGAATCAAAACTATGCCATTTACTGTGAGTTCAGCTTTCATTGCGATGAACTGATCATATGTCCAATAGATATTCTTGTCGCTATCTTTTCCTAAACGGATTCATCAGTGTCTGTCGGTATTTCCACCTTTTACTGAGTTCATCTCCAGTAGTTGTATGAGTCACTGAAATAGGATAGCAGGTTATGAATCTCAAATATGAACTCATCTGCCTCGGTCTTCCATGTCAGACCTAAAACCTTTAATGATGAAAGTCCTAAAGTTTGTTCTTCCAGCTGTAAGTTGGGTTCATTCTCCTTGTTCTGCTAGAATGTCTGAAGTTCCTTAGAACTGGTCTTCCACTTCCGGAGGTCAATTCCAGGTGTTGAAAGCAATTCTCTGGCCTTCATGGCAATGAGTCACCGACATACAGGCATTAATCAAGCATCTGGCAGATGTTCCTTCTGATATTGTTTCAAATGATGTCTTATGGTAGCAGCAAGCAGAAAGCAATAAACCAAATAACACTCGAGTCATTCTCAGGATCTTTAGTTCTGGTTCTTGATCAAAGTTTAGTGGTTCTAACATATACAAAAATCTTACTGCATCCTGATTTTCACTTGCTATTAAGGTCTGAAGAAAAGCCTTTGCAATCTCTGCAGTGAAAGCTACCTTGTACTGATGGAACCTGATTAGAAGACCAAACAAATCTGGGTTCAGATTGGGTCCAGTTAGTAAACAGTCATTAAGTGATGGACACCCCCTTTCATGGGACGAGGCATCAAACACTACTCTGTTTTGTGGTAGCCTCATCCTCCCAGATGACTGCACAATGAGGAAGACAGTAGACCACCTTGCCTGTCTCAAGCAGACCTATGGGTGACTTCTTCAGCTATGCCCTTCTGAAGGTGCTCTTCAATGACATTGTTGTTCCTCTTAAAGAGCAGAAGATCAGTTCTGAACTTCCTAGCTAACTGTTTGAATCTTCTCTGAACTACAAGGTTGTTGTTTGGTAAGTCAGGTTGATCTGACTTCCAAGGCAGGTGTTCTTCATATCTCCCTTCCTTGTATTTTATGGAAGTTTCAAACCCTTGGAGCATCTCTTTGTCACACTTCATCTTCCCCTCCAGCTCTACCATTATGCTAATCGATTCTAGTTCCCAGAAGGCTCTCAGCTGTTTGGAGATGAGGGATTCTTCCTCCGTTATGACTTTCAGTACTCCGGCCTCTGTGGTACTGGTGCCTACGCGGGGTGTAGTGGGACCCTGAACAGCCCATCCAAATACAGTCTCAAGTGACACCAGTTCATTTCCAAGACGTTCCACTTGGCCTGTCACTGCCTGTCAAGGATAATCTCCTCCAATCTGTACTTCTAACTCTGGCCCTTGGATTTCCTTGGGAGAGGTTGCATCTGCCACCTGGAGGCCTCTTGCTTCTAATTCTTGGCACAGGCCATCTCCTGGGACCCTGACCATGGCACTCATACTTGTGGCATTTCCAGGGCCTCCAGTTCAACCTTTTCTCCCCCAGAGCCTTGCATGAATGAATGAATGAATGGGACTGCCTTCAAGTCAATTCCGACTTATGGCTACCCTATGAATAGGGTGTTCATGATAAGCAGTATTCCGAGCGGGTTTACAATTGCCTCCCTCTGAGGCTAGTTCTCCCCAGCTGGCTAGGGCCTGCTCAGCTTTCCACAGCTGCACAAGCCAGCCCCTTCCTTGCCCGCAACTGCCAGCTGGGGGGCAACTGGGCTCCTTGGGACTATGCAGCTTGCCCACGGCTGCACAGGTGGCAGGGCATGTAACCCCTGAGCCACTCCCTGTGGGGCTCATATTTAGCTGGCCCTTGACATCCAGGAGAAATGAGCAGGATTTGAACTCACAGAGTCTGGACTCCCTGCCAGGCTCTCCTCCCCACTGTGCTATACCACCTTAACTCTCCATCTTTTGGCAGTCACTGGTGTCTTTATGGCAAAGGAGTGGATAGTTAGGGTCCCTTCTCCCACCACCGGGAGCTTTAGTGCCCTGGAGATGTCCTCTCGTATAAATGTGCTTTCAGCTTGCAGTAATACTGTGTTCTGTGGCTTTAAGTCCACTGGAGATGGAGCGACTGATGGCATAACAGTGTCGTCAGGAGTGGTCTTGTTGGTGGGGTTCTCCTTTGCTTCTTGAGAACAAATGGACTTGTGATGGCCTTTTCCACAACCAGAGCAAACAATTCCCTTTGCTTTTCAGAATTTGGCCTGTCTTACCCCCAGACATATGAAGCATCGGCCTTGTTTCTTCAGCTTCTCCTTTCCTCCTCCAAGTGTCAGAGCTGAACAGTCATCTGCCCAGTGGTCAGGAGCATTGCAGAATATGCAGCTGCTTCTGGAGGTATTGTGCTCAGTGCTACAGCAGATGGCACAGAGACCAATCCTTTCTTCTGCTCTTGACTTCTGGCTATACTTGAGGGAGGGTATCGCTCTCACGTGGTTTAACTGCAGTCTTAGTCAGGACTGAGGTAAGCTCTCGGCTCTCAGTTTCCCTTGGGAGGAACGTCAGGAGTTCTGGTATCTTCCATTCATCACTATTATTATCCCTACTGCGGCTGAACTCCAGCGCTGTATCTTCAGGAATCATTTCCATCAGTGTAGGACACAACAGACTCCACAGGTATCAAAGACAGCCCCCATGGACTCCACATGGCGTACTTGAGTCTCACAGGCCTCACAGAGGTGGCGTAAAGCCAAGATGCCAGTTGACCTTTTTACTTGCTTTAGGTTTGGCAGCTTGTCCATCTGGGCATTAATAATCCTTGTGCCAAATCTTTCCCTCAGGACTTTCACAGCCGCATCTTAATTTACCTCTGATTGTGGCATGCCAGCAATTGCACTGGTTGCTGCCCCACCTAGGAAGGATTTTAGGTAATTAAACTTGTCCTCCTTTGCCAGCCTGGTGTTCTGGTGAATGGAGGTTCCATACTGGCTCCAAAATCCCCACCAGCAGCTAATGTCCTCATAAAATCTTTCAGTCATCCATTTGGGGAGCTTGACCCTCAGTGGCCGTGGATCTGCCCTTGCTGGGAAGAGGGACTTCTTGCATCTTCAGTGTTAATCGCTTGAATTGGATGAGCTTTCCCAGCTATGATGCAGTCTTTGTAGCCCTGTGCTGTTTCCACCTTTCTCCAATTCATCAAGATCAGTTATTTTATTTATTTATTCATTTATTTATTATTTGATTTATATCCCACCATTCCTCCTGGGTGGCAAACAAAAGCACTAAAAATGTATCCCAGTTTCTATGTCTTGGGATGGACCAAATGGCAGCAAAACATCATATTTAAAACTCTGCTTTTACCTTCATTTTCTTTCTGCACAGTCCACAGAGGGGGCTCAAAGCCAGCTGCAAACATGGTGCTTTTCATTCACACTGAAGGGAAAGGATCAAATGCACAGCTTCCTAATGACCATGCAGGCTTGCAGGGTGGGAGAAAGCAGCCAATTAGGAAGTGACATGAGGAAAGGGAGGAGGAGGGAATGGGCGTGGAGAGGGGAAGCATCTGAGTAAAGCATTTACAAACCACTAGAGATACAGAACTGAAGTCGTTTTTACCTTCCCTTTTTCAATTAAAAGAACATTGACCTACTATGGACTTAAAGGGGTACACTGAGATCTAGCTGCTGATTGCCTTCAAGGCATCGTGTGATCCATGCAAATTAAAAGGGGCAATGAGTAGCACCAGACCCGCACTACAGCTCTGTGTGAACCAGCTCTTGGTAAAGCTCATTTAGAATCTCTCCTTTGCTGGAAGCTGATTTAAGCTTTCCTCAAGCAGAGCCAGATCTGCATCAGTTTTCTGTCGTCCACATTCTGTCTTTTGTAACAGTTTTATTGTCAATGTTCTAGTTATAGCCCTCTTGCACAGTAGTGTAGTGGCAAATCCAGACGTGTGGGGTCCCTTCATGATAGCCATGCCACACCCCCTCCCACTTGCTAGCTTGCTCCTTGTCATCACCTCCATGCTCCTCAGTCCTTCCTGTGCATGCATTCTCCCAAACAGATGTCCCTATGAGTCAATCAGTATAAAAGGGGAGTGTGTTTCCTACTGAGAAGAGTCATCTCAGTCGGTGAAACACCACCTTTCACTCCGATTGGCTCCAATCAGCAGGAAAGGACAAGGAAGCATGTCAGAAGACTCTTCTGAGCTACTAACCCACTGCCCTTTCCTGCCAGGTGGCTCACAGGGCGCTGCAGACATAGAGACTCTGCTCCCAAAAAAGGAAAGGGTCTAAGGCCCCTCGAGACTCCAGACCACTGCACCCCTGCTCTTGCGCCTTTGCCTTTCCAGAGCCTCAGCCATGTCCCCTTGTTCTTTTGGACCTTACTGCACAGTCTGTCTTCTTCTCTTTGAATCTTTCCCTCCCAAGTTTCGGCCCCAAAAATATTGCAACAGCTAAACTCTCCCTAACAGGAATAATGGTTCTTGGAGGCTTGACTTCTTTAACACTGATTATATTGATTGACTGACAGGCTTGGCTTAGAGCAAAACTAAGCTCTGCTTCTACAAACTGTGAGGAAAAGGGAAAAAGAGAGAAAAAGGCAGGAAAACCTAGTTGCTTTCACTTCGCATACTATTCAATGGGAGTTACATAAAAAGATTTCCCTTTAGCCTTCTCTTTGTGTTACACCCAAACCATTCCCCTTAAAGAGGCCACAAACAGTTTCAACATACAGTGAAGCTTCTGGATATAAAATAAATACAACCAAATGCAAGTGCTTTGGAATTAATATATTTAAGAGGAAAATAGAAAGACAGCTAAGAGGTACTGGTTTACAATGGGAAAACAAACCAATCAGACATTTAGGTATTTGGCTACATCCTAACCTTGAAACAATTCAGGAGGCAACACTCAAAGCCTGACTACGGAGACTGAAGAGGATCTTTAAAAATGGGAAACATTGCAACTGTTGTGTTTGGGAAAACCAGAGCTTGGAAGATTACTTTTAAAAAGGAATAAATTACAATTACTGTTACATGGCCCCAAAAAGGAATACATTACCATTACAATGAACAATTGCTCTGAAAGGAATTGATTACTTTATTGTTACTCAAAAGTAATCACTACAATTACTGTTAAATTACTTAAAAAAACTAGAGTGCCTCTAAGGTGCTGTCTTGGCTGCTGCACACCTAAGAAGCCGAAAACAACATTAAAAATAAACACATGCACAGAGGTAGTAGAATAATTATTTTTATCCATTTGATAGCAATGGTGGTCTCTCTGCTGGTAAGGGAGGTGGGGAGGGAGGCAAAGGCCACTGCTCAGCTCTCTGTGCCTCAAACCAAGTGCAAGCCCCACCCACTCTCATCCAGCAAGCGTCATCTCTCTCGCACTCAACCACCTCCTGGACCCTGCCCTGCCACCATCTAAAGGACACCCATCCAAACAGACATTTCCCCTGAGATGCAAAAAGGTTAAAACACTGCAAATGCAGCAAAGTAGCCAGGGAGGGAGGCAGAGGCCAGTTCATGGGCTAAGTGCAAACACAGTGTTCACACATGCACACGCACTCACTCACCGTCCACCACCGTCCATTTTTTAAACAATTGTTTTCTCCACTCCACCTGTCTTGCTCCACACCTCCTCCCTTGTTGCCTCCGAAACACCCACAGAGGACGAGGGCAGAGCGATGGTGTGCAAAAGCCCAATTTCAGGAACATTGTTTTCATCCATGAATCACAGGAGGAGAAGACTTCCCCTGCTCCCCCCCAGTAATGCCCCAAAGTAATGCTGGAAACATTGCAATTACTCCTCAAAAGTAATAAAATTACTCCTATTACAATCAAAAGAATACTGAAATTTATTTGGTCACATAAGCCAAGTAAGACAGTGAATGAGAATGTGTATCAAAAAACTAGTAAGGGAGGATTGGAAATACCTAATATAAGTAGGTATTATTAAGCAGTTAAATTGCCTTTGATGTCAGAATGGTTTGAAGATAGAAATAATTATACATAAGAACATAAGAACAGCCTGCTGGATCAGGCCAGTGGCCCATCTAGTCCAGCATCCTGTTCTCACAGTGGCCAACCAGGTGCCTGGGGGAAGCCCGCAAGCAGGACCCGAGTGCAAGAACACTCTCCCCTCCTGAGGCTTCCGGCAACTGGTTTTCAGAAGCATGCTGCCTCTGACTAGGGTGGCACAGCACAGCCATCACGGCTAGTAGCCATTGATAGCCCTGTCCTCCATGAATTTGTCTAATCTTCTTTTAAAGCTGTCCAAGCTGGTGGCCATTACTGCATCTTGTGGGAGCAAATTCCATAGTTTAACTATGCGCTGAGTAAAGAAGTACTTCCTTTTGTCTGTCCTGAATCTTCCAACATTCAGCTTCTTTGAATGTCCACGAGTTCTAGTATTATGAGAGAGGGAGAAGAACTTTTCTCTATCCACTTTCTCAATGCCATGCATAATTTTATACACTTCTATCATGTCTCCTCTGACCCGCCTTTTCTCTAAACTACAAAGCCCCAAATGCTGCAACCTTTCCTCATAAGGGAGTCGCTCCATCCCCTTGATCATTCTGGTTGCCCTCTTCTGAACGTTTTCCAACTCTAGAATATCCTTTTTGAGATGAGGCGACCAGAACTGTACACAGTATTCCAAATGCGGCCACACCATAGATTTATACAACGGCATTATGATATCGGCTGTTTTATTTTCAATACCTTTCCTAATTATCCCTAGCATGGAATTTGCCTTTTTCACAGCTGCCGCACACTGGGTCGACATTTTCATCGTGCTGTCCACTACAACCCTGAGGTCTCTCTCCTGGTCGGTCACCGCCAGTTCAGACCCCATGAGCGTATATGTGAAATTAAGATTTTTTGCTCCAATATGCATAATTTTACACTTGTTTATATTGAATTGCATTTGCCATTTTTCCGCCTATTCACTCAGTTTGGAGAGATCTTTTTGGAGCTCTTCACAATCCCTTTTTGTTTTAACAACCCTGAACAATTTAGTGTCGTCAGCAAACTTGGCCACTTCACTGCTCACTCCTAATTCTAGGTCATTAATGAACAAGTTGAAAAGTACAGGTCCCAATACTGATCCTTGAGGGACTCCACTTTCTACAGCCTTCCATTGGGAGAACTGTCTGTTTATTCCTACTCTCTGCTTTCTGCTTCTTAACCAATTCCTTATCCACAAGAGGACCTCTCCTCTTATTCCATGACTGCTAAGCTTCCTCAGAAGTCTTTGGTGAGGTACCTTGTCAAACGCTTTTTGAAAGTCTAAGTAGACAAGAGTGGCTGTATCCTATAGCCAGCGTGGATTTTTCACATTCTGCAATGTGAAATTGAAAATACCCCCCATGCCATTCTGATGCTTCCCATAAGCTCATTTTAAAACAAAATCTTACAAGACTTACAGTCCTGAACACAGAAACGCTTTCTAAGCAACCCTCTCAATTTTCATGGCGATACACAAAACAGTCAGAGAGAACAGAGAGTTCAAAGTGTAAAAAGAGAGAGCGAAACCTGAGAGCCCTTTTGGACTTTTTTCTCTCAGAGTTCTCATAAGCTGTTAGTGAATATATTATTAAAAGCTGAGCAAGAACTGTAGGGTAAAAAACTATAGCAAATATTATGGTTTAAGCCAAAAACAATGATCAGCAAATAACATTTCCTCACATCTACAAACACAATATTTAAAGAATGGCTCAATGGCGTACAAAAGTTACCTCCTGGTTTCTCCCCTTTGACCTCAATTTTGAGAAATAAATTTGTAAATAATCAAGTACAACAAAGAATCGCTCATCACCTATGGGGGGAAAATGCTTTACTGAAGCAACTGGTTTAAACAAGGATCTATGATTTCCTATGAAAACATGGTTGCAATTTTGAATAACGAGAGACCTCCATTTTTTCAGTTTTTCCAATTAAGACACATAGGAGATCAACACAAGCGACAGAGTTCCATGTTCATCTACTATCTTTGAAATGTTCTTATTTTAGCCGGAGAAAAGGACAGCTGTTGCTAAAATATATCAGATTCTCTCCTTACTGAAAATACGACAATTACACCCAACATACCAAAGGAAATGGAGTTCATATTTAGAGAAATTTCATTTGCCCATATCAGAAGAAGAGCAGAGTTGGCTATTTAAGAACATCCCAATTGCGTTATCAAATCCGAATCTGAAAGGAAAGTTCTTTAAAGCAATTGACCAATAGTGCTTAACACCACCCAGGCTAAGCAAAAGGTTTTATCCAAAGTTGTGCTGTTGGAGATGTAGAAGACTTTGTTCATGTTTTCTGGAGTTGTGCCAAAGTAAAATCCTTTTGGAAAACAATTCTAAATTTAATAAAGGAAATGACAGGGAAAACAATGCCAAGAAATCTCTGAGCGATTCTCCGCGGGGGAGTTACAAAAGTGGAGGCCCCATTTCTATTAACTTTGCTCCCAGGGGCGAAAATACGTATCGCTCCAAAAGGGGAAAACAGCAAATCCCCAGCGTGCATGGCAGCCTGAGAAAAATCAAAGTTTAAAAAAAATCATTTCATTTTTTCCATACTTCCCCCCTGAAGGCTTCTGTAACATGAGTTTTTCCTAACCCCAGTCGTGTCAGAGGAATCCTCCTTCTTCTAGAATGTTTCGTACTTTTGTTCCCTTTGCATTTCTCCTTTTTTGCTTTGATGGGGAGCACTTATTGTAGGCAAAGGTAAAAACCAGAATTCAATTATTCTTTTTTAAGAAAGGAAAGAAAGGAAGCGCTGCTCTGCGTCCTCCCCCCCGTTCTGGATCCCGACGGGCTCTTCCCTCTTGCTGGAAAAGAGACTTTTCTAGAGGGGGGAGCGGAAGGATCCCTCCCGAGGGACGTGCCCCTCCGGCCGGCCCTCGCCTCGCCCCTCCGGCCCTTCCTCCACCTCGCCAGGAGAACAGCTGCCTCTGCATCCGCCTGACCCCCTCCCCATCTCTCCCCCCCAGAGCATTTCCTCTTCCAGAAGAAGGCCGAGTGCCACTTCTCCGCCTCCTCCGCCAACGGGACGCTGCAGCGCATCCGCCTCCTGCACAGGTTCTTCTGGGACCGGCAGGAGCTCCTCTACTTCGACAGCGACCGAGGGAGGTTCGTGGCCGTGGCCGAGCTGGGCGAGCGCGACGTGGAAGCCTGGAACAAGGACAAGGCCAGACTGCGCAACGCGATGGCCGACGTAGAGGGCTTCTGCCGGCACAACTGCGGCATCCTCGCTGAGGGCTTCTCCTCCCGCAGGAAGAGTAAGTGGGGGAGCCGGGGGAGACACCTGGCGCTTCTGCCGCCCGCGCAACTGGGGAAAGGTCGGCACGCCCTTCATGCGAGCAGGACGCTGAGTGAGTCTAGAAGGGGATGGGGAGACCCCATCAGACTCTTACTATATGACTATGGTTTTGACAGCAAGATTATTATGGAATACTGATAATGGAAGATTGGATATTGAAATTACTGGACTTAACAAGACTACTGAAGATGGAAGATGGAAAATGGAACTAATAGAGATAATAGAACAATGGCTACTGAAATTATTGAACCTAACAGATTCTGATGTGATGGATTAATTGAAATGTTTATTTTGACTATGGTTATGACAATAAGATTATCATAATTAGTAATGAGATGGATTAATCGATATGCTTATCTGGAAAAAAAAATTGATAGATATATTTCTTAAAGAATTGAAACCTCTCTTTGACTTTTTGTGGAAAGAATAAAGTAATGTTTATGAGATTTGATGATTAAGTAAGATAACTACTGGAGGAAAGTGATTTTATAATATGACTTAAGAGACAGGATTGTTATATATTATAGACTTATAACTGATTTGATCTTTGACAAATGGGAAGTCAATATTTTACTCTTTATTTTTTATTTTTGTTTTTTTTTTCTTTTTTTCTTTTTGTTTAACTATTTTTGATTTTGTTTTTTGTCTTTGAATGTTTTATGATTTTGTCTTGTATGTTTTATGAAAATCTGAATAAAAATTATTGAAAAAAAAAATAGAAGGGGATGGGGAGACCCAAAAGTGGGGGGCGAAGGCTGTCCCCTTCCGGAAGCTCCCCCACCCCACCCCCTTGGCTCTGCCCCCTCCCTCCGCACCTGGAACCAGATGAAGAATGGGAGGGGGAGGGGGGTCAGGGGAGGGGAGGCAAGAAAGGGGGGAACCGACAGGGGGGCAAATGAGGGCATTGCCCCCATATGATAATTCTGCCCCCCAAATGATAATTCTGCCCGCCAAATGAAATTTTCCTTCGGTCCCCAAATTTCCTGCATTACAGTAACTTCAAACTTCAGGTTTGCTTTCTGAAATGCAGTTTAGGCATCCAAAGAGGGGGCAGGGCAAAGTCACCCCGGCAGAAGGAGGACACAAAGTTTTGCATTTTGCTAACAAGAAGTTTGAGTGTGAGAAGTTTGTCTGGAGCAGAGCAGAGGGGAGGACAAGGGGGCAGGAGGGATGTGGCCCCTGAAGTTCTCCTCTGTAAACACAGCAAAGGTAAGAGTTCGAAGGGTTTGCAGTTGGAGGAAGGCGAGGTGGGAAGGAGCTCTTTTGATCTGCATGGCAGAGCATCTCTCCCATTGGAGTCAGTTTAATGATTTCCCCACTAAAATGTAATGTTTTCACACACATGACTGGCGGCGAATTTTAGTGGCTAGTGGGAAATCTGGTGTTTGTCAAACGTTTTATGGTCAGCATCTGCTGTTTTTCACAAATTCTTCCATTTAATCCCCCCCCCGCTATTATGTATTTCATGAAACTGTCTTGCCAAAATTCTACTTTTGGATATTGTATTTTGGAGATAAGTCAAGTCTCCTGATCCTCTGGTGTGCTTGTTTTTTTTAAGGTATAGAGAACGAGGAGGTTCTTGCCAGTTGACTGACTGACAGAAGGAAAATGTGCAGCCCCTATTCTACCCAATCAAAGTGTGAGGCAGGCTAAGCACCACCAAAGGAGACATCATTAGGAACTATAAGCCTCAGAAATAAATGTCCTGAGCATGCACAGAATGCACCTGCCTCACCAATGAGGGACCTTTGTATAAACAGTACATCTTATCATCATCAAAGGAAGAGCCTGCTGGATCAGGCAAAGGCCCACCTAGTCCAGCATCCTGTTCTCAGAGTAGCCAACCCCCCCACACACACACCCCACCTAGGAATGCAAAATCTCCGTACTTCTCTCAGATCTAAAAGCCACACACACACATTTCTACCTGCAGTTCCAAACTTAAATAGAACACACCAATGACTGCTAGGACTTTAAACTTCTGTCATCCACCTTGTTAAGCAATTCCTCACAAGGGTGTCAAATGTGTTATCAAACATGGTGTCTAGTGGGTCAAGGTCAGATTCTGGTGGATTTGGGGCGTGGGTCTGGTGAGAAAAACAGTTCTCGTTGGCAACACTGATATCCGCCTCCCCTATAGAGCTCAAGCAGCCCCTGTAGGGGTTGGGGGCTATTAATGCATCTGGTGGGTGTCCCTGGGCCTTTGGGCCTCAGCTGTGCAGCAGCCCAACCTGGTCCAGGGCAGCACCTGGGAAGCAGCAGAGAGGGGAGTGAGCTGGCTCCCCAAGGCCCAGGAAGCCGAATGAGACCCCTTACTAACTCAGCCCAGGCAATGGGGAGCTGGAAAATTGTGTGTGTGTGTGTGCCTGGGGGGTATTTCTTCCCTAGATGGTTAAAAAGTTGAAGAAGATATCCTTTCATTCCTTTCAGTCTGGTTCCATTTCAAAATGGTTTTGAAAAGTGTAACGTGGCTAGAGCCTTAGTTGCAACAGTTTTAGACCTCCACCCAATGGTGCAAATGATTTTTTTCATAATAGGGTTTTATTAAAGAACAACTCTTTACACTTTACATATACCAACCTTTCCATTTAAAACATTACAACATAATTCACCTTACGTCGTAGTAGCCCTATACATTATATGTTTCATGTTTTAACAACCCCCTTCAAAATATAAACTACCCTCCTCCCTCCCACCCTCAATCCCCCTGAGAAGGGCAGAATTAATTCCATGATTCACCATTCACCAAGTAATAGTCCCACTATATTCTGCATTAGTCAGGCCTCATCTGGAATACTGCATTCAGTTCTGGGTGCCTCATTTTAAGAAAGATATAGACAAGCACTCTAGCCCATCTCCAGATGATGTATCCTGAATGTTTCTGAATGATGGGCTGTGAATAATCTGATCAACATGTGAGTAGAACATAGGGGCACATTTTACACAATAATTCTTAGGGTTATTTCAAACCTGGAGTCCTGTCAAACTAATCTCATCTCTTTTTTTGATCGGGTCACTAGCTTAGTAGATGGTGGAAATGCTGTAGATGTCATCTATCTAGATTTCAGCAAGGCATTTGACAAAGTCCCCCATGACCTTTCGATTAGCAAACTAGTCAGATGCGGACTACATGGAAATATTGTCAGGTGGATTCACAACTGGTTGGAAAACCGTACTCAAAGAGTGGTCGTCGGTGGCTCTGCTTCGGACTGGAAGGAGGTCTTGAGTGGAGTGCCACAGGGTTCTGTCCTGGGGCCGATACTCTTCAACATTTTTATCAATGACTTAGATGACGGGGTGGAGGGAAGCCTTATGAAGTTTGCGGATGATACGAAACTGGGAGGGATAGCTAACGCAATGGAAGACAGGAATAAAATCCAAAGGGACCTGGATAGACTAGAAAATTGGGCTGAAATTAATAAAATGAAATTCATTAAAGACAAATGCAGGATTCTGCATTTAGGCCACAAAAACAAAATGCATGGGTACAGGATGGGAAATACCCAGCTTAGCAGTAGTGCGTGTGAGAAGGACCTTGTAATTGTAGTGGATCATAAATTGAACATGACCCAGCAGTGTGATGCTGCGGCAAAAAAGGCAAACACAGTTTTGGGCTGCATAAACAGAGCTATAGTTTCCAGGTCGAGGGAAGTAATAGTCCCACTATATTCTGCATTAGTCAGGCCTCATCTGGAATACTGCATTCAGTTCTGGATGCCTCATTTTAAGAAAGATGTAGACAAGTTAGAGTGGGTTCAGAAGAGGGCAATGAGGATGATAGCTGGTATGGAGAACAAGTCTTATGAGGAAAGGTTGAAGGAACTTGGCATATTCAGTCTGGTGAAGAGAAGGCTGAGGGGTGACATGATTGCACTCTTTAAGTACCTGAAGGGCTGTCACATAGAGGAGGGTACAGATTTGTTCTCTGCTGCCCCTGAGGGTGGGACTAGGTCTAATGGTTTCAAGTTGCAGGAGCATAGATTCAGATTGGGCATTAGAAGGAACTTCTTGACAGTAAGGGCAGTTCGGCAATGGAACCGACTGCCTAGGGAGGTGGTGGGATCCCCTTCGCTGGATGTCTTCAATTCCGTACGCCGTGGATGCAGTAAATTAACCAGAGTTGACCACTTGCAATCCGATCCAGTGGGATCGGTTTCAGCCTCTCCTTTCTGAGGAAGTGGACAAGGTGCTTTCATCTGTGAAGCCTACCGCTTGTCTGATTGATCCTTGCCCATCATGGCTCCTTGTGAATTGCAAGGAGAAACTGGGTGAAGGGATTATGGCGGTGGTAAATGCATCCTTAGCGGAGGGTGTAATGCCACTGGCCCTCAAGGAGGCAATTATAAAGCCTATCTTAAAGAAGTCCTCCTTGGATCCCCAAGTTTTGAACAACTTTTGCCCAGTTTCGAATTTGCCATTTTTGGGCAAGATCATTGAGTGAGTGGTGGCTAACCAATTGTCAGCACACTTGGATGAAACGGATTATCTGGATCCATACCAATCAGGTTTCAGGACTGGACATGAAACTGAAACACTCTTGGTCGCTCTGGTGGATGATATGAGGAGGGCATTAGATAGGGGAGAATTCACCTTTCTTGTCCTCCTGGATCTTTCAGCGGCTTTTGATACTGTCGACCACAGTATCCTGTTGGATCGCCTGGAAGGACTGGGAATAGGAGGCACTGTTCTACGGTGGTTCTGTTCCTTTCTCTCTGACAGGCATCAACAGGTAGCATTGGGAGATGAGGTTTCAGACTCTTGGCCTCTCACTTGTGGAGTGCCACAGGGTTCTATCCTCTCTCCCATGCTATTCAACATCTATATGAAGCCGCTGGGATCCATCATCAGGAGATTTGGGCTGCGGTGTCACCAATATGCAGATGACACTCAGCTCTATCTCTTGTTTAAGTCCTCACCAGAGTTGGCTGTGGAGACCATGTCCAAGTGCCTGGAATCCGTGAGTGGATGGATGGGAAGGAACAGGCTGAAGCTAAATCCTGACAAGACCGAGGTGCTGCTTGTGGGAGACAGAGGAAGGTTGGGTCCTGTTGACCTGAGGTTTAATGGGGTACAATTACCCCTGAAGGACCAGGTCCGCAGCCTTGGGGTTGTTCTTGATTCCAGGCTGTCCATGGAGGCTCAGATTTCGGCAGTGAGCCGGGCAGCCTGGTACCAATTACACCTCATACGTAGGCTGCAACCCTACCTCCCTGTTCATCAGCTCCCACTGGTAGTACATGCCCTGGTCACCTCTCAATTAGACTACTGCAATGCGCTCTACATGGGGTTACCCTTGAAAACGGTCCGGAAACTTCAACAGGTACAGAATGCGGCGGCTCGTTTACTTACAAACAGTCATCCCCGTGATCATATTACGCCAGTATTATTTAATCTACACTGGCTTCCAGTAGTTTTCCGGGCCCAATTCAAGGTGTTGGTGTTAACCTTTAAATCCCTATACGGTTTCGGCCCAGTTTATCTGAAGGAGCACCTCCAGCATCACCAATTATGCCGCCCAACAAGATCAGCCACGCAGGGCCTTCTCTCAATCCCACCAACAAAAGCAGCTAGGTTGGTGGGGACTAGAGAGAGGGCTTTTTCGGTGGCGGCCCCCACTCTCTGGAATTCCCTCCCGTTCGATCTTCGGCATGCCCCTTCCCTGGATACCTTCCGCCGAGCCTTAAAAATGTGGCTGTTTGGACAGGCCTTTGGGACTGCCGGGATGGGCTAATTACATACTGAATGCCCATTGTTGTGTACTGCATATGTTGTTATTTTTGTTACGGTTGATTATATTGTATTTTATTGTATTTATTGTATTGTATTTTATTGAAATTTAATATTTACGTCGCCTAGAGTGGCTTCGGCCAGATAGGCGACCTAAAAATTAAATTTACATTTACATTTACATTCAAGCAGAGGCTGGACAGCTATCTGCGGGAGATGCTCTAGCTGTGGATTTCCTGCTGTGAGCCTACAAGGCCCCTTCCAACTCTATGATTCTATGATACTATATACGTTTTGCTGCGACCGACAAATGTCCTTGTAAATCACTTCTGAGACACATGTAATAAAGTTCCACCATATAGCACTGAAGTTGTCTGTCTCTTCCAATGCTCGAGAGAGGTGAACAAGTCATGTTCCCTAGTAAGGCAATCTTCCATACATTGTTCATCCATGCCAATCTGTTCAAGTCTTTTAATTCTTTCCATCTTTGAACCACTGTCTCATGTGCCGCCAGAAGCAGTGAAGATATCAATTCTTAAATTTAATATTCACATTCTGATCTTCAAATATGGATAATAGAAATAACTCAGCAGAACATACAATCTTTTCCCCTGTAATTTTGAGTATTCTCTGTGGACCTCCCCCCAAAAAATCTGAATTCGGGGGCAGGCCCGCAAATTGTAAATTAATCTTTTCCCAATCACATATCACTTTGCCTGATTTGTTTGTTAAAGGATATATTTTTATTTAAATTTTGTTTCTTTTTAATGCATTAGATAATAGTTTAGAATGTTTCTTCCCTGCCTCATAATACTGTTGTCGAACATACAGTAAAGAAGTGGCCATTTTATTAGTTTCCAAGTCTTCAAGTTCTTTAGGTTGGATCTCTAATATATGCAAGATCCTTCTAGAACCCCTTTGTTTATAATGCTGTTCCAGACTCAATATATCTTTTAATAATTGAGACCTAATAGGATCTGCAATTTGTCTTCTTCTTTGCTTCTTCTGCTATGCATACTCCTCTGATTTTGCTTTCGTAGGATCCCAAACTGTGGTAAGTGCTGTATCTGGAGTTATGTTAACTTCAAAATGTTCCTTTAATGCTGTTATATTTTGAACTGAGTCTTGAGAGGCCATTAAATTTGGATTTAACCTCCAGATTGGATGAGCGGGAGTGAATTGCAAACGTCAAAGTACCACTACAACCACTGCATGGCGTGACACTGTCCTTGGCATTATGTCTGCTGACCACAAATGTGAGAGCAGGGGGCAGATATTAATACATGATTCAGCTGGGAAAGAGATTTATACCTTGAAGAAAAATATGAATCATCACTGATCCCCGGGTTGACCTGTCTTCAGGCATCAGACAAATCAAATTGTGTTAATAGTTGTAATAATTGATTTCTCTCTCTTACAGGCCCTCTCTGCCCCCTTGTGGATAGATGTATATTTGCATCGCAGACCATGTTCAAATCTCCCCCTATAATAACACTGGTTTCTTTTGCAAATTTGGTTAATTTTTTAAGAATCTTACATAAAAAAGAGAATGGACATGTATTTGGAGCATACAGTGATGCCACTGAGAATAACCTCCCCTCCAACAATCCTCTAGCAAAAATACATCTTCCATCAGGGTCTCTACAGATAGCTTGTAACTGAAAATCCACAGAGCTTGCCAATGTTGAGAGTGGGAAGATCCTCCATCTCTTAATAATATTCCCTAATCCTCTAATATTTAATGTTACACAGCAAAAATCAAGCATTTAAAATAATAAACTGTCTGCCATTTAATTATACCACCACCAGCAAAACCCAAATTACTCACCATATCATCTCGCAATTTCCGTTCAATTTATTTATCCAGTTCCTCTTTCTCAGAACCCCCCTTCGCCCCCACCCACTCAACTGCCCCACTGGCCAGCTATAGGCTCCCATACATATCCCAGGAGCCTGCAACATAAACCAGATGTATTTCCGCCAACTTTGGGCCTGACTAAAGTGGGGGTAAAAACATGTGCTGTTGCTGTAGGCAAAACTAACCACCACACCTGTAACCAGACCATTGTTGGTTGTTGTTATGTGCCTCCAAGTTGATCAGAATTATGGCAACCCTATGAATCAGTGACCTCCAATAGCATCTGTCATGAACCACCTTGTTCAGATCTTCTAAGTTCAGGTCTGTGGCTTCCATTATGGAATCAATCCATCTCTTGTTTGGTCTTCCTCTTTTTCTACTCCCTTCTGTTTTTCCCAGCATTGTTGTCTTTTCTAGTAAATCATGTCTTCTCATGATGTGTCCAAAGTATGATAACCTCAGTTTCATCATTTTAGCTTCTAGTGATAGTTCTGGTTAATTTGTTCTAACACCCAATTATTTGTCTTTTTCGCAGTCCATGGTATCCGCAAAGCTCTCCTCCAACACCACATTTCAAATGAGTTGATTTTTCTCTTACCCGCTTTTTTCACTTTCCAACTTTCACATCCACACATAGAGATCAGGAATACCATGGTCTGAATGATCCTGACTTTAATATTTAGTGATATACCTTTGCATTTGAGGACCTTTTCTAGTTCTCTCACAGTTGCCCTCCCCAGTCCTAGCCTTCTTCTGATTTCTTGACTGTTGTCTCCATTTTGGTTAATGACTGTGCCAAGGTATTGATAATCCTTGACCAGTTCAATGTCCTCATTGTCCACTTTAAAGTTACATAAATCTTCTGTTGTCATTACTTTAGTCTTTTTGATGTTCAGCTGTAGTCCTCCTTTTGTGCTTTCCTCTTTGTTTGTGTTTGTGTGTAGATATTTTACAAATTCCAGAAAAGCTGTAGACAAGTGAGCGTCACCTATTATCTGACTCTTAGTCTGGCCACCAAGGGAAGCTGGGGCATGATACAGAGAACAAACAGGTTGGTTATGGTGTTAGGAGGGAAGGATTCACTGAGTGTCTACTGGGGATGATGGATGGAAGATGCTCTCACTATCCCTCCCTCCCTCCCTCCCTCCCTCCCTCCCTCCCTTGAATTCTCCATGTCTACCCCTCCCTCAGTCTCTGAAGCCCCCTCACAAATATTCTCTCTCTCTCCCCCTCCAACAGTCCAGCCCAAGGTGAAGATCATCCCCACAGAGGATGACTCCTCATCGCACAACACTTTGCTGATTTGCACCGTGGCCGGCTTTTTCCCTCCAAAGATCGAGATCAAGTGGTTCAGGAACGGGAAGGAGGAGACCAGAGTGTGGACCACAGACGTCACCCGGAACGGGGACTGGACATTCCAGATCCAGGTGATGCTGGAGGCGCAGCCAGAACGCGGAGACGTCTATGCCTGTCAGGTGGACCACACCAGCTTCGAGGGCCCCGTCACCGTGCAGTGGGGTAGGACAGCCCTGATCCATCTTCCTTATCTCCTGGAGTGGAGGCAGACTCTTTTGGAAAGGGGCATTCCGGGGCCAAGGCCTCCATGGGGGTTAAGGATGCTCCCCTTGTGGTCTGATCCCAGGCCTGCCTTTCCTCAGTCAAGGCTTTCTTTGCTTTGTGTCTCCAGAGCCACAGTCGGACTCCGCCAAGAGCAAGATGTGGACGGGGATTGTGGGGATCGTGCTGGGGCTGGTCTTTGTGGCAACCGGACTCACCCTCTACCTGAAGAACAAGAAAGGTGATGAGGGAGGTGGGGGGCTGATGGGGGGTCCTGAATCTGGGGGGAACTGGGCTTGGCTCTAGACTCCCCTCCTGTCCTTGCTCCTTCTCCACTCCTAGGAGGTCCCTCTTGGTGTCTAAGACGTGGGCAGAGTTTAGCCTAAACAGAGTCAGAATCACATGCAGCATCTCTTGAGACTCGTTCAGTCCTTTTATACTTGGGAATAACAGAACGCTCCTTCCGGTTCTGGATGCCTTTCTCTCTCAGGGTCCTTGTGCTGAACTCTTCAGGTCCATTTTCCTGCCCACTTGACCAAAAATCACTGCAGCAGCTGACCAATGCTCCCTCCGTGCAGAGCGAAGGGCCGTTGTGTTACCCATGGCTGGTCCAAAGGGTGCAGTTGAAGGAAATGGGAGGGATTTGTGTGATTGTGGGCATTGGGTGGTGATGGGAAGGTGAGAGGGCAAGATGTCTCCCACTCTAGTTTTTGTCATTTGGGGAGACATGGTTCTATCCTGCGCACCCTCCACACCCCGGATGTCCTCCATTTCTTGACGTTTTAGACTGCATAAGTGGACACAAGTGGGAGAGCTTTATTTTGTACAAAATGGTTGTCTCTTGATTGGGTTCTTTTGATCTGGGGGTGGGGCGGGTGTTCCCAGGGGAGGGGTCTTGGGGGGGACTATTCCATCCTGACTGAGTCTTTCTCTCCTCCCCCCCAGGGCGATCCATCCCTCAGCCTGCAGGTAACTTTTCTCTTGGCTCTTCCACCCTCCCCCTCCCTCCCTTTCCCCAGCTGCTGTGGGGGCCCTTTGCTTTTTCACCCACAGACTCTCTAGATGGAGTGGGAGGGGGCTTCAATTGAAAAAAACAATCCCCCCCTGCACACACACTCCACTTTTGCCTTCTGGAAGTGGGTCTGCAGGAGAGTTTCCCACCCTGGAGGGTGTTGGTCAGAGCTGCTTCGCAAGGGCCAGTGCAGAGTCCAGGGCGGATATTCGGCCCTCAGGGGAAGGTGGGTTTTCTGCCCTCTTTGAGGTCTATCTGGAGAAGGACCTTCTTCTGCCCCCTCATCCCCTTCTCTGCTGGGGGAACCATTCAACCCCCCCAATTCTGCCTCCCTTGCCGGCTCAGTGCCTCACCTGACACTCTCCACATCTTGCCTCAGGTGGATTAGGGACCCCCCCACACACACAGTCACATGGCCGGTGGGGAGGGATGATGGGAGTTGTAATCCAGCAAGAGCCAGAGGGCACCAGGTTGGCTATCCCTGAATTAAGCTGTTTTTGCTTTTTATCTTCTGCAGTACTGATTTTTTTTATACTCCTAGTTTTTATTGTTTGATTTGGACAGACTTTTCCTGGGAAAGGGGCAGATCCATATTTTACAATAAATAAGTAAAGCTAATTTTTTGTTGCTCGGGGAAGAGTTTTGGGGAAAGAGAGAGAATCACGGTGAGGATTTTGACCCGTCCCCACATCTGAGGGTTCAAAGTCCAGCAGGGGTTATCCTCCCTCCTCACCCCCTAGTTGATTAATTCCTTTCTCTCTCTTCTCAACCTCCAGTGCTCATCAGCTAGACTTCACTGCTCCGTGGGTATCCCCGATGTGGAGGAGAAGCATCTCCCCCCCCATGAGGGTCGGCCTGTCCTTGCTCTGAAGATGCAGACTTTTGGATGCCATGGAGGGGCTGGAGAAGGCCCTTGGCAGAGACAAAGCCTCTCCCTCCAGAGCCCCACATGTCTTACACCTTTCATGTCTCCTTTTTTGGGGGGGAAGGGAAAGGGGGGTCCCATTTGGGTTTTTTTGTAATTCTGGCTGATCTCCTAGATCTGTCATCTCTCGTGCGCTGAATCTCCCTGCTGGGGGTGGGACCTGAACTGTCCCTTAAAACAAAGGATCTACTCAATCCCATAAGGACTGAGTTAGTCTTTAAAGCAGGGATGGGGAATTTCAGGGTTTGGGGGTGTATACCCTGGGGCATGTATGTGTTAGGAACAAATTTAAAATACCCCCTCCTCTCCCCTCAGAAGGGTGAGCTAGAAGCCTAGTATGCTTCTTTTTACCTGTTAATGTTCCAGCCAGATACCAAAAGTAAAGCAGACACACAGACAACTACTTGCTTGATCAAGAAAGGGGTCTCTAACCACACAGACCACAGTCTGTCGGGAGAGAGAACCGCGTTTATTAGGTAAAAGTCCCATTATATAGGTTTTTACAGTAAAACAAGGCATTTTGTTATTAAAAAAGGCATACCCAAAGGAAATACAATATTACATCTTTACAGAGATAAGTAAGCGCGTTAGCTCATTATTGTTACATTTGCTTTTGATTCTAAAAGGCGAGAGTTGTGATAACGTATTTATACACTTGTCAGTCAAAAGGAAACTTGTTGTGAGATCAGAGCTACAAGAAGGCGAGGAAAAGGGGCAGATTGACACCAAAGAGATAAAAAATGTTTCTAATGTGCTTATGAACTTAGCATAGTCAGCAATATTGCGCAAAACTTAAGGAAACATTGTAATAAGATATTATGAGAAAATGTCTTGTTTGTACTGACTTAGCTTACAATGTTGCAGGAAGAGTATAGTGGCTTTAAGACAGAGTGAAATAATAACATCAGAAGGGAAACATGTTATCTCGTTTTTACAGAGATGTTTACGGTCAGAGAGGCGCCTTCGGGGTTTTTCTCATGAGGGAAGAAACTGAACTTTGAGTTGTATTTCTCTGGGTTCCAGAAATCTTTGCAACATTGGTTCTGACAGAAATGTAGGTTCCTTTAAACCACTCCTGACAACCCTGGGCAACTTTTTGGGGTCGGGAATAATTTTATTCCTAACAATTCCCTGATATGCAGCTAAAATTCAAACAAGACTTGTTTGAGTTACAGCTGCACCATTATTGTTACTAGTAGAAGTCACTCCGAGGCGTGAAAGAGTGGCTGTGAAGGGAAAAGTCATTAGGGAAAGGGGGCCTTCTCAGGCACTGAGTTCCAAGAGTTGAAAAGAGGGAGAATAAGCTAGGTAGACATTGTATACAGCAGCATAAGGAAATCAGACCTGAAATTCCAAGAAAAATGTAAAGTAAAATCTGGTGCCAGCTAGGCCATTGCTTGAACCATTCCGTGAGGCTTGGGAAGGAGGAAAAGGTCTTGATGCGTTCTATGTCGTTGTAAACTGTGTTAAGGTGATTTAAATGTTGCAAAACATCAGCTTTCCTGTCCGTTATTGAAGTGCAACATTCACTCCCAATCAAAGAACAAATTCCCGCTGAGCTGGCCAATAAATAATCAATTCCTAACCTATTTTGTAAAGTTATGGTCCGAAGTTGTCCCTGCTCGTTAGTCAAATCTCGCAATGAGGCTGTGGTGTCATTTAAAAAATCCTCAAAGTCTTGAGAAAGTTTAATTAGGTCTTGATAGGTTTGGGCTGCCCCATAATGTGGAAAAAATCCTCGCAACACTGCCTCCCCTGTGTCTTTTCGATTTCGGTGCCTGGCTGTAGGAAGAGAAAGAGTGGTTCTAATCCCAGGCATAACCCTTCCCAAAGTGCAAGTCCATCTTACTAGGGATGGCAGCCTCCACTGAGCCCTATGGCCGCACAACCACCATAATCCTCGGGGAGTGGGCTTGGTGTATAATGAAAGAATAAAGGAGAATAAGTCAGGGCTCTGAGCATCTTGGGGAATGAGGGTAGCCCAAGCCTGCACCCATGTGTCATTGGTTGTGGTTGCTGCGTTAAGTAACTGAGTGTTGTTGAAAAACCCCCAAGAGCCCCCCTTTCTCTGGTTAAAAATGAATTTACAGGAGAGTCCCATGTTGGCGCGTGGGCTGCTACTTACACACACTTCCCCCTGAAGTGGCCCGCTGGTATCCAAAGGACCATCTAATTCTTTAGCTGGTTGCCAGTTTTTAAAACTTAAAACTTCTTTTAAAGATAGGGGCACGCCTATGAGGGGCACCCCTGCAACTCCATGAGGGGGAGTGTGGGCGCATACGTAACAGGACCCGTTTTGTGGGGCTGAGGCTTCTAAAAGAGAGAGAAAAATATTTGCTTTCCAGCTTTCCCCTTGAAGTGTGAGGGATGGGGGAGTGAGAGGCTTCAAAGAGGGCTTTGAAGTTAAGTCGGATAGACTCGGGGGAGCAAACCGGTTGAGCTGGCTCCTTTGCAAAGCAATATAACAATTATATTCCCCTAACCCAATGCAAAGCTTAGGTGCTGTTCCCAAATTGCGATAGGTAAAAACAGAATATTCTTGAAGAACGGATCTGGGGTCCAGTGATGTGGGGCATGCTGAGGCTCTGGTTAGACCTGTGGCTGGTGTACAATTTACAGCCAAGTAAACGGCCCATGCTATGTCCGCCCTCACACACTGAGTGACCAGGAAGCCATTGAGGCTGTGTTGAAAAACTACAGCTGCTTTCTGACACCTTGCTTTCCATCCTGCGATTTCTACAGTGAAGGGTTGATTATGAGTTAAAAGCACATGGTAAAGGTAAGGATCTGGACACTCACCCAGTACCTTCGGATTTGGCAGCCCATTTCGGATCCCAGCGAGAGGAGGTTTGTAGTCCTCCCCCGTGCATATTTTTATTCCATCAGGACAACACGAAGGGAAAACAAGGCTCAATTGCACAAGTACACAAAGAATACAATAGAGAACCCCACAGTCCTGAGGCGTAAAATAGTTCATGTTATTTCAGCTGTGCGGAAAGGGATAGTCTCTGCTGCCCATAGATCAGTCACGGGGTCTCTTTTTAAGCGTAACGCTGGCACAATTCTGTCCTCTGAGTCCACAAGTTCTTGTCCGTCGTGGGGTGGCACGTCCGGTACTTCCGCGGGGCTGAAGTCTACAACGGCAGGCTTTACGTGTGTGCGTGATGAATCCAAGACTTCCTCCCTTCCAAAAAAACTGCCGTCTGGGTAGTTAATAAAACCTGGTGAGGACCGCTGAATCTTGGCAGGAGCGGACTGCGACGGACAAACTTTTTCGCCCACACGAAATCACCTGGCTGGAAAGGGTGCACTTGGTCTTTGAACGGAACCGTTTGCGCATACCTGGCCGTGCGCCACAAGGCTCGCAATCTGTTGTGTAAAGAAAGAAACTGAGAACATGTCACATGCTCCCCCCCCAACAGGGACACATCGGGCTTTGGGAGGCCCCACCTTTGGAGGGCGGATGACCGTACAGCAACTCGTAGGGAGAGAGACCCAGAGCTCGAGTGGGCCTGGTACGCATGTGGAAAAGGACAATAGGGAGTGCCTGAGGCCACTTTAATCTGGTTTCCTGGCAATATTTTGCTAAAAATGATTTCAATTCCCTGTTCTGTCTCTCAGTTTTTCCAGTGGATTGTGGCCTGTAAGCGGTGTGAAAGAGGTGGGAGATACCCAAGCCTTCTTCTACATGTTTTAAAACTTGTCCGGTAAAGTGGGTGCCCTGACAGAATCAATAGTCTCTGGAACCCCAAACCTCGGAATGATTTCCTTCAATAATAACTTTGCCACTGTGAGTGCGGTGGCGTTTGTGGTGGGGTAAGCTTCCACCCAGGATGTTAGGGTGCAGACAATAACAAGTAAATGTTTTTTACCCATTGCTGGTGGTAAATCGACAAAGTCCATCTGCAAATGTTGGAAGGGTGCAGCTGCTGCTGGTCGCCCCCCTCGTGGTGCTCTATTTGGTAAAGCAGGTCCGTTAGCCTGGCACAGACTACAGGCTTTTACAGTTGCAGCACATACAGATTGAATGCCAGGGGCGTACCAAAACCTGGATATTGTGTCTACCAAAGCATGAGTTCCATAATGTCCTCCTTTATTATGGTGCCAGGTAACTGCCGCGAAATACATGGAGCGAGGTAGACAGGCTCTTCCATCTGGCATAACCCACAAGTCATTCCTGTAGCTGGCCCCCAGCGCTTCCCAAGCTCGAGTTTCCTTTGGGGGTACAGACATTAAAGTGGTGGGTTGGAAATCATCAGTAATTAATGCCAGTGTAGGAAAAGAAAGAGGGAGTCTTGCTGCTTTCTTGGCTGTAATGTCTGCTAGGGCATTCCCCATTGCTATAGGATCGCGATCTTTGGTGTGCGCCTTGCAATGAATGACAGCTATTTCTGCTGGTTTCTGAACTGCTTCTAGCAATCTCTGCACTAAAGACAGGTGTTGAATAGGCTTTCCCCCCGCAGTTAGAAACCCTCTATATTTCCACAGGTGGATGTGGCAATGAATGACCCCAAAAGCATATCGGCTGTCTGTAAAAATAGAAACAGTCTTACCCTCTGCTATTTGGCAGGCTCTGGTCAGTGCATATAGTTCAGCTGCTTGCGCGCCCCATCGACCAGGGAGGGCGGCTGCTTCCACTGGTTCCCATTGATTAACAACAGCATAGCCTGTATACCGCGTTCCCTCAAGGTAGAAGGAACTCCCGTCCGTGAAAAAGATCAGATCTGGGTTGGACAACGCCTCGTCAGACAAATTTTGTCTTACTTGGAGGGTGGAGTTAACCACTTCCACGCAATCATGATTGTCCAAGGGTGCAGGGAGATCAGGCATCAGGGTAGCTGGGTTCAACTGACCGCATCTCTCAAAGGTCAAGTTTGGATCCTCCAGCAATTCTGCCTCAAGTTGTTGTTGTCTTTGAGCTGAAAAAATTGGGGCTGTGCCTCTGCGGAGGAGAGCTGATAACGCATGAGAAGTCCATACAACAGTATTATGCCCCAGAGTTAAACTTTTGCTCTTTCGCACTAAGAGCGCTGCCGCCATTAGAGCGCGTGTGCAGGAGGGGGTGCCCTTTGCCACATTGTCTATTTGTTGTGAATAAAATGCTACCGGGAAGTGGCTAGGACCCCATTTCTGGGTCAGAACTCCGCTGGCTACCCGCTCCCTCTCGTGCACAAACAAATGAAAAGGCTTACCGTAGTTCGGCGGCCGGAGAGACATTGAGATCGCCACATTGTCTTTTAGTTGCTGGAATGCTGTTATCGACTCGGGGCCCCACACAAGGGGGTCTGCAGCCTTTTTAGTTGTGAGAGCATGTAGAGGTTTACAGAGTTCCCCACAGGAAGGGAGCCATTGTCTACAGAATCCAATGATGCCTAAAAATCCCCTCAGCTGCTTCTTGGAGTGGGGCAGCGGGCATTGCTGTATTGCAGACATCCTTTCTGGGTCCATCTGTCTGCCGTCTGGTGTCAGTATGAATCCCAAGTACTTGACTCTCTGGGAGACCCATTGTAATTTCTTAGGGTCTACCTTGTGTCCTCTGGAATGGAGGTAACGTAAGAGTGCCTTACCATCTTCCCGCAATCTGCCCTCAGTCACATTGGTCAATAAGACATCGTCTACATAAAGAATAATAGTAGAGCCTCCAGGTGAGGTGAAGTCTATCAGATCTTCTCTTAAACATTGGCTAAATATTTGTGGTGAATTTCGATATCCCTGAGGAATTCGATCCCAAACCATACTGCAATGTTCCCATTGGAAGCCGAACAGATATTTAGATTCTGGGTGCAAAGGGATGCTAAAAAAAGCGTTTTTTAAGTCTATTACTGTGAACCATTGAGCATCCCAAGGAATTTGGCTGACGATTGTGGCCACATCTGGTACTGCAGTGTGGAGGGGCACAACAAATCTGTTCACGGCTCGCAAATCCTGACAAAATCTCCACTTAACAGGATCTCCTGGGTTCTTTGGGAGTTTCTTGATAGGTAAAATGGGAGAGTTACATGGGGTGCGTTGGGGGTGTATAATTCCCTTTCTGATAAACCCCTCAATAATGTGACGGATTCCTTCCCGTGCTTCTAGAGACAAAGGGTACTGCTGAATGCGAGGAGGGGGAAGGTTTTGCTTTACCTGGATTTTGATTGGCTGTACTGACTTCAAAAGTCCTACGTCCGTATCCTCTGTTCCCCATAGCGAAGCCGGCAGTTCTGTCAGATCTTCGTGTAATGTAATGCTCCCTAATGTGTGTGTATCATCCCTTACCCCTAATACACTGAGCAACAATCCCACCCCTCCAGGAGTGCAGGTTAAAGTAGCCTCGAGCTTACAAAGCATGTCACGCCCCATTAGAGACATGGGGCAATCTCTGGAAAACAAGAAAACATGGTTAAACATTCGCCCTTTGTGCTCAACTTGTAAAGGTTTTGTAACAGCGAGAGCCTGTGGAACCCCCCCCATTCCCATTGCAAGTTTTGAATCTTCAGTAAGCCATGCATTTGGCGCCTTGTTCAAAAGAGAGTAGGTTGCACCTGTGTCAACCAAGAAGGCAAAATCAACTCCTTCTATTTGCATTGAAATAACGGGCTCAGCCGTTGCAGGGGGAAGGAGAAGGAATGCGCCCGCCAAGGACAGAAGCGCTAGCATTCCTAACTCCTTCCAGGAATGAGCTGTCTGGTTAGTAGGTCCAGTGAGTCATTGTTGAGTCTGTCTCTGGGGCGGCATTCCAATCTGGTTCCAGGCAGCTGGGATCTGCTGTTGAGGCGGTGGCGCGCTAGGAGACATCTGGGGAGGAGGCAGTGCACTGGTATCTGCAAAAGTAAAAGGGTTACCATACCCATCCGGAACCCCGTTCCCTTCTGCCAGTGGGCAGTCTCTCCGAAAATGAGATGGATCCCCACATCGGTAACAACCCTGATTGCTCCCGGTGCCCCCCCATGGCTGTGCCCATCCCCGACCTCTGGAACCTCTGCCTCTCCCCCCTCGGAGATACCTGCTTCCTAAGGAACCACAGAGGGTAGTTGCAAGCATTTGGTACTGTTCCTTCTTGTCGCGCTTCCGGGATTTTTCCTTCTCATTCTCCCACACGACATCTGCTACTTCAAGAATGGCAGCGACCGTCTCAATGCCCCATCCGGGCCGAAAGTGTTGAAAGTAATCTCGTATGGTCGGAATTGCTTGATGCACAAATGAAGCAATCAACGTGGGTTGATCCTCTTTTTTTTCTGGGTTCAAATTGGTGTAGTTGCGCGCACCTTCTAGCAACCGAGTCCAAAATTTACGTGGAGCCTCGGTTGATTCCTGCCTAATGGCCAGGAACTTGGTCTGATTAGGTGGCTTTTGGGCCATTTGTTTGAGGTGGGTAAGAAGCCGGTCCCGGTCAGCTATGAGCTGTGTGCGTCGGTCAACGGTCCATTCATTACCCATCCAAGAAGCGGCTGCTTCCGCTCGCCTTTCCCAAGATCGCCTGGCTGTCGAGTCCTCATTAGCCCAGGCAGTTTCAAGCGCCCAAAGGTGGCTTCGCTCCTGTCCTGTCAACATTCGGTCTCAAAGATAATTAACGTCTCCATATGTGGGATTATGACTACTGAACAATCTCCTTAACAAATTCTGGATCTTAGTAGGGGATTCCTCGAAAGATCCTTCCAATTTGCTCCATTCCATGAGGTCCCATTCGAGCCAAGCTTTGTACTCTGGAAGCGCTGTGTGTCTCATGGCCCCACTGGAATCGATGTATGGCTGCTGGTTTACCACCAAGGGAAGCATCCTTTCGGCTGGCGGTGGTGGGAATGCTGTTGATGCCTGTTGCGCTTCCTGGCTTGCGCAGGATTGGAGAGATGAGCCTGCTTGACAGGTAAAAACTTGCGGAGGTGTTTGGGGTGTTTGGAAAAGAGAAAATTGTGGGGTATCAGGAGAAGATAGAGGGAAAGAGGATTGGGAGCAGTGGGGGCAAGGGTTGAGGCTTAGGGGACATGCAACAGATACAGGTGCTGAGTGTGGGGTAAAACAAAAAGATGCTGGTATCAATCGACGTTCTGTGGTAGAGCTCACACATTCAGTACCGTCTTGTTGTCTTGGCTGTTGAGTGAGAATCTGGTGTAGGATCGGGTGCTGTGATTGTGCTTTGTTTTGCTGTGATTGTGTTTTCAAAGTGTAGCTACGTGGTGTGCTTGTGCTGAATGTGCTTGTGTGTGTGTGTTGGGACTGACCCTCCACGTCCATATTCCATCCTGGCCCCTGTGTGGGACTTTGGTCCACGCTAGGGTTGGTAGAATTACCGTCTACCTTGAGCTCCCCTTTTGACGACGCACCTTCAACTCTTAAACTTGAGTTGAACGTTAACCCCGAAGGGGTTCCATCATTCAGAGGGCTAGAATGTGGTGAGGTAAACATCATTGCTGTGCGGCCAATAGGCTGCCGTCTGGGAGTTTCATCAACAAAATAGCCAGGAGGAGGATGGCTGTCAGTCATGTTTCTTCCTACCATTATTCGAGCTGCAAGCCAGTTCTGCGCCCCCTCTTTCCAGAGGTGCCAGAAAGCCAGCTGCACTGGACTATCTTTGTCTAGCAGCCTCCTTACCCCATCTAGGCAGGCTGGTTCAAAAGATCCCATCCGAGGCCACACCCCACTTGCTGAGAGTGCCTCAACTGCAGTTAATTTCGGCCAGTCTCTTGTACACAGTTTTACCATGGTTTTTTTTCTTCATACCTACCTGGACTGGAAGGCGTCCTTCATCCCAGTACCTACACATTAAACTTAAGGGTGTTATAGCATTGACAGGACAAACAACACATGCTTTACTATTCCCTTGCCCCATGATATCTGGTGGATACTGAAGTTCCATTAATTTTACTGTTACTCCAGCTGTTCCACTATCCAGATTCACAAAACTCCGTTCTAGAGAGAAAAGGAAGCTCTTCTGGGCGCCTATTGGTATTTTGTAAAATCTGGAGTGGAATTCAGTGGGATCCGACTCACAGCTCCAATTGTTAGGAACAAATTTAAAATACCCCCTCCTCTCCCCTCAGAAGGGTGAGCTAGAAGCCTAGTATGCTTCTTTTTACCTGTTAATGTTCCAGCCAGATACCAAAAGTAAAGCAGACACACAGACAACTACTTGCTTGATCAAGAAAGGGGTCTCTAACCACACAGACCACAGTCTGTCGGGAGAGAGAACCGCGTTTATTAGGTAAAAGTCCCATTATATAGGTTTTTACAGTAAAACAAGGCATTTTGTTATTAAAAAAGGCATACCCAAAGGAAATACAATATTACATCTTTACAGAGATAAGTAAGCGCGTTAGCTCATTATTGTTACATTTGCTTTTGATTCTAAAAGGCGAGAGTTGTGATAACGTATTTATACACTTGTCAGTCAAAAGGAAACTTGTTGTGAGATCAGAGCTACAAGAAGGCGAGGAAAAGGGGCAGATTGACACCAAAGAGATAAAAAATGTTTCTAATGTGCTTATGAACTTAGCATAGTCAGCAATATTGCGCAAAACTTAAGGAAACATTGTAATAAGATATTATGAGAAAATGTCTTGTTTGTACTGACTTAGCTTACAATGTTGCAGGAAGAGTATAGTGGCTTTAAGACAGAGTGAAATAATAACATCAGAAGGGAAACATGTTATCTCGTTTTTACAGAGATGTTTACGGTCAGAGAGGCGCCTTCGGGGTTTTTCTCATGAGGGAAGAAACTGAACTTTGAGTTGTATTTCTCTGGGTTCCAGGGTTTCCCTCATGAAGTGCTGACGGATCAAGACAGTGTATTCATGGGAGAAGTGATGCAATGTATGTGGAAGTGTTGTGGTCTAAAACATTTAAAGACAACCACTTATCATCCAGCCACTAATGGATTGACTGAGAGATTCAATGGAGTTCTGAAGGGCATGATAAGAAGTTATGTTCAAGATCACCCACAAGACTGGGATGAACGTTTGGGATGCTTCTTATTTGCGTACAGAGAAGTCCCTCAGGAGTCAACAGGCTTTTCACCCTTTGAATTGATGTTTACTAGAAAAGTAACCTTTGACCTTTGGAACTGCTAAAAAATTCATGGGAAGGAACCCTGGGAGAGTACAAAACATCTGTAGTTGATTTTGTATTAGACTTCCACAGCAAATTAACATCAATGATGGAAGTTGTGCAAAAGAATTTGAGTCAAGCTCAGGAGAAGCAAAGTTACTGGTATGACAGAACAGCCAGGGAACGTGTGTATGATGTGGGAGATATGGTTATGGCATTCATACCCAGGAAACACGATAAATTACAGGCCAACTGGGAAGGACCATATACCATCAGAGAAAGGCTTGACACAGTGACGTATGTAATAACCACAGACCAATTAAGAAAACACAAAGTGGTTCATGTAAATATGTTGAAACTTTATCATACCAGGGATGCAAAGGTGTTGCAAGTTACCTTATTCCCTGAGGGAAGTGGGCCTGAACTTCCAGATTTGGTACAGGAAAGCAAAGCAAAAGGAGGGATAGATCAATTGGAATGGTCGGAGGAGGTGAAGGAAGAAGTAAAGGAAGAGATTCTGAGAGTTTTGAAAAATTATGGAGATCTCTTTAGCAATAAACCTGGCCGAACCAGTATAGCCAGACATTCTATTGATACTGGAAATCATGCCCCAATAAGATCTGTTCCGTACCGTGTGAATGGGAAAGTTTTGAGTGAAATTAAAAAGGAGGTTGAAGACATGCTGGAACTAGGAGTGATCAGGGAATCCATCAGTCCCTGGGCCTCAAGTATTGTGCTGGTTCCGAAAAAAGATGGAACCACAAGATTTTGTATTGATTATCATTTAATCAATAAAATTACTGTCCCAGATGCGTATCCTATGCCTAGGGTGGACGCAATGTTAGAGTTATTGGGGGCAGCAACCATTATCTCTACGATAGATCTCTGTAAAGGATTTTGGCAAATGGAACTAGACGAGCAATCCAGAGCCAAAACTGCCTTCAGTACACCAGATGGGTTATATGAGTTTGTGACCTTACCCATGGGACTAAGGAACTCACCAAGTTCGTTTCAGAGGCTAATCAATACTGTGTTGCGAGGCATGTCAGATTTTGCAGTGGCCTATATCGATGACGTGGCCATTTTTAGCAAGTCGGTGCCTGAACATGTCCAACACCTGACGGCAGTATTAGAGGCATTAAGGAAAGCAGGACTAACAATAAAAGCTAAGAAATGCCAGTTTGGGTTGAATGAAGTAATCTATTTAGGACATAAGGTGGGGAGTGGGAAAAAAAACCCCTTATGGAGCAAAGTTGAGGCAATAAAATCGTGGCCTATCCCCTTAACTAAGAAACAAGTTAGGGCATTTTTAGGTGTGGCTGGTTTTTACCGAAAGTTTGTGAAAGATTTTGGGGAAATCGCAACCCTCTTGCATGAGCTGACAAAGAAAAAGTGTGCTGAGCGTCTGGTATGGACGGATGAATGTCAAAAGGCTTTTGATCTTCTGAAGCAAGCCTTGTGCCAAGGACCTATATTAATAGCACCAGATTATGAGCAACCATTCATCGTGACTACGGATGTGTCAGACCTCGCGCTGGGAGTCGTCTTGCTGCAGGAGAGAGGAGGCACCAGACATCCAGTGGCGTATCTTAGTAGCAAGCTGACATCGAGGGAGAAGAATTATTCGTCGGTCCAAAAGGAGTGCCTAGCGGTCGTGTGGGGACTGAGCTAGTTGCGCCCATACGTGTGGGGACGAAGGTTTACGGTGACGACAGATCATCGGGCCTTGTTATGGTTACAGACTATGAAAAATCATAACACTATGCTGCAGAGGTGGTCCTGGGCTCTACAAGACTATCAAGTGGACTTCAAGTTCATAAAAGGCAAGGACAATGTATTGGCCGATGGACTTTCAAGGCAGGTGGCCGGGACTGCAGTGACGTGATGCAGATGTAGGAACAAAAAAGACATTTTCCCCATAAAGACTTGGTTTTATTGTTAACACGACGTATGAATCCTAGAGCAGGAATAATGCTTTGCCGTTATTTTTAAGGGGGGGGGAATGTGATGTTCCTGTATTAATGTAAATATGGTAAGTGCTGTTTGTATAGAAGATACATGGTAAGTGGAATGAAAGAGGAGGGGGGAGTAGATGAGCAGTAGAATGCTGGATGATTGGCTGAGCATTTGAATGGCTGAGAGTATAAATGGAAGAATGACAGTTGAATCTGGGTGGATGTTAAGAGGTGGATGTTAGTAGGTGGCAGAGTTGGTGAATGTGAGGGAAAGAAGGTGTTTGGCAGTGGATGTTAGGAGAGTGTGGAGAAAGAGGGAATTGGAGTTCTAGTTAATAATAAGTCAAGTATCACAGGAATAGACGAAACCATATGCTTATGTGCCATTATAAAAGTAATCTTGTTATTTCTGATATTTAATAAATACTATTTTGGTTTACCGAAGGCCTGATCCTTGGCTGGGGTTTTCACAGACCAGAAGGGAGGGCAAGGCAATTACCAAGGCTGAAGGGCAACAGTAACGAATGGTGGCAGCAGCGAAGGGAGGAATAATAACATTTCAAGTATCCAGAGCAACCCAGAGTTATATGAGTTATCTATATAGATACAAAGGAGTGGGGAACAGCATAAGCACGCAGTCACAAAAGTAACCAGATAGAGAGAGACTCAGGCAAAGTCTCTGGGAACATTGGTTATAGGATGTGAATGGTGGTGCTGCCTAGCAGGGGGATCTAGTGAGATCTGTGCTAGAGCGGAGAGAGAAACCATAAAAAGGACAGTCCGGACTGGTGGAGTCCCTGGTGGTGCCTAGTGAAAGGCAGTAGCCACAAGCAGGTAGGAACCTGACAGGGAGAGCCGGGGAAGGGCGTCACACTCAGCATAATCTATTATGGAGTCAGCATAGGATTCAGCCTCTCCAGCTGAACTGTTTATGTGAGCAACATTTGCTCCCAATGATGGCGCAAGTCCCTCCATCCGTAGCAAGCAAATAGTCCAGCGCCATTCCGTTTTGGAGAACCATTTTTCTTACTTGGGTTTGGGTTGCCAGAGGGGTCTTTATAGCCTAAGAGGCCACAGGAGCAGCTTCTTTGATCTCATTTGCAAGAATTTCCACTACAGATTGAAGTCTCAATACTCCAGAACCTACGGAGGCCGTGCCAGCCAAGGGCAGGAAAGACCACCCTGTTACTGAGCCCATCGTTCAGGACCTGTGGTTTTCTATTTCCCATTGTGCAGAGTGGCGAGCAGGTTCTTATTTCTGTCTTTTTTTCTCTGATTGGTGAAGCTCTCTTGTTCCTGATTCTACCAACTAGGAATACCTGAGTGACCCTGACAGCTGGTATAAGCCAGGCACCTAAGCAGGAGCCAATTCAATATTTTGGCAATACTTTATTGGCTGTATCTCCACAGACCCAATCATGTCCTACTAGAGCTTCCCATGGGCCTTTGTGGAAGGGGGAAATACCATGTTTTCCATGGTTGAACTTATGGAACCAGCTATTCCCCGCCAAGAGACACCACCACCTGGATCATGAGAGTTCCTAGTCCCATTCCGAAAACATGCTCCCCAATTGTTCAGATATTTACAATCCCATGCCTGATGACTACCAGAATTGGTAAAGACAGAACAATGGATTATGTTATCAATAGAATAGTTACAGGAAGAATGAAAATCATGATAATGTTGGCAGAAAGTGGGATTCTGCGTGTGGTTATTTCTCCCGTCCCCTCCAAGGGTGAAATAATGTTTGCATTTACTTACACCAACCTCTATGCCTTTCCTTTGGTCTGGTTTCCCAAAAAACAGAACTCACTCAATTTTGGCAGGACCTACCAAATCCCATTTTGTTGCGCTACAGGGGCAATGTCCCAGGTAGAATTTGCACTTAACCATTTCCATTCCATAGGCATAAAAATGGGGGCCATGTCAGTGATGTTCTCTTCAGTGAAAGGGATGGGTACAGGGGCAATGCCTCCCTCTGCATGGACAGGGAGTAGGGGCATATCCAACAGTTACTCACACTAGAGTGAAAGAGACCAACATGTATACAAACACCCCATTTTCCAATATTATTTTGGCTTGTCTCTGCAGGCAACTCTTCAAGATTGTCACTTATCTTCCTCAATCCAGCAGGACTTTTAGGACGAGGAACACGAGCCAAATTCCACTGTAGCACCAGAACACCTCTTCCATTCAGTGTCTAAGGTGCCTGGGAATCCAGGTGCCACAATGAGTGTGGAAGATACAAGGTCAAGATAAAAAGTGTGAAGCATTCACTGGAAGCACAAAAAGGAGGTCAAAAACCAGAATGCTGGAAAGATGTGGCTTTATTCTGTGCACAGTGGCACCAATAATTTCTTGTATATAAAAAAGAGAAATTTCTGTATAAAATATGTTAAAGCCCAACGCGTTTCAGCCTGTGTAGTCAAGCCTTCATCAGGGGCTAAAATACAAAACAATGAATATTCTTAAAAAAAATACTAACGACTTAAACACACACATTCATTTTGAGAAGGACACAGTTACAATTACAAAAATATTGCAGTCAAATATTGCTTTCATTATTTTCAAAGTATAGTTACAAAACTCTAACAACTTAAATACATACTAACAACTTAAACACACTCATTTTCATTTCTGGGAGGACACAGTTACAGAAATGTTGCAGCCAAATGTTGCTTTTATTATATATCAAAATATAGTTGCAAAACTCTAACAACTTGAATACATATCTAATTCTGAAAAAACAATTACAGAATAATATTGCAGTCAATATTGCTTCAATATTTTCAAAATATACTTACAAAATTAAACTCTTCAGTAAAGTATTAAGACAACCTTTTTCTGGTATTTTCCTTATTGCTGTTGTCATGTAAAGCAAACTGAAACCCAAGTTCAAAGAAATATAGAACTGTGTAGCATGCAATGAGTTGAACCTGCTTGATAATTACTTCACCACACCTGACTTGAGTTGACTATGTTTGTTCTGAATTAGAGTAGAGGTAACAGGTTGAATTCCTCATTTAACCCATTAGGAATCATAGTATCTAGTTCCAAAATCCAATATAGTTCTCTACGCAATAAGTTATCTATGTTTCTTCCAAAAACCTTTTCCAAAACCCAAAACTTGTATTCTGTTATAGAATGAGGGCACTGATTATGATGTTCTACAAGAGGCGCCCCTCTTCTGTTATTCCTTAAATTACTCCAATGTTCCCCTATCCTTATTTTCACCATTCTTGAGGTTTGTCCTATGTACAGTTTTTTACATCCACATTGTATAATATAGATGACCCTACCTGTATTACAAGTGGAAAAGTGCCTCAAATGATATTTCTTCTGATTAGCAGGATTAACAAAAACTGTCATTCTGCTGGTGTTTTTACAAAAAATGCAGTGGCCACAGGGATGATGACCCAGGGGAGAAGTTGTACCTGGGAGTAAGCTCTGTCTTTGTTGAGTGAGATCTTTTAAATCACTATGAACTAGAATGTCCTTAATATTCTTTGTTCTTTTATAAGAGATCATTGGAGGTTCCTGACAGCCCTTAAGATGTTCCACTATATGCCAGTGTTTTCTTATACTATTTTCTAACTTATTAGTGATATGATCAAACGTTAATATGCAGTTTACACGGCTAGAATCTTTTTGTGATGATTTTATGAAGAGTTCCTCCCGTTTCTTATTAGCTGCTTTTTAAAAGTTATTCTCAATAATAGGGGATGGGTATCCTCTATTCCATAGCTGTTTTTTAAAAGACGAAGATTGAGTTAAGAAATCTTCCTCTGTAGTGCAGTTCCGTTTTATTCTAAGAAACTGTCCATGGGGTAAATTATCTCTTAATACTTTTGGGTGTGAACTATCATATTTTAAATAAGTATTTTTATCTGTAGGTTTTTTATAAATTTTTGTATGTAAACTATTGTTTAGTTTCTTAATATCTAAATCAAAAAAAATTATTTGATCCAAATTGTATTGATAATCAAATTGAATATTGGTGTTTTTATTGTTAACCCATCTTACAAAATCATTGAGAGATTCTGGGGTGCCTCTCCAAATAAAAAAAAATCATCAATATATCTCCACCACCCTATTAGTTGTTCAACACGAGATTCATTATTGATATCTTTTTCAAAATCTGCCATATAAAGGTTTGCTATTTCTGGACCCATGGGGCATCCCATTGCTACTCCTTTAATTTGCCAATAAAAATGATTATCAAATTTAAAATAATTATTATGCATAGCTATTTCTGCTAAATCATAAAGGAAATGGGTAGGAGGATAAATTTCTGTTCTTAAATCCAACGTAGCACGTATGATATCAAGGGCTTCATTCTGAGGAATATTAGTGTATAATGATCTAACGTCCATAGTAACTAGAAGGTCCGCATCATCTATATGAACATATTGCATCTTATTAATAAAGTCAGCAGAATCTCTAATATAGGAAGGAATACAAGGTATAAAAGGTTTTAAAAAGAAATCAACAAACTGAGATAAAGGTTCTAGAACTGACCCACATCCAGATACAATGGGACGTCCTGGGGGAGGTCTTATTTCTTTATGTATTTTTGGCAGAACATAAAATACTGGAATTCTGGGATTTTCTTTACATAAAATTTTTCTTCTTCCTTTGTAATGTACCCCAAACAAACTCCTTCCTCTAACACATTTCTTATCTCTTGAGTAATCTTATCTGTAGGATCATATGGACAAATCTTATAAGCAGTCAGATCCATTAGTTGTCTATATATTTCATCTTTATATTGTTGTAGATGTTGTATCACTATTGCCCCTCCTTTATCAGCTGGTTTTATAATTATAGAGTTATCTTGTGATAATTCCTGTAAGGTGCGTTGTTCCATCTTATTGAGATTTCTCCAGAAGGGGACTTCCCAGGAGGATCCCTCTGCCTGTGCAGCCTCTGAGACGGCTCCCGTCTTGGATGAAACTTTTTCAGTTTTAAATCCAGTCAGAAGGGTCTTTTTTGACTGGGGATAATTTCTTCCGGATAAGGAAGAAACGTGAGATTTTCCACACAGCTTTGTTATGATTGTTGGAGACTGGAATTCGTCAGAATTGTCTGTGAAAGAAGGTCTTCCAGCAGCTCGGACGGAGCGAGGATTTCTAGCTAGCTCAGCTGAAAAAGTGACCCGTTTTTTTTTCTTTAAAGAAAAACGGTCTAACAGGCAAGCATTCTCCTGTCTACGCTTATTACTTTCTTATCTATACAGCTAAAGAGATTTGTCAAAGAACCAGCAATTAAGAAAACCTGGGTGAGTCAAAACTTTCCTTCTCTTTTACTCACGGAACTAAGGGGGAAGAAAATAAAAATAGCCTATCTTTTTTTATTGCAAAAAGCTGACATGGAAAATAGCATTATAAAGATTACAACGGATGAGGGTTTTCTTTTTGATTTATAAGACTTTGGTGTAATATATGTCTGGGACTATTTTTTCTGATCTTTTTTTTTTTGACGAATCTGCTCATTTTTTCTGCTACTAGTTATTTGGACGCTGTGAATTAAAGCTGTTTTTGCACTTCTGGGCATATAAAAGATAAGGGCTGTCTAGAGTGTGACGCCAGTTGGTTTGAAAGATTAACTCCTTTGTAACTGGATAAAGAAATAAACTGCTCTTTGCTTGGGACATTGAAAATTGAAGGAGTTTTGTTCCTTTGGTTTTAAGAATGACAATTAAGAAGATCATGGATGTACAAGAAGGGACTTTATCTTTAGACATGTTTCAGAAAATAATGAATGGGATTAACTCAATAAAACAAGAACTGAGAAATAATAGTCAAGCGTTGAGAATTGAATTTGATGAAATGAGACAGGAGCTGAAAGAAATTCAGGATTCTATGAGAAAGGAGAATAAAGATGGATCTGGAAAACCAAAAAAGGATGAAAGAGAAATTAAAGGCAAGGTTCAAACTATGGAGATTGGATTAAATATGGATATGGAAAAAGATTTGGATTTCCTGGTTGTGATGGATCCTGGAGACAAATATTATGGTTTGGAACTCAGTGCTGTCCCTGAAGGAATTGAAGAGATTGGAGATAAAGATATTATCGGTTCAAAAACATTCCTGGACTGGAATGATTTGATGGAACTTGAAATGGAGAAAGCTAACAGAATTAATCCCTGTTTTGTGTCAATGGAAAAATCTTCAAGAGATGTGCTAGTGTATCATGTAAAAAAGAGGAACAGAGATGCGGCTTTGCAACAATACTTCAGTGATACGTTCGGAATTGATGGCAAGAAAATATCTGTGAAAAAAGAAATTCCTATCAGACTCTTATTATATGACTATGACAGCAAGATTATTGGGCGCGTAAAGATGGAAGATGGAAGATGGAACCAATACGGATAATGGAAGAAGAGCGATTTGAAATTACTGGACTTAGTAGACTTGATGAGTTGGATTAATTGACATGTTTATCTAGAAAAAAAATTGATGGACATATATCTCAAGGATTGGAAACATCTCTTTGACTTTTTGTGGAAGAATAAAATGATATGATGTTAATGAGATTTGTAACCAATTAAGATAACCGCTGGAGGAAGGTGATTTTATAATCTATTAAGATACAGGCTTGTTATATATTATAGACTTATAGCTGAACTACGACAAATCGGAAGTCAATTTTTTTATATTTTTTCTTTCTTTTTATTGTATTAGTTATGGATTTGTGTTTTTTCTTTTTGTATTGTTTTGGTTTTCAAAATTTGAATAAAAATTAATTGAAAAAAAAAAGAGATTTCTCCAGAAGGGCTGAGTGGATTTTTCTAATTTGTCAAGATCCCGATGTACAAGTGCCTCAAACATCATTATAGTGTTCAGTAGGAGCAGGTGGCATATATTTTGAAGGTATGAACTTATGGAACCTTTGGAAGTAGGGACCAGCTATTCCCAGCCAAGGGACACCACCACCTGGATCATGAGAGTTCCTAGTCCCATTCCGAAAACATGCTCCCCAATTGTTCAGATATTTACAATCCCATGCCTGATGACTACCAGAATTGGTAAAGACAGAACAATGGATTATGTTATCAATAGAATAGTTACAGGAAGAATGAAAATCTTGATAATGTTGGCAGAAAGTGGGATTTTGCGTGTGGTTATTTCTCCCATCCCCTCCAAGGGTGAAATAATGTTTGCATTTACTTACACCAACCTCTATGCCTTTCCTTTGGTCTGGTTTCCCAAAAAACAGAACTCACTCAATTTTGGCAGGACCTACCAAATCCCATTTTGTTGCGCTACAGGGGCAATGTCCCAGGTAGAATTTGCACTTAACCATTTCCATTCCATAGGCATAAAAATGGGGGCCATGTCAGTGATGTTCTCTTCAGTGAAAGGGATGGGTACAGGGGCAATGCCTCCCTCTGCATGGACAGGGAGTAGGGGCATATCCAACAGTCACTCACACTAGAGTGAAAGAGACCAACATGTATACAAACACCCCATTTTCCAATATTATTTTGGCTTGTCTCTGCAGGCAACTCTTCAAGATTGTCACTTATCTTCCTCAATCCAGCAGGAATTTTACGACGAGGAACGCGAGCCAAATTCCACTGTAACACCAGAACACCTATTCAGTGTCTAAGGTGCCTGGGAATCCAGGTGCCACAATGAGTGTGGAAGATAGAAGGTCAACAGGGAAATTGTTTCATGGGTCAAAGTCACAGCTGCCTGTCAGCGCTAAGGCTCACAAGAGGACTTTTCTTAACGTTTTATTCTGGCCTGTAGCTACTGTCTCCACCAGTCTGCCAATCCGCACGCCAGGTGCTGGGAATTGAGCTGTTAGGACTCAGGACCAGCTGCCGCTCTTCTAGGTCCTGGATCATGGGAAAACTGTCTCACTTGTATCAGGTACAGAATCAGTTGGTAGAGGTTAAGAAGGTAGGCCTCTGGCTTCAGCTCAGCTCCAATGTTCTTGTGCTGTGACACATGCCCAGTTTTTTGCACCTTGATGGCAGAACAGGCCATCAGCGTCGCTAGATATGGACTTTGCCGCCTATCCCCAGGGAGAGTGGGATGACCAGGCTCTGTGAGGGGCTCTGGAAAGGCCTCTTTGACCTATCAATGCAATGTTCTAACAGCATCAATTAATACACAACAGTACTTCAACAAGAAAAAGTACAAGAGAAAAGGTGTTGAATAGGGCATGCACTTGGCCCATGCCATCAAAATCTTGTACGTAGACAAACCATGCTCACGGTTAGCAGTGTTGGAAGTGGGGCAAGAGCCACTCTTCTTTTTGTTCTTATGCTGATGTTAATGTAAGGGAGATAGCATGAGGGTCCAGCTGGCTAGGCTTGGCTGCCTTTACCGGTGCTGTGCTCTGACTGACTTCCTTCCATTGCAGACTGATTTGTCTTAGGGAAGCTTATCTGCCCCTCCTCCTTCCGACCTTTCCTCTCTTCTCTGTCTGTCCAAGAAAGAGGAAACACCTTTGTCTCTGCTCTCTCCCTCCTGAGCCAGGAGGGCAACTCCCACGTCTGGGCATTGCACCTCCAACTGAGTTAGTTAGAAGTAGGTATGCCTTTCCTATCTACTATGTATTTCTGTAAATAAATTAGCTTTTCTTATTTTACTAAGTCTCAAGCTTCAATGATCTCAATGCAGGGTAAAAGCCTGCTTCTAAAGTAAACACACACACACAGGCACACAAGAGCATTTCAGATGTTAAACCCTGCTTTATTATTTAGGTACAAAGTTATTGTACATAACAACAAGCAATACTTCTGATGTGCAGAAGGGCAAGTGGTAGAGCGTCTAACCACTCCTTTTAAACACCTGTCCAGTAAAATGAGATCCACAGTTGCTGTCCCGGGGGCCGGAGAGGCCAGACCATGGGATGAGGTCTCTGTCCTATTTCTTTGCCAAAGGATTTTTTATGGAGTTGAGGGAGTACATTTTCCTGCTTTACCTACATTGCTGTAAATAAACTAAACACCAAAGCAAAAATTGTGTGCCACAGAAGGGAATCTAGCTTTTAAAAAGTTTTACTAAGTCTTAAATCTCAGTGATCTAAATGCAGGGTAAAAGCTTGCTACTTAGGTAAATACACATCATTCATTCATTGGCCTTCACTCCTGGCCAAGTAAGATTATCTTCCAAGACAAGGCAGACAATCACTCCAGCTGAATTGTTTATGTAGGAACAACATCTGCTCCCAATGATGGCGCAAGTCCCTCCGTCTGTAGCAAGCAGAGGTTTGGGTTGCCGGTAGGGTCTTTACAGCTATGGAGGCCAGAGGAAGAGCTGCCTAGATCTCATTTGTAAGAATTTCCACTAAAGATTGACTCTCAATACTCCAGAATGTATGGCAGCTGTGCCAGCCAAGGGTAGGAAGACCACCCTATTACTGAGCCCATCGTTAAGGGCCTGCAGTTTTCTATGTCCCATTATGCAGAGTGGCAAGTAGGTTCTTATTTCTGTCTTTTTTCTCTGATTGGTGAGGCTCTCTTGCTCCTGATTCTACCAACTGGGAGTACCTGAATGACCCTGACAGCTGGTATAAGCCAGGCAACATAGCAGGAGCCAATCCAGTATTTTGGCAATACTTTATTGGCTGTATCTCCACAGGCCCAACAATGTCCTACTAGAGCTTCCCATGGGCCTTTGTGAAAGGGGGAAAGACCAGGTTTTCCCTGGCTCAACGTTTTGGTAGTAGGGGCTCGCTATTCCCCACCAAGGGACACCACCACCTGGATCGTGAGGGTTGCTAGCCCCTTTCTGAAAACACGCTCCCTAGTTGTTCAGGTATTTACAGTCCCATGCCTGATGACCACCAGAACTGATAAAGGCAGAACAATGGATCATATTATCAATAGAATAGTTAGAGGAAGCATGAAAATCATGATAATGTTGGCAGAAAGTGGGATTCTGGGTATGGTTATTTCTCCAGTTCCCTTCAAGGGTGAAATAATGTTTGCATTTACATACACCATCCTCTATGCCTTTCCTTTCGTCTTGTTTCCCAAAAAACAGAACTCGTCCAATTTTGGCAGGACCTACCAAACCCCCTTTTGTTGGGCCACAGGGGCAAAGTCCCAGGTAGAATTTGCGCTAAACCATTTCCATTCCATAGGCATAAAATTGGAATTGCTTTTTAATATGTTCTTAAACTTTTTCAAAAATGTTTTTAATCTTGTATTTTTTTGAAACCTTTTTTTAAGAAACATTTTAAAATATGTTTTGTTTTAGTGTATTTTAGGGTTTGTTTTTATGATGTTTTAGAGTGTTTGGTGCCCTGGGCTCCTGCTGGGAGGACGGGAGGAATATAAATCAAATAAATGAATATTTAAATAAAAATGGGGGTCATGTCAGTGATGTTCTCTTCAGTCAAAGGGATTGGTACAAGGGCAACGCCTCCCTCCCCATGGACAGGGAGTAGGGAGTATATCCAACAGTTACTTACATTATAGATGGAAGCAATTCTTGTTGGGTTTAAGCAAGCTTGCATACCCCCCCCCTTTGATAGGGAGATGTTCCCTTTAACCAGTATTGGGGATATCTCTATATGTTTGTTGACCATGATGTAACTTCCTCAAAGGGTGGGGTTATTTACGTCCTCCTTTGTTAGGGGATATTGATCCTTTTTCATATTCTCCATTACCCTCTAGCAGAGGGAATAGGCAGTGTCTTGGAGGAGCATCCTCACCAATGACTGAAAATGGGCTGAGACTACAGATTTTTTTCTATCTAAGCTAGAGCCTATGTTGTCTTCAACATGAAGGTCAGGAGTAAAGGCTCTTTATTCTTTTTACCCAAGAAGATTTTCTCTGTGACTTATTTGATTAACTCGTGCGCATGGGAGGAAGGTGTGGGAGTGGTTTATTTTCATTCCACTGTTGCATACATACTTTGCTGAGAAATGGGACTACATATTGTTCCTATTTCATTTAAACGAAGCAGGTTCTGTGGCTCAGAGTAAACTGAGAATTTAACCTTTTCTCTTCTACCAGGCATTTTAGCATCTGTTTTTTAAATAGTTGTAAACCACCCAGAGAGCTTCAGCTAAGAGGTGGTACACATATGTAATAAATAAATAAATAAATAAGTAAACCAGATTTTGGGGGTTTTTATTTTTTTTAGTGTTTTTACCATGTTTATTTGTTTGCCCCTTTGCTCTGTATCGGACACTCGTTTTAAAAGCGGTTTTCTTACTTACTGCTCTGTCTTCTGAGACGTTTTTTGCAAACCAAAGGCCTGTTCACCCGGGAGCTTTTCAAAGTAAATACGTAACTTTTGCCATCGCAATTGATTTGCTAGCTTCACACTCCCCAGCTTCCAACACGGTTTTTGTGAGTGTGTGTGTGTGTGTGTTTTACAGATACAAGTAATCCTGTTCCAAGTGTGGAAAGAGCTTCAGTCGCCTCTCCCTGCTACGGTCACATCAAAGGATGCATGCAGGGGAGAAACCATGGAAACGCTGTTTGCAAAAAGCAGCTGGCATTCAGTCCTCCAGCGGTGGAAGGAACTGAGCTCTGTTTCCTAGAGAGGCAAGATGTTGTCATGACAATGGGAGGGACGGAGGGATGGAGACAAGAATGAAGCAGGAAAGCAAACAGGCTTGATTGATTTGCGAGGAGGAGGAGGAGGAGGAAGGAGGCTGGATCGTGGCGAGGACGCAAGACAAAGAGAGAGGTGCAGCAGTGGGGTGAGAAAGGTCAGGAGTTTGCCTTTGGGGGGTGAAAAACGGGGGAGATCCTCCCCCCACATCTCCCCTGGGAATTCATGGGGGGGAGTCGCATGCATGCCACCTAGGGGCAACATTGGGGGCCGAACAGCTGCAGCGCTTCCTTTGCACGATCCTCTATGAAGCGCCCTCTCCCCCAGGAGTGGGGGTGGGAAGAGACGCCCTGGGGCAGAGGAGACCCCCGGGTGTCGGGGCTAAGAAAGCCGGCCTACCTCGCTGGGCTGCTGTGTGAGGACAAAAGGGGAGCAAGGGCACGTGTCCCCCTCCCCAAACGCCTCGGACAAGAAAGCAGATCCCCCAAAAGAGAGTAAGCAAGCGAATAAGTGAGCAATATTTTCTCCAGGTACAAACGGGGGCTGTTTTATTGTTCGTTCTGACTACAGTGTGTTTCTGTGAGTGGTACTTCCTGGGAGGAAATACGCTTTTTGTAGAATCATAGAGTTGGAAGGGGCCTGTAAGACCATCCAGTCGAACCCCCAGCTCAGTGCTTACCCTCTCCGCCAAATGCACTTTGCCTCTTATTGGGATCTCCTCAATCCCCCCCAATTCTAGTCTGTCTGTCTGTCTGTCTGTCTGTCTGTCTCTCTGTCTCTCTCTCTCTCTCTCTCTCACACACACACACACACACACACAGAGAGAGAGAGAGAGAGAGAGAGAGAGAGAGAGAGAGAGAGAGAGAGGGGTTAGGACAATCATCTCCTTGCCTTCCTGACCGTACAACCTCATTGCTGCTGCTGAATGTTGGGGAGGGGGAGATCAACCTACATTTCCCACTCTGAGGCCCTTGGAGGACGGTCTGAATAAACGTGTGGCCAGCAAATAAGCTCAACTCAGTCCAAACTGCAGCCCTGCAAGGTAGGCAAGAGTGGTGTCAGCCTCCCGCTTTGCACCCCAGCTGCTCACTTTAGGGAAGATGCCATTTTTATTTCTTTCATTATTGATTAAGTAAATGATCAGGAAGTCATTTACTTTGTGGTAACAGAGGAAGGTGACTTATATTGACTTGGTCCACCTAGCTCAGTGATGTCCTTCACCTAAATGGCCATATTGAGAAGGTCTGGATTTGATCCTAAAGTTTTGCTCTTTTGGGGAATGGCTCAAGGTAAATGCCCTTTCTGCTTACGGCGTTCACAGCCATCTAGTTTCAAAACCAGCCGTGGGAACCCTTTCTGGCTCTGCGGGCCAGATCCTTACTGGACCCTCACCTCAGGATCCAACTTTGCCACGTGGGCAGAGCCCTTTCAAGCTGGATTCAATGAGATTGGAGCCACTTTCAGTAAGGAGACACATTTTCTTAACTGATAGATGTTGGAGACCATTTGTGCCAATGATGTGTGGAGTGCAAAATGAGTTTCTCACTAGGGATTCTGGGAGTTGTTGTTCAAACTCCACAGTGGGAATTGCTGCTCCGTTGTCACTTGAGAGAGCACTCTCTCCCTCTCCCTCCCTCCCTCCGCCCAGTTTATACCTTCGGGGCCTAGGAAGACGCGGAGGTGGCAGCTTGCAGAATCAAGGTGGGCACCCCTGTGCTTGCACCAGTCTGTGAGCAGGACTGGTGCCTGCCTGGATCCTGCCCCCACGCATTGGAGTTGAAGTCCTTGCCAGTTCTCAAGACAGCCCTAGTGCAGTTTCTGCAAGAATGTTGCTGTATTCTGCATATTGTTGTGTGTTTCGGTTGAGGAAGATTCTCTGGAGAAGCTCTCCAAATAGATGCCACTGAAGAAGACTTGCTTCAAGTCGAAACACGTTTGGCAAATTATTTGAGATATGTTGTGCATTTTATCTTTGCATTTTATATTTCTGTATTAGCACACCTCTGCCTTTTATTGCTGTGTTGTCTTTGGGAGTGTATGCACATATTGTCTACAAAGCTAGTAGTTCACATCACACTCTGTGCGGTAAATTGCAGGTTCATTATAAACTGGACATTATTGTGTACAAAGCCATAGACTATATTTTCCATTATTCCTTTCTATATATATTTTTCAGAATCATACCATGACTTAGACCTTCACTTTATGTGCCTTTGCATATTTTGTCTAATTCAGCATTTTCATGGTTGGTATCAGAGATGGATTATGGGGAGTAGAGGGTGGGGAGAGAAACTCTCTGACAGATTTCTCACTCCCCCACCCACCACCCCCATTGCTGGAGCCCTTTCGATATGCAAGTTATAACTGAATCATAAACTGGAAGTTAAAATTAAGCTGCAATCCCAAACATGCTTGTGTCAAAGTTGACTCCATCAAAATCAATAGGACGTTTTTCAGAGAAAATGCATTTAGGAAGGGAGCATTTATTTATATGCAACACACCATCATTTCGCTTTCAGAGATCCAAACCATATACTCTGGCCCTTTTCTGTCTCTTCCCGATGCCAGCATTGATATTTGCATGTACATTCTCAAGCCACGACACTGAAAAGCTTATGGGAGCATTTCTGGCTACACAAATATCTTGCGGTGGCTTCACTCTTAATCTCCATGGAAAAGGTTTCCTCAAGAAGTGTAAATGTGAAGCGCAGCCCAGACTACTTTTGGGAGGAGGAGGAGGAGGAGGAGGGCGAAGCTGTCAGGGCTGGTTTTCACTCTCTTTGTGACGAGATGATGTTGTCCAAATGAAAACAGCTGGGCTGGCTGAGTTCCACCGTGCCCTCCCCATCAGGCAGTTCAGGTTGGGCATCATATCCAGTGAGCGCATGTTCCCAAGTGCCAGGCTGACCCTGCTGGGACCACACGGCCCTCTCCTCTTCAAGGGGTGCAGGAGTTAACAAACAGTCCCTCCTCTTAGCTACAAATGGCTTGACTTGGAATGGCTGAATATCTTGTGGTCAAAAGTAATAGTCCTGTCTGTTTCCTTGAAAGAACGAGACCTCGCTTCCTGTAAGGAAGAAGGAGAAAGTCTGTTTATCCAAGTCGCCAAAGAAGAGGAGGAGACCTCAGCAGGTCTGTGCTTAGCTGTGCTGCGGAGCCTCTTTTGGTCTGGGAATGGAAGCGTTATTTCCATTCCTGAGTAATATCATCCAGGGGAGAGTCACCCATCAGGCTGTGAGTTCTCCTGGTGGATTTCTGGGATGGTTTTAAAAGGGGCTAAGAAAAATGGCTTCATGCCCAGTCTGTGTATGTTGGAATTACTTTTTAAGATGTTTTTGTTTTAATATATTTTAAACCCTGTTTTTAATTATGTGTTCCAGAATGTTTTGAGTGTTTTGTTTGCCATGTGGGCTCCTAGTGGGAAGAAGGGTGGGATATAAATCTAAATAAATAAATGGAAAACAAGGCTCTCAAGGGCCACCAGTCCTGATGTTTATGGGCCACCTCCGGAGTCGGGGACAGCAGCAGGAGATGCGCTCTTGCCTTTCTCTCTGGCTTGTGGGCCTCCCATGTGTGTCTAGTTGTCCCCTATGGGCCGGGCTGGCTCCAGGCTTTTTTGGAGGTGGGTGTTGGGGACAGGGTATCAATGAGGCCCTTATTTCCTCCCTTTCCTCCTCAGACCGCACCCCTCCTCCCCCTTGGCCCCAGCCCTTTAATATAAAATAATATGATGACCCCCTAAAAAGAGGAGGGGAACCTTTGGCCCTCCAGATGTTGGTGAACTGCAATTTCCATCAGCTCCTGCAAGGATGGCCATTGATTAGGGGTGATGGGAGTTCAGCAACATCTGGTGAGCCACAGGATCCCCACACCTGGTATAATTTAATCTGCATTGACCAGGGAGGGTGTCCCATTGGACTCATTGGGGCTCACTTCTGAATGGGTGCAACATTTATTGGGGTAATTTACATCCACAGTGGCAAGGGTTCTCACCCTTTTACCTCGATTCTAAATGTGGTTCTCCCTGTCCCGCTCCCAGAATTAAAAATCAAAATTCTTCCTCCTCTTAGCTTTGAGGTTGTAGAAATGGTTTGATACGGAATCCCTGACTTTTTATGTTGTGGTTAAAAATAAGTTCTCTTGTCTGTTTCCTTGAAAGAACGAGACCTCGCTTCCTGTAAGGAAGAAGGAGAAAGTCTGTTTATCCAGGTCGTCAAAGAAGAGGAGGAGACCTCAGCAGGTTGGTGCTTAGCTGTGCTGTGGAGTCTCTTTTGGTTTGGGGATGGAAGCATTTTTCTGTTCCTGAGTAATGTCATCGAGGGGAGAGTCGCCCATCAGGCGGTGAGTTCTCCTGGTGGACATCTTGGATGGCTTGAATGGGAAATGCATGGAAGAGAAGGCTCTCAAGGGCTACAAGTCAGGATGGCTGTGGCCTTCTGTCCTTGTTTTCTTAAGAAGAGGTTTTGTTTTAAAGGTGATTTCGGTGGTTCATCATTTGTTTGCCCCCCTGGATTCCCTTTGGAAGGAAGGACAGGATATAAATTTTATTAGTATTATTAGGACTGATTGTGGGATTCCCATACACATCGATTCAGGCCCTGTGGAGATGCTGGACTAGATAAGCCTTTGGTTTGATCAAGCTCATCTCATGTTGTAAAGAGGAAGGTTGGCCATCAGGTGGAAGTTCTCCTTCCGTCCACTGAGAGATTCCCCAAATTAAAATATCTGGCTTGGCTCCATATCCTGACAGTCTGAATGAGACCTAGCTAGTTTTGTAGCAGAAAGTTACTTGCGTGTTTCCTTGAAAGAGCTAGGCCTCATTTCCTTTTCGGAACGAGGAGAAGAAGATCCACTTGTGCAGGGTCTCATAAGAACATAAGAACATAAGAAGAGCCTGCTGGATCAGGCCAGTGGCCCATCTAGTCCAGCATCCTGTTCTCACAGTGGCCAACCAGGTGCCTGGGGGAAGCCCGCAAGCAGGACCCGAGTGCAAGAACACTCCCCTCCTGAGGCTTCCGGCAACTGGTTTTCAGAAGCATGCTGCCTCTGACTAGGGTGGCAGAGCACAGCCATCATGGCTAGTAGCCATTGATAGCCCTGTCCTCCATGAATTGGTCTAATCTTCTTTTAAAGCCGTCCAAGCTGGTGGCCATTACTGCATCTTGTGGGAGCAAATTCCATAGTTTAACTATGCGCTGAGTAAAGAAGTACTTCCTTTTGTCTGTCCTGAATCTTCCAACATTCAGCTTCTTTGAATGCCCACGAGTTCTAGTATTCTGAGAGAGGGAGAAGAACTTTTCTCTATCCACTTTCTCAATGCCATGCATAATTTTATACACTTCTATCATGTCTCCTCTGACCCGCCTTTTCTCTAAACTAAAAAGCCCCAAATGCTGCAACCTTTCCTCGTAACGGAGTCGCTCCATCCCCTTGATCATTCTGGTTGCCCTCTTCTGAACCTTTTCCAACTCCATAATATCCTTTTTGAGATGAGGCGACCAGAACTGTACACAGTATTCCAAATGCGGCCGTACCATAGATTTATACAATGGCATTATGATATCGGCTGTTTTATTTTCAATACCTTTCCTAATTATCACTAGCATGGAATTTGCCTTTTTCACAGCTGCCGCACACTGGGTCGACATTTTCATCGTGCTGTCCGCTACAACCCCGAGGTCTCTCTCCTGGTCGGTCACCTCCAGTTCAGACCCCATGAGCGTATATGTGAAATTCAGATTTTTTGCTCCAATATGCATAATTTTACACTTGTTTATATTGAATTGCATTTGCCATTTTTCCGCCCATTCACTCAGTTTGGAGAGGTCTTTTTGGAGCTCTTCGCAATCCCTTTTTGTTTTAACAACCCTGAACAATTTAGTGTCATCAGCAAACTTGGCCACTTCACTGCTCACTCCTAATTCTAGGTCATTAATGAACAAGTTGAAAAGTACAGGTCCCAATACTGATCCTTGAGGGACTCCACTTTCTACAGCCCTCCATTGGGAGAACTGTCCGTTTATTCCTACTCTCTGCTTTCTGCTTCTTAACCAATTTCTTATCCACAAGAGGACCTCTCCTCTTATTCCATGACTGCTAAGCTTCCTCAGAAGTCTTTGGTGAGGTACCTTGTCAAACGCTTTTTGAAAGTCTAAGTACACTATGTCCACTGGATCACCTCTATCTATATGCTTGTTGACACTCTCAAAGAATTCTAATAGGTTACTGAGACAGGACTTTCCCTTGCAGAAGCCATGCTGGCTCTGCTTCAGCGAGGCTTGTTCTTCTATGTGCTTAGTTAATCTAGCTTTAATAATACTTTCTACCAATTTTCCAGGGACAGAAGTTAAGCTAACTGGCCTGTAATTTCCGGGATCCCCTCTGGATCCCTTTTTGAAGATTGGCGTTACATTTGCCACTTTCCAGTCCTCAGGCACGGAGGAGGACCCAAGGGACAAGTTACATATTTTAGTTAGCAGATCAGCAATTTCACATTTGAGTTCTTTGAGAACTCTCGGGTGGATGCCATCCGGGCCCGGTGATTTGTCAGTTTTTATATTGTCCATTAAGCTTAGAACTTCCTCTCTTGTTACCACTATTTGTCTCAGTTCCTCAGAATCCCTTCCTGCAAATGTTAGTTCAGGTTCAGGGATCTGCCCTATATCTTCCACTGTGAAGACAGATGCAAAGAATTCATTTAGCTTCTCTGCAATCTCCTT